>NC_064645.1:529503237-530134666 GCF_023864345.2 Schistocerca serialis cubense
TTCCAAAACTAAGGGTACTTTGAAAGAGGTCACGATGTTAGAAACAACAACCAGCGAGACCATAGCGCGAATAATTATCGAGGAAATTATGGTCCACAGAGACAAGAACAACAGAGTAGAGAGAAACCAGATTTAGAAGTTAGGCCGCCGAACACTGCAAAACGTAAACACTGAATTGAAAAATGCGGAAGAGATTTGACAAACTAACATCCACCCTATTTTATACTAACCACTAAATAAAAGTTAAATTAATAGATCAACAAAATAACACATTAAATAAAAAAAAGAGAGACACAATACACACTAACAATACCTTGTAGTATCAGGTACACTACAACATGCACACAAACGATAAATGGTACACAACAATTAAAAGAATGAAGAAGTGGTTGGACGTAATTATAATAAATAACTATATCTATCTAATATTTTTTGCCGCTATCAGAAAAATTTTGCATTATATAAAATCAGAGTTTTTCTTGTAAATAACAAATATATGTAAAACGACAATTGTAAATATTTCTACGCACCAGAGGGACATCGCCAGCAACACTAATCACCAGCTCCCTAAACACCAGATGCTTCGAGATAGCGACGGAGAGGGTACAGACAGGTTGAGAAAGCACTTAGGGCAATAACAACGACATGAAGACCAACGCCACACTGGAAATGCAGGTTGCAGCCAGGTTGGACTTCGGGAGGACAAAGCACAGCACGGACATTTCATATGTCACGACACTGCTACACAACGGAAGAGTGTGGGGAGAATCATAATACGACGAGACGACATTGAAGGTACAAAAAAATTACTAAGCTCTACAAACTCATCAAGTAACAGTTGGAAACGCAGTCAGACCCTACAAATCCTATATCACTCCTACACTAAAATTCACATATTCCTAGCCCAAGAAGAACAGAAGAATCGTCAAACAAATACAAGAGAATGGCAAACGGAATATTAAGTAGTACCAACCAACATTATCTAAAAATAGATTCAGCAAAATGAACAGTATTCTCCCCACCACATCATCAAATCGCCATACCGAACCAGGTGTGAAGTACCACGACGTCACAGCACAATATTGGATGACGATCGTCGGCAGTCAACTACAATCATCCAACTGCCATACCGCCCCAGATGTGACAGGAAAGGAGTACCAAGACATCACTGTTTATGCAGTAAACCACAGTCATCATCATTGGTTAAAAGTACCACTCCATGATGGCAATGTCATCAAGTAAGACCCGGCATCGCATGCTAGAGTGCTTCTCTGATGATTTGTGACACCCATACAAATGAGTCGACGCCTTCCAGTATTTCAGTGGAGATCGTCGAGCACAGAAACTGACGCAGCACAAAACGAAACAAACATTGATAAAATACGAATGTAGAGTTTAGAAAATGATACTTTTGTAAAAATATTTTCTTTTTCCTTTTTTGTAAAAGTAATTATTTTTATTGTGTATGTAAAATCCACAATTTATAGATGCCTTCAAACTTTTGTAACGAAACTTAGTTAGTACAGTTATATAATCTCACAAACTCATGGAAAGTCTATTTATTTCTTTTTATGTAACATTGAAAAAGAATTTGTGCAGGATTTTTCTTCTTTAAGTAAGATTCAAAAACACCTTTTTGGGGTAATAATAGTAATACCAAGGATAGAATTAAGAGGAAACGCTTCTTCATTCTTACAAAAAAAAAGACACATAAAGAACAAGATATGCCTAAGTAAATAAAACAAAGTAACACAACAGAGCTTTTGCGTAATTTACGCAAGCTTAACTAAAGAAAAAATATAACCACACAAAAACATAATACACTGTACACTTAAGAGTTTAGAAAAAAATTAATATTGTAAAAACAAATTTTTAGAAATGAAAAAGACAAATAGAGACACGTACTGGCAACGACAAAGAATAACAACCTTTGTAAAGCCTATATTTGCCTAACAACAAGACATAAATTGTAGAACAAAAAAATAGAATCAATAGCTATAAAGAAATCATTAGAAACAATTGTTAAGAATGGCTGAGAATAGTTTATTGGAAAATCCAAAAGAACAATTTTTGCCTGACTTTGTCAATGTTTTCCTCGGCATTTACAAACCTCAGACAAAAATTTTGTCAGAAGGAGTGAGGTATGTAAGACGTTGTGGTCTCCTGACCTTCATTGCTTACATATTCCACCCTCACAATCATGTTCTGCACATCAAGACACTTCATTCGAACCAAAACTCGATAAAATAAAGTCAATGTTGTATGAATTCATGTAAACGATATGCAGTTGACAAGTGAGCGCACCATGTTTGAAATACTCGAGGCTGGCGTGCACACATACATTCCAGACACGACGGTCTCAGAGGCTTTTAGTTCGGGAGAGAGGCCGCACACCGCGGCGCCAGGCCTTTCAGAGGACGACCCAGCCCATGTCGGCCGGTGACCACCCATACCAGACAGCGTGGGTCCGAGTGAAAGGGGTCAACGACTCCATGTTCGGCTTAAACGCAAATTCCACTACATTGTGTGGGAGCGGCCAGCCAACGCATTCTTTACACATAGCACACAGTTTCAGAGATTTTCACAGGGAGACAGCAAACGCCAAAGCTATAGGTTTCCGGATTGGTCGCATTAAACGAAATGTCATTTAGAAGAGCAATGCTGATTGGCAGACGATATTTCTGACGCCTTGGGCTGAAGGAATAATGGAAGAGACCGAAAGATATACCCCTTCACGTCTGGCGTGGAGAGGCGCCGTTCCGTTGTCGCTCTTGGAGCGAGAACACGTAACGAGAGCGTGCGCACTCGTGCAAGTACTCGAAAGAGCGAGGAACAAGTCTCTCCTCAGTACATCACTGGGAGAGCACCTCTGTCGAAAGCGAATCAAAGGGCGACCCTATATTGAGTCCTTGCGATTAAGCGTTGTTCAATGTGTTGGCCGACACACTTATTGTGCGGTGTGAATGGACAGTTACAGTTAAACGCCTCCAAGCGAATTTTGAGTGGCATCGCGGTGGTCTGTTTATCTGACCGGTGTACCACGCCAATAGTTAGACTAGGGGCGAATAGGAATCCTTGACTTCATCAAGGCATAGGGAGAGTTTGATTGGCGAAAGTCAATCCAGATAGAATGAGAGTTATCTTATTTGTCAGCAGTTAGCGGCGCAGACAGCGGTCATCGCAGCTTACGGTATTGTGCGCTATGGCTATTGCGAGCCCCATATTTTCTCCACAACAGTACACTTCACTGCATTTCACACGCGACAGCCTCGACCGTACCTAGCAACATTCTAAAGGACAATTATTCAAGTTGAGTAGGCGCGCCTCTCAGCCATTCTGCCAAGGCAACATGCATCTTAAAACTTGTGTAGAAATTTCATTAGCGAATCCTATCCTAGAAAGGTAACTTCACATGCCGAAAAGAACCAGGATATAACTAGTTCAGTTCATAACTAAAAGTGTCATTGTGATTTTTCAGAATATTTGCAAAATAAATAATAACTTTCGTTAGTTCCAGGTTTTTCTTACACTAACTAGCACTACTCCAGTACCCAAGTATCCCACTAGTTACGTAAGAAATTTTGTGAATTTTTGTGTCATTTTCTTACAGCCAGCGACTCCAGAAGAAATTTATTGCTGAAATTTTTTAAAGTATTTCTCTTTAGAACGTTAGGAGCGTCTGTCTGACTTCTGTAGTAGTGTCGGGGTGGAAATTGCATCTTGCACGAGCCGCAGGGTAAAGGGCACATCTCAGATTAATTCGTTGCGCAGAATAACAGAATAACAGATGAAACCCACACCTCAGAATCGTAAGCACATATTTGCAGGTGTTCTGTGGATAGCAAATGTCGAGCTCAAGCATTTAAAATGGCTTCGACGCCTCTGTTAAACTCAGCGAAGGGATTCTCTAGTGCAAAGTATCCTCTCCCTCAGCGCAAGGTACACATTCTTTGACATATTCCTCCAAGTCACGCTGCCTGTTCTTCCACCAAAACCATTCTGCAGTAAGCTTATCTGTTGTTCGTCGGCCATCAGCAACAGACAACAGCTGGTCATGAGCCTGTTGTAGCACCTCCTTTTGAAGAACTTTCGGGACCACATTTCGTGGTCCCCATTTCGGGACTATGTACAACAAATCTTCAAATATGATAACGTGCGTCTGGGACTTAAAGGTCTGACAGTCTTTATCGTCTGCCTGTGCCTCCTGCTGTTGCAATAAACTCTTGTCCAATACACTAAACATAGCTATTTTTCGACTTAATGTATCCGCATTTGTGTGTCTTATTCCGGACCAACGTGTAATTAAACTTACTAAGCTTGAGAGCCCAACGTGGCAAACGAGGAGAGGGACCTTTCAGACTAAACAATCAGTTTAGTGACGCATGATCATACCACAGCTTTAAATCTTCTACCATTCAAAAAACATCAGTAATGTGTAATATCACGTATGACCGTTAACATTTCCTTTTCGTTCGTTGAGCCATTGCTTTACGCCTTATTAAAAGGCCACGATATATAAACTACTTGATGTCCCTGCCCATCAAGCATCTGACCCAAAATACAACCCATTGCCTTATTTGATGCATCATAAGAGAGGACGAACTCTCTGACAAAATCTGCAATAACTAATACGGGATCAGAAGTCATTGTCTCCAATTTCTCCAATGCTACCATTGCTACCTGATACTCCAGCATCCACTGTAACTTTACTCTGTTTGTGACTATCTAGTAGAGAAAATTATACATTCTCTAAAACATAAATCTCATCTGGTTTTGAATGTATTCCCGATAGAGTACTAAAGATTTGTTTCCATATAATAAGTCGGGTCTTATCTGAAATATGCAATGCGTGACTAACACGGGGCATTTTTCCAGAGAGACTGAAATATCGCATTGTTAAGCTCTTTTTAAGAAATGTGATAATGCAGGTGTCAATAGGTTCAGACCTGTTTCTCTGCTGACATCAGGTGATTTGTTACGGAAAAGAATCTCACCTTAGCAACAATAATATCCTGAGCAAATCACAGTTTGGCTTTCAGAGGAGTTGCTCTACTGAGAACGCCATTTACATGTTGACTCACAAAATTTTAAAAACATTAAATGATTAAAAGCAACAGTTAGTATTTTCTGCGACCTATCTAAGGCCTTTGTGAATCACAGTACTGCCCTAGAGAAACCGTAGGTTTATGAGACTGGTGACACAGAAAATCAATCAAAAAAGTCATATTTAAACAAATGAATGTAAAAAAGTTGTGCTTAATGATTCAGCCAGTATAATCCAGGGACATGATTCCCCAAGGCTCAGTCTTTGGTCTACTATTGTTCCCTGTATATGTAAACTACCATTGGTCTGATACCAAACAAGAAGAAATAGTTCTTTTCGCACATAACACTAGTATTATAATCAGTCCAAGCATACGCAAGAAACGGATGAAATGGTCAACGATGTTTTTAAAAGTATCATTAGTTTCCCTCAAATGGTCTCACACTCAATTTTAAAAAGGCACGGTATATTCAGTTCTGCATATCTATTGGCACTACATCAGAGGTCAAGGTAACAAGTAGAAGGCAATAAAGAATAGGGTGAAAATTCAAAATTCTTATGTGTCAGTACTGATGAGCATTTAAACTGGAAAAAGTACATTTTGGAATTCCTAAGACAACTTGGTTCAGACACTTTGGCAATTACAAATATCGCTAATCTCAGGGAGAGGCAAATCAGTAACTCCATATACCCCATACTTTCACTCAGTAACGTCATATGGGATAAAGTTCTGGGCCAATTCATCTCTAAAAAGAAATTCTTCATCGCTCAAAAACGTGCCGTACGAATAATATGTGGTGCTCACCCACCATCATCTTGCAGTCGTCTGCTTAAGGAGTTGAACATTCTGAGCGTTCCGACAGACAGTAAAGTAAAATTCGAAAACAATCTGAAAAATCTTCCTGTTTACACTTCTATTCTGCAAAGGAATCTCTGTTTTAATTGGTAAAAGTTGTTGGACAGGGATTACTAGTTCATGTCTCTAAATTTTATAGTTATAAATGATTACCATGTAGCCATCTTTAGAAATTAAATTGCGATGTTTGTTTCAAATGACTCATTACACATCATTACTATTTGTTGTACAAAATGATCCATGGTACATGAATCTAGCTTACTTACTAATGTCTTCAAAGTTTCAGTTGTATTCACCAAATCCCTTATGAATTTACTATAGAGGTTGCTCAAAGCGACGAACGACTGCATCTGCTAGTCAAATGTGCTGACTTAACCTACTAAAAGCATCCTCCAATCGTCTCACACGTTCTGGTATAACCGCTGAATACACTATTCAGTCATTCAAATTGATCATGTGTGGACCTTAGGCTTTAACCCTCCTAAAAATCCGTCCAATAACCGGTGAAAAGTATCAGGAGCGTTTTCCAAACCGAAGGCCTGATTAAGAAGGTTCAAAATTATTCGTCAGCTGAAGGCGAGAAGCAATTTCAAAAATACACTACCGCTGAAGGCCTGAATTACAAGTGAGGAAGGCAGTTACACATTAACAAATGCTAACATATTTTCTTCTTAACAGTCAAACGGTAACAAGCTATAGTAAAGGCTAAAGGTCTGATTAAGAATGTTCAAAATTATTTGTCGGCTGAAGGCCACAAGCAGTATTACAAACAAATAAAGGCTGAAGGCCTGATTCAGAAAGGATTCAAAATTATTGGGGTCAGAAGGCCACAAGCATTTTTCAAAATACGCAATGGCTGATGACCTCAATTACAAGTAAGGAAGGCAGTTACATGTTCAAATACTAAAACCTTTCTGAAACAATCTTAACGAACCATAACAGGCCATAGTGACGTCTGCAAGCCTTATTAAGAGAAATTTGAATATAATTTGTCTGCTGACGTCCACAAGCAGTGTTACAAACAATTAACGGCTGAAGGCCGGAATTACAAGTGGGGAAGGCAATAACATGTAAAAACATTGCGGTTAATTTTAAACAATTGTGACAACTTGTCCAAATAAAACGGAGTGATCCACAGACAGTACTCCCTGGAATGAACCTACGAAGGTGACAACAGCTGTAGAAGCGGTGATACAGACAGCCAAGAGTTGTACTCACGTAACAATACGGCAACTCACACTAGGGGTAGATTAAGCACTCACTGACCGACTAACCAATCTGCCTAGCGTCCGAACACTGGTACAACGATGGAATATTTTTAAACAATGGCGAAGAGATGGACAGCACCACGTCTTCAGAAACACACCCAAGGCCGATGGAAACAATGGAACCACGGTATACCTCCCAAAACATGTTCACAGTACAGTTCAAGAGGTTGTCGAACTACATGCATTGTCGGACAGCATCAACATGACAAGGAAAGGTACACCGCCAGAAAAAGTACGCTAACCTCCAGGGCAAGTAACTGGGGCGTTTGTTGCCACAAGGCAGAAAATTCCGCTGGTTGCACATCAGTAATAATAATAATACTGTATCCAAACTAACATTAAGGAGTAGAATTCGGCTAACAGCTTCCGCCATCCTGAGAGATTCCACTTGTTGCGGTTTGTCTCACCGACCCTGGGAGCAGCAACACGCAAACAACAGCGAGATCTCAAACAGTGGCGGTGTCAGTACTGGACACAGGTCACTCAACTTCAAACCTCCTGGGTTCGGTCGTCGGCTACAGCCCCCCGGTCTGCCAGTGCCTGCACGCCACAAGCGGTCCTCGCCCGCCCCCACGCTTCGGATCTCCTCGCTGCTCCGTCCAAAGCCGAACTGATGTCCATTCGCCACCCTTACCAAATCCAGTACGCAGACAGCATTAAAATAACTGCTCATTCAAAACCACATGATACACACGGCTGCTGGAGAACAATTCCACCAGCAACTCACAATACTAAAACCAGTGACTGTGAAACATCACGGACGATTTATAAGTCGGCACAAACACAGAGAAGCCAGAAGCGGTCAGAAGACCAAATGCTCGTCGTCCGCTGCGACGACCGACAGAACGACCAACCAACGGTCGTCTCCACTCAAGTCAGGCATGTGAAAGATACAAGTATAAATTGTGGACTGACAGCTTATAGCCATGACGCCACTTCGGCGGGCGGAAAAACACACACACACACACACAAACACACACACAAACACAAGTGAAAGTGACACTACTCGAATATCACGGGCCTTTCAACTATAAATCGCAGAATCCGGTCCTTGACGTGGTCGTGCACTCTCGCGACCACATCCTTTCGTCGGACAGTGCATGTGCGTCGCCAGGGGTCGGGCGAATACTGGCTGTCCGGACCTCACTACTGCTCCGTCCCAACTCACTATCTCGACACACGACCACCCGGAAATACTAGAGGCTGCTCCAAAGATGGTACCACAGTATGCGCTATCGATAATCGCTGCGGCTGCCACTCACGGACAGACAAGGTGAGCAAACCTAGTGGCGCCAGTGAACACACTAAGAAAACGAGACGCCAGTATCGCTATTACAAGATGTCAGGCCATGAACGGCATCAACGTGAGCCGCACACTGTTCATGTACCTTATATCGTGGTGGCCCTGTCACCTCCTGTTGACCTGGTCCAGACTGATAACGGACACATGTGTGTCTACTAGAAACCTCTGTTACACATCACCCACTAAGCCCACTGAGAAGATTTCCGTCTGCGCACTAACATCTCCAGTGTTACGGCCTATCTGGACTACTTTCTGACAGTCGAACCATTGCGTTTCAGTTAAACACCTGCTGCTCCCATAGGTGCTTCCTGTTCTCTTCTGATATTCAGATGCATGGTGGCCCACTTCCGTACATGAGCAACATTGTGGTTGCTTACACCGTTTCTGCTTATGGCCCTTGCGTCCACGCCCACAACATCTGATCTCGGAAGCGAATAAATGGTGATCTCCATGTTGCTTCAGCAAAATATATTTCCTCCAATTGCGCCATAAATCTAAGAGCTGCCGCCTCCTGCAGTAACACTTTGTTCGCCTCCGCATTGTGGATAGGCACTTAGGTCTGAGCATCGACTTTGCCAATCCTGTCACAAAGTGCTTCCACTGACTCACTGCAGTTCAGGGTCAGAGTGCTGAGCTCTCGCAAAAAGATTTGTATGGTATTTTGCTTTTGGTAACGCTGAAGCAGCCCAGCAGCCAACTGCTGAATCGACTGTGCTTTACTTAGGGTATTGAAATGTTGCTCTTTGAATAATTAATAAAATATGCCCCAAACGTTTAATTAATGTTAAAAAACATTATTAATTAAATTAATTTCTGTCAAGAATTCTTAAAGAAAACATCAGAAATTAGCTTCCTCAGTTGATAGTAAACTCATTATTTCAAATTAACTCCCTCACCTCCAAAAAATCGTAACATAATATTTAAATATTAGTAATATTTCAGTCTTATGATATACTGAACATGTCTCCGCCTCTCCTGTTAAACTAAAGTACAGTCACACTTCGTTCGACCAACTGCTCATTAGCAGTAGCTGTAACATTATTTATGAGAACCGATAGGCCTTTCGTTGTTCAGGTGTCTCCACACTACATCCCGCGGGCCAACACCATCTACGGTAACGCGTCGGACATGTATAGTACCCAGTCTGCAGTAATGTTTCTTATTTCGCTCGAATATTGATTATAGAGCACCTCCCATAAGACGTGATTCGCACAATAAGTAGAAGAAAATGTAATAAAACGACTAGCTTACCGAAGGATGTTTCGCATAAAGAATCTGTTTTGTGGTTGTTTTGTTTCAGTCTTTAATGACCATTTTAATAACAATTTTTGGAACAGCGATAAAAAAATATTTTTTTAAAATTTCTTTTTAAAATGCATAAACCACCTTATGGCCTGGACCGGTCTTCTTGGTCACTAGAAATGAATAATTTTTAAGTCACACCTTCTCCTGTAAACTCTGCACTATAAAAGTAGAGCCTGCGACAATGCTCTGTGCCGTCATCTGTAATGCCCGAGCTTCCGCGACGAGTTTGCAATTTCTTTTCAACAAGGTTGCAAGGTCTTTTTCTTCGTTGATGCATCGTAACCCTTTCCCTTTCAGTATCTGTTTATGAATCGAATTCTGATTTGTCGTCGTTTACTAATACGAATTCATTAAAGATACAAGTATGGTAGTTGCTATGCTCGCTACAAATTATATTAACGATGAAGGTATGTCTCTTATTCGACACATTTTAAAGCACAGGCAAGAACAGGATGTATTGTAGTACAAACAAAAAATTACTATACTGTATTATAAAACTCATTGAGTATCTGTTTTATTCGGAATGGAAAGAACTGACTTATTCTACATGGACGCCTACTGAAATCAAGTGCTTCTCTTACGACGGTTAGTTACCAGAAAGCTCAGGGATGAATCCGGCTCATTACGCAAAGTAACACTGTACAGTGCAAAATTTACAGTGCGAATAAATCATACAAAATACGTACAATAATCAGTTATTTTTATTTATTACCATTTGAGACAAACATTAACTGACGTATATAAAGGAACTGATTGCTTTAATTGTAATTACTTATATGATATTTCTTGAAAATTTACCAAAACTAAGTGACATACGTAGGCAGTTCACATAATTAGATTAAGTATTGTAATTATAATTAATGAGATTTACTTCGCTGCAACTTCCCTCATGCAATTGTTTCCAGTTGGTGGTCTCACTAGGGGGAATTACCAGCCACGGCTTCAAATGCTCGTCGGCTTGTTTAGATCTTTAATATTATTGTATAGTTCATTTTTTTTCACAAAGATAACTAGAGCCAAAAGTGGAAAAAAGTCACAAGCAAACACATGCAATTGGTGAAACTGTGTGAGTGGAAGACATAACATGTCAGCAATGACGAATACAATCATTTATCTCTACAAAAATCGCTACGTCGCAAATCAACCATTTCCATTTGCAATTCTGAGGCAAGAGTTTCTATATCGGCATTAAAAGGATTATGTATAATCTTATTATCGTTTGTACCAAAATCTGAAACATACGACTCAAAATTTATATTTCAAGAATTCGAAGTTTCAGTTGGAAAAGCAAGCGGCAGTGGAGTCTCTGACTGCTTAATGAATTTTGGTATGTATTAAAATACATGAAACACTTTATGTTGAATTGAAACTGAAACAAAATATTTTTTTGTTGAAAGGATTTAATATGAGTGTGCAAATCAGGCAGTAGTTATTTTTCGCCTTGTAATTTCAAATTACTGTTGTTGTTTAGTTATATCTGTACAAAATGATAACTTCCGTAGCTACTCATCGTTGTGTGACAGCAGAGATCGATTGCTTTCATTCAGAAAATTTCAATTCTTGCTAGGAGCCCATAAACCGAGTCAGAGCTTTTCCACAGCTAAGCCAGCGCACTGGTGCATGATATGGTAAATCATTTTCTTCAATCTCTTCAGTAAACTCGTGGAGTTGACGATGACTGAGAGTATGTGGTCTTTTACACAGCTGACATGAGTGTCTTTAAGACTTCTGATATATCCAAGCATTTTCCACACAGGAACTGTTGCTGAATGATGGAATGTGCGATTAAGGGTTTCGATCCACCGACATTTACTATAGCCTTTGAGACGATAGCAATGACACTTGTGTTTTCTCCACAAATGTTTTTACCAAAATCAGTTTTGACACACCTTAAGTTTTTCCGTTGAAGACTGTTTTTCTCAACAGCATTTTCTTCTCTCGTGGCAATGCCGTGAACGCTATGAACGTTAAGGAACTGTTCATAAACTTCATAATTTTTGTTCATCCATTCAATAAGAAATAACACCCGTGCACTATCCGATACTCACGTTGACTCATTCAGAACCAACGACAACCGCTCATAGTGTTGAGTTTTCTCAGAAAACTGAGTTAATGTATTTAGATTTGAGCTGCAGTCTTTGCAGAAAAACTGATGTTTTTAAATAAATTTGCTTTTTCTGGAGACAATTCTTCAGCTTCTGCAGCCATACAATCCATTATTAATTTGCCGTCAGTAAATGATTTCCCATGTTTTGTTACTGAGTGAGCCATGGGGAAACTAGGCGAGTTGCTCCTTGTTGTTCAGTTTTTACTTTCTTAAAACAACATTTTCTGTGATTTCAAACCACGTTTCAAACACCCATCATTTCTAGCCGTTGGTATCTTGTAAATTTGGAATAGTTTTAAGAATTTTTAGTCTCATAATGTATTCCTTGAGAAATTATGTTGTGTTATTGCAAATTATACACACTGACCTATCACTTCACTCAATTACGAAATAAGGATGTCCCCATTGCTCTTGGAAATTTCAGTACTCGCTATCTATCTTCCGTGTCCTTTACGTGTTTACACGAATCTGTACAAAAGAGACTTGAGTATAAATCAAACTGATGCCAATTAATAGTAGTAAGAGCAAAGTTTCTCAGTAAAGAATTGCACTGGATATATCTTCGGGGGGATTTTAATAACATTAAAAATTCGCTGTTAAATATACCGTATTTTCACTAAGACACTGTAGTCACAAAACACACTGACCTTCTGTACTCTCCGGAAAACTTCAATATTATGCTTTACTGTATGAAAAAGCTTGCACAGGATAGAGTAGCATGGAGAGCTGCATCAAACCAGTCTCAGGACTGAAGACCACAACAACAACAACAACAACAACTGTCATAAGTAGTCACAGCAGTACGTAAAGACCTGCACGCACATTGGTTATCGGAGAGGCAGTGAAATGAGCAGGACACTTGCCCGTAAGTACCAACAGAAACTGTGGAGTGATAATCACTCCCGCTCCCTCTGCCATAGATATCTCAATCACTGACTACACCTGAAACAGTAATTTGCTCGTAATTCAACACTACAGTAGTTAGGTGTAATGAACCAAAGTCTGTCCAAGATTCTTTGAGCCAGGGATGGTCGCAGAGAACGAATAGGCAGCCACTATAGCCGACGTGTGGTGAGTTATGTTGTGGTGGGAAGATATCCTGCAGTGCTGGTGGAATATGCAGATCGTGCTACGTTCTGAACTGCTGCTGCGATTTTAATGACGTACGGAAGTAACAAGCTTTCGCGAATGTGTATTACAGCAAGCCTCACGAGTGGTTTTTATTTGTAACAATGTAATGAAGTTAAGGCCACATCTCAAGATTAGACAATAAACCGATCATTGTGTAATGCGTGCTGCAGTGTTACTCGGTGTCAGCCCGTAAGGTCTGGTAGTAGTGGCAAGTGTCACGAAAACTTCTGCACTACATTGAGGATTTCCGGGCAGTACTAGGGTATCAGGCCTCCAGGAAGGCAGATTATAGCTCGGTTCTGGACCTTGGGGATTTAGTGGAAGATCCGGTGTGGCCATCAGCGTAAAATTCTTAGAGAGGCCTTTTCTATTTGGAAAGGGATTAATAAGTGCGGTTACTGCTGGATCAAATGTAGCTGAATCTACCTCCAACTCTGCCTTATTTTCCCCTGACTCGGGCTGTGAATGAACCCGGAAGATTTCCAAAGCCACAAATCTATTAAGAAGGTCCTTATGCTAGAGCTTTTGGTGAAACTTTTCCTCTGTTAGAGCAGCAACAGATTCTGTAGCAACACCAGCACACACAAATAAACCACTAAAACACTACTAAAGAAAAATGTTATAAGTTACCTTTTTCTCGTGTGTCGTCAACCATCTACAGTCTGAACAATCGAGAGCCAAATGATCAACACGTGTACATGTAAAAACTGTGCCTCCTACAGCCTTAGTGCATGGCAATTCGTGCCCTGCAAGACTGCAAAACGAACAACGACAAGTTCAGGGATTCACATGAATTCGCAAACATAACATACTCTATCCAGTGCCCCACAAATTGAGTTAACTGAGAAAAAAATACTTAATTAAATATAAACAAAGTTTGGCTCAACGCACCCCATTGGAATGAGCCAATACTTGTGAATTGGAGATATTCCGCTCGAATTTAATTTACTAAATTACACAGCCTTACTGCCCGCCTCTAAAAAAACAGTGTTTGGGCTCAAGAGTTACCCAACAATCACTTCCCTTGGCAAACTGTACGGTTTGTATGTTGGAAAAACACTTCCCCAGACCACCTGCGTCGTGAAGCGTAACGACTACTTCATGACACCAACTGTAACACCTGGGCCTATTCCTGACCTCTGCGCCTCACGATGGGTGAGATGGTGAGGGAGAGGGCAGATTACCGCGGCAACGTATACTCACGGACGCCTCTTCCCGTTGGTGACGTCTGTTGACCTGGGTCATGAGTGGCAGCTACTGTGATGGCGAGCTCTCCACCAGAAGTGAAGAACTAGGGTGTGCCGTAAGGTGAATCACAGTCTTGCTGTCTATGCACCCCTGCTATTACTTGTGGTCTCCATGTCACACACTTGGGGGCAGTACCGATATCAGATGCCAATTGCTGAGCAATAATGCCCTAGTCAACTACCCCTGGGATCACCCGGGGTGATGACCGATTGAGTTCATGTCTCTAGGAGGCCTCGAGGCCGCACTTCCCCCATCCAGGCTGTAAACAGCTGGCACTGCACTGGCAGAACACCAGCTCCCCACTTCAGTGAAGTTCCCAAAGTCCCGCGGCTACTACTCCTGCCCGAAGCTAAATGAGTCAGTCATTGGGCAGGTAGTCAACCGATCTTCATCAAGGAGGGTGGATTGTGGTATCTCTGAAATTCAAAAGCACATCATTCTCTTTGGTTCAAGAGGCAGACAGAATGGCAGTACTACTCAATGCTTTGAGCAACGAAGTTCGATTATTTATACGCTTACAGCTATGATTCTGATGTAGACCTATCGGATGGCAACTAGTAGGTTTTCTTTATATTACTTCTTCTGTTAGCTTTTTCTAGCTCGCTCTCTACTGAGCACGGGTCGCTATACCGAGATAAATTTGCGAAGTGTGAGTTTCTTGGTAGCACGTACGTTCCCGAGTAATAAAATATTACTTCACTCTTGGTCAGACTGTTTCTTGCCCTCGGCCGTTGACAGGTGTCGTAAACGCCCCTCTGCCTGGACTGTTTTATCATAGTGGCAACAGTACCGTCGAGTGGCTTACTTAGTTATCACACAGGACAGGCACGCCTCTACCGCCTGCAGGGAGTAGGAATAAAATTCTAACAATTCACAAATACCGGGCCGAAATTTTACAGGACGCAACAGTACAAAGTGTACTACACATTGCGGAAAACTGGTGCAGAAAAAAGAATATAAGTGTCAGGCCCAAGAAATCTTATTTAGCTCCGTTTGCGAGGAAGCAAATTCATCACATACATCGTTTACTGAAATGTCAAACTTCTTGATGAAACTCTACGAGCAGAGGGTTGCGAAACTATCGTGGGTCATTCACGTAAAGAATAAACATTTATGGGCAAAAAACACTCTTATGAGCACTAAAAGGGCAAGATGTAAAAACTAGGTTCTAAATCCCTAGGAACACGTTCTGGATATTCACTACTGTAATAAGACTTATCACAACTGATGGGGCTACAGTATGGCGAAATGAAGTAGAAGGTGGTTGTTAGATAGGTTGGTAAGGTGCAGATATTGGTCTGGTTAGCTATAACGGGAGGAATTAGCAGCACACCCACTGCTGGTATGGAGACCATGCTGGACATGCCACCATTGCATCTTTTGGTTACAATGGAGACAGCGGCAGAGACATACAGTTAAACAATTAGAAATAGCATGATTCCTTTAGCATAACGAAAATTTCACATTTGTGAATGCGGTAAATATAAGAACTGTTTGTGAAATGCCGACTGATGATACAATAATTTTTTGCGACTTCATGAACATTTCGACGTAACAAATGCAAGAAGGGAGCAGTGGAAGAATGAACCGCAACACCTTTCAGGAGACATAGTCCGGTATGCTGGAGGGTCGAAAACACATAAACCTGCTGGGCCCGAATGTACGGGGCACAGCGTAGAATAGAGGGAGCAGTCTCTCGAGGGAAGTTGGCCACAGGCGAAATTATCCGATCGGGGTGTGCACGGAGAAGCATTTGCATAGGTGTTACGAAGATCGTAGCACCTATTTTTGTAAGGTGGTCACGTCGTTTTGATTTTTGCATGTGCACGTTAGAGAGAGAGCAATTGACGTTAAACAATCTTTAGTGTTGTCGTGGCAAAGTATTTGCCTCTGCGCACTCTGATACGTTATTTTAAGTAGGGTAGGCGAGAGACGTATTTCGTAGTGCTGTGTTGACTTGTGATTGTACTTTTTAGATGAAGAAAGATGTGTTGTAAAGGACAACAAGGATGAATATCATCTATATATTGAAAGTTGAAAGGAATATAAATTTTGAACAACCATTTTTTCTCAAGTGGACGACTCTGAGATACGACTGCAGCATTGAGCACCGAATTTGTAGAAATGATTATTGCCAGATAGTAAACTTCGTTCACTTACCCTGAGCTGAGCAAAAGACTACCCCACTTCCCTGATTATTAATTAACATTTCAACTGATTAAGTTCTTTCATTTTTATAGAAATTCTCTGCAAATTTTGTTCCCCTTTGTGTCGATACTACATTGCACCATGAGGTACGCATCAGATTGAATAGAGGCATGTAACTGTTTTGCTTCAGTTGCACATTTAATATAAAGAGAGGTTGTATTCAGACCCGTTACATTTCAGTTCAAATTACGTTATACTTTCTTATAGGTTAGCATACGAGCTCAAGGTGGATAACAGTTTGTAAGGACATGGTTTTGGTAATAAGTAATTTTTTTTAATAGTGGAAGGTAAAGTAGGGCTAAATTTCACGCAGAACCAGAAATACAATGGGAATGTTATTCATGTATTCAGATTGCTAACCAGCTGTGAAATATCTATCAGCCCCTGGAACGAGATCAAAGCTCATTGCAGAATGCAATGAAGCCTTTCGGAGACTAGGGGAAAGCAACAGGGTAAAATTACTGGGGGTCCCTAGTCACTCAGGAACTGATAGCAATGAACAAGCTAATAGAATGATCTGAACAGGCGCGATGTGTAGATTTGTTGGACCGGAACCTGTCATAACCTAAAGAGATGGTAAAAACAAAACTACGTAATTAAATCAGAATGCAGCACGTAGAATATTGATCTAAGACCCAAAATCAAAAATGTGGCATACCAATGTTGCCGAATCCATATTTCAAGACAAGTTCTATAATGAGGAACTTGAACAGGAAACAGATGAAACTCGTGGTGGAACTCATGACTGGCTGGGAGCTTCATAAAACATCAACACACGATGGATACGGAAGGAAAGGCCCACTAAGTGTGGAATAAGTGGTGAGGAGGATGAAATTGCGCCGCATATAGTCATCGAATCTGAAGCTTTAGCGGGCAAAAGTCACAGAATATTCGACTCGACAGAGCCTGAGGAAATGGTGTGTAATGAGGACCTAGTGAAGACTTAATGGTACCTGTTAGCTTTACTAGAACCACAGGGGGCGAAACAGCACAATGAACTCAGTTTCCGTGGGTTCAGCAGTGGGCTGAGACCACTATTGTTTTTTTCTACCTGCATTAAACATATTAAATTGAAGGGTCTCTACATGAGCCTCTTCGTCATTTTGCTTAACATTTAACTTAATGTACGTACCTCTGGCACCTGAAATCTGGGCGCAAACTGTAAACTAAATAATAAAAGACTGAGCCGCTGAGTGCGTCTATAGTGGCTACGAGTTGTATTATCTCTGTTTCACTTCATATTTTACTAACTTTTGGTAACTATCCGAGCCCGACCACGCATATTCAACACATCTATGTGTAATATGTCGGTATATACAACCTTTCCTCATCTAACCTCATGAATGAAAATCGAGAATGAGAGTGTACAAGACAAATTTCAATATCTAGCTCTGTGAGAGTAAAAGTAATCTGCAAGTGTGGCTGAATAGCCCGTCCCATACAGCACATATCAGGTAGCAAAGAGGTTGTCCGCAGCTCGTGGTCTAGTGGTAGTTCAGTTTCAGCCGCGCTAGCGAGTGGACGTTGTTTACTGCTGCGCTGCAATTCCGTGTTTACATCGCTGTACTTGAGCTTCGCTGAGTGTTGTCCGTCCGTTAATCTCCGTGTTCCTTCATGTTCCTTGCGATCTGATTGCTCATTCTGGTCGTGCTTATGCGAAGTGGAATTTTGGGTGTTTAACTGAAATTATGTCGCTGGATTAACCATAGGTACAAACCTCAGGAAGAATACTCAGGTATTTGCTTTTGATAAGGTGTCCCGTCCTGTTCAGCCGACATCCCTGGAAGTAGTTGACTGGATTACACAGGAAATTGCCGGCTTGAGTGGCCGGGCGGATCTAGGCGCTTCATACTGGAACCGCGTGACCGCTACGTTCGCAGGTTCGAATCCTACCTCGGGCATGGATGTGTGTGCGATGTCCTTAGGTTAGTTAGGTTTAAGTAGTTCTAAGTTGTAGGGGACTGATGACCTCAGATGTTAAGTTCCGTAGTGCTCTGAGCCATTTGAACCATTTGAACCAAGAATAAAGATGAATAATCAGATGTTTCCCCACAAAAAAATTCGGAGGCATTAGTTTACAGCATGCCCACGTAGTATACTATCTTAGCAGCGCTTTTCACACGTAAACCTGACCACAGCAAAAAGCGCAATATAGTGAAGAGTTACTGTTGCTGTCAAAATACTGTAAGAATCACAGAAAGCAAGTTGCGAAAAGTGGTTTAACATATCTGACTGCCTCTCAAAAACGGTTTCTTTTACTCTCGAACGACCTATAAACGTTCTCCGGAAATCTGCGACAGCTGAAAATCATCACAAAGCTCGATTGCTCACACATATCTGAATGTAGCTTAACATTTATAAACCATCTGAAGCAAATGCATTGTCCATATTAGCGCCTTTCAACACTCCATATGGTGCTAATATGGATAATACCTTTGCTTCAGATGATTTTACTCTGTAATTGACGTACTTTATAGTATTTGTACTATATATAGTATGCATAGCATGTATAGTACGTACAGTTAGTGTATGCGAAAGTGTTCTTTACATGGGTATTTGATAAGCAGTAATAGTAAAGTTGTATTGTGGTAGTAATGAGTGGTTATTCCATAGGACAGTGTGTGCACTCCTTGGACAGCGCTATCTGGAGGCTGGTTGTGAATCACTAGAAACGCAGCAGGTAAACCTGCGCGGAATAAGGCAGTGTGATGCCGACAGTTGTTAGTCGAGCAGCGGCCGCGTACCAAATAGTTTAATCTTGTGACTTCGGTTTTACATAACTGATGGAAAAGAACGACAATGAGAGCAAGTTTTTATTTTCTTGTGCCAATGATTTTATATCAGCTGGTCTGCCACAGGTATCGTTATAACCAAATGGTTTATAAACGTCAAGCTATATTCATGTGTGTGGTACTGTACTAATAGTAATGTGTATAGTGTAACTCATGTAACCCCCTCCCCCCCCCCCCTCAAACCTTTTATATCTTCGCAGATCCGATTACGGCACCTTCAGTGTGTTGAAACCGGTTATCCAGTAAACAGTATTTAAGCGATCTTGGCTTTTGAATTATTTTTAAATTCGTTGATACACTTGCAGCGGTCACATGAATAGTTGGAAGTGCATCCAAGATCAAATAGCTCTGATTACAGGGACATACCCTGAGAGTATATTGCTCTCATTGATACAGAGGCCTGAAGCACGCTTTTTCCGGGGCGCAAAAAATAACACTGTGTACTGGTTGCTAGCAAATTTAGTTAGCTACGTCATTAAAAAATTAAGATCCGACAGCACCATAAACTTCAAGTTACTCACGCTGTGTGAATACCACAAAATTAGATGGTATTCGAATCACAAGAAAAGGTTCGGTAATATGTTAAATATTATATTTGATAGAATGGGCATAGGTTAATAGAAAAGAGGAGACTGTGATGACAGTGATGTATTGTAGTTACCTTAAGGATATTATTCAAATTTTTATTGTAAACTTTTGGTTTGTATTTTTTCTACTTCAGAACGAAATTTTTGAAATTTTATAAGATAATGTACATACCTTATGTGACAGTCAGATTGTGTGTCTAATAGTGTCAAAACACAGAATAATATAGCTGCTTTAATGGTTTATAGTATTAATGAGAAAATTGACAGTTATTATGGAAATGTCTTTATCGTTTGGTTGTTGTTGTGGTCTTCAATCGTGAGACTGGTTTGATGCACCTCTCCATGCTACTCTATCCTGTGCAAGCTTCGTTATCTCCCAGTACCTACTGTAACCTACATCCTTCTGAATCTGTTTAGTGTATTTATCTCTTGGTCTCCCTCTACGATTTTTACCCTCCGCGCTGCCCTCCAATATTACATTGGTGATCCTTTCATGCCTCAGAATATGTCCTACCAACCGATCCCTTCTTCTAGTCAAGTTTTGCCACAAACTCCTCTTCTCTCCAATTCTTTTCAATTCAACCTCATTAGTTATGTGATCTACCCATCTAATCATAAGCATTCTTCTGTAGCACCACATTTCGAAAGCTGCTATTCTCTTTTTGTCTAAACTATTTATCATCCACGTTTCACTTCCGTACATGGCTACACTCCATACAAATACTTTCATAAAAGATTTCCTGACACTTAACTCGATGTTAACAAATTTCTCTTCTTCAGAAATGCTTTCCTTGCCATTGCCAATCTACATTTTACATTCTCTCTACTTCGACAAGCATCAGTTATTTTGCTCCCCAAATAGCAAAACACATTTACTACTTTAAGCATCTCATTTCCTTATCTAATACCCTGAGCATCACCCGATTTAATTCGACTACATTCCATTATCCTCGTTTTGCTTTTGTTGACGTTCATCTTATATCCTCCTTTCAAGACACTGTCCATTCCGTTCTGCTGCTCTTCCAGGTCCTTTGCTCTCTCTTACAGAATTAAATGTCATCGGCGAACATCAAAGTTTTAATTTCTTCTCCATGTGTTTTAAATCCTACTCGGAATTTTTCTTTTGTTTCCTTTACTGCTTGCTCAATATAGAGATTGAATAAAATCGGGGAGAGGCTACAACCCTGTATCACTCCCTTCCCAACCACTGCTTCCCTTTCATGTTCCTCGACTCTTATAACTGCCATCTGGTTTCCGTACAAATCGTAAATAGGCTATCGCTCCCTGTATTTTACCCTTCCACCTTCAGAATTTGAAAGAGAGCATTCCAGTCAACATTATCAAAAGCTTTCCGTAAGTCTACAAATGCTAGACACGTAGGTTTGCCTTTCCTTAATCTAGCTTCTAAGATAAGTCGTAGGGTCAGTATTGCTTCACGTGTTTCAACATTTCTACGGAATCCAAACTCATCTTCCACGAGGTCGGCTTCTACCAGTTTTTCTGTAAGAATTCGTGTTAGTATTTTGCAGCGGTGGCTTATTACACTGATAGTTCGGTAATTTTCACATCTGTCTGCCTCTGCTTTCTTTGGGATTGGAGTTATTGTAGTCTTCTTGAAGTCTGAGGGTATTTGCCTGTCTCATACATCTTGCTCACCAGATGGTAGAGTTTCGAAAGGGCTGGCTCTCCCAAGGCTATCAGTAGTTCTAATGGAATGTTGTCTACTCCCGGAGCCTTGTTTCGACTTAGGTCTTTCAGTGCTCTGTCAAACTCTTAACGCAGTATCATATCTCCCATATCATCTCCATCTACATCCTCTTCCATTTCTGTAATATTGTCCTCAAAAATATCGCCCTTGTATAGACCCTCTATATACTCCTTCCACCTCTCTGCTTTCCCTTCTTTCGTTGGAACTGGGTTTCCATCTGAGCTCTTGATATTCATGCAAGTAATTCTCTTTTCTCCAAAGGTCTCTTTAATTTTACTGTAGGCAGTATCTATCTTAAACCTAGTGAGATAAGCCTCTAAATCCTCACATTTCTCATCTAGCCATTCCTGGTTAGCCATTTTGCACTCCCTGTTGATCTCATTTTTGCGACATTTGTATTATTTTTACCTGCTTGATTTACTGTATTTTTGTATTTTCTCCTTTCATCAATTAAATTCAGTATGTCTAGTGTTACCCAAGGATTTCTACTAGCCCGCGTCTTTTTATCTATTTGATCCTCTGCTGCTTCACTATTTCATCTCTCAAAGCTACCCATTCTTCTTATGCTGTATTTCTTTTCCTCATTCTTTTCACTCAGTCCGTTATAATCTCCCTACAACTCTCTACAACCTCTGGTTCTGTCAGTTTATCCAGGTCCCATCTCCTTAAATTCTCACTTTTCTGTAGTTTCTTTAGTTTTAATCTACAGTTCATAACCAATAGATTGTGGTCAGAGTCCACATCTGCCCCTGGAAATGTCTTACAATTTAAAACCTGGATCCTAAATCTCTGTTTTACCAATATATAATCTATCTGAAATCTGTCAGTATCTCCAGGCTTCTTCCATGTATACAACCTTCTTTTATGATTCTTGAACCAAGTGTTCGATATGATTAAGTTGTGCTCTGTGCAGAATTCTACCAGGCGGCTTGCTCTTTCATTCCTTACCCCAATTCCATACTCACCTACAACGTTTTCTTCTCTTCCTTTTCCTGCTATCGAATTCCAGTCACCAATGACAATTAAATTTTCGTCTCCCTTCTCCATCTGAATAATTTCTTTTATCTCATCATACATTTCATCAATCTCTTCGTCATCTGCGGAGCTAGTCGGCATATAAACTTGTACTACTGTGGTAGGTGTGGGCTTCGCATCTATCTTGGCCATAATAATGCGTTCGTTGTGCTGTTTGTAGTAGCTTACCCGCATTCCTATTTTTTATTCATTATTAAACCTAATCCTGCATTACCTCTATTTGATTTTGTATTTATAACCCTGTATTCACCTGACCAGAAGTCGTGCTTCTTCTGCCACCGAACTTCACTAATTCCCACTGTATCTTACCGTAACCTATCCATTTCCCTTTTTAAATTTTCTAACTTACCTGCCCGATTAAGGAATCTGACATTGCACGCTCCAACCCTTAGAACGACAGCTTTCATTCTCCTGATAACAACGTCCTCCTGAGTAGTCCCCGCCCGGAGATCCGAATGGGGGACTATTTTACCTTCAGAATATTTTACCCTAGAGGACGCCATCATAAGTTAACCATACAGGAAATCTGCATGCCGTTCGCAGTACCAGCACAGTAAGGCCATTTTGGTTAGTGTTGCAAGGACAGAGCAGTCATTCATCCAGACTGTTGCCTATGCAACTACTGAAAAGGCTGCTGCCCCTCTTCAGGAACCACACATTTGTCTAGCCTCTCAACAAATACACCTCCGTTGTGGTAGCACCTTCGGTACGGCTATCTGTATCGTTGAGGCACGCAAGCTTCCCCGCCAACGGCAACGCCCATGGTTCATGGGATGGATCGATTTGTTAATACCATAATATTGTACCTAAAATTATGCAATATTCAATGGCTGCAAAATTGCCCTGTTCATTTTTGCACTGTGATGTGCAAGTCAGTTTTCCAGTGAAAGATCTATTATATAGGTCTGATCACTTTAGATAATTACCATTCCATTCATGACCAGAAAGTGTAGTAGGAAGGCTAGTCAATTTTATAATATCTCTTCTCCGCCATTCTCGGGTATTTAAGAAATTGTATAACACGATTATTAAATTGTTTTTTTGTGCGATGGGCATAAATGTTCCATATTCCGTGTAATTTTAAGTGACTTCCATATTATCGTCTGAAATGCTCATAGCTAGTCTGACTGAGCTGAGAAGGTTCAAGATCAGTTTCTTCCCTTGGCCTGTCTCTCACGGAGACGATATATTTTCGTACATTAATATATTAAAATTATCCCAAAACTCGTTGATATCCTTCATATAGTACTGTTTATGCTTTGAAGAGATTGAATCAAATGTAATTCAAAGTGCAGTTTTTTTTTATTTACTCGCGTTTGAAGAAGTCTGAATGTCTTTAAAAACTTTTCTTGGTATTCAAATTAATTCTTTCTCGTAATTTAGTCAGTAACACAAACTTCTGTTGTATTTCTTTAACATCATCATAACTGCAATGATCAAACTGTTTTTGTTTAAATCATTCCCGGTATAAATGTGTGCATGGTTAGTGCATGTAATTAGTATGCATTTTGAACGTGTAACATTGTTCCTTAAATAAATGTTTAAAAAAAATATGTAGCTAGTGGTTCTGCCTCTGGATCACGGGGTCCCGTGTTCGATTCCCGGCCTGGTTGGGGATTTTCTCTGCCCGGGGACTGGGTGTTTGTGTTGTCCCTATCATTTCATCATCATTTTTAACGTGTCTCAAATTCGACTGTATAAAGATTGGGACACTGTACGGGCGCTGATGACTGCGCAGTTGAGCGTCCACAAGGGCGAGACGGGGGCAACGACTAAGTGTGACTGTGCATATTCGCAGTTAACTCTTTATCTTATTTTTGTAGATTTCAGCTCCAGTCAAAATTAACGTCATGCTTTCATCGTTCATTGCTCGTTGAGCGGTATATGGAATATTTCTTGTTATTTTCGAGCCATTATGAACAGTTCCAGTTATCCACGCATGCAAGCTATTGTCCTACTCCCCCCTGTTCGAACACATGACGCGTGATATATCTTCTCAGTTCAGTCTTATTTAGTTAGTTGTTGATCTCACAGGTATAGCATAATTGTACAGCTTTCTGAAATTTCTCTAATTTCGATTTTAGTTCATTATCTAGTTCCCAAGTGTCTTCGTTGTGTCAGCTTGTGTTAAGTAGGGATCTCAAAGCCTTACCTTCGCAGATCGTGTCTCACGGTAATATATCCTGTCCAATTTGTTTAGCTATTCTGAATTTTACCACTCATATTATGCAGGATATTTGTTCATGACGACCACGTGTTCGTGGATTGTGAGAAACTTCATATGTCACAGTTACTAATTCTCGGGGTAAAAGTTCTAAATTAGTCTCAGAACATCTTCTATGGTCCAACTATTAACAGCTCATTCTTACTGATGAATTCCTGTTAACTTGCTTCGTGCAGTCAAGCCAAGGGAACGACCGTTTGCCAACCACGTGCACACTGATGGAGGTTTTCTTTATTCTTATATTTGTCCCAAATCTCTGTTGTATGTGTATTTGTGCGTGAATGTCGCCATTGAAATATTTCTCTGACACTGGCCTCATTCATATTTAATGACAAGCCATGACAGGGTCTCCAACATGCAGTTTTTATTTTGTAGCCCAGTCGAGAGCAATATTAAAAAAGGCAGCCATCATCCACTCATTAGTTGTTTAGTTTACTAGTTTGTTCAGTTGTGTCTTTAATAAAAGTGATATTTTTACCAAAGCAAGTGCTTACATATTCTCTCGCAAACTTCCATTTTTGTGTCCTACTGCTTTTCGTTATGCAACAGATAAATATGGCGAAATTATTTATTTAATATTTATCCAACTGTCATAAATGTCCATATCCAGCAACCCAGTTCCTTTAAATATCAAAGGTTTTTCTTTCCTGTACGCTGAAGGGCCAAAGAAACTGGTACACCTGCTAAATATCCTTTAGGGCCCCCGTGAGCACACAGAATTGCGGCAACATGACGTGACATGGATTGGACTAATGTCTGAAGTAGCGCTGGAAGAAACTGACACCATGAATCCTACAAGGCTTTCCATAAATCAGTAACAGTAAGAGGGGATGGAGATCTCCTCTGAGCAGCATATTGCAAGGCATCCCCAATATGCTCAAAAATGTTCATGTCTGGGGCGTTTGGTGCCAGCGGAAGTGGTTAAACTCAGAAGAGTATTCCTGTAGCTACTCTGTAGCAATTCTGGACGTGTGGGGTGTCACATTGTCCTGCTGGAAGTGCCCAAGTTTGTCGGGATTCACAACGCACATGGAGGGATGCAGGCGATCAGACAGGATGCTTACGTAAGTGTCACCTATCATACTTGTATCTAGAATTATCAGGCGTCCTATATCACTCCAACTGCATACGGCCCACACCATTACAAAGCTTAGAGCTGTTATATTTATATAGAAATCCGCTGTCATCATTGTACACTTTGTAAATCATTATTCACATTGCACCATGAGATACGAAACAGTATGAATATTGTTTGGAAATTTCATTTTGAAACACAAATCTAGATTAACTGCTACCTGCTTGCCGTTTGCTGTTGTGCTTTCGAGAAATCTGCACCAGTGTTGTCACAAGACGTGAGGTAACTGGAAATTTTGATTAGGACCATGTTCTTTTACTACAGTTGCCCATTTAGTGTAAAGAGAGGTTGTATTTAAAGCAGTTATGGTTCAGTTCAAATTAAGTTATGTTTTGTGATAGGTTAGCATGCGAGTTTAAGGTGGTAACAGACTGTAAGGACATTGTTTTAGTAATACGAACTTTATTTTTTATAGAGTGGGAGGCAAAGTAAGGCTAAATTTCATACAGAAACAAAAATATTGTGAAAATGTTACTCATTTATTCAGATTGCTAAGTAGCTGTGAAATATCTATTAGAGCCTGCATCGAGATTATAGGTCATTACATAATGCAATGAAGACCATCGGGGACTAGGGGAAAGCAATAGGGTAAACCTGCTGTGGATCCGTGGTCATTCAGGATTTAGTGGCAATGAACAAGCTAAAAGAATGGCCAGGACAGGGTTGATGAATGGATTTATTGGACCGGTACTTGCGTAACCGAAGATGGTTGAAATGGCTCTGAGCACTATGGACTTAACTTCTGAGGTCATCAGTCCCCTTGGAACTCAGAACCACTTAAACCTAACCAACCTAAGGACACCACACACATCCATGCCCGAGACAGGATTCGAACCTGCGACCGTAGCGGTCGCGCGGTTCCAGACTGTAGCTCCTAGAACCGCTGGGCCACTCCGGCCGGCAAACGAAGATGATGACACAATCAACACTATGTAGCTGAATCAGGAGGTAGTACGTAAAATATTGGACTACTATACAAAATCAGAAACTGGCAAGCGAATGTTGGCAGATCCATATTTCAAAAGAAGTTCTATATTAATGAACTTGAACAGGAAACAAATCAGACTCGTAGTAGAACTCATTACTGGCCATAGAACTTCGTAAAACATGAGCACGCGAGGACACAGAGGAGAAAGCCGCTGAATGTGGACTACGTGATGAAGAAGACGAAAGTGCAGCACATCTAACCTTCCAATGAGAAGCTGTGGCGGGCGAAAGACACAGAATGGTTCAAATGGCTCAGAGCACTATGCGACTCAACTGTTGAGGTCATCAGTCGCCTAGAACTTAGAACTAATTAAACGTAACTAACCTAAGGACACCACACACATCCATGCCCGAGACAGGATTCGAACCTGCGACCGTAGCGGTCGCGCGGTTCCAGACTGTAGCTCCTAGAACCGCTGGGCCACTCCGGCCGGCAAACGAAGATGATGACACAATCAACACTATGTAGCTGAATCAGGAGGTAGTACGTAAAATATTGGACTACTATACAAAATCAGAAACTGGCAAGCGAATGTTGGCAGATCCATATTTCAAAAGAAGTTCTATATTAATGAACTTGAACAGGAAACAAATCAGACTCGTAGTAGAACTCATTACTGGCCATAGAACTTCGTAAAACATGAGCACGCGAGGACACAGAGGAGAAAGCCGCTGAATGTGGACTACGTGATGAAGAAGACGAAAGTGCAGCACATCTAACCTTCCAATGAGAAGCTGTGGCGGGCGAAAGACACAGAATGGTTCAAATGGCTCAGAGCACTATGCGACTCAACTGTTGAGGTCATCAGTCGCCTAGAACTTAGAACTAATTAAACGTAACTAACCTAAGGACATCACACACATCCATGCCCGAGGCAGAATTCGAACCTGCGACCGTAGCGGTCACGCGGTTCCAGACTGAAGCGCCTTTAACCGCACGGCCACACCGGCCGGCAAAGACACAGAATCTCCGAGTCTGTAGAGCCTACGGAAATCGTGTTTAATAAGGACCCAGTAAACAGGCTCCTACCACTTCTTAATGGTACCGGTTGGGATTACTAGAATCACAGGGAGCGAAACATCACAACGAACTCTATTTCCGTAGAGGCAAGAGGGTTCTAGTGCCATTGTTGTTTTTATCTCCCTGCATTAAACGTATCAAATTGAAGGGTGTCTATCATGTCAAATCTGGGCGCAACCTGTAAACTACATAAAAAAGAATGAGCAGCTGAGTGTGTCTATAGTGTCGACAAGATATGTTATTTTTATTTCGCTTTACATTTTACCAAGCTTTTGGTAATCAGAGCCCCACACGCATATTCAATAGATCTATGTTCTATATGTCAATGTATACATCCTTTCCTCCTCTCGTCAGCTGAATGAATAGCATGAATGAGAGTGCACAAGATAAATTTCAGTATCTAGGTCTGTGGGAGTAAAAGTAGTCGGCTACAGTGGCAGAATAGCCAACCCTATAAGTAAGTACCAGGCAGAAAACAGGCTTCTGTTCGCCTTAGACGAAGCTCTTGTACAGTCTGTCACCACAAAGCAGGGAGCTCTCGGGGCACTTCTGGGCGAACGGCACGCGTGGCTTCCAAAATAGTTCGCTCAGCAGTGTTCCGGGAGACGCGACACGGGCGTCATTCAGAGTGAGTGTGCCTATTCGTAGTTAACTCATTATATTATTTTTGTAGATTTCAGTTCCAGTCAAAACAAACGTCTTGCTCTCATCGTTCATTGCTCGTTGAAAGATATTCGGAACATTTCTTGCTAATTTCGGTACATTACGAGCAGGTGCACTTTACTTAGTTGTTCGGTCTCTCGAGTACAGCATAATTGAACAAATTTCTCAGACTTTACTGATTTCGATATCAGTTTCGAATCTAGTTCCTACGTACCTTTGTTGTCTCAGCAGGTGTTAAGTACGGATCTGAGAAACTTAAGTTCGCAGATCGCCTCTCACAGCAATATATCTTACAACTGTGGCGAATCTCTATTATATGCGTATATGTGCCTGAATGTCGTCATTTAAAGATTCCTCTGAACTTTCCATAATTAGTAATTACTGATAAATCGTGGTGAAGTCTGCAAAACGCCGCTGTAAATGTAATTTTGTTACTCAGCAGAGAGCGTTATGAACAACAGCAACAATCGCCCATTTGTTAATTGTTTAGTTTATTAGTTTGTTCCGTTGTGTCTTCAATAAGTGCGATATTTTTACCAGAGCACGTATTCTCTCGCAAAACTTCCATTTTTACGTCCTACTGCTATCCGTAGTGTAACAGATAAATATGGTCAAGTTATTAATTTAATATTTATTTAACTATCATAAATACACAGATCCAGCAACCATTTCATTTAAACATTACAGGCTTTTCTTTCATGTATATCCAGATACCGACTCCCCACCCTCCATGTTGACAAATACCTCATTTTAATGGACACCTTCAACAGGAACTCCGATCCCCAGATCCATCACGTACAGATACAATTCAAAATCGTGTCTGAGTTACTCAGGCTCGGACCGAACTCTCGATCGCGATAGCCATGCGGAATCTTTGACGGTTTTCCGTGCCAGCCGTTTTGACAAGCACTTGGTGAGGCAGTTGCAGATTCATAGGGAAAACTGAAACAGCAGCTGAGGGCGCGCGCGCGGCCTGCCGCCTTTTAGTCCTGATATATTGAACTTTATCACTCCGAGAGTGGTATTTTGATCAAAACAACGTTCTTGTACATATCAGATCTACATCGGCCGAGATAGGGTTTAACATGTTCTTAACTGAACACACGTTTCATTTTAATTTAAGAAACTTTCAGCTTGGTATCTTTGCCCGTGACGATATTGTGTACCAAGGGGCTGATAGGGTTGAGCATCTGGATGTTCTAGCATGGACTCACAAATCGATGCACCAACTTAGAAAATATGGCTACCCCACCCTAACCATGTCCGCAAAACTTGGAAATAAAAACATGACCACCAACCCTCACCCTGCATGCATGTCGACCCTTACTGTAGCGCTGTGCCTACAGTGTGCGAGCCCAATATTCTTTCTGGATGCCTTCCATTTCTGCTGTTTGACGTCAGGTGTTACTTTGTCCGGCGAAAGATCGTTCACAGACCGTGAAGTAGTCAGTGGAGAATTCAGAGGCTAACTTCACGTCAAGGAGATAAGGGTCAAGGGTAATACCATACATAAATGGAGATGATAATGTAATAGCCATGGGGACTGGAATGCAGTTGCTAGGGAAGGAGAAGAAGAAAAGACTGTAGGAGAATATGGGCTTCGGACAAGAATGTGAATGTAGAAATCCTAATTGAGTTCTGTAACATATTTCGGCTAGTAATAGCGAATACTCTGTTCAAGAATCACAAGAGAAGGAGGTATACTTGGCAAAGGCAGGATGATAAGTGAAAATTACAGCTAGATTCCATCATGGTTTGACAGAGATTCCGAAGTCACATACTGGATTGTAAGGCGTACCCAGGAGCATATATAGAATCTGACCACAATGTACTAGAGATGAAGAGTAGGCTGAAGGTCAAGAGATTAGTCATGAGGAAGCAACACGCAAAGAAGTGGGATACAGAAGTAATAAGGAATGACGAGCTACGCTTTAACTTCTCTAAGGCCATGATGCAGCAATAAATAATAGTTCAGTAGGAAGTACAGTTGAAGAGGAATGGACATCTCTAAAAAGGGCAGTCACAGAAACTCTACAGAGAAACATAAATACAAAGACGGCAATTGGGAAGAAACGATGGATAAGAAAGAAATACGTCAGCTGATCGATGAAAGAAAAAACTACAAAAGTGTTCAGGGAAAGGCAGGTATACAAAGATTCAATTGGCTGAGGAATGAAATCAACAGGAAGTGCAGAGAAGCTAAGACCAAACGGTTGCATTAAAAACGTGAAATATCGAAAAAGAAATGATTGTCAGAAGGACTGACTCGGCATACGGGATAGTCAGAACAACCTTCGCTGACATTAAATGCAAGGATGGTAATATTACGAGTGCACCGGGAATTCCATTTTTAAGTGCAGAGGAGAGAGCAGTTAGGTGGAAGGAGTACACTGAAGGCCTCAATGAGGTGGAAGATTTGTCTGATGTGATAAAAGAAGAAACGGGAGTCGATTTAGAAGAGAAAGGGAATCCAGTACTAGAATCAGAATTTGAAAGCGCTTTGTAAGACTTAAGATCAACTAAGGCAGAAGGGATAGACCACATTCCATTAGAATTTCTAATATCATTTGGGGACGTAGCACCAAATCAACTATTCATGTTGTGTGTAGTAGAGTCTGGCGAGATACCATCTGACTTTCGGATAAACATCATCCACACAATTCCGAAGACTGCAAGGGCTGACAAGTGCGAGAATTATCGCACAGTCAGCTTAACATCTCATGCATCCATTTTGGTGACAAGAATAGTGTACAGAAGAACGGGAAAAAATTGGAGATGTACTAGACGACGATCAGTTAGGTTTTAGAAAAGTTAAAAACACCTGAGTGACATCTTGAGGCTGCGGTTGATAATGGAAGCAGGACTAAAGAAAAACCAGGACATGTTCACAGGATTTGTCAAACTGGAAAAAGCCTTCGACAATGTAAAATAATACTGGTTGTTCGAAAGCCTGAGGACAATAGGGGTAAACTATGGAGATAGACGGGTAACATATGTACAAAAGCCAAGAGTGAATAATAAGAGCGGATGACCAAGAACAAAGCGCTCGGATTAAAAGGGGAGTAAGGCAGCGATGTAGTCTTTCGGCCCTACTGTTCAATCTGTACATTGAAGAAACAGACGGAAATAAAGAAAAGGTTCAGGAGTGGAATTAAAATTCAATGTGAAAAGGTATCAGTGATAAAATTCACTGATGGCTTTAATATCCTGGGTGAAAGTGAAGAAGAATTACATGATATGCTGAACGGTATGAACAATCTAATGAGTACAGGATATGAATTGGGAGTAAATAGAAGAAAGACGAAAGTGATGAGACCTTTACAGCAATGAGAATAGCGAGAAACTTAACATCAGCGCTGATGCTCACGAAGTAGATGAAGTTAAGGAATTCTGCTATCTGGGCAGGAAAATAGCGAATGACGAACGGAGCAAGGACATCAAAAGCAGACTGTCAGTACAAAAAGTGAATTCCTTCACAAGAGATGTCTACTACTATCAAACATAAGCCTTAATTTGAGGAAGAAATCTCTGAGAATGTATGTATGGAGCAAAGCATTGTATGATAGTGAAACATGGACTGCGGAAAACCGGAACAGAAGAGAATCGAAGGATTTGAGATGTGGTGCTACAGACGAATGTTGAAAATTAGATGGACTGGTAAGGTAAGGAATGAGGAGGTTCTGCGCAGAATCTGTGAGGAAGGAAATATGTGGAAAACATTGACAATGGCAAGGTACAAGGTAATGGGACATCTGCTTTGATATCAAAGATTTGCTTCCATAGTAATAGAGGGAGATGTAAAGGGCAAAAACTGTAGAGGAAGACAACCATTCGAATATATCCAGCAAATAACTGAAGACGTACGTTGCAAATGGTACTCTGAGATGAAGAGGTTGGTGCATGGGAGGAATTCGTTGCGGGCCGCATCAAACCAGTCAAAAACCCGATGACCCAATAAATAAAAATGGAGTCAACCACCACAAAACCATAAAGGTTCCCATCCCTTTGCCGTGGGACTGGTCCGATATAACCAATGAACATTTTGTCCATGGTATCACATTCTCGCAAGAACTGAAGTAAACCTTCTGAGAACTGGGTTCGGCCTTGACGACATTGCATTCTTCACACTTTCCCACTAATTTACGCACATTTTTACGCATTGTGGACGAAGCAGGTACCGTTTAACTTTCATAGTGGTTTTATTCACTTCCAAATGCCCGCCAGTAAGGGGATTGCCAAAATACTAGTTCCTTAGGTAAACAGATCTTAAAGGATGTGTCACTCTTAGTCTTACAACATGTATTCCCTTTTCTCAGTTTATAACCTGGCACCTGTCCTTAGTATCAAGTTTTTGTCTCATCCCCTGAATCTATGGTTCCTGTGTCTGTTTGTCCAGCAAGTTCCCAAAGAACTCATGTATCTCAGAAAACACGATTGAAACCCATTTTGAGTCCAGTAAATCCTGTCACAGCTGTTATTCCGTTGCGTGCTCCTGGAACATACAGCTAAGGACATCTGTTACCTGACTGCTCCCTGGATGTGCCTGACACAGAAGTGAAAGTTAAAAACATACACTGCCCATCTCGCGATTCGTCCAGTCTTCCTGGATTCCGAGAGTTCCAGACTGAAATACTGATTGTCTGTTTTGAGGACAAAACTGACAAAATGGTGAAGCTCCAAGTAGATCTTAAATTTTTGGAAGGCCAAAACCAAGAAGGCCTCCCACTCACACGGAGTACTTCAGTTCCTCGTGCGACATGGCTCTGGAAGCGTAAGCTGAACAATGACGCTCGCCATCGTTTTTTCGTGAAAGGACAGCAATGACCACAGAATTAGAATCAGACGTTTGGACAATGAAAGTTCGTTCAAAATCCGAAACCTCCAAAACTGGCAGAATACTTATAGATACTTTAATTGCCTCAAAGACCGCCTGCTGCGTTTCCCCCATCTGGAAACTCAACCCTTTCTTCCTCAAGCCATTTACTGTGGCTGCTAATTGGACAAAATTCGAAACAAATTTCATTAAAAAAACTGAGATACTGATACGCGAGCTACTTCCTTCTTCTCTGAAGATCTCGTCTCCTTTCCTCCTCTATTTTAACAACACTGGCTGAGACCAAGGTCTTAAAAAGGGAAGCCCCCTTAGATCAAGATTTACCATAGATAGTTTAACGGTCAAACACACTTCCTGCGTGACATTGAAGACTTTACTGTAGACTGATTTGAATTTCATGTCAAACAAAACAGAGTGTAACAGACGTGATAATACAGACGCAACGTTAGAAAAGCTGAAAGGAACGCTACCCAACATCCTGCCGCATGTTTACAGTTCTCAGTGAGAGGAATCTGCTGGTCTGCCATGTTCAAATTAAGAATGGTAAAATACTGTGCCCCCGCAAAGGAAGTAGAACAGGTACGGAAGTTCGGTTGTGGCACAGATTTTAAGACGACTTTGTGGTTAGGAATTCTGCAATCAACAACCGATCGATAACTACCGGCTTGTCTCTTCGGCACCTGAAACATGGGTGACGCATACGGAGAGGTGGAAACCCGTATCACCCCGACGAGAAGCCTCTCATCAATCAGCCGACACAAAATTTTCATTTTCGGTGGTGCAACCGTTATGGAGGTTGGCAAACCTGAATATCGTCCATCAAACCTATCTTATACTGAATCCTGGTGGTGACTCCGAGTTTATTAGTCATCGCGTCAGAAAACCGCCCAAGTACTCCTAACCTAGATTTAGGTTTACACTCCCGCAAGTGTCTGACCTGAAACTGTTACGTACCGCGAGGTAATTGACCTCTTGGACAGACTGGCAAGAATACAACTTAAAATCCGTAACTAGACTGAATTGAAATGAAACCTTCTTTTCGTAATAATTAAGAATTAATCCTCTGCGATGCATGAAATTACACCCCAATCATAAAATAACTGACAATTCTTCTGATAATATTAATTCCACAAGCCACTGAAAATGCTATGAAGCAACTCTTCCCTGTAAACAACCTCCTAGATTCAACATTTGCCTGTTGGCAGTTCCTCATTTCTGTAACGTTCCTCGCAATCGTGTAAGCTTAAAAATACCACCCCTTTTCCAGTACGAGTTATACTGATAAGACAAGCTTTACTCCCAGAGTTTATTAGAGCACAGACGGGTTCATGATTGACGTATTCGCTGACAAAAGGTGGGTACTGACTAGTTACCACACTGATTCGGTTACACCGCTTGGATCGTGAACGACTCCCAGAGTATCCAAGTCTCTGGCGTCAGCTGTTCGGACGTCCACTACGCTGCATGGGGCATAGGCCCACCAAATGACCGGAATCACCGCACCGAAAAGAATCTGTAACATTCGGTGGAGTCGTTCACCAGAATCTAAACATTCCCAGTATGTTCCCCTGTTGCTCATGTTTCAAAAATGCTTACGGAATCGGCAAATGTATGATCTCGATTTTAAAGAACAGTTCATTTAAGTGGTAAACCTCTGCAAAACACAAATTTCATTCGTGACTTGCCTTCTCGACTGCTTCCCCACTCAGTCACAGGGAATATCAATGCAGCGACCGCAATTCTAATCTCCTCAGAACAAGGTTGGAGAGTTCAGCCACCGGGTTCTACGCGTAGAATGTATTTATACAGCAGTTCGCCCCTAACTCGCGACCGTTAACTTTCTCACCCAATCTATCTCCCTAAGTCATCTAACATTCACTGAACCTGTAGTACCTCAGCCACACTCTTACGTAACAAACCTCTCGTCACCAGGTACGTTAACTTAAGGTTCACCTGATGTGGAACGTTAAGGCATTCGCAAGTTCCTCAAAACGTTCCAACATCTACCTCCTTTCAGCCCTGACATATTAAGCTCTATAAGGGTGGCTGGGCACCTGGTCTGTACGAGGTCGTCGTTTCTGCCAATTTTGGGGTGATAGTAAACTCCATATATTTGCCTAATCCAAGCTTGCTTGTACCTTGGTTGCCCGTTGCTATTAATTCATGAAGTATTTCGGTGAGCTTGTTAAAATAAACTACGTGCTCGTCGCCTTAGCATCGTGGTACTCCAGCCAGGTTCCCCTCAACTGCATCGCTGTACAAGTTGCCTTTCACGTTTCATTCCAAAATAACTGATGGACATTTCATGGATGAAGATTTTTTTAATAGATGCTGCTCTTTTCATCTAAATTATGACCAACTACTGATGAAACAATACTGGAGATTGAAATTTTGTCGTGTCTGCTACTTAAAAGCAGTGCAGTTTACCTTAAGGGGAGCTACCCTTTTCATTTCAATTATTACGGGCAAGCTTTAGTACATCTTTTTTGGACATTTAAAGTTTGTCTGGACTGCCAATAAAAATATGGAGATTCGCTTTAATAAAAGCGATTATTTTCAGGGCGGTCATTAAGGGCATTCATATAGAAAAATAATTTTGGAGTATTAAAGCCTTTTCATCTCACCTTTTATTGTAATTCTGGTGTTACACAGGATTGTACAGCCCATTGCAATTTTGAGTTGCGCCTACAGATAGTTTGCTTCCCATCATGTGTAGTCATTGGGCAGATGTTTTTAACATTTATGTTGGTTACAAGTTATGTACCAGAATTTGTCCTTACTTTGCTCTAAAAGGAGTGGACTGTTAAGAGTTCTTAAGATCAGTTTTTAGTCTGTTGTAGTTGGCCTAGTGTGGGATCCGCCCACATACCAGTACGGTCGTGGATGGCAGTTCTGCACCACCGATGCTGTCTGTTACATTATCCCCGATTAAGCGTGGCCTCAATAGTATTCATATAGCTTCGTCTTATTCTAAACTTATGTCACCAACGGGCGTAACACATTTGTTGTGTGTTTACTACTACTTTGCGGTGAATTTTAGTAGCATTATTTAAATTTTATATCCAAAGTCACTTTAACCAATTTTGAAGTCTATAAGAAATGGAGTTATTGGTCATTGCCAAAGTTTTATAAACAAAAGACAGGTTTAGGTACTATGGGAAACTCTTTGTAGTTAAGAATTTGGTAAAATGTTTGGTTTTTAGAGAAAATAGGGGCAAAAGAATTTGGGTTAATGTTCTATTGAATAAAACAGTGTTGGTGTTGACAACGGCGATTCCTCTTCATTGTTGTCTGGCCCAGTCGTAACATTCAACAGCCATTTGGCTTGTTAAAGGGTCTGCAAGACAGTGCACTATCCATGCTGTGCAAACAGTGAAGATGTATAGTTGAGCATAACGATAAGGCCGGTGGCCTCGGGCGCTCATAATACACTCCTGGAAATTGAAATAAGAACACCGTGAATTCCTTGTCCCAGGAAGGGGAAACTTTATTGACACATTCCTGGGGTCAGATACATCACATGATCACACTGACAGAACCACAGGCACATAGACACAGGCAACAGAGCATGCACAATGTCGGCACTAGTATAGTGTATATCCACCTTTCGCAGCAATGCAGGCTGCTATTCTTCCATGGAGACGATCGTAGAGATGCTGGATGTAGTCCTGTGGAACGGCTTGCCATGCCATTTCCACCTGGCGCCTCATTTGGACCAGCGTTCGTGCTGGACGTGCAGACCGCGTGAGACGACGCTTCATCCAGTCCCAAACATGCTCAATGGAGGACAGATCCGGAGATCTTGCTGGCCAGGGTAGTTGACTTACACCTTCTAGAGCACGTTGGGTGGCACGGGATACATGCGGACGTGCATTGTCCTGTTGGAACAGCAAGTTCCCTTGCCGGTCTAGGAATGGTAGAACGATGGGTTCTATGACAGTTTGGGTGTACCGTGCACTATTCAGTGTCCCCTCGACGATCACCAGTGGTGTACGGCCAGTGTAGGAGATCGCTCCCCACACCATGATGCCGGGTGTTGGCCCTGTGTGCCTCGGTCGTATGCAGTCCTGATTGTGGCGCTCACCTGCACGGCGCCAAGCACGCATACGACCATCATTGGCACCAAGGCAGAAGCGACTCTCATCGCTGAAGACGACACGTCTCCATTCGTCCCTCCATTCACGCCTGTCGCGACACCACTGGAGGCGGGCTGCACGATGTTGGGGCGTGAGCGGAAGACGGCCTAACGGTGTGCGGGACCGTAGCCCAGCTTCATGGAGACGGTTGCGAATGGTCCTCGCCGATACCCCAGGAGCAACAGTGTCCCTAATTTGCTGGGAAGTGGCGGTGCGGTCCCCTACGGCACTGCGTAGGATCCTACGGTCTTGGCGTGCATCCGTGCGTCGCTGCGGTCCGGTCCCAGGTCGACGGGCACGTGCACCTTCCGCCGACCACTGGCGACAACATCGATGTACTGTGGAGACCTCACGCCCCACGTGTTGAGCAATTCGGCGGTACGTCCACCCGGCCTCCCGCATGCCCACTATACGCCCTCGCTCAAAGTCCGTCAACTGCACATACGGTTCACGTCCACGCTGTCGCGGCATGCTACCAGTGTTAAAGACTGCGATGGAGCTCCGTATGCCACGGCAAACTGGCTGACACTGACGGCGGCGGTGCACAAATGCTGCGCAGCTAGCGCCATTCGACGGCCAACACCGCGGTTCCTGGTGTGTCCGCTGTGCCGTGCGTGTGATCATTGCTTGTACTGCCCTCTCGCAGTGTCCGGAGCAAGTATGGTGGGTCTGACACACCGGTGTCAATGTGTTCTTTTTTCCATTTCCAGGAGTGTATATTAATATTTTGGTCTGTACATACTTCGCTTACACTCTTTGTGTATTTATTAATTCAGCTAGTTACACTACTTATTTTTCGCCACTTAGTGCAGTGCTGTTACTTATGTGTCTGTATGACCATTTCTGTATACGTCAACTATTCTAGTCTTCAGTACATGGTGTTTGTGAATGTTATCCTTCCTAAATGTTCAGTATCCCCACTACTGAGTACACCACTTGCTGCATTCCTAGTTACTACGTGTAACGGATTCATTTTTGCCTTTACGACAAATGAATGTTAATGGACAGAATTCAGTGCGAGTGTCACTCACTAGTCTTGAGTAACACTGGAATTTCCGCGCGACACTTCCAAACCAGAAACTGCATTTACTAATGAATGATTAAAAAATGTGACTATTGTAACCCTTAGGCACCCTGCGATATCAGAGACTATCATTAGATTCTTGTATGGAATATTAATTTTATTGACGTTTAGAATCAAATCACTGAAGTTCAGCGGAGAGCAATGGAGTTTTAAGCGAATCGTTTCCGGGCTTTAGTTCTTCGCACGTTCCTATCGATGTTCAGTTTGATCGTCCTCTGTTTTCACTTCTCTTCTGTCGTAGGCGTTTGAGCAAATGACGCACATTCATTCACAGCTGTGTTATAATGTTATATGGCGATTTAGTTTACTTAAATTTACGTAAAAATAGAACTGCACTAAGCATAAATGCAGTTAGGTAAAATGGACTACTTGTGTAATTGGTTTGATAGTTGTTCGTGAACAACATATACCCACAATTATGTACTGATAGTAGTGGCAGTCTGTGTATAATATTTCTGTGGTACATGGACATCTAAAAAAATAAAATTCTTAAATATTAGTCTAATCCAGTCACACATGTAAAGAGAGAGAAATAATCGTACATCTTTGATAGAAATTATAAATTTTATTTTTATATTTGTTTAAATGGAGTTCAGTGATATTAAAGCTTAATTAACATTCTTTTACGCGGGTACTTTTAAAGTCTGAGTTCGACGATATTTAATTAATTCATTCAATAATTTATTCACTTTAAATATCTGTGAGTCGGTGTCCCCATTCACTTTTCGGAAGAAACAAGAGATTTAGGACTGATTTTTCTCAGCAAGCACCTCCAAAACTCTCTCTGATGAAGAGGCATCAGTGGGATATCCTTCTGAGCCAATGTACTTGGTTCCATATGAAAATTTTCATTGGTAAGTGAGCCGTTTTCCACGTCCACTCGGCACGCAAACAAGAGTCCCAGCCCTGACATTCTCCATCCAGCACCCTGACCAATAATGAGGCATCAGTGATATGCCCTCATCATACACTGTTCAAAGTTCCTCACGAATATGTTCATTGGCTAGTAAAAGAGCTGTTGTCACCGTCCAATTTGCAGTCACACCAGAGTCTTAGCCATAACTTTCTCTGAGCAATGTCTCTAACACGCTCCCAAACTTTGAGGCATTTTTGGGATGTCCTTCCTATCCGCATTACTCAGTTCCTCAGGAACATGTCTATTGGTTAGTGAGTCACTGTCCCTGTGCACTTTGTACACACGCAACAGTTTTTGCACTGACTTTTTTCACCCAGCACCTCCAACACCCTCTCTGACGACGAGGAACTGGTGAGACGTCCTCGTCATGAGTACGCTTAGTGGGTAGTGAGGCGGTGAGCCCGGTCACCAGGTGGGCGCACAACGGTCTTCTCCCCGACTCTCTCCGCCCAGCACCTCCGACACCCTCTCCGGCGGCGAGGGATCGGCGGGATGTCCTCGTCACACTCCACCACAAGCGGCTCATGGATCTCGGCAGTCGTCACAATCATCCAGCCATCGTTCACCTGCACAGAAGAGCAATTATTCACTCAAAATGCATCATACTTCCCTTATACAACAACAGTAGCAGTATTTCTATACGGTGGCTCGTAAGGCCAAAACGTACATTAAGAGAGAGAACAACTTTCTATTTTTGTGTGTGATCGAAAGAAAGGGAAGAGTCTTCAAACGAAATCATTAACGGTGACAAGGATCATATTTACTATCTTCCAGTATTAACTAAATTTGTGCCACTCTATAATGGTCTGAGAAAAGGGTATGTTGTATGTAATCTAACTTATCCCTTAGTAGAGAGTTATCAATGAAGTAGTGTCTTTAGTGCCGCCTTACCTAGCCGATGACTTTGCCGCAGGCTACATCGATAGCGGCAGGCGGTGGCCGGGACTTCTCCGCCTGCGCTGCCAGCAGAACCAACTCGTCCACATCTGAGCGCAGCCGCCAACGCGCGGCGCTCATCCTCTGTGGAAGATTTGTTTCCATCGTCACAATTCATTCGTTTGTTGATTTTCAGTTTTATTTTCTAACTTTTATGTAACATCTATTATTTTGTGGGCGTTTACTAGCACCAAAAATTAAATTAATCTCATATTAGTGTATTAAATACAGCAGCCTTGCAACATTTAGCAATTAGACAAAAAGGTCTTATTTTTGGCACCACATACTTGGATTGTTTTCCAGACGGTCATAAGGTAACAATACGACAGCATTTTACCTTGGGTCTGGATCGTTAATGTGTTGTATTTTGAATAGGGATTCAAGCAAACTGCATTTAAATTATCTTCACTTAAATCTTCCGGGCTGATAGTCCGTGGTCGATGTATAAAGCTCTCTACTGACGTTTCGTCTCCGACTGCGACAGATGTTCTTCGCGGATGTCTCTAGCAGTCGGAGACGAAACGTCAGGGGAGAGTTTTATACATCGACCACGGCCTACCAGACCAGTGGTTTTAAGTGAAGACAATACCGGCCGTGAAAGCTTACACCGAATGCATATAAATTAGTTTAACAAGCTAAAACGATGTGGTCCCACCTCTCCACTACGTAACTAAAACGTGGGTCGCCACGTATAAGTCGTTGAACATGGCCCCTACTGAAACCCTCCTGTGACGGCGACACATAGTGAAAAAGTCTCTCATAAATGGTCTCTAGAAAATCCAATTAGTTTCAGAACTTCTATCGTCTGACCACAAGAACCAGCAAAGAACGAGCAGTACAAATAGTCACATAAACTACCTCCAACTGGTACCTAATATCTCGCACTCATAACATTCTCCATAAGCAAAACAGAATAATCTAATGGATCCACTCGCTGCTTTGGGACCTCTAAATACCGAGCACGTGTATGCCCATTCCGTAGCAACGGTCGACTTGGAAACCTGTAAGTGGCTAAGCCGGTCCTAAAATCACCGCCTAGTCAGTTTGTCCAAGTATTAGCTAACGAATTATCATCTTGCATAAGTGAGACCAGATACAATTCCTGCATAAATTTTATCAGAATTTATAGAAAATCTTCAGTTGTGGTAAATGCTGAATTAGCAGGCGACTGGGATGTTCATTCTTAGTATTATTGTTTTCCTCTTAAGTAAAATTTATTAATCATCTCTCTTTGAAAACCCACGAAATGAAGATGATGAGGTGATATAAGCTATTATAAACGCGAGCAGCTGCATCAATATGTGCGAAGATTTGAGGTAGTAAATTTTTCTCAATAGCACGTAGTCCACTATAGCTATAGTTTTATTTTTCGGTGACTACAACACGTCGTTTTGGCTTACCTTAATGTTTCGGTAGATCATTTTACACTGAGCTGTGTAGTGATGGTGAGGGCTACTTATGAATATGCACAAATTTGAAACATCCGCTTGTTTTGAAGTTTCGATAAGACTTAATTTCTAATTTGCATCAATCATTTACAACGATATTTTTAGATTTGTTGGCCGACGCACTTAGTGCATCTGTGGTTCGTTCCGATGTGTAGATTCTTCTTATAGATCTTGAAAAAAAATTGCATTCCAGCGTCAAAAGAGTCTAAGAAAAGGATTAATGGTTGGAAGTGCCACTGTAGTTCCCAATGACGACAGTTTCAGGACGATGGAGAAGATTCTAAGAACAAATTCAAGTAGCGTGTGAAGTTCCGATTCAAAACAGTTTCAGAATTCGTATGCGGTAGTAAATACTGGGTACCGAATGCGAATTACCCTCTATATTAAAGAACATGTACACACACACACACGATTGAAGGTTTAGAAAGTGAAACATTATGTAGTGGTATGAAGTGAGAGTATATGGCGCTGTGGTCACCACAGTCTGGGGGTTGCGCACGTTAACCACTGCTGCCATGTTGGTGGTATTCGGAAGTAGTAGGCTCTGCACCAGCACTCAGTACCACACACTCTTCTCTGTACAGCACAAACATGACTTTTATTTATTTGTATTTATTTACTTATGCCATATTTTCCTTTAGTCTTTTACCTAAATACAACAGTAAACCAGATGTTGCACATGAATTGACATGAACATAGTACATAATATTTTAACATAATTTCAGATGCGTTAGTGTAACTAATTATTGCAGTGTTTAAGTTGGAAATATCTACATTAAGTATCTGCATAAAATATTAATTGAAAGTTTGTATGGAACATGTAGGTAAGTAAGTAATAAGTTTGAAAACCAAATCTGTTTTCTAACCTTTGGCTTCAAACATGGTTCAAACGGCTCTACGCACTATGGGACTTAACACCAGAGATCATCAGTCCCCCACACTTAGAACTACTTAAACCTAACTGACCTAAGGACATCACACATATCCATGCCCGAGGCAGAATTCGAAACTGCGACCGTAGCACCAGCACGGTTCCGGACTAAAGCGCCTAGAACCGCTCGGCCACAGCTACCGGCTACCCTTAGGCCATTTGCCACATAGATATAAACCGTGTATTAGTTTGGAATCCAGAGGCACATGCTACTGGCCTATTGTACTATGCTGCTTTGAGGCATCAAAAATTTTGTAATTTGTGATTCTCGACTACATTACTATGCTACAATACACTTTGCAGCACTGTACTACATCAACGCCACACTACATTAGACTGCTCTAACCGGTGACAGAACCAAGGTAGAATTTTCCTTTGTCTGGATAGTTGACCCCTGGCAGATTTAGACACAGCTCAGGTTTCACAGGGACCCTGCTACTGCTACCCAAGTTGTATAGATTGGGAGGTGACTGTCAGGGATCCCTCCTCGAGGCACATCTCCTCTCTCCTTGTGAAAGGTTGCTGGAGGAGGATGTTCTGCTATGGTGCAACTCGTCGTCTTCATATGTGGCCTTTTCCTTGTTGTCTCTAGCCAATGTAGGCTTGCTGTTCATATGCTAATACACACATCAAAAAAAGTTTTGCATCACACCCGTTCCCATAAATCCTGAAGATAGACTTTGACTGTCAATTCCGTATCACAGATACAGTCCCTTGAACGGTTCAGAGATGTCACTAAACCCTCCCAAAGGTGTAAACTGCAACGCATGAACTGCTCGTATTAGACGAAGGGGGTCCGATAGCGGATCACATCCAGTCATTCCGCCAGGAAACGGGTACACAGCTCTTGTATTCTGTAGTTCGATCGTGCCTAGACGGTCAATACCGCTGTTTGATGTCGTCCGCATTGTTACTTTGTGCCAGGAAGGGCTATCAACAAGGGAAGTGTCCAGGCGTCTCGGAGCGATACAAACCGATGTTGTTCGGACATGGAGGAGATGCAGACAGACAGGAGGTGTCGATGATATGCCTCGCTCAGGCCGCCCAAGGGCTACTACTGCAGTGGACGACAGCTACCTAGCTACCTACGGATTATGGCTCGGGGGAACACTGACAGCAACGCCACCGTGTTATATATTACTTTTCGTGCTGCCACAGGACGTCGTGTTACAACTCAAACTGTGCGCAATAGGCTATATGCTTTCAACCTGAGAATCGTCGGAGACATGTTTGGAGGCAACCCGGTCACGCTGAACGCCTTAGACACACTGTCCAGCGACTACAGCAACGTGGAGGTTCCCACCTGTTTTGAGGTGGATTATGTAGTGCCGACGTACGCCGTTGGTGGTCATGGAAGGCGACGTATCGGCTTTACGATACGTGAATGCCATCCTCCGACGGATAGTGCAACCATAATTATGGGCAGCATATTTGCGAGGCATTCGTCTTCGTTGACGACAAGTAGCGCATCCTTTGTGCGCATCTTGTGAATGACATCCTTCAGAATAACGAAATCGCTTGACTAGAGTGGCCACCATGATCTCCAGACATGAACCCTACCGAACATGCCTGGGATAGACTGAAAAGGGCTGTTTATGGATGACGTGATCCATCACCACTCTGAGGGATCTACGCCATATCACCGTTGAGGAGTGCGACAACCTAAATCAACAGTGCGTTCATTAACTTGTGGATATTATGCCACGACGAATACAGGCATGCAACAGCGCAAGAGGGTATTAGAGGTACCGGTGTGTACAGATATCTGGACCACCACCTCTGAACGTCTCGCTGTATAGTGGTACAATATGCGATGCTTGGTTTTCTTGAGGAATAAAAAGGGGGAAATAATATTTATGTTAATTTCTATTCCAATTTTCTGTACAGGTTCCGGAACTCTCGTAACCGAAGTGACGCAATTTTTTTTATGTGTGTTTTCGCTGTCAACAAATTACACTTGTGCCACAGCTCTTCTTTCCTTATTATGTCATCGACTGTTCCATAACCAAAGATGTTCCTATCGTAGTCTGCAACATTTTGTCTAGTGGCATTTTCTCAGGCGATGTGGTCAAGTGTGCCGACTGCTCCATATTCACAAGTGTCTGTGATGTATGGTTGTATTTTCTGCATTTAAGAAGGATATGGGCCATGTCCCGTCAGGTAGTGTGTAGTTTCCTTTGTCGGGAAGAGTTATGACATGTATATGTTAGGCTGGAAATGTTTAGTTCTCCTTCCACTTTTTTCTTCGTCCCTGAAATATTGTAATTTTCCATCGGTGTATGTCTTCATTTCCTTATTCAATGTAGCTCTTGTGCCCAGTATCTCCTTTACTGTTTCATAGTCGCCCTTTCTGAGCCAATACGGTATACCTTAGTTTCTTGTGGCTGTGTTCAGATGTAGCAAGTCTAATATGACCAGGAGCGCCTCATTCGGCATTGTTCTATAAAAAACTCTAAGGCATAGAAGCACGCCTCCCTGTGCTTCCTCTAGAGTGTGAGGGTCCTTAACTTTCTGGCTGTTCGAGCCCAGACACTCTACCTGTACCTTACAACAGCGTTAGTATTGTTTTTTGGTACGTTGTTACTGCACTTAGATTCATATGAAAATTACTTTGGCCAGCTGTACTTATTTTGTGTAATATTTTAATGGCTCTCTGGCAGCCGATATCTACATCTGCATGAAAATCAAGCTTTTCTTCCATGTTTAACCAAGGTACCTGTATATTACTTTTCTTTACATCGGTGGTCATTTATTCTGATTGTGGGGTCCCTCGATTTTAACGATCTTCCTAGTCCAAAGATGCCCCTTCTCCAAAGACTTCGCTGATATCATCTTTCGTCACTTCCATTGAAGAAGCTGTCGACGCTGTCAGAAGATTCAGCTGAAGAAATCAGACGTGAAAGCTGCCGAACAATTAGGAAACACAGTCCACAAAGAAATAATGTTTCCAAGAAGGGGAGATTTGCGGTATAAAAGCTGCGTGAGGATGCTGACACAGTCGTGTTGCGTGCTGATAAAGGTAATGCCACCGTCCCTTTGCTTCATGAAGTACACAAGGAAAATAAATGTGGTCAACTTAGTTATGGTGCATACCGGAAGTTTAACAAAGATCATATCGGCGAGGTGACAATATGAGGCCCATAAAGAGCACTATTGGTTCACCGACGCATCTTTCTGCCAAATATTTAGTATCGTTATTAAAAACAATGGTAGGAAAATGTAGACACCACATATGTAATCCTATGTATTTAATTCCATGGATTTAATGCTATGAGTTAAGTTCAGAGACTTAGCAATGTCATGCTAAATAGTACGGATGTGCTCGTTTGTTCTGACGTGGTACCATTATATATTTAAGTCTTTTTAAAGGCTTCTTTATCTCTTAGCGGCCAACATTTTGATAAAAACATCACGACCTTGCTTGATCATGTTCTTTTGTCATCATATTTTCAGTTGAAATGGTGAATTTTACTAGCAGATTGATGGAGTTGCTATGGAAAGCTCCCTCTCCTCTCTGGTGGCTAATTTATTCATGGGAGACTTCGAGATGAGGCACCGGACTTGGCAAGTTTTAAACCATCGGTATTCGGAGGTATGTGGTCGACTCATTTGTAGTGTGGCAGCACGAGATGGATTAATTACATCGATTTCTTGAGCATTTGAATTCTATCCATGCTAGTATTAAATTTACTGTGGAAATAGAAAAAGGTAGCTGCCTCCCCTATTTGGATGTTGTCGTTCGCCCTAAAGTCGATGGCTTATTGGGTCATGCCGTACATCGTAAAACAAGAAATACAAATCAGTATCTACATGCCAGTAGATGCCATAACCCTTCACAGACCACAGGTGTCCTCAAGACCTTAGTGCACAGGGCGTACTGTATATTCGATAAAGATAATTTGCAAGAAAAGCTCACATACCTAAAGAGTTTTTTCAAAGCGAATGGATTTTCTCCGCAACAAATTCATAGAGTATTAATGAAAAACCTAGAATGCAGGTGTTTGATGGGAAAGAAGATAGTAAATCCTTCAAATCAAGTACTGTTTTGCCCTATTTGGGTGCTCGCTTCTCGAAGATAGCCATATTCATGAGAAATACTGTGTTAACGTTATCTTCCCGCCTCTCACGAAGATTGCAGCTTTACTCGGTGCAGATTAGCTGATAATTTAATAAACAGAGTCAGTGGTTTCTGTTTGGACGACTCTGTGGACGGCCGGACGATACTCACCCGAACTATCGGCAGAAGAAATTTTACTTGCGCGGCTGCATGTCCGAAATTTTAAGTGCTAACATAAAAACTGTTTTGTGTGGTGATTTCGTTTAACTGTTTCCTGTGCACCAATTACTTAGTCTTTCAAGAACTTCACTAAAATCCTCATCTAATATAGCACTTGTGTGGGCAGGTACTGTAATTAGCAGACGATCTGCGTAGGCTATGCAGCCTCTAGTGTCTGCTGTACTCTGAAGCTGGTTTATTAATGACTCTATGCAAACATTCCAGAACTCTGGACCCAAAGAGGGTCCTTCAGGCAGGCCTTTGGTGATATCTGTCACGATTTTGTTTCAAGAACATTCCAGTTGCATCTGATTGTCTCTGCAATAATTCCGTAGTCTGTAATAGAGACATATGAGGCAGTCCATCTGCTTCATTCATTTGACCAGGGCACGACACCATAAATTATCAGAAGTTACAGCTATACCAAACATTGAGCCTATAACGTACTTGTAGTCTGAGGTGTTCACAAAAGTACTGCTTGGTTTAGCGATCATGGGTGGTTTTCCATTTCCTGAAACCATGCTGCTGAGGATTCACACCTATTACATTTCTGTGAACCCTCAGGTGGCAGCACAGAAGTTCTTCTTGTGTTTTGGCTAGAACGCACCATATTTTCCCCCACACCAGACTTTCATTGCGAGGCGGAGCTGAAACTACTCTGTTTCCATGGTTACAATTTCTCCCTCTACTGCTTACGAGGTGTATTATGCGCTGAATTACTTCCTCCCCTCTCGGTGTGAGGTATTGCCTCCCGTCGCGTATAAAGATTCCACGACGCGTCCACATTTCTGGTGGCGCTCTTCGGAACTCGCTTCGCCCACCAGTTTCCCCGTCCCCTGTTTATGCATGCAAAAGCCACCTCCGAAGTTGCACTTGATTTTCGTGACCCGTACCGCTACTTTGGGAATCTCTCCTCGCACACTTGTCTCGTTCTTCTCGCTGTTCGTCATTAAACTTTTCGGCGGGACAACGTTGTCGCGCCGCTGAGGCTCTGGCCGTTCAGAACCTGTTTTTGTTATTTCGCTAGTTCAGGCCCCTGTTCTTCTCATTAATATCGAGAACCTCCTGTTGTGCTCTCTTTTCAACATCATCATCTTCTTCTTCTTTTTCTTCTTAGCGTAGTCTCATTGGAGCGTGGTCTGCGTTTTTGGTCAATGTACACCTTTTCTTACGTTCTAACACTACCTGTCGGTTTAGGTTCCTTGATCTTAGATGTACGTTGATAGTACCTATCCAGTGCGGTTAAGGCCTTCCGTGTTGTCTGTGGCCTTCAAGAGTGAGACGATAGTCTAAGCAGATGACTAAAGTAGGTGGTATATGATGTGTCCATACCACCGAACGCTCCATTTTTGGATCTTTTCGTTGATTGGAGCCACTCCAGTTAGTTGCCAGATCGCTGTCTTGTTGCTGTGGTAATGCGGGGAAATGGCTGATAGTTTACTCAGCACCCGAATTTTCATAACATGTAGTGAAACTTCAGAACTCCTGGGTGTCCACCAATGGTCAGTACCGCATAATGCAACTGTCTTCACCGTTGTGCTTTATAACTTAAATTTTAAGCGGATGGGCATCTTGTTCTCACAAAGAATACCAGAGATGTGTCTGGATCAATCGGAATTACTGTGGTTCCTACTCGCTCATCTTCATACCTGTAGTCGAGGACCTAGTTATAGAAATAGGTCCATCTTGTTAAGTGTTTCAATAGCCTTCCTTGTATCCACCACATGCATCACATGTTCAGCACATTGCATTGTCCACGATACTATTTTCTATAAGAGACTTGTTATGGTAAACATTACAGTAAAAAAGTGCAATTACAGGTAATCGAGCAAGTATGTAGCTGAATTATGTTATTATCTGTATCACAGATGATCACTAAATTCACAAAGGGGAAATTGGCAATAGGTATACTGCAGATAGCGTCAGATAACACATGCTCCAAAATCACACACGAAAATTAAATAAATGACTGAAGGACCGTAAATGAGTATCCATAAAGAGTGTTACCTCTTTCGTGGGCTCATTTTTTGTAGCATCTCAGGGAACAAAATATTTTGCTAGCCTATTAGACACGTGACCAACTTACTGTATTTTTTTTAGTAACTTTATTTTTGAGATATAGGACAAAACACTATGTTCGTACTAATATCACCACGTCATCTTTGTGAGGTATTTAAATTGGATGTAAATGGATTTCCCACTTCCCTTTTGAGTTCTATTATGTGTTGCCACTACACGTAGATCAAATAAGGACCAGTGTTTTCTGTTTTTATTTTATATTTTCTTTTATTTTATTTTAAAAATATTTGTTACCGATGTTAATGTTAACTTACCACAATTTGAAAGCAATTCTTCAAACTTTGTAACTGAATTAAGCTACGAGCTGGTACAGGATGCATTAAAGTATACGGCAGGAGAGAAGCAATGTGTTCTCACAACGGTATTAATCCCACGACATACAGAAACTAATTGCTGTAGCAGTTTTCGTTCACCTTGTGCAGTGTACTACCACAACATGTCTGGCACAGACAGAGGTGGTAAGAACTATTAACTATTCCCAAAAGTATTTGGATACCCCTTTGTTGGTGCTAAGTATGTTTCCCAAAGACCACAAATGACAGATTAATTTTGCGCGAAGTATACTTCCCAAGCGGCTTCCAGGAACTATATTAATGGTAACCATAGTTCCCAATAACCATTAATACACCGCTTTTTGTTGGGATACAATCTTCTCGCAGTCCTGAAGGCTGCATTTCACAACAAACTGAAACTACAGCTGGTGCAGCGTACTGCCACTAGATGCCAGGAGGGTACAGAAGTGGTAACACATATTCCCTTACGCACTGTAAATACACACTACAGTGGGAAGTACACCCTGCAACGGTTAAAATAATCAGTTAATAGATATACATCACATAGACGCTACACACAGTGTGAACCTGTACCGAATTTTTAGAAATCACAAGAAGATGAGGTTCCTATGCATATATTCCAACAGTGCATTAAGTAAATTGAAATGCAAGGGAGAATGATGAAATGGAGTGCATAAAACATTAGAAAGAACAGTTAAAATACTTTCCTGTTGTTCTGTTGCAACACGCGAAAAATAATCGATCTCTTAGGCTCTGCAATATAATTTCTCTGAACGCTAGACCGTCCCGGAATTAATCATCACTGCAGGACAGAAAACGATTACAATTTAAATATGTAAATACCCAACGCATTGTGTATTACTATGCATTGCAAACAACTGTAACGGTCTCACCAAATCCCTAACTGCAATATCATCCTACGATCACTTTAAGACCTCATGACCACCACGTTCAGGACACAAGTACGAATTAAATTGAATTAGCTGAATAACACAAGTGACCTGCCTAACACGTGAACTACACCAGTGTTTCGCAAATATATTTCTCAAAGAGCTTCATGACCTATCGTTACCAACTACAAAACATCTTTTTGAAATCCATGCAATATTTATTTCACTGTCTAGAGAAGAAAAAACTATGAAGAAATAAAAGCACTGTTTTAAGTAGAACTTTCATAGACTTCTCCTTATAAATAGGAGCAAATCCATAATGTATTCTGAAAAGATTCATTTCAGGATGTTATAAACTCATGTAAAACAATGAAATATCCTTTATATTCACATAAAGAAAGGCAGTCACTTAGCAATGAATATTATGTTTGTGTGATATTACTGATGCTGGGTTTAAGTAATGGTAACATCATGGTGAAGACTGCATGCTTGACGTTATATAAATCTATTTCATGAGTACCAACTTTTCAGTTCCATAATAACAATAAAGCCACTTTTACAATATTGCAAAACAAACAATTATTCGAAGTTAAATATCTAAAAAGAATTTATTTAATTGTTACATACAGAACTGTTAAAAGGTATAGTATCAGAATGTAGACACTAAAGTTTACGTTAAAAGACCGATTAACACCCGTAATGCCGAGACATTTTACATAATGTGCATTATCAAGAGGAGGGTGGGGGAGACATTGTGCCCATACTGAATTTTTTTTTTAAATTCGTTAGTTATTGTTGAACGATATTAACAATAGGTTTTTTAAAGGGCAACTGATGTGAGACCAGGGTCTAAAAATTGAAAACACCCTTAGCACAGTCTTAGCAATAACAACACAGTTTCAATAAGTGTACTGCCGGTTTTATGAACACCACAAAAAATATAAAAAGCCAATTTCGGTCATTGTTTTTGACGTTTCTTCTCAGTATACTTTTTAAAGAGCTACTGATGTGTAAATATGGCCCTTAACTTGGAAATACTGAAAACGACCATCATTGTAGAAAGTGACATCTACTATTGAGACTTATATTTTTCGCTTGAGATTAAATGAAAAATTTAAAACATGCTAGGTGTATGACAAAAGTTATGTGACAGATTTTTAATCTACCACAGTTTTTTTTTTTTTTCGAGTATTGGTCCCTACGCACTAGTTTCTTTTGGTAACTTTACGTCGGTAAAATATTTGTTCCACGGCTTGGCAGCAGCGCCAAAAGGCTTTTAAGTTGTAGGGCCATCAATAAGTTAGTTACAGTCTTTAGAATGTTTCCAGAGCCCTAAAACGACGTCCTTTTCAGAAATTTCTGTTTTGCATGACAATGGGACGCTATAATCATTCAGCGACAATTTGCCTGCATCCAATCGGTCTGACCCGATTTAATCTTTTCCTGAGCGTTTGAAGGACATCCTTGTATAACACAAGGTTGACAGTTTCTCCTGTAGGAACAAATTCATTTTGCATGATATTCCTACAATCAAAAAAGTAAATACGAGCTGTTTTGCTCTTTGATTTGCTCATTCGAGCCTCTTTTGGTGGAGGAGATTTCTCAGTATGCCACTCCTCACTTTGTCCCTTCGTTTGAGGATCATGCTCAATAATCCTGGATTAATCACCGATGATCACAGTACTGAAACATTCGCAGTTAATGGCAGTCTTCTCAAGAAGACCAACACACGTGTTTCTTCGATTGTTCTTCTGCTCAATTGTGAGGTTTCTCAGCACGAATTTGGCACAAACCTTCCACATGTTCTAATCTTCAGCCAGATCTTTGATGTAAGGTGTAAGTTGTCAAGTTTGATAGGTCACCCATTATCTTTATTGTTAAATGTCCGTCTGGTCTCGAAAGACCATGCACACGTTCGACGTTGTCATCGGTTTTTGATTTTGAAGGGCTCCCTGAGCGAGATTCATCTTCACCGTGCTATCAGCCTTCCAAAAATGATTTGTGCCAGCGAAAAATGTGTGCTCTTGACAAGGAATGTTTCCCATAGGCCTGTTTCACCTTTTCAAAGGTAACACTCATTGATTGTCTAAGTTCCACAATTACTGTGACTGAATAACCTCTTTCTAAATTCCGCTGTTGCATTACTGTAAACACACAACGAAAACTCAACTTCACAGATGGGGACTCTCAAAAATCACGTGATTGATGTAAAGAGCTGAAAACTCAGACTGTCAGAAACGGACGATCACGTCAGCGTACATAGCACCACCAGATCGTTCACAGTGCTGTCTGCGACATTACCTTTCTCACACCACACATATATGGAATCATATAGAATAATTCCTTCAAAACAAAAATATATTTTTCAAAAAGGCAGCGTGTGAACCTTTCAAAGAAACATCATCGGTATGGGATCTTGGAGGCGAAGGCCCATTCCTGTATCCTTGATGACTACATGACACAATAATTTACGCTTTGGCTAGACCTATCAACAACTCATTGGTCTGTTGATCACTGGAACAATTACGCCTGGTCGTCGTCAGAGGACTGTTCAAGCTGGTGGAAGCTTTGTAATGGTGTGGGATGTGTGCAGTTTCAGTGATACGGAACCCCTGATACGAAAAGATACGACAGTGACAAATGACAAGTGCATAAGCATCCTGTCTGATCATCTGAATCCATTCATCCCCATTGTGCTATCCGATGGACTTCGACTATTCCAGCAGGACAGTGTGATACCCCACACGTTCAGAATTGCTACATAGTGCCCCCAGGAGCACTCTTCTGAGTTTAAACACTTCCTTTGGCCACCAAACTCCCCAAGCATTAACATTACTGAACATATCTGGAATGCTTTGCAGCGAGCTGTTCAGAAGAGATCTCACCCTTTCATACTCTTACGGACTTACGGACAGCCCTACATAATTCATAGTGTCAATTCCATGCAGCACTACTTCATACATTAGTCGAATCCATACCACATCGTGTTACAATACTTCTACGTGCTCACGGGGCCCTACGCTATATTCGACAGTTGTACTAGTTTCTTTGGCCCTACAGTGCATAATCCACTTGTAATCCATTCACTTCAAAATATTTATGAATGGAATCACAGTATACATCACCTCAGTTGATCAATAAACATATAATACCAACATGTACATCACCTTCTAAACAATAATTACTGCTATATGCGGAGTGCATGAAGAGAAAATCTTCACACTATTTACATACCTGTCATGAGGTTTTCCTAACATCACTTTTACTTCTCAGCACGTCCCACAATCAGACCACGTTAATGCTCTTCACTTCCAGTTTTACTAGATTTATTTCACTTTTTATGCCTGAGAAATTTTTATTGATACGCAAAACTTCTTCGAAAATTCTGTGCTATACTTGTGGCTCATAGTAAAATCCCTTTATCGACACTAAGTAGTAAAAGAGAGTTAGCAGTACAGTAAAAATTAATCGAAAACATGCTAACAGCCAGGGAAATCATGTTCATCATGCAACAACACACACACACAAAAGAACTTTGTATCCTTGGATGCACTGAAAACATTGAGGAATTATGTCGCAGTACACTAAATAAATTGCCTTTCTCTAATTCGCCTACCACTTCAGCACAGATACTCCAACTTCATATTTCTTGTGAAGCCCAAAGACCTCATTGGCAAATGATGTAATAGGACTGAATGAACACTATACTGAGTCACAACAGGCAACTCTTCCCTCATGCTTTAACATACCATTATTATAGTTAAAACTCACTACACCACAGCCCAAGGCCATCACTTCTTAGTATGTCAACAAAATATCAGCCCCTAAAAGCGTATCACTAGCCAACTTCCATACAGTTACTAAATTTGCATGAGGCTATAACCTTGACAAAGAAAATCATTACCTACTTGTCTCTTCATCTCTGCTCCTTTTCTGGTAATCATCCCATTCACATGAGTCCACTGTAAAGAAGGAACAGTGTATAAAGCTACACCATCAGATCTGTGAAATGCTGACTCACTCAACCCAGACCACTCGCTTCCAACACCTGGAACACAAGGTAAAATATATTTGCAATGCTGGACCCTTCTTAGAATTGAGGTTTTGTTGACTATCACTTATCAATCGGGAACTGAAGCATACAAATGTAAATACATTCAATTTCTCATACTTATTTTTTTCATCTTGTTTTCAGCACTCAAATCAGCTGCACACGTCACATGTCAATTATGTGGCTATGGGGCTATGGGATATCCACTCGCACTTTTTTCTGTGGATAAACTGAGTGTACCTCTAGAAAATAGGAACCATAGTTTCTATCTTGTCAATATCAGTGAGTACCATGCCCTTTACCACCTTCATCTGACGAGATAGTCTTCCAATCCAGTCACTATTACCACTCCTAAAATTGTTGATTTCATTGCAAATCACATAATTGCTCTGATGCCTCCAGTTTCCGGTCCCATATCCTTCACAATATGTACCACATTGGTGGTGATCATTATTCCAATTCCTCCTTGGCCTCAAACAAGGATAACAAAACTTACAGTTGCTTCTAACATAACCGTTCTCTTCAGCATTGTCATATTCTAATTCTTGGAGAAAAATCTCAAAACCCACTAACTACCCTTTCATCTCACCAGGATGAGTAATCTGGTTCAACTTGGGAGTAAATTTTACAACTCAATTATAATTCAATTCAGTAAGACTGTAAGTATTGTTAATAAAATTATTTTTCGACACCATGCATTCAAAGAATGAAGCAGGATTTATAACATCAGTATTATTAAAATTTTTCATAAACAAGTATGCCAAAGACTCTGTCTTGCGCTGCCTCAGAGCAATCTTCTAACAGGAATATCTGATAAAAACTCGTCATATAGCTCACACTACATGTACTAAGGTCACCTACCAAACAGCCATATACAAACTCAGTTCTGTGATCGGCACGCCATTTGTAATGAAATACAAAATCAAACTGCTCTAGACAAGCATGAGAATCAGTACCATTTCATATAATTATAAAAACTTGAAATGTTAGAACAGGCAAGAAATGGTTATATTGGAAACCATGCCTCATTTCACAGTTTCCAGCATCATCATTAGAATGACCATGGTTGTGAAGAATTCTCCTCCTTTCATAACGAGCTACAGGATCTCATTCATCTTTATGAACATAATATAAATCATTGTTATGTGGCATATGACCTCTGCTGTAACAATGACCCCAAACTTTTGTCATTTTAGAAACTCTCTCATTGAAGTACTGACCTAATTCTTTATTCTCCTGTTACACTCCATTTGATATTCTCTGAAACTCCAAAGTTCTGTTCAGTTGCTTGGAAAATATATTGATTCCAAACTCAACTGGCAACAATCAATGTTTGTAGGAATGATGTACCGAAAGTTACATTATCGCTCCAGAAACATTACTTATACTTTGGAAAAACCTGCGTTGATGATCACAGTAACACAAGCAGTCCTAGCGGACAGCCTCTCTGCACAGTCCACCTCATACTGTGTGTAGACATATAATTTTTAAAGTCCAGATACATACTAATATTAATTAAACAAGTAATTTAAATAAAAATTGTTCTATATCCCATTATAACCGACATGCTCTAACAATACAAAAACAACTCAAGACTCAAACTTCTTCACAATCTCACCCTGTTCAAACACAGGTGAGTGTACAAGTTGTAGTTTGAAGGAAACTTTAATTTTCAGACACTAATTTATTAAGCACTCTCATGTTACTTTTCCCACTAAAATGACATCATTTGTTGTAGAGTACCATACGTAATCCAGATATGACTCATTCTAATTGGATCTCAACTATTCGCTGCTATGAAGCAGATAGAAAAACCACAACTCTAATCAAGATAGCAAATCCAGCTCCAATGAATAAGCAAAAACATCATGAAACGTAAATCCCAGACAATTGTGTACACGAATTAACAATAAAAATTGTTGTATGTAACAAAAATAATAACCACAAGAACAAAACAAAAAATATTATCCTGTATGCTGCAATATAGGTCAAAAAGGGAAAAGAGAAACCTTCTCATCAGCACAAGGAAAACAGTGATCTCTGTACCGTAATGACTCGGCATATTCCGCGTCGCTATGCATCAGGACGGGTGAGAGAAATGGTGAAGGAGCGGGCTGATTCAAATTCGAACTTGCAGTGAAACAGTCATAGAACTGACGCAGGTCTGTTGAAGCAGCCATACACAGCACTCCGTCTACCCTCAGGGCAGCATTTTGAGCATGAAAACTCAGCCGACCGCGGAATGAGCTGACGCCTGTTATCCTGGGCCGCGGTGGCTGCAGCCGCGACGCCCGTCGGCCGCCTGCGACAAAGATGAGCGCTGGCCGGACAGTCCCTCCGGAGTGTGACGGCCAAACAGCCCCCCCGTACTCGTTGTCCTCACTCGTGCGCTTGGGTGTGGCAGCCGACGGTAGATGTCCTGATGACGACCAGCGATGCTCTAGTCACCCGCCAGAGATAGACGAAGACGGTGGCCCAATGTTCAAATGTGTGTGAAATCTTATGGGACTTAACTGCGAAGGTCATCAGTCCCTAAGTTTACAGACTACTTATCCTTAAGACAGACACACACATCCATGCCCGAACGAGGACTCGAACCTCCGCCGGGACCAGCCGCACACTCTATGACGGCTGCACCTGCGACAGCTCGGCTAATCCCGGGCGCCCGGTGGCCAAAGACATCTAGGTTTCTAGGAGACGGCGAGTGCGCATCTCTCCCAGCCAGACTGTAGACATCTGGTAGTCCGTCGACCAAAGTAGCTCAGGGGTTGGAGATTGGCTGGGCCCAAGCTCCCCACATTATCGAAACTTCCCGCAAATCCAGCAGCCATCACGCCACAGACATGGTGTGCCTCGTTGCCAGCAGATTTCCATCACCAAGCATGGGTCGTGGTTTCTCTGAAACGCAAATGACATCATTCTCTCCTGTTTAATAAGCAGACAGAATGGAGGCATTACTTCATGCTTTGAGTTCCTACGCTCGATCACTTATAACCATACAACTACAAGTCCGTTAGTACTATTATAGGGGGACGAGTATGTTTATTTCATGTTACTTGGCTTTCAGCTTTTCTTAGCTCGCTGTCTCCCGAGCACGGGTTTCTACACCCAGTTATATTTGCAACTCGTGAGTCTCTCGGTAGCGTGCAAGTGTCTCTTATAAAACATAACCTCAGTCCTGGTCATACTGTGATGCGGCATTGAGGTTCTACGTGGCTCGCCCGTCCCTAGTGTAGCAACCCTGTCCGACCGGAATGTTTTGTCGTAATGTCAGAAGTATAGTCCAACGACTTACTCTATTAGCACTTCGGGCAGTCTTGCCTTTACTGCCTAGCCGTGTGTAGGAATAACACGTTTAAGACAGTCGCAACTCGCGCACCTAACTTTTTCGGGGTGCAACACACATCGCCTCCTTCGAAAGATTTGTCCCGAATCTTCCAGGACCAAGCCACCCAGCCCTGAGGTGTCCCACATGGGTCCTTCCTTATCCACTTCCAGCATGAGCTTACTCTCAAAGTGCGTTCTCCAGGAGCTTACTACAGTACAATCCCGAATGTAATGTTTATACCGCCTAATACAGAACTTCTACTTCCATTAATCGTTCCCACCGCCATTGCCTGAAAAACACTCATCTGGCAACTGGTGTGTGTAGGTTGTTCTCTTCTGCGATTATTTCATAAATAAATTATGCAAATACCTAGTAAAGACACTACATATTGGTAGATGAAACTCATATACGTAATCATGTGTTGACGATTTTCTTGAATGGTTTAGATATGATGTAACATCCGCTCCACTGAAATTTTACCCTGCTGTGAATCGATAAATCTGTGTAAGGAATTTGTAAGTTTAGGGTTGAGGGTGGCATCAAGGTGCTCTAAATTCTGGACGTGTAACACCCTTAATGGCCCTTCTGGCCAATGCAGTGAATTCCGCATTGGTGTAATGATAGTCATACAAGTGAGTGCACACCTAAGACACAAACCCTTCCCAAGATGAAAGCTATAGCACCTCGCTCTTCATGTAAATGACCGCTTTCTGAAAACGACCAGGTGCATCATTTAATTTCGGAACTGCTCGTAATATGTTATCGCAGACAACGTTTTTATTAATTTATCTCCCACATTTAAACAAGTTCTCTTCCTACAAACAACAGGTTTTGGACATCATATATTATCTGCGATAATTGTGCTCTTAATTTACTGTGATTGTGATACTGCTTCAGCACCTCCCTAAGAAACCTCACTTCCCTGTGCGCCTGTATATCAATCCGAAACAAAATCTAGCAGTCTCCGAATTTCATTTCTCTGGTCTGTTGATTTAAATGTCCACTGATGCCTCATAAGGAAAGCATCCGACTGCCTAGAGAAATATATGCCTCAAACAAACGTTTGAACCACAGCTAAGCATTCTGTTCCACTCCAGATGATGTATGGCAAACCCAGGACTATTCCCATCATCCAGGATGTCATAATGAAGTCGCCAACTGTGGAAAGGAACCATCTATCACCCCCGTCATCCTTATGAAACGAGTAACTAACGACAGATGGCAACAAGAAGAACAGAACAAATACCAGAAAATGACCCTACAATAACAACAAATCTCATGTGCCAACAGCATGAAAACAATAAATTCCCTGAAAACAACACTATGCCAAAAATACCCATAACACAAATATCAAGAATAAACCTAACACCAACATAATATTTCATGTAATGTAACAACAGTGACGTCAAACCATAGGCATGCCTTGTGCTTTAAGCTGTCTAGACGATTAGGTTTCTCCTTTCCACCAGCTTCACCCAATCGTACCGGGTCAGTCAAAGCGTCCAAAGTACTCTTAAACTGATTAACCAGACCGACGTGCAGGGTAGACATATTACGTTTTGGTAGGAAACTGTACCCTTCCATTAACAGTTGAGGTCATACCCACGACCTGGTACGGTTCGTGATATTTAGTCAAGAAATTATTTGTTTTTCTCTTTGGTATATAGGGGCTAGTAATTAACACACACTGCCCTCTACGATACTGCGGTAGCCTGCCAGTGCGCCTATTTCTCTGTTCCTGGCGTTCCAGAGCCTTTGTGTACGGGTTTTGCTTGTTTCTTCTCTTACTCATTGATTCGCTATTCGCTAGTAATTTAGGACACCAAATAGTCAATTTGAGTGGGCATTTTCATCCCACACTTCAATTAGTGACATGACTGATCCCGCATGATCCTTTAAGTTGTTCGCGCAAACTACATATGGCTGTGTGCGCCGCCATCTTGGCGGGTGACCTTGAACGAGTTTCGCTCGGCCGCCGCTAGGCCTCGGAGGATCGCGCTAGAGTTTTAACTAAGCGCGATCCGCTGGAAAATTCAGCTTCCGCTCCGCCATGTTGCTTTATCATTGCGCTACTTCCTGCCGCGCCCAACTTATCTGTGACATACAATCGCAATGCAGGCAGCTGCACGCTCATTTGACTCGAGGCAGCTGCAACGAGCACACAGCCATGCCGTACAGGAGGAGGAGATATACAAGAAGATCAAGATTGCTTGTTTACAAGACCGTCGATACATTTACTCTTACTCCTAATAACGTAGCGCAAGAAGAGCTACTCAATGGACCTATTACTTTTGTAGGGTACCGAATATCCTCATGCATGATAAAGTGCAGTTTGACTTAAAAGCCTAGCACTCTTTACTATATTCCTGTGCTTGCTGCTATTCCAATACGATCTTGTCCAGAGTAATCAGCATTGCTACTTTTCGAATTAATGTATCTGCATTTGCGTGGACAACCTCGTAATCACACTCACTAAACCTGAGGAGCCAGGGTGGCAAACGAATAGATAGGTTTCTTAGACCAACCATTTCACTGACTCATGATCAGTCTACACTTTAACACAGTCATGTAACACCAGAAATGTATAATATCGCATATGACCGTTAACACTTCTGTTATTGACTGGCAACGCTACGTACTATTTAATTGCCCATGTCCATCAAGCATCTGTTACAAAATACATCTGATTGACCATTACAAGCATCATAAGAGACAACGAACGCTTTTCTAAAACCTGAAATAACCAATACAGTATCGGAACTCATTGCCTCCTACAGTTTCTCTGATACTACCTGACTCTCCTCCTTCCACTGTAATACACATTTATTTCCATATAGTAAATGTGGTCTTATCCGAACTATGCGATGCATCACTAACTCAGCTATCACATGTTTCACCGCTGACATCATTTGAAAAAAATATCGGAGAAGGTGATTTATTCTAGAATAGTATCTCACCTTGTTGTTGTTGTTGTTGTCTTCAGTCCTGAGACTGGTTTGATGCAGCTCTCCATGTTACTCTATCTTGTGCAAGCTTCTTCATCTCCCAGTACCTACTCTAACCTACATCCTTCTGAATCTGCTTGGTGTATTCATCTCTTGGTCTCCCTCTATGATTTCTACGCTCTACACTGCCCTCCAATTTTAAATTGGTAATCCCTTGATGCCTCAGAACATGTCCTACCAACCGACCCTTCTTCTAGTCAAGCTGTGCCACAAACTTCTCTTCTCCCCAATCCTATTCAACACTTCCTCATTAGTTATGTGATCTACCCATCTAATCTTCAGAAATCTTCTGTAGCATCACATTTCGAAAGCTTCTATACTTTTCTTGTCTAAACTATTTATCGTCCATGTTTCACTTCCATACAAGGCTACACTCCATACAACACTTTCAGAAACGACTTCCTGACACTTAAATCTATACTCGATGTTAACAAATTTCTTTTCTTCAGAAACGCTTTCCTTCCCATTGCCAGTCTACATTTTATATCCTCTCTACTTCGACCATCATCAGTTATTTTGCTCCCCAAATAGCAAAACTCCTTTACTACTTTAAGTGTCTTCTTTCCTAATCTAATACCCTCAGCATCACACGACTTAATTCGACGACATTCCAATATCATCGTTTTGCTTTTGTTGATGTTCATCTTATATCCTCCTTTCAAGACACTATCCACTCCGTTGAACTGCTCTTCCAAGTCCTTTGCCGTCTCAGACAGAATTACAATGTCATCGGCGAACCGCAAAGTTTTATTTCTTCTCCAGGGATTTTAATACATACTCCGAATTTTACTTTTGTTTCCGTCACTCCCTTCCCAACCACTGCTTCCCCTTCATGCCCCTCAACTCTTATAACTGCCATTTGGTTTCTATACAAATTGTAAACAGCCTTTCGCTCCCTGTATTTTACTCCTGCCACATTCAGAATTTGAAAGAGAGTATTCCAGTCAACATTGTCAAAAGCTTTCTCTAAGTCTACAAATGCTAGAAACGTAGGTTTCCTTTCCTTAATCTAGCTACTAAGAAAAGTCGTAGGATCAGTATTGCCTCACGTGTTCCAATATTTCTACGAAATCCAAACTGATCTTCCCCTAGGTCGGCTTGTACTAGTTTTTCCATTCGTCTGTAAAGAATTCGCGTTAGTATTTTGCAGCCGTGATTTATTAAACTGATAGTTCGGTAATTTTCATATCTGTCAACGACTGCTTTCTTTGGGATTTTAATTAATATATTCTTGTTGAATTCTGAGGGTATTTCGCCTGTCTCATACATCTTGCTCACCAGATGGTAGAATTTTGTCAGGACTGGCTCTCCCAAGGCCGTCAGTAGTTCTAATGGAATGTTGTTTACTCACGGGGCCTTGTTTCGACTTAGGTCTTTCAGTGCTCTGTCAAACTCTTCACGCAGTATCATATCTCCCATTTCATCTTCATCTACATCCTATTCCATTTCCATAATATTGTCCTCAAGTACATCGCCCTTGTATAGACCTTCTATATACTCCTTCCACCTTTCTGCTTTCCCTTCTTTGCTTAGAACTAGTTTTATATCTGAGATCTTAATATTCATACAAGTGGTTCTCTTTTCTCCAAAGGTCTCTTTAATTTTCCTGTAGGCAGTATCTATCTTACCCCTAGTGAGATAAGCCTCTACATCCTTACATTTATCCTCTAGCCATCCCTGCTTAGCCATTTTGCACTTCCTGTCGATCTCATTTTTGAGACGTTTGTATTCCTTTTTGGCTGCTTCATTTACTGCATTTTTATATTTTCGCCTTTCGTCAATTAAATCAATATTTCCTCTGTTCCCCCAGGATTTCTTCTACCCCTCGTCTTTTTACCTACTTGATCCTCTGATGCCTTCACTACTTTATCCCTCAAAGATACCCATTCTTCTTCTACTGTATTTCTTTCCCCCATTCCCGCCATTTGTTCCCTTACGCTCTCTCTGAAACTCTGTACAACCTCTGGTTTAGTCAGGTGCCATCTCCTTACATTCCCACCTTTTTGCAGTTTCTTCAGTTTTAATCTACAGTTCATAACCAATAGATTGTGGTCAGAGTCCACATCTGCCCCTGGAAATGTCTTACAATTTAAAACCTGGTTCCTAAATCTCTGTCTTACCATTATATAATCTATCTGAAATCTGTCAGTATCTCCAGGCTTCTTCCATGTATACAACCTTCTTGTATGATTCTTGAACCAAGTGTTAGCTGTGATTAAGTTGTACTCTGTGCAAAATTCTACCAGGCGGCTGCCTCTTTCATTTCTTAGCCCCAATCCATATTCACCTACTATGTTTCCTTTTCTCTCTTTTCCTACTACCGAATTCCAGTCACCCATGACTATTAAATTTTCGGTTCCCTTCACTATCTGAATAATTTCTTTTATTTCGTCATACATTCCTTCAATTTCTTCGTCATCTGCACAGCTAGGTGGCATATAAACTTGTACTACTGTAGTAGGCGTGGGCTTCGTGCCTATCTTGGCCACAATGATGCGTTCACTAAGCTGCTTGTAGTAGCTTACCTGCATTCCTATTTTTTATTCATTACTAAACCTACTCCTGCATTACCCCTACTTGACTTTGTATTTATAACCCTGTATTCGCCTGACCAAAAGTCTTGTTCCGCCTGCCACCGAACTTCACTAATACCCACTATATCTAACTATAACCTATCCATTTCCCTTTTTAAATTTTCTAACCTACCTGCTCGATTAAGGGATCTGACATTCCACTTTCCGATCCGTAGAACGAGAGTTTTCTTTCCCCTGATAACGACGCCCTCTTGAGTAGTTCCCGCCCGGAGATCCGAATGGGGGACTATTTTACCGCCGGAATATTTTACCCATGAGGACGCCATCATCATGTCCTCGGGAAAAATAACGGCAGTAGTTTCCCCTTGCTTTCAACCGTTCGCAGTACCAGCACAGCGAGGCTGTTTTGGTTAGTGTTACAAGGCCAGATCAGTCAATCATCCAGACTGTTGCCCCTGCAACTACTGAAAAGGTTGCTGTCCCTCCGTTGTGGTTGCACCTACGGTACGGCTATCTGTATCGTTGAGGCTCGCAAGCCTCCCCACCAACGGCAAGGTCCATGGTTCATGGGGGATATCTCACCTTAGCAATGAAAATATCCTCAGAAATCACAGTTAGGGCTTCAAACGAGGTGCTCTATTGAAAAAGCCATTTACATGATAACTCGCCAAGTTGTACAATGGCTAAATTATCAAGTAGCATCGGTTGGTATTTCCTGCAACCTACTTAAGGCTTCTGACCGTATGACTCACAATATTCTCCTAGATAAATAGACATTTTGTGAGACTGATTGTACAACCAACCAATGGATGATGTCTTATCTAACCAAGTAAATGCAGAAGGTTGTACTTAATAATTCAAGAATTATAGTCTAGGGACATGAATCCCTAAGTATCAGACTTGGGTCTATTATTGTTCCCCACATATGTAAACGATCTTTGGTCTAATACACAACAAACAGAATTAGTTCTGGTTGCTGACGACACCGATATTAAAATCAGTCCAAGCATACATACAGAAACAGAACAAATGGTAAACAATATTTTTAAAAATGTCATTGACTGGTTTTCTGCGAGTGGTCTCGCACTCAATATTAAAAAGACACAGATGTTTTCAAAAGTATCGTTGACTGGTTTTCTGCGATTAGTCTCATCCTCAATTTTAAAAAGACACAACATATTGAGTTCCGCATATCAAGAGGTACTACACCAATGATAACGGAAATACACAGTAAGGAAATAATGAATAGGGTGAAAGCTTCAAAATGCTTTTATGTGCATAGTGAAGAGAATATAAACTGGAAAAAGCACATTTTGGAACTCCTTAAAAAGGTTAGTTCAGACTCTTCTGCGACTATATATGTTGCTGACCTTGGGGAGAGACAAATCAGTAACTCGTCGTATTCTCCGTGTTTTCATTCAATATCGTCATATGGAATAATGTTCTGTGGCAAGTCATCTTTAAAAAAGATATTCTTCATTGCTCAAAAAACGTGCTGTAAGAATAATACGTTATTCTCACCCGTGATCACCTTTAGACATCTGTTTAAGGAGTTGAGCGTTGTGACTCCTTTTACACAATTTATTTATTCGCTCCTGAAGAGTTTAGTAAATATTTCACTACACTTCAAAAGGAACAACGATGTACATAATTAGGATGTCAGAAGGAAAAATGGTATTCATTATTCCATGTTAAGGTTGCCGTTAGCACAAGAAGTGATGCCGGATGTTGCAACAAAAGTTTTTGATCACTTGCCTAGCAATACAAAATGTCTGACAGAAAGCAAAGTAAAATTCGAAAACAAACTAAAAAAGTTCCTTATTGGCACTTTCTTCTGTTCTGTACGAAAATTTCTATTGTATCTTGTAAAAGATGATGGGTAGGCATTACTAACTAACATATTAATATTTTACGGTAAAACATAAAGCAATAAATGTTTAGCGTATAGCCCTGTTTACGATGTGTACGTAAAGGAACTCATTCCACATTACGATTTATTGTAGAAACCGACACGTGAACATGAAACTAACTAACTAACTAACAAATCCTTTCACGAAATCCATTACGAATTTACGGAAGTAGTTGAACAAACCGACGAACGACTGCATCTATTCGGTCATCAATGGTGCTGGAAAACTTTGAATTGCTTCTGTAAAAGGAAGATCAGTCTGTATGCTACGCTCACTAATTATGTGGCCCAGATTCTTAACCCGAGTTGGAGGAAAACGGTACTTGCCCATGCACGGCTTCCGACGTGCTGACTGTAGCCTGTCAAAAACATTGTTTGGTAGAACGGTTGAACAGGCAATTGAGTTATCTAAATGGATCACATTGGCTTTAGGCTTTAACCCTCTTAAAGCTCCATCTAATAATCGCTGGAAAGTATCAGGTGCATTTTTTAAATCCAATGGATCCCCATATATTGATAATGTCAACAGGGAGCGGTAAACGCTGTCTTTCGCCAAGGTTCAAGTGCTACTTTTAATTGAATGTAACCAGTTTTGAAGTCCCCTGCCGTAAAGTAATGACATTCACCCAAAATATCCTCGGATATTTCTGTAATATTAAGGATTTGATAAGCATCTATAATCACAGAAAGACATGTATTTCTTCTTCCCATCCAACGATTTCTTAGGGAAAATTACAATACTTGTGCTTCAGGTACTCTCACTGGGTTCTTGATCCCATCTCGTAGTGGCTGTCCAGTGACCTCTTCTGTTAATGGTTGTAAGTGTCCCGCTGTACGATATTGTTCGCTATAAACTGGAGTTCCACTCCATAACTGAGTTACTAGTGTTACTGTAACACCCCATCTGTATAAAACAAGTCGCTAAACTTCGATTATACTTTTTCCAGGCTTGTACGATTACTGTCTTGCAAGTGACACAGTTCATCGCTTAGTTCTTGCTTACGGCTTCTATCGAAACTCCACCTGTCGATGTCTTTATCTATCACTATACCTTCTGACAGATTAGCTTCAGAACTGTCAAAGTTGGCTGTACCAACGGGAACGAAAGATTTCCATTAACATTACTCAGTGCGCTATGCTTCTGCACGTAAAACAATGTGAAACATCAAACGGTCCATTACTTGAGCTCAACCACATACAACGTCCCACAAGGTAAATCAGTACCCACTGCAACCCGCGCTTTCATTCCCATACCTGCGGATATTTTATCCTGCTGATTAATCATTAACGAACTCGTCTGCAGTTTAGCAGGCATCACCTTCATGACACGTAAGCCTTCTCATGTCGCTTCGTTTGCAACTGTGTTACCCAAATGAAACAAATTTTCAGTGAGCTCAAGAGGTTTTCCAAAGCTCACCCACACGTGGTAAAACATCCATATGCTCTTTAAACTTAGTTTCCGTAATGGTAAACTCACGTACCGTTCTACCCAACGACTCAACATTTCTGTCACCAACCCCATGTAACTTACATCGTAGTGGTCCCGCCGCCCCGTGCTTTCCAGGTTCAGACTGATAACGTGTCCCCTCGTGTCTACAAGAAACCTCTGTTCCATACCACCCACTAAGTATTTTTCCGCCTGTGCAGTAACTTGCATAGCGTTACGATCTATCAGGACTGCCTTCCGATGGTCAAAGTTTTCCCGTTTCTGTTTAGCGGCTGTTTACCACAATGATGCCTCCTGTTCTTCCTCTGCCGTCATTCAGATACTCACTTCCCCACATGAGTAACGCTCTAGTTGCTTCCACTATTTCACCGGCCGTTGTGACCGAGCGGTTATAGCGGTTCTAGTCCGGAACCGCGCAGCTGCGACAGTCGCAACTTAGAATCCTCCCTCGGTCATGGACGTGTGTGGTGTCCTGCGGTTAGTAAGGTTTAATTATTTCTACGTCTAGGGGACTGATGACCTCAGATATTAAGTACCATAGTGCTTAGATCCATTTGACCCATTTTCCACTATTTCTGTGTATGGGCCTTGCGCCCACGTCTGTAGCACATCACCTCAGAAGGGAACAAACAGTGAGCTACCCATTGCTTCATGACAAAATATATTTCCTAAAATTGCGCCACAGTCCTAAGAGCTGCAGCCTCCTGCGATAATGCTTTGATGGCCTCTGATTTGTGGAACGCACATATGTTGAGCATTAACTTCGCAAATCCTGCCTGAATATATTTCCACTGACTTATCACAGTTTAAATTAAAGGTATTGAGCTCCTCGCGAAAAATTCCTATGGTATCTTGTTTTTGGTAACACTGGCGTAGTTCAGCAGCCAATTGCTGAAACGACTGTGCTTCGCTGTGGATCTCATGCACACACGAATTGGCCTATCATGTTAGACGCAAATTCAGTCACACGAAGTATTTCTTCGTCTGATTGAGCCCTCAGTGCTGCAGTTGCTGTAACATCATTAATCCTTTCAATACCAAGTGGGGGGGGGGGGGGGAGCCAAAGGGGAGTGGCACTATATGCCCGCCATTTGAAAATATTCAAATCTACTCAGGTACATTATATTCTAAACATTTTTAAGAAAATATTTATTGTATTTATTTCAGTCCTCTTCCAGATTCTATGATTGTTTTACGTTTTTTCGTTTAAGCTTAATCGGAAAATATATAAGTTTAAGGGAAGTGGTCATAAGGTTTCCCCCGATTGGTAGCAGATGCGACTTCCCATAACGATCGTCTTACTCCACAAATAATAGCATTACGTGACCTTAGAACACATGGATATTATACTTCTCTGGGTTGACAGCAACAATTATCTCAACAATGATTCATTTCCCTTTGGCTCTTTATTGTTTCCTGTTCAGTGGCACTTAGTCCAGTGTTAGATAAAGCTGTGATTGAAGTTGTATTGATAGTCACATACTGAAGGAGAAATATCAAAGATTTTGGAAGAATCTACAGATTCTCAAACTGAATTTGCCACGCGGTCTGGGGCACTCTGGGGCACTTTGTTCCGGTCCGTGAGCATGCCCGAAAGAACGGATACCATATATAGTTAAGTCTCACTGTCCACTTGACCATCTTCTTCTTCTGTGCAGATGCACAAACAGTGCCCGAACTCTTACGATAATCGGCAACGCGCCACGAGTAAAGAGTACAATGGGCGGGGGCACTACGAATGTAGTGCGAGACAATTCTTTGAGAACGTGGGTTTCTCGGGAGGCGTGCCAGAGATAAACCCCTGCAGTCGCAGTATCCTCTGTATCCTCGGTGGCTCAGATGAATCCACAGTCGGCTCACTGTCGTGTTAGCGTGCGGAGCTGCTCCGCAGGCAGAACATCCACGACACTGAGCTTTCGAAGTCGAACAGTTCATACGAGAGGATCTACGTTTGAACCCCCAGGACGTAATCGGCATACATTTTTCCATCACTGGAAGTGTTGTCAGTAGATATTATATGGGGCTTTTGAAACACATTGAGGACGTATACGTACCGTCCTTAGCACCGTACCGCCCCATGACATCACTACTGCTCGCTGCTTGCTCTGCCAGCTCTCCAGTGCAGATGTTACGCACGTGCGCACACATACACACACACACACACACACACACACACACACATTTACACACACACACACATACACACACACACACACACACACACACACACACACACACACACACAATCAGCATGTACTATGCATTTTTTTTCTTTTTACAAAATTATCCAGCTATTGTGTGCATTGCTGAATCCAAGCCATTTTACCAAAGCTTTTCATCCTTTCTTACGTATTATTTTCTCAACAATATGTGACAATGGATACTTAGCTTTTTGTAACTCTTCAGCATAGAAAGCTCCAGCTATGGGCTGTGATTTGTAGTCTTCAAGGAGATACGTTCTCGGATTGGTTTCTTGCACTTTACGTACCTTGAACATTTTCGTGGACCAATTGCCGGTGTACCCTTTGTCACAGACTGTTTTCTGTTTACTAATTCTAATGTAATCACCAACTTTGAGTTTTGACTGGCCTGGATCAATCATTTTAATTTTGTTATACACAGTACATAGAAGGCTATTATCTTTTACATCCACTGGTCGCATTTTAAACGTTCTGTGTCATGTGATTATACTGTTTGACCAGATCTTGTACAGTGTTAATCCATTTATAGGAGCCCTGAGCAGTAAATTTTCGGAACATAAGACTCTTGAGAGTTCTGTTAAAGCGTTCAACTGCGGAAGTATTTATATTTGAAAAAGTGGAGTAGTGATTAATTCTGAGTTTCTGCATTAACTTTTCAAAACTAGTATTGTAGAATTCTTTTCCTAGATTAGTTTGTAAATTTACTGGGGTCCGCTTACGTTTTATATATATTTTTTTAAGTGCGTTTGCAACTGCAATTCCAGTTTTAGTCTTTACAGCAGCGACCCATGCATATTTTGAATAAACGTCAGTTACTGTTATCAAATACTTACACCCAGAATTCCATTTAGAATATGCAATCATATAGACTAAGTCTGCTTGATGGAGATCATCAAGTCCTTTCGTGATAACTGACCGCCTGGGGTACGTTCGGCGAGCAGGACGATGAAGCTCATCAGCAATGGCAGCTTGCATCTTCTTTTTTTATTCTAACTTGCTACTTACTGAAGGCAATATGCTTTTCGAAATGACGGAGTTGTGATAAAAATGTTTGCTTATATGGAGCTGGAAGGGGGGGGGGGGGGGAGACACGAGGAGGAGAAAGAGGAGCAAGGGAAAAAGAAAAAAAAAGAAAGATAACACGTATTTTAGGAAGACGTTTTATTTTCAAAATACCATCGCATAATTAATCGTACACTAGTCTTTGCTAAACATCGATCATTTTCTTCATCAGCAATATTGAAAGATTTTTTCAGCATTTTCAATGATGGATAGTCAAGAGATTGCATGTTAACTACTCTGCCATGATCTGTGCCCAATAAAGTAGTCGTCCAATCTGCTTTTTCTAGACCCATTACCATAACGTAGTCACAAGATTTGCACAACTCCCACAGCGTATTTTTCGCAGTAAGTAGTGACACTCCATCCATTCCCCACTGCTGATGAAGGTGATTGCGTGTCACCCACGAGTTTATCCTCCGAGTTTTTTCTGATAAGGTGCTGAATGCTATAACTTGTGCGATAGTGACAAACTGCTCTGCAATAACTTGATTGCCGTCCACGAGGATAGCAGCAGCTTGTTTAGGCACAAAATTATTTGCATCGTCTTTGAATCCTTGCAGGTCTACGAAAGCTATCTTCATTCTGTCATGATGTGAGAAGGAAAAAAAATTGATGAAGGTATCGTCTAATTTCGTTTAATGTTGCTAGTATCATTGTAAATCCTCATCCATCACCGACTTCTCTTACCTGACAAACAGATAATGTCTCTCTCTATAGACGATAATGGCGATGATAAGTGGAGGAGGATAAAAGGAGCAGCCAGCTCGGTGAAACGTAGACTGATAGCAGTTCTCTAAAAGCATCTCATTTTATTTGCTATTTTTCAAATCAGAAGTTATTACGTAAAAGCAAAAATATGGGTGTAGAGGATGCTGTATGACAATAATAGCAATGTTAGCAACAGCAGGAGGTTCGCAGCTGTCCAGGAGGGGCTTTAAACACCAGCTGTGTAAAAGGAAGAGAAGAAGACGAAGTCGGCTGGCAAAAAATTATTTTTTCATTGTGATAGGTCATAGTGAACATCTGCGCATGAGATAGAGGCTAGCGGGACGTACCGATTTTTCTTGTTCTCAACCATCTGGCGTAATCAGTTGCATCATTGCCCTTGCTTTCGAGCTGGCGGTCATTGTCCTCGTCCAACAGGTGATGTTATGTGAACGCATAAAGTGAATGCATGATACTGAAGGGTGGGAAAAGAAAAAAAGCCTCTCTCTGAGGATATGGAGGGACATTATCTGATAACATGACTAGCAAATAACACGGTAATATGATGCAGCACGCTGAGAGAAGAACCATACGAGTCTCTGCCAATAGCCTTTCGCTCTGCAAAGATTTGTCATATTTGTAAGGAAGCCTTTGAGGCAGGCGATGTGAAGCATCGTGACCATTGCCATTTTACAGGTGAGTACCGCGGTGCAGCGCATGCTAGCTGCAATGTAAACTACAGACCTCAGTTTACAGTGCCTGTCGTATTCCACAATCTGTCCAATTATGATAGTCATTTCGTAATTACAAATATTTGCGAGCAAATAGTGAATGAGAACTGGAGGAGGAAAACTAAATCAAATCCAGGCCGCGTTTCTATATTACCATAGAATATGCAGAAATACAAAACTTTCAGGAAGAGCATTCAAGTAACACATAAAGACCGGCACTGCTGCATAAATTTCCGATTTATAGATTCATTTAATTTTTTATCATGCTCGCTAGAAAAGTGTGCATCTTACCTAAAGCCAGAGGAACTCAGGATAATGAGGAAATACTTTCCTGATGATCGTGAATTTTATTTAGTCAATCAGAAGGGTATATTTCCATATGAGTATGTGAGTGATGAGAGTGTTTTATCAGAAGAACACTTACCTCCGATTCAGGAATTTAAAAGTTTGCTGACTGGTGGAAGAACTGTCTCAGAGTGTGATTATCAAAGGGCATGCAATGTATGGCATTTGTTCAAGTGCAAGACACTGGGGGGAATACTCTGATCTTTATTTAAAAATTGATGTGTTATTGTTAAGCCATGTTTTTGAAAATTTTCGAAATCTCTGCATTAAAACCTATGAGTTAGATCCTGCGCATTATGTTACTTCACCCGGATTGGCTTGGGATGCATTATTGAAAACTACCAAAGCAGAATTAAAACTCATTACAGACATTGAGCAACTTCAATTCATCGAACGAGGTATTAGAGGCGGCGTTGTTCACTGCTCGTGTAGACATGCTGTGGCAAACAACAGGTTCATGTCTAATTATGATGAAAATACTGATGAATCCTATATTATTTACCTTGATGTTAATAGTCTTTACAGTTGGGCAATGATGCAGTAGCTCCCAGTTTCACATTTTCTTGGCTCAACCCTGAAATTGTTAAAACTTTTGATGTAAACAACATACCGGATGACTCTGACATAGGCTACATTCTGGAAGTAGATCTTGAATATCCTATGTCCTGAGAAATGATACCACCATCTAGCTGTGTGGTAGGCAAGGCTAGTGCACCCAAAAAATTAATTTCTACTTTGTATGATAAGAAAAGTTATCTAATTCATTATAGAAATCTCAAACAGTGTTTGCAACATAATTTGAAATTGAGAAAGATTCACTGAGTACTTTCAGACAACTTCCATGGATGAAACCATACATGGATATTAACGCACAGAAACTTATGGCAGCAAATAACGATTTTGAAAAGAATTTTTTTTAAGCTAATGAATAACAGCGTCTTATGTAAGACAATGCAAAATGTACGAAAGATGAGGGACATAAAACTAGTAACTTCATGGGATGGTAAATATGGAGCATCTGCAATGATTGCAAAACTAAATTTCAAAAGGAGCGTTATATTTCAGGAAAATTTAGTTGGTATTGAATTAGACAAACTCAATGTAGTGTTTGACAGGCCTATATCTGTAGGTATGGCGATTTTAGACATTTCAAAGTCGCGTCTTGTTGACTTTCATTATGGGTATATACTGAACAAGTTCCCCATAAAAGATGCAAAACTGTGTTACACTGATACCGATAGTTTAATTTACCATATTAAAACTCAAACTATTTATGACGATATTAAAAGTGATGTACAAAAATGGTTTGATACTTCAGGTTTTCCTGTTAATAACAGATATAACATTCCACTTGTGAATAAAAAGGAGGTAGGACTATTTGTGCACAACTACAGGAGAAGTGCAGAGAACAGCAAAAGCCTTTACTACTTGTTTTCCACGATCTAGAAAAGGCCTTTGATACATTTCCTAGAGAAGCCATGTAGATGGTCTTAAAACGCTTCGGCTGCCGTGATCATTTTGTTGACTCGATTGAAGCTCTCCACGATGATATGACTGGACAGGTCCTCTGCCAGAATGAAACAACTGGTGAATTCCCAATAACAAGTTGGCTTAAACAAGGATGCGTTCTTGCACCAACATTATTTGCATTGTATCTGGTAGCTATGCTTTACGAGACATCCGTAAACAATGCAGGAATAGGACTAAAGTACAGCTTCGATGGAGGATTATTCAACCAGTCCAGACTCCATTCAAAATGGTTCACCAGTACCACTCGTGTGACAGAGCTGCAGCATGCTGATGACAATGCTTCTGCAGCTCATTCACCTGCAGAGTTGCAGCTGTCAGTTGATTCCTTCAGCAGGGCGTACGAACGATTTGGTACCTCCAACAATAATCTGAAGACAAAGGTGATGGTGCAGCCAACTCCTGGCTCCTCCGTTCCTGATTTCAGCATATCCATTTATGATACACCCTTGGAACAAGTGGACCATTTCCTCTGCCTAGGAAGCATACTGTCATCTAACTGCTCATCTGGAAAAGATGTGGAGAATAGATTACGTGCTGCCCATGTAGCATTTGGACGTCTTACAAAGCGTGTCTTCCTGAATAAAGACCTAACACTGTACACCAAACTGATGGTGTACAGACCTATGGTTGCGAAACCTGGACGTTATATTGCTGTGATCTGAAGAAACTACAACGCTTCAACCAACAGAAGCTAAGATCTATGATGAACCTGAAATGGGATGACTTCATATCCAACACGGCTGTTCTTGAGAAAGCAAAAATGTATAGCACGGAAGCTCTTATCATTGGGCATCAACTCAGATAGGTCCAGCGGATGAAAAATGACAGACTTCCACGCCAAATGCTGTACAGCGGAGTGAGCACAGGTAAAAGGCCACGAGGTGCCCCTCTCAAACGTTATAAGGATCAGCACAAGAAAAATCTGAAAAACTTTAACATCGATCCGAGTAACTGGTCCACAATAGCAGAAGATCGAAGTCGCTGGCGCTCAGTTACCTCAAATGCTCTTCAAAACTTTGAGCTGGAACGCCGGAGACGTAAACTCCTCTAGGCTCATCCACGTCCTCCACCTTCCATCAGCTGTAATGTCTGTGGCCGCCTGGTCCACGCTAGGATTGCATTGCTAAGCCATCAACGACACTTCTACGCCTGAACCGTGACAAAGGAAATCTCAGGAGGGAAATGAAAACTCGGATACGAGTATCAGCCGACGAACGATGTATATAATAAGAAAGCAATGTAATGGCGACATCCAAACAAAGAAATTTGTTTACGAATGAATGAATGAAAAGGACGCCGTTCGTGTACGCTTTATTTTCGCCCCAGTGGGAATGGTTGGAAATGCAAGTTAAGCACTTTTTGCATTGACTCTGGCTCTGTGTTCAAAGAAACGGAAGAAGAAGAAAAGATGCTGGATATGGCTTCAAAGGAGAGAGAAATACGTGTATGAAGACTGATTAAGGGCTCCTGAATGCCACGTACACGATCAAACAAGTTGTCAAACTTTACTATGTTAGCCAAACACCTGACCGTGTACGGTGATGTTTGACGTGCTTACGAGAAATTGTGACCGACGGAAAGTTTGGCGAGATGGCGGAAGACGTTTATGTCCACGTTCCGCCGCATACATTTAGTGAAAAACAGTTTTAGTACAGTCTATGTCAGTGTATCGTGAGTTTCCGAAACTACGGCAAGTAAGATCAAGGACAAAAACAAAACAGCACTGGCAGTTAGCAAAATGATGACGCTGTCGCATCTTTCCCGACCATATACTAAGCAGGAAGAGGTTAAGAAGAAAACTGGTATTGTATGCACAACATACATCGGGAGTGCAATAATTTTTTTTAAGAAAACCAATGTTCTCTGCTTCTTTTTAGACGATGTGGGCTATACGTTCCCACATTGTGGTATTTTAATGAACTGTGCTTAGCGGACCAAGTAGAATAGAATAAATTTTCTCATTTTTGTCTTCTTTTCAATGTGAGAGTGTAGTAACTTTAAACAAGTTTTGGTAACTTGTTCTGTTCGTCTGTTTCACCGTCAACTCGCCAAAAGTTGATGTAATCATAAGATCTAACAAATTTCTCAACAAGTTTTCATGTGTACTTTTCTCTTTCATTTTAAACCATTTCCTGGACCAGCATATCGTTTTCTCCCTCTCTAAACACAGTGCCGGAGTCAGTGTTAGAAATTCGGTATCTGCGTTTGTTCAAATGGCTCCAAGCACTATGGCACTTAACATCTGAGGTCATCAGTCCCATAGACTTAGAACTACTTAAACCTAACTAGCCTAAGGCATCACACACATCCATACCCGAGGCAGGATTCGAACCTGCGACCGTAGCAGCCGCGCGGTTCCGGACCGAAGCGCCTGGAACCGCTCGACCACAGCGGCCGGCGAGAAGTTAATTTTCAGCGCCTTTATCTGTAACCTGTACGGAGGCGAAGTCTGAGCCAGGTTGGAGGAAGAAGGCGCACGGGTTTAGGGCACGGACTACTTGCACCCTGTTCAATGATAGTTATCGATAACTGAATATTCAGTAAGCAACACTCATTGTATGCAAAAGGATTGATGAATTCCTCTGGGGTTATCAGCCTAGTGGTGGCATCGTCTTCTGGCGTTGCGAGAAGACGGCACTGGCCGCCGTAATGACCGACAAACTTTTTTTGCCGAAAGCGTCACACCCCACTTCACCGGTCCGCAAGACGATTTGGTACTCGGTGGGGATTTTAACTCAACACAAGAGCCGCATAGATCGCATCTACGTTACCCGCTCCCTTGCTGATGGCACACGTCATGCGGAAGTCCGGCCCTTGGCCTTTTCAGACCATGATGCGTACCTCTGTGACGTCACTCTCGCGCGACAGAGTGTGTGGCATAGTCGTGGTCTGTGGAAACTCAATGTCGCTCACCTGACCTCCTCAGACTGTCGCCGTTATAATATAGCTGACACTTCTATTGCTACTTCTGTTACTGCTATTTTATTGTGTGATATGTTATCTTTACAATGAGTTGTAGCTTTCTAATTGTCTCTTTCCTCACGCAGTTGATGAACCAGGACCATGCAGTAATATAAACAATGCTAGAGAAGGACCTACCCTGGGTAAAAAAAGAACTGCACCTCCTGTAACTGGACCAATACTGAATCGATGTAGAAGAGGAGAACGAAGTGAGGGTTCACTTCGCGAACCTGGCTCAAAACTCCTGGGGAAGGACGGGATCACGGAGTGGACTGTAGCAGATTTCGCTGATACTGCTCCAGGTAGGATAAGTCAACAGAATATATTGAAAGAAACACGGGGACCTACTAGGACGGGATCACGGAGTGGACTGTGGCAGACTTAGTTGTTACTACTCCAGGTAGGATAGGTCAACAGAATATATTGAAAGAAACACGCGGACCTACTCTACATGCAAAGCGGCACGTCTCAAATGATAATGTTTCGAGTGCCTTGTGCCTTTTAGTTGATCAATCAATGTTGAAACACATAAAGAAATGCACAGAAGCAGAGGCACAACGGCTTCTTGGACATGATACCTGGAGTTTGTATTTCGAAGAATTAGATGCATTTGTTTCTTTATTAGATGTTCATGGTGCACTAGGTGCCTGATGTATTGAAGCAGATGAGTTGTGGTCAAAAAAGTGCGGAGCCCCGTTTTTCACTGTCACAATGAGCAGAAACCGGTTTCGAGAAATTTTGGAATATCTGTGTTTTGATGAAAAAAGTACACGGTCGGAACATTTGAAAAGTGACAAATTTGCACATACATCAACTACTTGGAACCATTTTATAGAAAACTGTCAGTTGAATTACATACCTGGATCCAGTGTCACTGTGGACCAACAACTTTTCCCCAGCAGAACCAGGTGTCCGTATTTGTAATATATGCCGAATAAGCCTAATAAAATCGGGATCAAATTTTGGGTTCCAGCTGATGTAGAAACAAAATATCTTTGTAATGGGTTCCCTTATGTAGGAAAGAACGAACAGAGGGCACCTAATGGGAAACTTCCAGAACAAGTTGTAATGAAGTTGGTAGCTCCATATCGCAATAAGGGGCGAAATGTGACTACTGATAATTTTTTCACTACGGTCACACTTGGGGAGAGACTGGAAAAAGAGAAAACTAATCTTGTCGGCACTACCAACCATGCAAGAAAACAAATTCCGAACACTATAAAAAAAGGAAATATCCTCTTTATACGTCTGTTCTCTTGAAAAGGGAAGGTGGTACTCTGACTGTTTACCAAGGGAAGAAGAACAAAAATGTTCCTCTGTATAGCACCATGCACACAGATGTTGAAATACAAAATAATTCGAAACACCTTCCCGAAACAGTGAGCTTCTACAGTAGCACAAAATTTGCTGTAGATGTCTTGCACCAGATGACGAGGAAATATTCTGTCCGCTCTGGTACTCGTCGATGGCCTGTACACGTATTTCACAATATCCTTGATTTGGCAGCCATCAACGCATGGATCATCTTCAAGCTAGTGACAGGGATCAAAATACGTTGGAGGAATTTCATCCTAAATCTAGCAGAGGAATTACGTAGAGCCTATATGGAAACCAGAAATCAGGAAAGGATGCCAAGGGACGGAAAAGAAAAGGAAGAAACGGACCATGTGATGAACAAAGAGATGAAGCGGAAATTCCTGCGAAAGTAAGAAAACTATGCCAAACGAGGAAATACAGAAACAAGACAAATGAAATGTGCAGTAAATGCAAGAGATACATTTGTGGGCCGTGTACATATAAAGTAATAAAGACATTAGTTTGTAATGCTTGTGAGTAGGATTAGGTACTATACATGGCCATATTTTATGATTGGTCTTTCTTTTAACATATTCATGGGTACTTAGTTTCTCCAGTAAAATTAATTTATATTAATTTTAAAACTACTGCAATAAAATTAGTATGGTTGCAGATAAATATTGTAAACTATGTTCTTTAATATTAGTAATATTATGTTCCCATTGTTGTTGTAAAATACAATGATACTGTTATTAAACGTAATTGAAGTGATACATTGTTATCAAGGTCATTAATATTCATATTAAAAAGCACAGCATGTACTTACTAAGAAAGTGGTCACTTTGACCACATCGGCGGTTCTAAGTGTACTACTAGTTCTGGCGCTTCTAATGTTAATGTCAGTAAATGTCTCGCTGTACGAACTATTTGCTGTAAATTGGTGTACTACTCCAAATGTATACAGTTCTGAGTTACTAGAGTCGCTGGCAACACCTAATCTCTGCAAAACAAGTCCATAAACTTCAATAATACTTTTTCCACGCTTGTACGATCACTGTCCTACAAATGACACAGCTTCTTGCGAATGCTTGCTTATGACTGCTGTCCAAACCCAACCTATCGATGTATTCTTCTTCTAGTATTGTCATTATACATTTTGGCAGATTAACTCCACCTCTCCAAAAATTATCTACGCTAACTAATACCCTTATACTATCCATTAACATTACTCAGTGCCCTACGCTTCTGCAAACAAAACAGTGTGAAACATCCAACTCTTCATTACTCGAGAGAGACCCAGCCACGTACAAGATCCCACAATAAAACTCAGTACCCACTGAAACCCACACTGTTTTTCCGATACCTGCCGGTATTTTATCCTGATGATCTATCTTTAACGAAATCGACTGGCATCACCTTCACGATACGTGAGGCTTGAGACGTCGCTTCGATTGCAGTTGTATTACCAAAGTGAAACAAAGTTTCACTGGGCTCAAGCGAACATTGCCAAAGGTCAATCGTCGCACATTATTTGACTAGAAAATCTAGTCCTAGAATCACTGAATATCCTTCACCCACATATGGCAAAACTTTAATACGCTCTGTAAACTTAGTTACCGCAATGGTAAACTCACGAACCCAACAACTCAACACTTCCATGTCAAACCCATGTACTGAGACGTGGGACTTAGGGAAAGCAGGGAAAAATGTGGACAGGGCCTAATCATTTATCTTTGGTTGCACAGAAAACATATACACTTTATGTTTTAAAAAACAAGACTCTTAACAATCATTTTAAGGATTTTACTACACTGGCGGCTGAAAGTTTTACCAGAAGAATCGCAACTTATTGTCGGCTGAAGGCCACAAGCAATGTTACACACAGTCAACGGCTGAACGCCTGATTAAGAGGGTTCAGAATTATTCGTCGGCTGAAGGCGAGAAGCAATTTCAGAAATACACCACGGCTGAAGGCCTGAATTTCAAGTGAGGAAGGCAGTTACCCATTAACATATACTAACATATTTTCTTCTTAACAATCAAACGGTAACAAGTTATAGTAAAGGCCGAAGGCCTAATTAAGGAAAAACAGAAAATTCTTTGTCGGCTGAAACCCACAAACAATGTTATACACAGTCAGAGGCTGAAGGCCTGATTAAGGAGGTAGAAAAATTATTTGTCGGCTGATGGCCACAAGCAATGATACAAACAAATAAAGGCTGAATGCCTGTTTAAGAAAGGATTCAAAACTATTGGAGGCAGAAGGCTACAAGCATTTTTCAGAATACTCAATGGCTGATGGCCTGAATTAGAAGTAAGGAAGGCAGTTGCATCTTAAAATATTAAACTTTTCGGAAACAATCTTAACGAAATGAACAGACTATAGTGACGGCTGCAGGTGTTATTAAGAGAAAATTAAAAATAATTTGTCTATTGGAGGCCACAAGCAGTGTTACAAACAATTAACGGCTTAAGGCCGGAATTACAAGTGGGGAAGGGAATAACATGTTAAAACATTAGGGTAAATTTTGAACAATTATGACAACTTGTCCAAATAAGACGGAGTGACCCACACACAGTGCTCCCTGGATCGACCCGCGCAAGGTGACTACAGCTGTATAAGCGGTGATACAGACAGCCAAGAGTTGTACTCACGTAACAGGATGTGCATCTCACACAAGGGGTAGCTTAAGCACCCACCGACCGACCGACTAACGACGCTAGCAGCAGTGACTGATACTTACTGTAGAGTATCTGGAGCCAATGCAAACGAAATAAAAAGTAAGATGCTAAATCTCTAAGGTATTGATAATATCAACATCGAGCGGGCAAAATTTGTCCGACAACGTAAAACACTTGGGACCACCCTGACAGCATGCCCCATGACAATCACGACTTTAAATTGAAAAGTTGCAGCAGATAAAGTGCACGGAGCCGTTAAAGGGAATTTAACTCCATAAATGATCCAAGCTGAAACAACAATGCATATCAATTCATGCATCCTTGATAAAGCTTATTATATTGCCCAGTTATTTCCAATACCGAGAACGATAGCGGGGAGAATAATGTCCAAAATCACAAACTTTTTGTGGAACGGTGAAGTGTTCAGAGTATCTGCTAAAGTGGCCACTTTAGAGCCTAAAATTGGTTGATTAGGATTAACTTATATAACACTTTTTATGAAAAGGCAAGCTAATGTAACAATGTAATGTAATAATGTAATATGAGAGTCGCGAGAAAGCATAACCAGCCAACTTTTCGAGATCATAAACCTCGACTGACGTCCAGAATGTCAACTATCGTTTGCAGCATGTGAGGGTTTTCTATGTTGAGTTCATTGATGTAAGTGCAGAAATCAGACAGTCATGACACTTAGCATCAAGAGCCATAATGCAGTAACGAAAAAAAGCGAAGGAAGGAACAAAATAGAACGACAGTTTCCAAACAGTGATTGGATTGAGATTTGGAGAAACATTCGTTCTAATGTGTTCACGTCTAATATAAAAACGTCATGGTGCAAGGCACTTAACTATGTAATTAGCACCAACGAAAGACTGTACGCATTCGGACTCCGTGAAACACATTTAGATCAACAATTCCATCTAGTTGACTCAATAATTCGTAGATATTTTGAAGTGAACACATAGTGCGTAGCGGGGCGATCACTCTCTTGTAAAAATAATTCGAAATCCAAGATCGCTTAAATACTGTTTACTGCATAACCGGTTTCAACACACGGAAGGTGCCATCATCGGATCTGTGAAGATATAACATGTGTGGTTTGAGGGAGGGCTTACATGAGTTACACAATTTACATTACTATTAGTACAGTACCCCATACCTGAATGTAGCTTAATACTTATAAACCATCTGAAGGAAAGGCATTATCCATATCAGCATTTCACAAAGCTCCATATGACGCTAATATGGATAATATATTTGCTTCAGATGTTTTTACTCTGTAATTGACGTACTTTATAGTTTGTGTAGTACACGTAGCATTTATAGTATGTACAGTTAGTGTATGCTAAAGTGTTCTTGGCAAGGGTATTTGATTAGCAGTAATAGTAAAGTTGTAGTAGTAATGACTGGTTATACCATAGGACTGTGTGAGCACTGCTTGGACGGCGCTATCTAGAGCCCAGTTGTGAATCACTAGAATCGAAGCAGGTAAACCGGCACGGAATAAGACAGTGTGATGCCGACCGTTGTTAGTCGAGCAGCCGTCATCTACCAAATAGTTTTATGTTGTGACTTCGGTTTTACATAACTGATGGTAAAGAATGACAATGAGAGCAGTTTTTTTTTTCTTGTGACAATCATTTAATATCAGCTGGTCTGCCTCAGGTTTCGATAGAACCAAATGGTTTATAAACGTTAAGCTACATTCAGGTGTGTGGTACTGTCCTAATACCAATGTATATTGGGTAACTTATGTAAGCCCTCCCTCAAACCTGATCTCCACAGATCCGATGATGGCGCCTTCAGTGCGTTGAAACCGGTTATCCAGTAAACAGTATTTAAGCGATCTTGGCTTTTGAATTATTTTTAAATTCGTAGATACACTTGCAGCGGTCACATTAATGGTTGGAAGTGGATCCAAGAGCAAATAGCTCAGATTACAAGGACATACCCTGAGAGTATATTGCTCTCATTGATACACCGGCCTGAAGCACGCTTTTTCCCAGAGGCAAAAAATAACAATGTGTACTGGTTGCTGGGAAATTTTGATAATTACATCATTAAGAAACTAAGATCTGACAGCACCATAAACTTCAAGGTACACATGCTGTGTAAATACCACAACATTAGAAGGTATTCGAATCACAAGACTAAGTTCGGTAATATGTTAAATATTATATTTGATAGAATGGGCATTGGTTAATATAAAAAAGAAGACTGTGTTGATAGTGATGTATTGTAGTTACGTTAAGGATATTATTTAAATTTTAGTGTAAACTTTTGGTTGGTATTTTTTCTACTTCAGAAAGTAGTTTTTGAAATTTTGTAAGATAATGTACATACCTTATGTGACAGTCAGATTGTCTGTCTAATAGTGTCAAAACACAGAACAATAAAGCTGCATTAATGGTTTACGCTATTAATGTAAAAATTGACAGTTTTTATGGCAGGTTTCGACAGAACCAAATGGTTTATAAACGTTAAGCTACATTCAGGTGTGTGGTACTGTCCTAATAGTAATGTATATAGTGTAACTCATGTAAGCCCTCCCTCAAACCTGATCTCCACAGATCCGATGATGGCGCCTTCAGTGTGTTGAAACCGGTTATCCAGTAAACAGTATTTAAGCGATCTTTGCTTTTGAATTATTTTTAAATTCGTAGATACACTTGCAGCGGTCACATTAATATAATGCAATATTCAATTGCTGGCTAATTGCCCTGTTCATTTTTGCACTGTCATATGTAAGTCAGTTTTCCAGTGAAAAATCTATTATATAGGTCTGATCACTTCAGATAATTACCATTCCATTCATGTGCAGAAAGTGTAGTTTGGAAGGCTAGACACTTTTAGAACGTCTCTTCTCCTCCATTCTCAGGTATTTAAGAGATTGTATAATACGGTTATTAAATTGTTTTTATGTGCGATGGACATAAATGTTCCATATCCTGTGCAATTTTTAGTGACTTCCATATAACCGTGTGAAATTCTCATAGCTAGTCTGACTGAGCTGAGAAGGTTAAAGATGAGTTTCTTCCCTTGAAATGTCTCTCAGGGAGACGATTTCCTCTTGTACACTCGTATATTAAAAGTATCCCAAAAAACTTGCTGAAATCCTTCATAAAGTGCTATTTATGCTTGTGTAAAGATTGGAGCACATGTGATTCAAAGTGCAGTTTTTTATTTATTCACGTTTGAAGGAGTCTGAATGACTTTAAAAACTTTTCTTGGTATTCAAATCAATTCTTTCTGGTAATTTAGTCAGTAACACAAACTTCTGTTTATTTCTTTAACATCAGCATAACTGCAATGATCAAACTGTTTTTGTTTAAATGATTTCCTATATAAATGTTTGCATGGTTAGTGCATGTAATTACTATGTATTTGGAATGTGTAACATTGTTCCTTTAATAAATGTTTTAAAAAAATAAGTTGCTAGCGGTGCTGCCTCTGGATCACGGGGCCCCGAGTTCGATTCCCGGCCTGGTTGGGGATTTTTTCTTCCCAGGGACTGGGTGTTGGTGTGTTGTCCCTATCATTTCATCATCATTTTTGAACGTGTCTGAAATTGGACTGTATAAAGATTGAGACACTGTACGGGCGCTGATGACTGCGCAGTTGATCGTCCACAAACGCGAGATGGGGCAACGACTAAGTGTGACTGTGGCTATTCGCAGTTAACTCTTTATCTTATATTTATAGATTTCAGCTCCAGTAAAAATTAACGTCTTGCTTTCATCGTTCATTGCTCGTTGAACGGTATATGGAATTTTTCTTGCTAATTTCGGAACATTATGAACAGTTCCACTTATCCACCCATGCAATCTTTTGTCCTGTTCCTCCTTTTCGAACACATGGCGCGTGATATATCTTCTCAGTTCAGCCTGATTTAGTAAGTTGTTGATCTCAGAAGAATAGCATAATTGAACAGCTTTCTGAAAATTCTCTAATTTCAGTTCATTATCTAGTTCCCACGTGTCTTCGCTGTCTCAGCATATGTTAAGAACGGATCTCAAAGCCTTACCTTCGCAGATCGTGTCTCACGGTAATATATCCTGTCCAATTTGTTTAGCTATTCTGAATTTTACCACTCATATTATGTGGTGCTACAGAAGAATGCTGAAGATCAGATGGGTAGACCACATAACTAATGAGGAAGTATTGAATAGGATTGGGGAGAAGAGAAGTTTGTGGCACAACTTGAGCAGAAGAAGGGATCGGTTGGTAGGACATGTTCTGAGGCATCAGGGGCTCACCAATTTTGTATTGGAGGGCAGCGTGGAGGGTAAAAATCGTAGAGGGAGACCAAGAGATGAATACACTAAGCAGATTCAGAAGGATGTAAGTTGCTGTAGGTACTGGGAGATGAAGAGGCTTGCACAGGATAGAGTAGCATGGTGAGCTGCATCAAACCAGTCTCAGGACTGAAGACCACAACAACAACAACATTATGCAGGATATTTGTTCATGACGACCACGTGGTCGTGCATTGTGAGAAACGTTACATGTCACAATTACTGTTTCTTGGGGTTAAAGTTCCAAATTAGTCTCAGAACATCTTCTATGGTACAACTATTAACAGTTCATTCTTACTGATGAATTCTTGTTGACTTGCTTCGTGGACTCAAGCCAAGGGGACGACCGTTTGCCAACCCCGTGCATACTGATGGAGTTTTTCTTTATTCTTATATTTGTCCCGAATCTCTATTGTATGTGTATATGTGCGTGAATGTCGCCATTGAAAGATTCCTCTGACCCCGACCTCATTAATAATTAATGACTAATCTTGACAGGGTCTCCAACATGCAGTTTTTATTTTGTAACCCAGCCGAGAGCAATATTAAGAAAAGCACCCATCACCCATTCGTTAGATGTTTAGTTTGCTGGTTTGTTCAGTTGTGTCTTTAATAAAAGTGATATTTTTACCAAACCAAGTGCTTACATATACTCTCGCAAATTTCCATTTTTATGTCCTACTGCTTTTCGTTGTGCAACAGGTAAATATGCCAAAGTTATTTATTTAATATTTATTCAACTATCTTAAATGTGCAGATCCAACAAGACAGTTCTTTTAAATATCAAAGGTTTTTCTTTCCTGTACAATGAAGAGCGAAAGAAACTGGTACACCTGCTTAATATCCCGTAGGGCCCCGTGAGCACGCAGCACTGCCACAACATGACGTGACATGGACTCGACTAATGTCTGAAGTAGCGCTGGAGGGAATTGACACCATGAGTCCTGCAAGGCTTCCTATAAATCAGCAACAGTAAGAGGGCATGGAGATCTCTTCTGAACAGGACGTTGCAAGACAACCCAGATATGCACAAATATGTACACGCCTGGGGAGTATGGTGACAGCGGAAGTGTTTAAATTCATAAGAGTATTCCTGTAGCTACTCTGTAGCAATTCTGGACGTGTGGGGTGTCATATTGTGCTGCTGGAATTGCCCAAGTTTGTCGGGATTCACAATGGATATGGAGGGATGCAGGCGACCAGACAGGATGCTTCCGTACGTGTCACCTGTCAGACTTGTATCTAGACTTACCAGCGGTTCCATATCACTCCAACTGCATACGCCCTACACAATTACAGAGCTTAGAGCTGTTATATTCTTTTAGAAATTCTCTGTCAGCATAGTACACTTTGTAAATCATTATTCACATTGCTCCATGAGATACGCAATAGTTTGAATATTGTTAGGAAATTTCATTTTGAAATAGAAATCTAGATTAGTGACTGCCTGCTTGCCGTTTGCTGTTGTGCTTTCGAGAAATCTGCATCAGTGTTGTCACAAGACGCGAGGTAAGTGGAGATTTTGATTAGGAGCATGTTGATTTACTACAGTTGCACATTTAGGGTAAAGAGAGGTTGTATTTAACCAGTTATGGTTCAGTTCGATTTAGGTTATGTTTCGTGATAGGTTAGCAAGCGAGTTTAACGTGGGTAACAAATTGTAAGGACATTGTTTTGGTAATGCGTACATTATTTTTTTGGTAATACGTACATTATTTTATATAGATTGGGAGGTAAATGAAGGATAAATTTCATACAGAAACAAAAATATAGTGGGAATGTTACTCAATTATTCAGATTGCTAAGCAGCTGTGAAATATCTATCGGACCCTGCATCGAGATCAAAGGTCATTTCACAATGCAATGTAGATCTTCGGGGACTAGGGGAAAGCAATGGAGTAAACCTGCTGTGGGTCCTTGGTCATTCAGGAATTAGTGCCAATGAACAAACTAACAGAATGGCCAGGACAGGGTTGATTGGACCTGTAGTTGCATAACCGAAGATGGTTCAAATGGCTCTGAGCACTATGGGACTTAACTTCTGAGGTCATCAGTTCCCTAGGGACTCAGAAATACTTAAACCTAACTAACCTAAGGGCAGCACACACATCCAAGCCCGAGGCAGGACACAGAGGAGAAAGCCGCTAAATGTGGACTACGTGGTGAGGAAGACGAAACTGCACCACATCTAACGTTCCACTGCGAAGCTCTGGCGGGCGAACGACACAGAATCTCCGAGTCGGTAGACCCTACGGATATCGTGTTTAATAAGGATCCAGCAAACAGTCTTCTACCACTTCTTAATGTTTCCGGCTGCCATTACGAGAATCACAGGGAGGGAAACAGCACAATGAATTCAATTTCCGTGGAGGCAACAGGGGTCTAATACCATTGATGTTTTTATCTCCCTTCATTAAACATATCAGATTGCAGGGTGTCTATCACCTGAATTCTGGGCGCAATCTGTAAACTACATAGAAGAGACTGAGCACCTGAGCGTGTCTATAGTGTCGACAAGGTATGTTATTTTTATTTCACTTCACATTTTACTAAGCTTTTGGTAATCAGAGCCCCACACGCATATTCAGTAGATCTATGTTCTATATGTCAGTATATACATCCTTTCCTCCTCTCACCTGATGAATGAAAAGCATGAATGAGAGTGTACAAGATAAATTTCAGTATCTATATATGTGGGAGTAAAAGTAGTCGGTTCGACTGGCAGAATAGCCAACCCTATAAGTACGTACCGGGTAGAAAACAGGCTTCTGTTCGCCTAGGACGAAGCTCTTGTACAGTCTGTCACCACAAAGTAGGGATCTCTCTTTCCTCTTCTGGGGGAACGGCACGCGTGGGTTGCAAAATAGTTCGCTCAGCAGTGTTCCGGCAGACGCGACATGGGCGAATAAGTGTGAGTCTGCATATTCATAGTTCATTCTTATCTTATTTTTGTAGATTTCAGTTCCACTGAAAATTAATGTCTTGCTCTCATCTCTCATTGCTCTTTGAGTGGTATACGGAATTTTTCTTCCTAATTCTGGAAAATTATGAACGACTGAACAGGCATTAGACACGCATGCAAGTTGTTTTTCTGCTCCACCCTTGTTCAAACATGTGGACTTGTGATATATCTTCTCAGTTCAGTTTGATATTACTTCGTTGTTTGGTCTCTCGAGTACAGCATAATTGAACAAAGAACGAGATTTTCACCCTGCAGCGGAGTGTGCCCTGATATGAAACTTCCTGGCAGATTAAAACTGTGTGCCGTCTCTTTCTGCCAGGAGTGCTAGTTCTACAAGTTTCGCAGGAGAGCTTCTGTAAAGCTTGGAAGGTAGGAGACGAGGTACTGTCAGAAGTGAAGCTGTGAGGACGGGGCGTGAGTCGTGCTTGGGTAGCTCAGTTGGCACGGCCAGTTCGCCGGCGGACGGCGTGGAGGTAAGACGTAGTGTGGTGTGCGCTGCGCCGTCTGTGCTTCCGCGTGGTAAGTCTTGGCGCTTGCTGCGGCTTAAAACTCTGTTTATAGAAGACTTCGAGAAGTAATGAGTAGCATGCAGTGATGGCTCAACAAAGTCGAAAAGATACGTTGAAGCTGACCTTTGATCCTCGGTATGCCAGACCCAAGTCGTTTGAAGTAGAAAATTGGTTAGAAGAAGATGTGAAGCTCTGCTTTAATCATGTAATTGGGATCCACCTGTCGATTGTAGCTTGTGTCGTGTTTGTTAAAATGCGTAGTTGCGAGTTGTGCGAGAAAATAGTTGAGTCTTCCGGAGGTGTCATGAAATTTAAGCACTCAGATGGAAACGTTGGTGATGTCACCGTTGCACATGCTGGTTTTGGCATTCGCACAGTTCGAATCTTCTTTTGAGATTACAACAGATCAAATTAATGCTGTAATTTCACCCTTCGGGAAAGTGCTCAGCAACTTTGCCGAGAAATGGTCAAGCGCGCATAAATTCCCAGTACTAAATGGCGTTCGGCAGCTTCGTGTAGAGTTACTAAAGCACATCCCGTCGTCTATCAATGTCTGCGGATGTAGAGGGATTGTGATTTATGACGACCAACCGCGAACCTGTGCCGCCTGTAACAAGCCTGGGCACGTTCGCGCAGAATGTATACAGCGGCGCGTTGCACAGCTGCCGGCCAGCGAGGCCGCCAGGCCACCGGCGATGACAACACTGCATGGAACCTACGCCGCCGTGGCACGCGAACGGCCGACTGCCTCCTCAGCCCCTGAATTGTGTGCAAATACAAATTCTCCAGACACTGAAATTCCGATGGACGTCAGTGCCGTCATAGTTGACGACCTACAAGACTCCCGCCAATCGATGGAAACAGTAAAAGTTCCACCGAAACAGGCACCTACAACTATAAAGGCAGCAGATCCGCCGGAAGTTGAAAAGCGACACACCTTGCAGGAAAGCGACACTTACTTGGATACTGAAGAAAGTCCGCCGAGAGGAAATTCTAAAAATAAAAAAAAAAAAAAAAAAAAAAAAAAAAAAAAAAAAAAAAAAAAAAACGCCGGCTGGCGCGAAAAGGTGCAGAGGAGACAGCTCCCACACTCCGCCAAAAAGCGAAGGAAATAGGTAGTACCTTAAGCCAACAGATGTACAGCAACACGAAAGCGACACCAGTTTCTGAGGAGCGTTCCCCTTCTGCGCTGGAAAAACGAGACGTCCAAGGAAAGCCAACAAAGAAAGCATCCAACCACCCCCCCAAGAAACGAGTCACTCTCATGAAGCTTCACTCGTCCCACCCACGACGACAACCTCAACCAGCTGGGCAGACGAAAGGGACCATAACAGTGCCGACGTAGAAATGACAGAAGTTTCAGTAACATAGAACGACTGTAAGCTAGCCCCACAGGTGGCTGGTTTCTTCAACGAAGACGTCTCCGCGAACGAACATTCTAAAGAACACGGACACACCACTGAAACATTTGCTACCGGTGAATATTATTAAAATGCGTTTTAACGGTGACGCTTGCGAGACAAAACAGAAGAATGTTTTTTAAAGTTAGATCAAGTAGAACGAAGAATGTCTGACATACAAGCATACAAAATCGCGACAGTAAACCTTAATAAGGTTCATAGTTCCTTTAAACTACAGAACTTAAAAGATTTTATATATGCTTCTGACGGTGACATTATACTTTTACAAGAAGTGACAGACATTGAGCTTGGTAACGTACCAGGCTTCAACGCCATTACAAACCCAGGGCATGGAGCGGAAATGGACACGGCTCTGCTCACAAAGGAAGGCATAATAGTCCAAGATGTAGTAAAACTACCAAACAGTGAAGGGATAGCGGCCACAATAAACAACATACGACTCATTAACGTGTATGCCTCTTCAGGATCCAGTAACAGGCACCGCAGAATGGAGTTCTTTAAAGAGAAATTGTCCCACTATTTGGAACTCGATATGAACACCTTATCCTGGGAGGAGATTTTAACTGTGTTTTGCATGCCAAAGACCAAACTCCCAATTTCAACAAGTGTACTGAACTGGAACGTATAGTTAATGACTTAAGACTAATAGACTCATGGGAACATATGCACGGTGCAGCCCCTGGCTTCACCCACGCCACAAGTCACTCGGCGAGCCGTCTCGACAGGATATATGTAACGCACAATTTGAAACACCTCATTTTACAGTCCGAAGTATGGCCTACCGTTTTTTCGGATCATGCTGCATACATATGCACAATCAATCTGATAAAACAAGGACCTTCCGAGGTAGAGGCACATGGAAGCTCAACGTGTCACAACTGGAAGACCATGCTTGTCAGGAGGCATTTTACAGGGTATGGAGAGAGTGTGAAAGCACATTTAGCTGGTACAACTCTGGCACTGACTGGTGGCTGAAAAAAACTTTTGGTACAAATCAACTATAGAATTTTACTTTCAATGTCTAAGGGATTTGTACAAGTCCGATGCAACAGTTGTGGACAACTACGAAAGAATTAACAAAATTAAAGCAAAGATTTGAGCCCTACGGCGTAAACAACTGGAAGGCTACCAAATAAGGTCGCGAATCCAGAATGTACCACAGCACGAGGTCACTTCCATTTATCATGTCATTCGTGAAAGCAGAAGGGCGACTCGCAAGATATTATCTGAAATAACAACTGATGATGGAAGGAAACTGAAGAAGCAAAGAGAGATTAAAGAGGTAATCATACAGCATTTTGAATCCTTAATGTCTACTCAACCGGTTGACGAGCAGCTTCAAGACGAGTTAATGATAAACCTCCAGGGCAAAGTACGCCACGCGGAAACACAAACTCTCATCTCGCAAGTGACTGAAGAAGACGTCGAAGAAGCTATATATAGAAGCACCAAAAGTAAGGCTCCAGGGGCAGATCGAATTCCGGCAGAATTTTATCGCAGATTTAGTGGCCTCGTAAATGGCAAGTTTACTCTCATCTGCAATGAACTGCTAAACCCTGAAAATGACATCCCGAAAGAATTTCGTGAGGGACTCGTAGTGTTAGTGCCAAAAACTACCAATATGAAATCTGTAAGCGCTCTGAGGCCAATTACTCTTTTAAACAGCGATTACAAAATCTTTGGCCGAATGCTCGCTCGCAGGCTGAAAACCACAATGACCAGCGTCACTGGCGCTGATCAAACAACTGTGGGCTAAGACAGAAGAATTCTCCAAACCCTCTGTGATTACAAGGACCTAATCTCAACGGCCGACGTCTGCAAAATAAAATGTGCACTCATCTCACTCGACTTTGATAAAGCCTTCGACAGGGTAAATCATAGTTTTCTCCTTCGCACCATGGGCGCAATGGGGTTCCCACCTAGATTCATTGCGGTAGTAAGAAATACATGAACAAACAACTCAGCCAGATTTGTCATCAATGGACACATTAGCCACCCGATTGACGTCACCAGCTCCATTAGGCAAGGCTGTCCGATGTCAATTGCACTCTTCGCCATCGCCATCGAGCCCCTGCTTGCCTCCCTTATGAAACATCTACAAGGACTACAGATACATGGAGAAAAGATCGTGTGCAAGGCATACGCTGATGATGTTGGCTTCCTAGTCGTGAATGGCGCTGAAGTAAAGAGCGCACTACGAACAGTAACAAAATATGAACAGGCATCTGGTGCAAAACTTAATAGGACAAAGTCGGGGATTTTCAACATCGACCGTGGAATTGGGACGCAAACGCAGAATCTGTTACGCGAGCTTGTAACCAAGAAATATCTCGGCATAGATTTTAAAAGAAATATCAAGCACACTATTGCTGCGAATTATCGAAAATTACTTAACAGTATACGCGCCTCTTTACAAGCACATAGTATTAGGACACTTGATGAACTTCAAAAAGTAAGAGTGGCAAATGTATACATCACATCCAAAGTTAATTATGTAGCACAAGTTCTGCCACCACCTGCGACTTTGTTGAAAAGCATCGCATCTGCACTAGGACACTTTGTGTGCCGCGGACGTATTTTCAAAGTCAAATATGACATTCTGATGCTCCCTACGAAATGTGGTGGGTTAAATCTCACCGATGTCAGCAAACAAGCGCAAGCTCTATACCTTGCTACCACATACAAACAATGGAAAGAGCCAAGTGGTACCCTTGCTGCACATTTGTTAAACGAAATAGCTCCTGCTGACGTCTGTGCACCTATAAATGTCCAACACATACCCAACGGACTATACCACTTGATACACTTTTTCGTAGAATACAGCTACATACAGGCAAGGATTCCTGAAAAAGACATCGTGAAAGTAAAAGAACTTTACAATAACTTGATGAAAGACAAACCCAGAAACGACGTAGAACAAAAGTATCCTTGTTATAACCGGGAAACAATATGGGAAAATATTCACTGCCGGAACCTGCCAACGTATGTCAAATCGACTTGGTACTTTGCTGCAAACTGAAAAATTACGACGAACTCTAAACTTCACACTATTCGATTGGCAGAGTCACTGCTGTGTACATTATGTAATATACCAGATACCGAAGAGCATAGATTGCTGTGTGACAGGGTAAAAGAAATAAGACTCTACATAAGACAAAAGACAGCGAGCGTCAGCAGAACTACGCCCAGTGCCGTTACGACTGCTGAATTTTTGAACCCTGACGGTATACCTTACCCTAAAAAAAAACGTAATGCAATTAACTGGTTGAAATGCCAAACGATGGATTACATCCTAACAAAGGAATCAAGCAATAGGGAGGATTTCTGGATATACCTTACAACTGAGCACCACAAGTTAATGTGTACTAAAAAATACAAAGAAAATTACGCAAATTTTTTAACTAAAACAATCCTGTCACCAATATAAATGCGTAATTTAAGTAACACATCCAAGCATATCGTATATTAGACGAACGATTTTTAGTTAAAGTTTGTACTTCACGTAGTAGGAGGAGGATTTCCAACAGAAAATAATCAGAGAAGATCATCAGTATAGATCAGTTAGCCAAAGTGTATCTATTACTTTGTTTTGCGGGAAGCACAGTGATCAAACTGGTATACATCCTTTATTTAGTTTCTATCTTTCTTTCCCATCTTTTCACAAGAAGACACATTTATGTTAATTATGTGTAAAATCAAGCAGAAGAACCCTAGTTTACTTCGTTACCTTCTGAAGAAGGAAATTTTTCAGCAATAATGAGTTTGCTTCTTTTCGTTTTTCCACGCACGGAGAACGAAATTTACAGATGCAGTTACGTTTCCATAACAATTATGTGACTGCCTTCTCAATGGAATATACATTTATTTTTATTCAAGCCATGTTGCAAACAAAGGCAACAGAAGGGGCATACTTACTTTGTCATTCAGAAGAAGCGTGTTTCCACATCATCAAGTTACATTCATTCTTTACAGGCAGAGCAGCCGGGCCGAGAAGGTAACACTTGGCGAGCGTAAAGGACGGGTTGAAGGGGAGGAAGGAGACCCTTTTATAAAAAAAAAATGGCAGAGCAGGGCACTATCCGCGAAAGGCAAAGGTCCCGAGTTCGAGTCTCAGGCCGGCACACAGTTTTAATCTGATAGGAAGTTTCATAATTGAACAAGTATTTCGAACTTCCGTAATTTCGATTTCAGTTTCGAGTCTAGTTCCTACGTAACTTTGTAGTCTTAGCAAGTGTTACGTACGGATCTTAGAACTTTAAGTCGGCAAATCGCGTCTCACAGTAGTGTATCGTGTCCAATGTGTTTAGCTGTTCTGAATTTTACCACTCATTTTATGCAGAATTTTTGTTAGTGACGACCGCGAGTTCACACGTTGTGAGAAACGTTACATGTCACAGTTACTGATTTTCGGGGTAAAAGTTCCAAATTTGTTTCAGAACTTCTTCTGTGGTGCAAGTATTAACAGTTTATTCTTATCGATGAATTCTTCTTCACTTGCTACGTGCACTCCAGCTAAGTGGACGACCATTTGCCAACCACGTGCATACGGGTGAAGTTTTTGTTTATTCTTATAATTCTGCCGAATCTCTATTACATGCGTATATGTGCCTAAATGTCGTCATTTAAGGTTCCTCTGACCTTTCCATAATTAACAATGAACGTTAATTTGTGGTGTGGTCTGCAAAACGGAATTGTAAATGTAATATTGTAACTCACCGAGAGCGTCATGAACACCAGCAACAATCACCCATTTGTTAATCGTTTAGTTTATTAGTTTGTTCCGTTGTGTCTTCAATAAGTGTGATATTTTTACTAGAGCACGTGCTTACGTATTCTCTCGCAAAACTTCCATTTTTACGTCCTACTGCTATCCGTTGGGCAACAGATAAATATGGCCAAGTTATTTATTTAATATTTATTCAACTATCATAGATGTACAGATCCAGCGACCATTTCATTTAAACATTAAAGGCTTGTCTTTCATGTATATCCAGATACCGACTCCGCACCCTCCAAGTTAACAGATACCTCATTAAAACGGACACCCTCAACAGGAGCACCGATCCCCAAATCCATCACGTACATATACCCTTCAAAATCATGTCTGAGTTATGCAGGCTCGGATCGATCGCAGACAGCCATGCGGAATCTTTGATGGTTTTCCGTGCTAGGCGTTTTGACAAGCACTTGGTGAGGCAATTGCAGATTCATAGGGAAAACTGAAACAGCAGCTGAGGGCGCGCGTACGGCCTACCGCCTTTTAGTCCTGATATACTGAACTTTATCAGTCCGAGAGTGGTATTTTGTTCAAAACAACGTTCTTGTATAGATCAGGTATATATCTGCCGAGATAGAGTTTAGTATGTTTTAACTGAACACCCTCACTTTTTTTCTATTTGAGAAACTTGGTCTCTTTGCCTGTGACGATATTGTGTACCAAGGGGCTGATAGGGTTGAGCATTTCCATGTTCTCTCATGGCCCGCAAAACTTGGAAATGAAAACATTAACACCAACCCTCACAGTGCATGCATGGCGACCCTTATTATAGCGCTGTGCCTACCTCCAGTGTGCGAGCCCAGTATTTTTTCTGGCTCTCTTCAATTGTTGCTGTATCACCTCAGGTTCACAGACAGTAAAGTAGACAGTGGTGAATTCAGAGGCTAACTCCAAGTCAAGGAGATGGGTGTTGCCTTTCGAGTCTCGCGAAGACCCGAATTAAAGGCTTAGTTGAACCTCGGAATAGAAAAATTCCATTAGTGCAGAGATTCTGCGTCAAACGTGATCAGTGCAAATTTCAAATTACTGTTCATTGTTTCGGCAATTGAATGCCGAGAGCAGTATGGTAGTCTGGTGAACAGAAACACTTAAATTGACTGGACAAAAAGGCTCAGTACTTTCACCAACCACTGTCTGAAGGTGGGCCAAAAGTGGAGAATAGTCTAGACAATTGGCGAATGGTGAAGGCCGTAGGCAGTCGACTGCACGGAACCAACTATATACACCCGGTAATGGCGTCCCCGTAGTGCAGCTGTAGCGCCCTTTTGTAATAATCAAAACGTCCTCGGTTCCGGCTGTGACACCCGCAACGACCTAAGTTTTGATTAATAATGAATATTGGCGCCCGAAGTCTTCCGTGGTAAGAAGGTCCCCTCATTCTGCCAACGGCCTTGTTGAAGAGGGCGGAGGAGCGGACAGAGGATCATCCCCCCCCCCCCCACTCGTACTTGGGCTGGGAAACTGCCCCTAAAGGCGGAAGAATCAGCAATGGTCAATGGCATGCGGATGCGAAAGGCCATGGAAACCACTGCATCAAAACACATAACGAATATCCAGAGGATATGAAGCCTGTAACTGAAAACTTTTCATGATGATCTCTTCATTGGCAATAGCTTCTGGAAGAGTCCCCCTCTCGGATCCCCTGGAGGGGACTGTCAACGGTAGGTGACCATGAGAAAAAGATAGAATACTCAACTAAAGGATACAGAGGGAAAAGATCGAATAGTCAACTATAGGGTAACGTTCTACGAGTCGGGGTGTGGAATGTCACAAACTTCTTCGTAGTAGGGAAGGAAGAAGGTCTAAAAAGAGAGATGGAAAGGCTCCATCTAAATATAGTAAGGGTCAGTGGAGTTATATGGAAACAAGTCAGGGATTTCTGCTGAAATGAGTATAGGGCGATAACAATGATAGCAGAAAATGGTATAACGGGCTTAGGATTCGTTATAAATAGGAAGGCAAGGCAGAGTGTCTGTTACTGTGATAGGGTAGTTCTTATCAGAATCGACTGCAAACCAACACAGATAACGATAGTTCGGACATACATGCCAACCTCGCAAACTGAAGACGAAGAGATAGAGAAAGTGTATGAGGATATTGAAAGGGTAATACAATACATAAACGGAGATGAAAATGTAATAGTCATGAGCCACTGGAATGGAGTTGTTAGGGAAGGAGTAGAAGTATACGAGATAGTCAAAACAACCTTCACTGACAGTAAAAGCAAAGGTGGTAACATTACGAGTGCACCGGGAATTCCACTGTTAAATGCAGAGGTGAGACCAGTTTGGTGGAAAGAGTACACTGAAGTCGTCTATGAGGAGGGAGATTTGTCTGATGTGATAAAAGAAGAAACGGGAGTCGATTTAGAAGAGATAGGGGATCCAGTACTAGAATCAGAATTTAAAAGAGCTTTGGAAGCCGTAATATCAAATAAGGCAGAAGGGTTAGACCACATTCTATTAGAATTTCTAATATCATTGGGGGACGTGGCACCAAAACAAACTATTCACGTTGTGTGTAGTAGGGTCTGGCGAGATAGTATCTGACTTTCGGAAAAATATCATCCACACAATTTCGAAGACTGCTAGAGCTGACAAGTGCGAGAATTATCGCACAATCAGCTTAACAGCTCATGCATCCATGTTGGTGACAAGAACAGAATACAAAAGACCGGATAAGAAAGTTGGGGATGTACTAGATGACGATCAGTTTGGCTTTAGAAAAGTTAAAAACAGCAGAGAGGCATTCTGAGACTGCGGTTGATAATGGAAGCAAGACTAAAGAAAAACCAACACACGTTCATATGTTTTGTCGAGCTGGTATAAGACTTCGACAATGTAAAATAATGCTGGTTGTTCGAAAGCCTGAGGACAATAGGAGTAAGTTATAGAGAAAGACGGGTAACATATGAACAAAAGTATTTGAGATGGGGTTCTACAGACGAATGTTGAAAATTAGATGGACTGGTAAGGTAAGGAATGAAGAGGTTCCGCGCAGAATCGGTGAGGAAAGAAATAGGTGAAAAACATTGACAAGCGTAAGTTACAATATGATAGGACATCTGTTATGTTATCAAAGAATTGCTTCCATAGTAACTGAGGGAGATGTAGAGGGCAAAAACTGTAGAGGAAGACAGACATTCGAATATATTCCGCAAATAACTAAAGACGTAGGTATGTTAACCTAAGGTTCACCTGATGTGGAACGTTAACGCATTCGCAAGTTCCTCAAAACGTTCCAACAGTCGCAAAACTTCTCCCACTTATGGTAATTTATCAACCGCCTTTCAACTTTGACGTAATAAAGTCTATATCGGCGGCAGGGCATCTGGTCTTTACGAAGACGTAGTTTTGGCCAATTTTGGGGTGATAGCACACTCCATAGATTTGCCTCATCCAACCTTGATGATACCTTGCGTGCCCTTCGCTATTAATTCATGAAGTATTTCGGTGAGCTTGTTAAAGTAAACTACGTTCTTGTCGCCTTAGCATCGTGGTACTCCAGCCAGGTTCCGCTCAACTGTATCTCTGTACTTGTTCATTTCAAAATAACTGATGCACATTTCATTGGTGAAGATTTTCTTTAATAGATGCTGCTCTTTCCATTTAAATTATGACCAACTACTGATGAAACAATTCTGGAGATTGAAATTTTTTCGTGTCTGCTATTTAAAAACAGTGCAGTTTACCTTAAGGGGAGCTACCCTTTTCATTGCATTAATTGCAATAATTCCGGGCAAGCTTTAGTACATCTTTTTTGGGCATTTAAAGTTTGTCTGGCATGCCAATAAAAATATGGAGATTCACTTTAATAAAAGCTATTATTTTCGGGGCGGTCATTAAGGGTATTCATATAGAAAAATAATTTTGGAGTATTGGAGCCCTTCCTTTTCGCCTTTTACTGTAATTCTGGTGTTACCGTAAGTATGGTCTTACAGAGGACTTTACAGCCCATTATTCTGAGATGCGCCTACAGATAGTTTGCTATTCACCATGAGCAATCTTGGGCAGATATTTGTACCTAGTTATGTTGGGTTGCATTGTCACCACATAAGCGATGTCTGAACTGTATTCATACAGCTTCGTCTTATTCTAAACTTACGTCGCCAACGGGCGTAGCGCATTTGTTTTGTGTTTACTACTAGTTTGCGGTGAATTTTAATAGCATTATTTACGTTTTATATCCAAAGTCAGTCTAACGAATTTCGAAGCCCTAAAAAAAGGGGAATTTTCGGTCATTGCCAAAGTTTTATAAACAAAAGACGGTTTTAGGTAATATGGGAAATTTTTCTTGTAAAAAACTTGGCAATTTTTTTTTTTTTAGAAAATATAGGGGCAAATGAATATGTGTTAATGTTCTGTTGAATGAAATAGCGTTGGTGTTGTCAATGGCGAATGCTCTTCGTTGTTGTCTGGCCCAGTCGTAAATATACAACAGCGTATTAGGGTGGTTGAAGGGTCTGCAAGACATCGTAATATCCATGCTGTGCAAATAGTAAAGTTGTGGAGTTGAGAATAATGAGAAGTCCGGTGGCCTCGGGATACTTATAATATATTAATATTTTTTGTCTGTACATACTTCGCTTATACTTTTTCTTTATTTATTAATTCAGCTAATTAGACTAATTAAATTTCGCCACTTAGTGCAGTGCTTTTACTTATGTGGCTGTAGGAACACTTCTGCGTGCGTCAACTCTTCTAGTATTCAGTATATGGTATGTGTGAATATTATCCTTCCTAAATGTTCAGTAGACCGCTACTGAGTGCACCCCTTGCGGCATTCCTAGTTACTACGTGTAATGGATTCATTTTGCCTTTACGATAAATGAATGTGAATGGACAGAATGTGTCACAGAATTAAGTGTGTGTGTCACTAGTCTTGAGTGACACTGGAAGCTCAGCTCGACACTTCCGAATCAGAAACTACATTTACTAATGATTGATTAAAAAATGTGACTCTTTAACCCCTAGGCACCATGTAATATCAGAAACTATCATCAGTTGCTTGTAGGAAATATTAATTTTATTGACGTGTAGAACAAATCACTGAGTTGAGAGGAGAGCAATGGAGTTTTAAGCGAATCGTTGCCCGCCTTAGTTCCTCGCACGTTTCAATCGATGTTCAGTTTGATCGTCCTCTGTTTCCACTTGTCTTCTGTCGTAGGCATTCGAGCGAATGACACACTTTCACTCACAGCTGTGTTATAATGTTATATGGCTATTTAAATTCCTTTAGGGCAGAACGAAAGGCATTTATGCAAAAATACAACTGCACTTAGCATCAATGCAGACAGGTAAAATAGACAAGATGTATAATTCGTTTGACAGTTGGTCGTGAACCAAATGAACTGACTCTTATTTGTCATTTGCATGATGAAGAAGAAAATCCTGTGTACTCATAGTTACGGCAGTCTCTGTATAATACGGCTGTGGCAGATGGATACCTAAAAAGATAACGTTCTCAAATATTTGTCTAAATGCAGTCGCACATGTAAAAAGAGAGAAATAATCGTACATCTTTGATAGAAATCATTAATTTTATTTTATTGTTTGTTTAAATGGAGTTCAGTGAAATTTAAGCTTAATTAACATTCTTTTACAAGGGTACTTTTAAATTCAGAGGTCGAAGATATTTTATTAATTCATTTAATAATTCATTCACTTTAAATATCTGTGAGTTGGGGTCCCCATTCACTTTTGAGACAAACAAAATATTTCGTCCTCATTATCTCCGCCCAAACCACCAGCACTGTCTCTGATGACGGGGCATCAGTGGGATGTCCTTCTGAGCCACTGTACTTGGTTTCACATGAATATATTTATTGGCTAGTGAGCCGGTATACTCGTCCACTTTGCACACAGGCAAGAGTCCCAGCCCTGACATTCTCCATCCAGCACCACTATCACCTTCTCCAATAATGAGGCATTGATGATATGCCCTCCTCATACACTGTTCTAAGTTCATCATCAATATGTTCACTGGCTAGTAGAAAAGCTGATGTCACCACCCAATTTGCAATCACCCAAGAGTCTTAGCCGTGACATTCTCTGGCCAGTATGTGTAACACGTCCCCAACATTGAGGCATTGTTGGGATATCCACTGTAATCAGTTCCTCACGAACATGTCTATTGGTTAGTGAGCCATTACCCCTGCCAAGTTCGTACACGCACAACAGATTTGCACTGATGTTTTTCACCCAGCACCTCCAACACCCTCTCTGACGACGAGGAACTGGTGAGACGTCCTCGTCATGAATACGTTTAGTGGGTAGCGAGGCGGTGTGCCCGACCACCGTGAGGGCTCACGATGGTCTTCGCCCCGACTCTCTCCGCCCAGCACCTCCGACACCCTCTCCGGCGGCGAGGGATCGGCGGGATGTCCTCGTCACACTCCACCACAGGCGGCTCGTGGATCTCGGCAGTCGTCGCAATCATCCAGCCATCGTTCACCTGCACAGAAAAGCAATTTTTCCCTTTAAAATAAATAAGACTTTCTTTGTGCCACAACAATAGCAATAATTGTACAAGATGACTCGTATGGACAAAGCGTGTATTAAGAGAGTACAACTTTCTATTTTTGTGTGTGATCGAAAGAAAGGGAAGAGTTTTCATACATAATCATTAACGGTGACAAGGATCATATTTGTTATCTTCCAGGGTGAACCAAACTTGAGCCACTTTATATTGGTCTCAGAAAAGGGTATGTTGTATGTAATCAACTCATCACCTAGTAGCGAGTTATCAGTGAGGTTGTGTCTTTAGTGCCACCCTACCTTCCCGATGACTTTGCCGCAGGCTACATCAATGGCGGCAGGCGGTGGCCGGGACTTCTCCGCCTGCGCTGCCAGCAGAACCAACTCGTCCACGTCTGAGCGCAGCCGCCAACGCGCGGCGCTCATCCTCTGTGGGAGATTTGTTTGTTACAAGCACGTTTACACGAAGCCACAAAAGAAAAGTTGTTATCCTGTGATGGTCTATTTGTAACTTCGAGTAACTAAGATAGATTAACTAAATCCAGAAAGCATTACAGTAATCAGTGATGTAAAGTAATTATCTTAGTAAAAATGGATGCACCTAAGAGTAATTTCAGTTTTTCCAATAAATCTCGGTATTCCTCACCTCTGGCTTTCCAATCAAATCGACGTCTATCAGGTCTCCGTAGAAGTCTTCCTCTGCCTCCCTCCCAGACCGGAAGCAGAACACGCCCAAAAGCCTTCGGAACATCTGCGAAGAAGAAAAATAGATATCACATGACGTACTGACCAGACAGTATTACAGCGTGTCCATTATGGACTCCTGGACAGTTAGAAAGACTGCAATGGGAACAGGGCCAGTGTCCTACGAAGATTTCTTACTAATGAGTATGCACATATGGAGACAACACCACCAGAAACGTCGATATCTCTCATACTGTAGGATTTTAACGAAATTCAAATACCTGCTCACGAATAATTTGCAAATTCCGATCAAAGTAACGGTATAGATAATAGAATAACACATGTAAACCCAACATATTCTAAGAACCAAATCTATGATTCAAGCCCAGTCTCGTTGTGGGGACGTACAGTGCCAATTAAACAGGGACACAGTTTTCGAAAATGTGTTGTGATACGTGATGTAAAGAGTGAGGAGCTTCAGTGTACATTTCGGAACAATGTACGAACAGTACACATGATATCATGCGACAGAACTTAGTATTATAGGTTACGCGCGTGCTACGTTTTTCTTTTTGTTTTCCGTTTCTTTCTCTGTTCTTCAAGTCAACTGACACCACAAGGACAAACAATGGTTCACACTAGTTACTGTTGCCCGACTTATTTGCTCTCTGTGCAAATTTCCACACATTCTTTGCCTTACCATTTTAATGCCACTTCTACCTGTAAAGAGGTACCATTAATTTGCCCATAAATGGCACCAAAAGAGTGCGAGATACTTGTGGCAAATGGCCAAATGTCCAGCATGTAGCGGATACCTTGTACTTTGGACAAGAAGGAAGAGTTGAGTGATTTAGCATTGAGTTATTTGCGCTTTATGCGGCTGTAAATGAGTTAAAATTTACTGTTCACCTACGTCCATTTTTTAAGTTGTTCTAAAGCCATTTGCTGAGGAGAAAGATGAAATGGGGCACGTGAAAAGAAAATGTCAACTTGCTGCCACGTCGTTGTCCAGCTCTGCCGCTGTCGATGTTGTATACTCAGTTTCCCTTTGTCTTGTCAATACTTGAAAATATAGACCTGAGTTCCAATAAACTCTAAAAATTCTCATAACCAGATGGTAATCGTTTAAGACTGTAAGCGACGGATGCTCACTAGTAAATGAGTTGCTCAACTTTGTTCCTTACTGAAGCTAGTAAAACCACCTTCATTTGGAGGTGGAGTAGCAGAGAGAGCAACAATATTAACATCTCATGCAGTCATTGTTTCACTTGGGACAGAATGAAAAGTGTTGACGTTTAGAAGCAAGTGTCTTTCGATTAATCCATTCACACTGAGAGGCCTGGTTTAATTAGTTTCACGTGCAGTGCCTCAGACAGAATGTGTTGCTCACTTGGCAGTGAGGTGAGACTCATCACCTTCTCCTTGAAATCGCTTCACAGCATATCTCGTTTCTAACGGTTTGTGTCCTTCGGAGATTCCATTGAATGATATTTGATTCACAGCTACTGCTACTGGAAAGCTCTCAAATGTAACACTCAGGCTCATAGGAACGCACTCGCAGATGCAACCAAATATGCGGTGCTGATGTACACATAACTCGCAATGGCGCTTAAATGTCGAGCACGACAAGAAATGAAGAAAGTGAGAAAAGAGAGAGATAGAGTAAATGATCCACCTTCATTTCCTACAAACATAGAAGTAGCTACCACTATTTCGAAAGGACACTCCCAGAGTACAGTAGCAAGTCCACAGTCTTCTGACTAATAAAATACAGCACGTTATACTGTTTTTTGAATATTCCACAGAAAATAAATTAGCACCCAATATCCGAAGGAAGTGTAGTGGGACGTCTAATAATCTCTTTCTACACACATGGTTTATCACGAGATATCTACGGGAATGCAATAAATTGGTTGACACCGAAAGTAAACCTGAAATATACCACACGTTGTGATCTTACCAATTTTTTAAATCGACTGATACTTTGACACATTCACAAGAGAAAAAAGTAAAAGATAATTATTTAAATAAAACTGAATTTTGAATATACCCCATCATTACATAGGACTAGAAAGTGTAAAATAATTTCTCACAGTCCTATACATATTCTTATCCTTATTAAGATAATGCTGCAAATTTGTAATTGTGAACTTTTAGTATCCATGGTAGTTCTTGTAAGATTAAAAACGAAAAACGTAAATCACATGCAATATAGCTTCACGTTAGTCAACAGGTGAATTATCCATGCATCAGTTATGTATTGCGTGTGCCCCACGTTTTTCGTTTTAAACGTTTCAAGTATTTTCATAGATATTAAAACTTCACGATCACAACTTTCCAAGACACTCTACATGATGTTCGTAATCCGTATGGAGCTATGAGAAATCATTTTATACCTTTCAGTCAGATTTAAAACAATGTTACACTAAAAAGTGATTTTTCCTCTCAGTAGTTGTTTTCTGTTACTTACTCTTCGGTGGGTGAAATTTTATCAGTTGATTTCATTCGTTTTGATGAGCTTACTACGGAGTCTGTGATATATTTCAGGATTAATTTAGTTTATGTTCACCTGACTTGAAAAATCTGTTGATTTCTCCTACGTTTACCTTAGGATGTTACCGTGTGGGAAAGAACATCTGACTTCACACGGAGTCTTACCACCTACCGTTCATTCCGCGGTCCATTCGCGACTGGATCAGAGAAAGGGGGAGATGGCAGTGGTGCATAAAATACACTCCGCCGCATACCAGGCAAGACATTGAGTTAATATTGCATTGTCAGACATGTCTGAGCTACGCTGGAAGTTTCAAGACTCTAGGTCACCTTTAAGTTAATTTGGAATCAATTTCGAAATCTGCACCGAAGAGACTGACAGACAAGGAATCGAACTAACAGGAACGTGCTTGAAAGTAGCTCATTTATGGTGATCTGATGTTAAAGATAAACCCTAAGAAACCATGAACCGAGCACAACTCAACATTCAGATAATCAGTAAGTTGATAAATACGTCTCAAGTCAAGTGTAGAGGTGTAAAAACTAAACTCCATCCGAACAGGCCATGAATCCCCCAAGTTACCGACCCACCGCCGTGTCATCCTCAGCTGACAGGCGTCGCTGGAGGAGGATATGGAGGGTCATGTGGTCAGCCTACCGCTCTCCCGGACGTATGTCAGTTTACGAGACCGAAGCCGCTTATTCTCAGTCAAGTGTCTTATCAGTTTGCCTCACAAGGACTGACTGCATCACGCTTGCCAACAGCGCTCGGCAGACCTGGTGGTCACCCATCCAAGTGCTAAACCGGGTGGACACCACTTAACGTCGTGGATCAGTCGGGAACCGGTGTTATTTGGTCCCTGGGAAGAAAATGTATCACCAAGGATGACGTTTCCTTTCTCTTACGCTCTGAATCAACTTGTAATTCATTCTTAATCTCTACATTTCTGAGGCGATATATTCTGCTGCACACTATAACACTACGGACAATTCTTATTTATCCTGCTCAAATCCTTTTGTGTGGAAAATCAAGTAAGATTCATGGAACATAGGGAGTACTGCCATGACTTTCTCAGCTTCATCTTTCTCTCTTTCGTCGTTTGTTTTTGTTGCGCGTTTCTAGTTGTTCCACAGTTTGCGCTATAATTTAGGATGCTGGTCTATTCACTAAACCTCGTCATTCGATCATACGCGTATAGAAGAGTATTAAAACATTTTCTCTGTTGACCTTTATGCCGTAGCTGATACTGCGTTTCCAAGCACTGACTAGAACATCCACGTAGAAACTGAAAAGAGGTGGAGACCGGTTACATTCTTGTCTAATTCTCTGTTTTCTTGTTACTTATTTAAACAAGTTCTTTATTCTCGATCATAATTTTTGTCTCTTTGTAACAGCTTCAAAAGACTTGAAGCCATTTTTTGCATTACTGACTCATCACACGTCTATTGCCTTTCTCAACAGCATTTTCATAATCTATAAACATTATAGCGTCTCTAACTTAAATTCTTTCCTCTTCTTTAACCGGTGCCTTACCCTAAAATATACTCTCATTACAGGATAGTTCTCTTATAAAGCAAAAAATGCACATGCATCAAAACTCGCTGTTAAATACAATAGTAAATAGCTAACGGTAAACGCGTTTTTGTGCACTATTTCTACTGGAACAAAACGTGATGTGCGCGAACAGAATTGTCCTATGCGCGAACATTATTTTACTTGCATGTGATTTGGTAGCAGTTGGAATTTTTTTATCCTCTCCTGCTCTTACGTGGCATTGAGAAGGTTGTAGTGTTTTTTGTTTCCGTTGCTCGTTACCACTTGGCTACCGACATCCGACAGATGTTTGGTCTTCTTCGCTTCGCTTCATTGACCACTCAGTTATGAACTTCACAACGAAACCTATGAGCTCGGAACACTGTAACTGCATTTGTACACAAAAGAAGCTACATAATCTAGATACACAGGCATACCCTCTAAAGGCGATCATATCCTCGTCCTCTTTATCGGAAGTTGAGCGACATGCTACACTTGCAAGGAGTTTTAAACGTAAAATGAAGCAAAAAGTCTTAAGCTGTGTACTGCTGACATATTCATACCCAGGTATATGCCTTTTTGGGACAAGGCCCCTTTTAGTTGAATAAATCCTTAACTGCATTAGCGTTAGTGGGAAAGAGTGTAAGACCGAGGATGAAGTTTTCATCCTGCAACGAAATGTGTTTGAGAGAGAGAGAGAGATACAGATAGACAGCCAGCAAGCGACCTAATAAATCCATCGTCAAAAGTGGCGGTGTTTAGTGTAATGACTCGTGGCAAAGTAGGGTAGAGAGAGAATGGGGAATCGGCTGGCCGCGCTTCAGTTTGCAGACTAACTAAGAGGGAAGAGTTTGACCACATGCCAGGGGCCTCCGTTCCCTTACGTGTGTACCATCCGCCCACACTCCTCCACCCTGTTACAGTACCAGAACGTAATTTGTGCCTTTACATCGTTATATTGCACTTAGACGTGGGAGATCCATTTAATATGTTCCTTTATCCACTCCGTTTAACAATAAACGTTAATTTCAGAACGTAAAATATTATTCTCAATAATCTACGATTTATCCAACCGCTGCAACGCTAAGAATATTTGGTCTCCAGAGAATTGAACAGGACAATTTTCTTAGGAAATTTAATTCAGCTGGACTGAACACTGGATTGCACTTTTTCTCAAAGCAGTCCGCCTGTCTGGACCATTAGCATAATATTCATGTCAGTCCCTCATACTACTACTCAAATTTAACAACTATAAGATTTTTTTTTCTTGATACGACCTATCTGATCTTCGTTGGCTGGGCTATGAACAATATACACAATCTTGATAATAAACAGAAGATGTATGATATTACATCATTCACTATGCTAATACGACGCAGAATAAAGTCAGCACAAAACCAGTAAATCATCTCGAAAATGAAAATAAAAAGCTTCCTGAATTTCAAGAATGTAAAGAACTCAGCAGGCTACATCAGTTACGGAAATCATGCCCACGATTTAGTGCCTTTGTAAGTTCTTTTGTCGGAAGACTCTTCCCGACAAGCCCTTCAGATATTCAAATAATGAACTTCTCTCACCAAGAAGAAGCTCTAGAGCACAAAGAACAGCACAACGAAAATCACCTAATCACAGACAATATGTTTACGCAATACTATTCGCTATCGCAATGTTGCTACGTAACTGTCCACCAAATGTTGTGCGACATTTCATTGTTGACAAATTTGTCTGGGACCTAAGTGAAATAGCGACGATTACTTCCGACTGTAGCCAGACAGTTTACTAACCATACATGTAATATGTGACTGGTCTGCCAAGCCCACAAATTCCCAGATCAACTGCAATTCAGAAGTGCATGTACTATAAACTATGAAATTTGTCACTTTCTCTGCTGACCATGTTAGTATCGGCTTTAAACTTCTACCCTAAAATTCTTTGTTGCCTATTAAGCGAGATAAAGAAATACCATATATTGAAAATATTAAATTTAAATTAACAACAGCCTCAGTTACAGTGTTACCTAGATTTACCTATGTTTCAGTTGGGATAACCCAACCTTCTTCAGCATAAATGGAACTGCGATTTGTCCATACTGGACAACGTCAAAAACTAAATACTGTAAATATTGATACATCGTCATATTGCAATAACTTATCTGGGAAAAAGCTTCGGCCCCAAATCACGATCGCAGTACGGCAGCAACGGATAAGTTGTTGCAATGTGACGATGTATTACTATATTATAGTTTTTAGTTTTTTACGTTGTCCATTATGGACAAATGGTTGTTCCTTTTATTCTGAAGAAGGTTGGGTTATCCCAATTGAAACATAAGTAAAAATAGGTAAATACTGCAACTGCGACTGTTGTTAATTCAAAATTAATAATTATATTGTTGCTGACAGGGCCACGAAATGTTGAAAATATTGAAAATACCCCAAAATGAAGCTAATATGCTGGCAGAAGCCGCTAACTTTCCGATCACCCACGCGTTGGTGCCTGGAGAACTGTGTAATAATTTTGCTACAAAAAGAAGCAGTTGACCAACACACATTATTTACATATTTCTTCGATGATTGCAACGTGTCTCTTTGCCACAGGAGTACCTGAATTCATTTTTTCATGTACTGTGAAATGATGTGGCAACTACTTATGAATGTGAAAATATCCGAAAATTCACTTCTTTACAAGTTTGAATAACATTGGGAAAGCAGTTGGGCGAAATATGTTTGCATCAGACACTTAACACGAAATTTTGACATTTATAAGCCGACGCCCTGAGTGTGTCTGTGGTTCGTTGCGATGTGCAGATGACCCTTCCTTAAAGCCTGAATAAAATTAAGATGGAGTCCGAATAGGGCGAGCATTGAAAGAACCTAAGAAATAAGATGCGATTATTTCAAGAAGCAACTATAATTCTCAATGACGACACATCTAATACAATGACAGACGTGCAGAGGATGCAGATGCGTTTCGAAACAAAATCGAAATGCGTGTGCGGCAGAAAATATTGCGTCGCCTATGAGCATTAAGATCATTGCTAAAGAAGATGTACACACACGTTTGTATGTTCAGAACGTGAAATATTTTGTGATCATACGAAATTTTGCACACAATTCGTAGGTCAGTTGCATATATCAAATATTCGGAAACCAGGGACAGAGTGGGACACATCGAGGTCACCGAAGCGCTTCCTAAAACACATTCTAAGAAAATTATCCATACAATATTTTCCGTAGTTTCTGCAGACATAAATATTTCACGAAAACCCTAATTACTTGAAAATTGTCAAAACATCTACAACAGGAACACGTTTTTGTGCATGGATTCTACTCGAACAAAATGTGATGTGCGCGAACAGACATACAACATTATTTTCCTTAGCAGCAGGTGGATTTCATTTTACTCTGTCCAGCCCTCATGTTGCATTGTGAAGTTTGCAATTTGTTTCGCTTTTCTTTTGTTGCTCGTTGGTGGTCAACTGCCGACGTCCAACCCATGTTTGATCGCCTTCACTTCACGTCATTCACTACTCAGTTATCAACTTCACAACACAATCTAAGAGCTACCTACACTGTGAATGTATCTTTGTACCAAAGAGGGCAGATAATGCAGATACACAGAGAGACCCTTTAAAGGAGAAAACATGCTCGTCCACTTTATCGGAACCTGTGCGACCCCTTAGAGTAGCATGAACTGTGAAATGTATAATGAAGTCAAATTTTGATGCTGTTCACTGCCGACATATTCGAAACTAGGTATATGCCTTTAGGCGGCAAGGCCCCTTTTAGCTATGTAAATGTCTCTCTCTCATTGTGCAACGAACTGCCTGTAAGTGTATGAGGGTGAGAGAGAGAGAGAGTGAGAGAGACAGATAGAGAGCCAGAAAGCGACCTAATAAAACCGTGGTCAAAGCTGGCGGTTTACAGTGTAGCTTGTGGTGGCAGAGTAGAGTAGAAAGAGAGGGGAATCACCTGGTAGCGCTTCAGTTTGCAGGCTAACAAAGAGGAAAGAGTTTGATCAAATACCAGCTAACTGCATTCCCTCACGTGTGTGCCATCCACACACCCACCACCACAATGCTACAGAGAACTGAATAGGAACATTTTCCCAACTAATTTAATATAGCTTACTGATTACAGGAATACGTTTTTGCTTCAAGCAACCCACTCCGATTTATTTAAGAGAAGTAAAAAATTCATCTTTAACCCAACCCCCCCCCCCCTTCTTCCTCAACACATAACATCCCATCTCCCTCCCATACTTTTTAGCTCACATCTCACCGGTCTGGACTTTTAAGTATAATATTCATGTCAGTCCCTGCTACCACTAAGCACAAATATTCAATAATATAAATTTTCACCCACATTTTTGGTCTTCGTTGACTATGAACAATATAATGCCAAGAAAGGAAGGAAAATATATTTGCTTAACAAGAGTGATAGGGCACAAATCGCAGAATATCTGAGTGACCACCATCAAACGTTCATTTCTGAGGAAGAGGATGTGGAACAAAAATGGAAAAAATTCAGAAACATCGTCCAGTACGCCTTAGATAAGTTCGTACCGACTAAGGTCCAAAGCGAGGGGAAAGATCCACCGTGGTATAACAATCATGTACGAAAGGTACTACGGAAACAAAGAAAGCTTCATCATAGGTTTAAGAGTAGTCGAATCATAGCCGATAAGGAAAAGCTGAACGAAGCGAAAAAGAGCGTAAAGAGAGCAATGAGAGAAGCATTCAACGAATTCGAACATAAAACATTGGCAAACAATCTAAACAAGAACCCTAAAAAGTTTTGGTCATATGTAAAATCGGTAAGCGGATCTAAATCCCCTATTCAGTCACTCGTTGACCACGATGGCACCGAAACAGAGGACGACCGAAGAAAGGCAGAAATACTGAATTCAGTGTTCCGAAACTGTTTCACTGCGGAAAATCGTAACACGGTCCCTGACTTCAGCCGTCGCACGGACGCCAAAATGGAAAATATTGAAATAAACGATATCGGAATTGAAAAACAACTGCTATCACTTAGTAGCGGAAAAGCATCCGGACCAGACGAGATACCCTTAAGATTCTACAGTGATTATGCTAAAGAACTTGCCCCCTTTCTATCAGCAATTTATCGTAGATCGCTGGAAGAACGTAAAGTACCTAGCGACTGGAAGAAAGCGCAGGTCGTTCCCATTTTCAAGAAGGGTCATAAATCAGATGCGAATAATTATAGGCCTATTTCGCTTACGTCAATCTGTTGTAGAATAATGGAACATGTTTTGTGTTCTCGTATTATGACGTTCTTAGATAATACAAATCTCCTTCATCATAACCAACATGGATTCCGCAAACAGAGATCATGTGAAACTCAGCTCGCCCTATTTGCCCAAGAAATTCACAGTGCCGTAGACACTGGCGAGCAGATTGATGCCGTATTCCTGGACTTCAGGAAGGCATTTGATACGGTTCCGCACTTACGTTTAGTGAAAAAAATACGAGCTTACGGAATATCGGACCAGGTTTGTGATTGGATTCAGGATTTCCTAGAAGAAAGAACACAACATGTCGTTCTTAACGGTTCAAAATCTGCAGATGTAGAGGTAATTTCGGGAGTACCGCAGGGAAGCGTGATAGGTCCTTTATTGTTTACAATATACATAAATGACTTAGTTGACAACATCGGTAGCTCCGTGAGTCTATTTGCAGGTGACACGGTTGTCTACAAGAAAGTAGCAACATCAGAAGACTCGTACGTACTCCAGGAGGACCTGCAGAGGATTAATGCATGGTGCGACAGCTGGCAGTTTTCCCTAAACGTAGATAAATGTAATATAATGCGCATACATAGGGGCAGAAATCCATTCCAGTACGATTATGCCATAGGTGGTAAATCATTGGAAGCGGTAACGACCGTAAAATACTTAGGAGTTACTATCCGGAGCGATCTGAAGTGGAATGATCACATAAAACAAATAGTGGGAAAAGCAGGCGCCAGGTTGAGATTCATAGGAAGAATTCTAAGAAAATGTGACTCATCGACGAAAGAAGTAGCTTACAAAACGCTTGTTCGTCCGATTCTTGAGTATTGCTCATCAGTATGGGACCCTTACCAGGTTGGATTAATAGAAGAGATAGACATGATCCAGCGAAAAGCAGCGCGATTCGTCATGGGGACATTTAGTCAGCGCGAGAGCGTTACGGAGATGCTGAACAAGCTCCAGTGGCGGACACTTCAAGAAAGGCGTTACGCAATACGGAGAGGTTTATTATCGAAATTACGAGAGAGCACATTCCGGGAAGAGATGGGCAACATATTACTACCGCCCACATATATCTCGCGTAATGATCACAACGAAAAGATCCGAGAAATTAGAGCAAATACGGAGACTTACAAGCAGTCGTTCTTCCCACGCACAATTCGTGAATGGAACAGGGAAGGGGGGATCAGATAGTGGTACAATAAGTACCCTCCGCCACACACCGTAAGGTGGCTCGCGGAGTATAGATGTAGATGTAGATAAAGAACCTTGGCAATCTCCGGAACATGTAAGACATAAAAAGCCACACGTTTTGGTAACATGACACAGAATATAGCCGACACGTAGCCCCTAAACCCTCTTGATGGTGGACATATACACCTCTCGGAATTTGAAGGATATAAAGAGTTCGCCGGCCACGGTGGCCGAGCGGTTCTAGGCGCTTCAGTCCGGAACCGCGCGACTGCTACGGCCGTAGATTCGAATCCTGCCTCGGGCATGAATGTGAGTGATGTCCTTAGGTTGGTTAGGTTTAAGTAGTTCTAAGTTCTAGGGGACTGATGACCTCAGATGTTAAGTCCCATAGTGCTCAGAGCCATTTTTTTTATAAAGAGTTCAGCAGGGTGCAACAGTTTCCGAAATCATGCCCACGATTTTGAAAAACAGCTCTCATAGGCCGAAGCTCAAGTCGGATCACTGGAAAGGTTTCCTTTTCCCTTTTCCATTAAAATGTAGCGTGGCCGTTAAACATCCAAATCAAATCAAATACAAGCGATTTCATGCGTGTGCTAAAGCGCGCAGCAGCAGTAGTTGACAGTGACATTAACGGCAAAGGATGTTACTGTGGATGAGAGATGTCGGAGAGAAGTTGTCGATGTTCACTTACGGTTCCGTACTGCGTCACACCCAACGCTGGCTTTGGAAGTTCTTCTGTTGGAAGACTGTTCTCGAAAAGCTGTTCAGATATTCAGTTAATGAGCTTTTCTCACCAAGAAGACACTCTAGAGCACAAAGAATAGCACTACGAAAATCACGCAAGCACAGACAATGTGTTTACGCGACACGATTCGCAATCGCAATGTTGCTACGCAACTGCCCTCCTGATGACGTGGGATATTTCATTGTTGACAAATTTCTCTGGTACCCAAGCTAAAGAGCGACTACCTCCTCTGACAGTAAAATAGTACCGTACTAACTATACAAAATAAGTTACTGCAACGTTCATTCGCAGTATTATATTTTCCTCTTAAGTAAAATTTAATAATCATCTCTCTTTGAAAAGCCTCTAAATGAAGATGATGAGGTGATATAAGCTATTATAAAAGAGAACAGCTGCAAAAATATGTGCGATGAATTGCGGTAATAAGTTTCTCTTAATGGCACGTAGTCCACTATTGCTATAGTTTTATATTTCGCTGACGACAACACGTCGTTGTGGCTTACCTTACTGTTACGGTAGATCATTTTGTTATGAGCTGTGTAGTGGTGGTGAGGGCTACTTCTGGATGTGCACAAATTTGAAACATCTGCTTCTTTTGAAGCTTGGATAACACTTAATTTCTAGTTCGACGAAATATGTTTGCACCAGACACTTACCACAACATTTTTAGATTTGTTGGCCAACGCACTTAGTGTAGCTGTGGTTCGTTGCGGTGTGTATATGCATCTTATTGATCTTGAAAAAAGTTTGTATAGTATCCGAATCATTCGGGCGTCAAAAGAGACTAAGAAAACGATGTAATGGTTTCAAGTGCCACTGTAGTTCCCCATGATGACAGTTTCAGGACCACGGAGAAGATTCTAGGAACAAATTCAAGTAGCGTGTAAAGTTCCGGTTTAAAACGGTTTCAAAAGTCGTATACAGTAGTAAATACTGAGTCCCGAATGAGAATTACCCTCTATAGTAGAGACCATGTACACACACACGATTGAGGGTTAGGAAAGCGAAACATTATGTAGTGGTATGAAGTGAGAGCATATGGCGCTGTGGTCACCACCGTCTGGCGGTTGCGTGCGTTAACCATTGCTGCCATGTTGGTGGTATTTTCCTGTAGTCTTTTATCTAAATACAACAGTAAACAAGATATTGTACGTGAATTGACATGAACATAGCACGTAATGTTTTAACGTTATTTCAGATGTGTTAGTGTAACTAATCATTGTAGTGTTTACGTTGGAAAAATCTACATTATATATCTGCATAAAATATTAATGGAAAGTCTGTATGGAATATGTAAGTTTGTAAATAATAAGTTTGACAACCAAATCTGTTTTCTAACCTTTTGCTTAAAACATGGTTCAAGTGGCTTTAAGCACTGTGGGACTTAACTGAGGTCATCAATCGCCTAGAACTTAGAACTACTTAAACCTAACTAATCTAAGGACATCACACATATCCATGCCTGAGGCAGAATTCGAAACTACGACCGTAGCAGCAGCGCGGATCCCGACTAAAGAGCCTAGAACCGCTCGGCCACGGTTGCCGGCTACCTTTTGGCCATTTGCCACATAGATAGAAACCGCATATTAGTTTGGAATCCAGAGGCACATGCTACTGGCCTATTGTTCTACGCTGCTTTGAGACATCAAATATTTTGTAATTTGTGATTCTTGACTACATTACCATACAACACTACGCTTCGCAGCACTATACTACGTTAATGCCACACTACATTAGACTGCTCTAACCGGTGACAGAACCAAGCTTGATTTTTCATTTGTCTGGACAGTTGACCCCTGGCAGACTGAGGCACAGCTCAGGTTTCACAGGGACCCTGCTACTGCCACCCAAGTTGTGTAGATTGCAAGGCGGCTGTCAGGGACTAATCCCCGAGGCTCATTTCCCCTCACCTTGTGAAAGGTTGCTGTAGGTGGATGTTCTCCTATGGTGCAACTAGTCGTCATTAGGTGTGGCCTTTTCCTTGTTGTCTCTAGCCAATGTAGGCTTGCAGTTCATATGCTAATACACACATAAAAAAAAGTTTTCCATCACCTTAGTTCCCAGAAATCCTGAAGAAACACGTTCGCTGTGGATTCCGTATCACAGATACAGTCCCTTTGACTGTTGAGAGATGTCACTAAACCCGCCCAAAGGTGTTAACAACCATGCTTGAGCTGCTCCTATTAGACGAAGGGGGATCGATAGCCGATCATATCCAGTCACTCCACCAGGAAGGAGGTAAACAGCTCTTGTATTCTGTAGTTCGATCGTGTCTCGACGGTCAATACCGCGGTTTGATCGGGTCCGCATTGTTACTTTGAGCCAGGAAGGGCTGCCAACAAGGGAAGCGTCCAGGCGTCTCGGAGTGAAACAAAGGGATGTTGTTCGGACATGGAGGAGATACAGAGAGACAGGAGCTGTCGATGACATGCCTCACTCAGGCCACCCTAGGGCTACTACTGCAGTGAACGACCGCGATCTCCGGTTATGGTTCGGGGGAACCCTGACAGCCACGCCACCATGTTAAATAACGCTTTTCGTGGTGCCACAGGACGTCGCGTTAGAAAAAAACTGTGTGCAATAGGCTGCATGATGCACAACTTCACTCACGACGACCAACGCGAGGTCCATCTTTGCAACCACGACACCATGCAGCGCGGTACACATGGGCCTAACAACATGACGAATAGACCGCTCAAGACTGGCAAAATGTACACTTCAACGATGTGTGTCGCATATGTCTTCAACCTGAGAAACGTCGGAGACATGATTGGAGGCAACACGGTCAGGCTGAACGCCTTAGTCACACTGTCCAGCGGCTACAGCAACGTGGGGGATCCCACCTGTTTTGAAAGTGAATTATGTACTGCCGACGGACGCCGTTAGTGGTCATGGAAGGCGACGGATCGGCTGAACGATACATGAATGCCATCCTCCGACGGATAGTGTATGGACGACAAGTAGCGCATCCTTCGTGCACATCTTGTGAAAGACATTCTTCAGAATAAATAAATCGCTTGATTAGAGAGGTCACCATGTTCTCCAGACATGAACCCTATCCAACATGCCAGGGATGGACTTAAAAGGGCTGTTTATGGATAACGTGATCCATCACCACTCTGAGGGATCCATGCCAAATCGCCGTTGAGGAGTGCGACAACCTGACTCAACAGTGCGTTGATGAACTTGTGGATACTATGCAACGACAAATACAGGCATGCTTCAATGCAAGAGGATGTGCTACTGCATATTAGAGGTACCGTTATGTTCAGAAGTCTGGACCACCACCTCTGAACGTATCGCTGTATGGTTGTACAATATCCAATGCTTTTTTCTTTCATGAGGAATAAAAGGGGGGCAAATAATGTTGATGTTGATTTCTGTTCCAATTTTCTGTACAGGCTCCGGAACTCTATGGACTGAAGTGACGCAATTTTTTTTTATGTGTGCATTTTTGCTATCAGCTAATTCCAATTGTGACACAGCTCCTCTTTCCTTATTATTTCCTCGATTGTTCCATAGCCAAAGATGTTCCTATCGTAGTCTGCCACATTTTGTCTAGTGGCACAATCTCAGACGATGTGGTCAAGTGTGCCGACTGCTCCATATACACAAGTGTCTGTGATGTGTGGTTGTATTTTCTGCATTTAAGAAGGATATGGGCCATGTCCCGTGAGGTAGTGTGTGTCCCCAGTATCTCCTTTACTGTTCCATATTCTCCCTTTCTGAACCAATACAGTATACCTTACTTTCATGTGGCTGTGTCCAGATGTAGCAAGTCTAATATTACCAGGAGTGCCTTATTCGGTATTGTTCTATACAAAACTCTAAGGCATTGAAGCACGCTTCCCTGTGCTTCCCGTAGAGTGTGGGCTGTCCTTAAATTTCTGGCTGTACGAGCCCAGACACTCAACCTGTACCTCACAACAGCGTTAGTATTGTTTTTTGGTACGTTGTTACTCCACTGAGATTTATATGAAAATCTTTTTGGGCAGCTGTACTTATTTCGTGAGGGATTTTAATGTCTCTCTGCAGACGATATCTACATCTGCATGAAAATCAAGCTTATCTTCCATGTCTAAACCAAGGTACCTGTATATTACTTTTCTTTACATGTGTTGGTCGTTTATTCTGTTTCTGGGGTCCCTCGATTTTAACGATCTTCCTAGTCCAGAGATACCCCTTCTCCAAAGACTTTGCTGATATCATATTTCGTCAGTGCCATTGAAGAAGCTGTCGACGCTATCAGAGGATTCAGCTGAAGACATCAGACGTGAAAGCTGCCGAACAATTAGGAAACACAGTCGACAAAGAAGTAATATTTCCAAGGAAGACAGATTTGCGGTATAAAAGCTGCGTGAGGATGCTGACACAGTCGTGCTGCGTGCTGATAAAGGTAATTCCATTGTCCCTTTGCTTCAGGAAGTCCACAAGGAAAATATATGTGGTCAACTTAGTTCTGGTGCGTATCGGAAGATTAACAAAGATCCTACCAACAAGAAGACAATATGAGGCCTATAACAAGCACTATTGGTTCTTCAATGCATTTTTCTGCCAAATATTTAGCATCCTTATTAAAAGAAATGGTAGGAAAATGTAGACACCACATATGTAATTCTATGGAATAATTCCATGGATTTAATGCTATGAGTTAAGTTCAGAGACTTAGCAATGTCATGCTAAATAGTACGGATATACACGTTTGTTTTGATGTGGTATCATTACATACTAAAGTACCTTTAGTGGACTCTTTATCTCTTATCGGCCAACATTTTCATAAGAACATCACGACCTTGCTTGATCATGTGCTTTTGTTATCTTATTTTCAGTTTAATGGTGAATTTTATTAGCAGATTGATGGAGTTACTGCGGGAAGCTCCCTCTCCTCTCTGGTGACAAAACCTAGAATGCAAGTGTGTGATGGGAAAGAAGATAGTAATTCCTTCAAATCAAGTACTGTTTTGCCCCATTTGGGTGCTCTCTCCTCGAAAATAGTCCTTATTCTTGAGAAACGTTATCTTCCGGCCACTCAAGAAGATTCCAGCTTTACTTGGTGTAGATTAGCTAATAATTTAATAATCAGAGTCAGTGGTTTCTGTTTGGACAAAGCATGGAACCCAGCTCTTGGTGTAATTAAACTGCTGAGTAGCGTCATGGTTTCACCTCCGCCGAACATAAATCGATAAGCTAATCGAATGTCTGTACGCCTTCGCCACAAGCGGCGCTTATATAAACTTATCTTAATGCCGCTAACCAGCGTCTGTGACCCGCATATGCAACACCGCCTTGGTGGAACATATAAGGCCGCACATAACACATTGTCGTCAGTCTTACAGCACGCTATGTGGACGGCCGGACGATACTCATCCGAACTATTGGCGGAAGAAATTTTATTTGCGCGGCTACATGTCCGAAATTTAGAGGACTAACATATAAACGGTTTTACGTGGTGATTTCGTTTAACTGTTTTCTGTGCACCAATTACTTAGTCTTTCAAGTACTTCACTAAAATCATCGTCTAATTTAGCGCTTGTGCTGGCAGATATTGTACTTAGGAAATCATCTGCGTAGGCAATACAGCCCCTAGTGTCTGCTGTACTCTGAAGCTGGTTTAGTAATGACTCTCTGCCAACATTGCAGAACTCTGGACCCAAAGAGCGTCCTTCAGGCAGGACTTTGGCGATATCTGTCGCGATTTTGTTTGAAGAACTTTCCAGTTGCATCTGAATGTCTGTGCAATAATTCCATAGTCTGTTATAGAGACATATGAGACAGCCCATCTGCTTCATTCATTTGAATAGGACACGCCACCATAAATTATCAGAAGCCATAGCTATACAAATCATTGTGCCTGTAATGTACTTTCCGTCTGAGGTGTTCACAACCTGTACTGATTGATTTACCGATCATCGGTGGTTTTCCATTTTCTGAAACCATGCTGCAGAGGATTCACGCCTATTACATTTCTGTGATCCCTCAGTCTGCAGCACAGAAGATCTTCTTGTATTTTGGCTAGAACACACCATGTTTTCCCCCTCACCATACTTTCATTGTGGGGGGGAGCTGAAACTACTCTGTTTCCATGGTTACAATTTTTACCTCTACTCTTTTCGAGGAGTATTACACGTTGCATTACTACCTCCACTCTCGGCGTGACGTATTGCCTCTCGTCGCGTATGAAGATTCCACGCCACGTCCTCATTTCTGGTGGCGCTCTTCTGTACTCGCGCCCACCAGTTGTCCCATCCCCTGTTCATGCGTGCAAAAGCCACCTCGGAAATTGCTTAACTTTTGTGACCCGTACCGCTACCTTGGGAATCTCTCCTCGCACAGCTGCCTCGTTCTTCTCGCTGTCAGGAATTAAACTTTTCGGCGGGAGGACGTTATCGCCCCGCTCAGGGTCTGTCCGTTCACAACCTGTTTTTGTGATTGGTCGGTGGTCCGCATTTTTGGTCAATGTACACCTTTTCTTACGTTCTAACACTACCTGTGGGTATAGGTTCCTTGATCTTAGATATACGTTTATAGTACATATCCAACGCGGTTAAGGTCTTCCTCGTTGTCTGTGGCTCTCAAGAGTGAGACGATAGGCTAAGCTGATGACTAAAGTAGGTGGTATATAATGTGTCCATACCACCGAACGCTCCATTTTGGGATCTTATCGTTGATTGCAGCAACTCCAGTTAGTTGTCAGATCGTTGTCTTATTACTGTGGTCCAGCGGGGAAATGGCTAATGGTCTTCACAGTATCCGAATTTTCATAGCGTGTAGTGAAACTTCATAACTCCTGGGTATGAGCTAACGCTCAGTACCACATAATGCAACTGTCATCTCCGTTGTGCTTTATATCTGTTATTTTATGCGGATGGGCATCTTGTTCTCACAAAGAATACTAGTGATGTGATTGAATCGATCCAAATCACTGTGGTTCCTGCTCGCTCATCTTCTTACCTGTAGTCGAGAACCTAGATATAGAAATGTGTCCATCTTGATAAGTGTTTCAGTAGCCTTCCTTGTATCCACCATATGCATCACATCTTCAGCATATTGCATTGTCCACGCAACTATTTTCTATAGGGGGATTGCTATGGTAAACATTACAGTAAAGAAGAGGAAGTATGTAGCTGTATTATTGTATTATCTGTATCACAGATTACTGTTAAATTTACAAAGGGAATATTGAGAGTAGGTATACTGCAGATAGCGTCAGATAACACATGCTCTAAAATCACTCACGAAAATTAAATAAATGACTGAAGGAGCGTAAACGAGTAACCATAAAATTTAACTGATACACTGAGTTAAGTCTTTCGTGGGCACATTTTTTGTAGCAATTCAGCGAACATAATATATTGCTACCCTATCAGAAATGTGATCAACTTACTGTATTTATTTTTAAATAACTCTATTTTTGAGAAATAGGAACAAAAATTATGTTGGTACATATATCACCACGCCATCTTTGTTAAGTATTTAAATTGGTTGTAAATGGATTTTCCACTTCCCTTTTGAGTGCAGTTATGTGTTGCCACTACACGTAAATAAAATAATGAACAGTGTTTTCTGTTTTTATTTTATATTTTAGTTTATTTTATTTTGTAAATATTTGTTACCGATATTAATGTTTAGTTACCACAATCTGAAAACAATCCTTGAAACTTTGCCACTGAATAAAGCTACGAGCTGATACAGGATGCAATAAAGTATATTGCGGGAGGGAAGCAAAATGATCTGACAACAGTATTAATCCCACGACCTACAGAAACTAATTGTTGTAGCAGTTTTCGTACACCTTGTTCAGTGTACGACCACAACATGCCTGGCACAGACAGAGTTGGTAAGAACTGTTCCCTATAGTTTCTCGATACCCCTTAATTGGTGCTAAGTATGCTTCCCAAGGACTACAAATGACAGATTAATTTTGCTGGAAGTATACTTCCCAAGCCGCTTCCAGAAACTATATTAGTGGTTACCATAGTTCCCAATAACCATTGATACAACGCTATTTGTTGGGATACATACTTATCGCAGTCCTGAAGGCTGTATTTCACAACAAACTAAAACTAACGCTGATGCAGCGGACTGCCACTGGATACCAGGAGGGTACAGAAGTGGTAACACATATTCCCTTACGCACTGTAAATACATGCTACAGTGGGAAGTACACCTTAACAGGATTAAAATAATCAAACAATACATATACATCACTTAGGCTCTACACTAAGTGTGAACCTCTACAGAATTTTTAGATATCACAGAAAGACAAGGTAGCCTAAAAACATATTCTAGCAGTGCATTAAGTAACTTGAAATGCAAGGGACAATGATGAAATGGAGTGCATAAAACATTAGACAGAACAGTAGTAGTCATGTTGCAACAGGCGAAAAATAATCGATCACAGAGGCTCTGCAGTACCATTTCACCGAACGCTAGACCGTGCGGGAATTAATCATCACTGCAGGACAGAAAACGATTACAATTGAAATATCTAAACATCACAATATGTAAATATCCCACGCAATGAGTATTACTATGCACTGCAAACAACTGTAACGGTCTCACCAAATCCCTAACTACAATATCATACTATGATCAGTTTTAGACGTCATGACCACCACGTTCAGGACCCAAGTACGAATTAAATTGAATTGGCTAAATGACACAAGTGATCTGCCTAACACGTGACTGGCTGTAGCTGTAGGTGAATCACTGAACTACACCAGTGTTTCGCAAATATATTGCTCAAAGAGCTTCGCCACCTATCGTTACCAAATACAAAACATCGTTTTGAAATGCATGCAATATTTATTTCACTGTCTAAAGAAGAAAAGACTATGAAGAAATAAAGGCACTGTTTAAAGTACAACTTTCATTGACCTCTCCTTATAAATAGGAGCTTTTCTGTAAAGTGTTCTGAAAAGATTCATTTCAGGATGTTATAAACTCATGCAAACAAGAAAATTATCCTTTATATTCACATAAAGAAAGGAAGCCACATACCAATGAATATTAAGTTTGTGTGATAATACTTAAGCTAAGTTTGATTAATGGTAACATCAGGGTGAAGACTGCGTGCTTGACATTATTTAAATCTAATTCTCGAACACCAATTTTTTAGTTCCACAATAACAATAAAGTCACTTTTAAAATATTGCAAAACAAACAATTATTCGAAGATAAACATATAAAAGGATTTTCTTCAATTGTTACATACTGAACTGTTAAAAGGTATAGTTTCTGAATGTAGACAGTAAAGTTAACGTTAAAAGACCGATTAACACCCGTAATGCCAAGACATTTTACATAATGTGCATTACCAAGAGGAGGGTGGGGCGGCTACATTGTGCCCATACTGAAATTTTTAAAAAAAATTCGTTAATTGTTTTTGAACGATATTAGCAACATGCTTTTTAAAGGGCAACAGATATGCGATCAGGGTTCATAAATTGAAAATACCCTTAACACAGTCTTATCAATAACAACACACTTTCAGTAAGGTGTACTGCTGGCTTTATGAACACCACAAAGAATATAAAAAAGCCAACTTCGGTCATGTTTTTGATGGTTACTCTCAATATACTTTTTAAAGAGGTACTGACGGTAACTAAGGCTCTTGGGAATACTGAAAACGACCCTCATTGTAGAAAGTGACATCTACTGCTGAGACTTAAAATTTTCGGTTGAGATTAAATGAAAAACTAAAACATGCTAGGTGTATGAGAAAAGTAATGCGACTGATTGTTTATCTACCAGAGTTTTTTTCGAACAATAGTATTGGTCCCTACACAGTAGTTTCTTTCGGCAACTTTACGTCGGTATAATCGTTGTTCCCAGGCGTGGCAGCAGCGGCGAAAGTCTTTAAGTCGTAGGTCCTTCAATATGTCAGTCACATCCTTCGAATGTTTCCAGAGCCCCAAAACGAAGTCCTTTTAAGAAATTTTTAGTTTCGCTAACAGAAAATGAATGACAAGGACTCAGATCAGGTGAATAGGGTACCTGTGGGACAACAGGAATGCCTTTTGTGGTGAGAAGATCCATGATGGATATGGCTGTGTTGAATGGGACGCAACGATGATTCTGCGTCCATTTGTCAACACGTCCAGTTGGTCTCACTCGATTTAATCTTTTCCTGAGCGTTTGAAGGACATCCTTGTAAAAAACATGGTTGACAGTTTGCCCTGAAGCAACAAATTCTTTGTGTATGATATTCCTACAGTCAAAAAAGTAAATACGAGTTGTTTTGATCTTAGATTTGTTTCATTCGATCCTCTTTTGGTGGAGGAGATGTCTCAGTATGCCACTTCTCATGTTGCCCCTTCATCTCAGGATCATAAGCAGTAATCCTGGATTCATCACCGATGATCACACTACCGAAACATTAGCAGTTAATGGCAGTCTTCCCAAGAAGAGCAACACACTTGTTTCTTCGATTGTTGTTCTGCTCAATTGTGAGATTTCTCAGCACGATTTTCGCACACACCTTCCACATGTGCAAATCTTCAGTCATATCTTTGATTCAAGGTGAAAGTGGTCAGGTTTGACAGGTCACTCATTATCTTTATAGTTAAATGTCTGTATGGTCTCGTAAGACCATGCACACGTTCGACGTTATCGACGGTTTTTGATTTTGGAGGCCTCCCTCAGCGACATTCATCTTCACCGTGCTATCAGCCTTCCAAAAATGATTTGTGCCAGCGAACAATTTGTGTTCTTGACGAGGAATGTTTCCCATAGGTCTGTTTCAACTTCTCAAAGGTCACACTCATTGATTGCCCAAGTTTCACAATAAGCGCGACTGAATAATGTCTTTCTAAATTCCACTGTTCCATTACTGAAAACACACAACGAAAACTCAACTTCACTGATGGAGGCTCTCAAAAATCACGTGACTGATATAAAGAGCTGAAAACTCAGACTGCCAGAAAGTGACGATCACGCCAGTGTACATAGCACTGCCAGATCGTTCGCAGTGCTGTCTGCGACACCACACATATATGGAATTTGATGGAATAATTCCATAAAAACACAAATATATTTTTCGAAGTGTCAGCTTGCGAACCTTTCAAAGAAACATCATCGATATGAGACTTCGGAGGCGAAGGCCCATTGCTGTAACCTTGATGACGGCACGACACAATACTTTACGCTTTGGCTAGACCAATCATCACCTCTTTGGTCTGTTGACACTGGAACAATTATGCATGGTCGTCAGCAGAGGACTTTTAAAGCTGGTGGAAGCTCTGTAATGGTGTGGAATGTGTGCAGTTGCTGTGATATGGAACCCCTGATATGACAAGGTACGACTCTTACAGATGACAAGTGATAAGCATCCCCTCAATCCATTCATGCCCATTATGCATTCCGGTAGAATTGGACAATTCCAGCAGGACAGTGTGATACCCCACACGTCCAGAATTGCTACATAGTGCCTCCAGGAGCACTCTTCTGAGTTTAAACACTTCCTTTGGCCACCAAACTCCCCAGGCATGAACATTACGAAACATATCTGGGATGCGCTGCAGCGAGCAGGATTTACGGACAGCCCTGCATAATTCATAGTGTCAATGCAATGCAGCACTACTTCAGACATTAGTCGAATCAATACCACATCGTGTTGCACCACTTCGCTATATTCGACAGTTGTACTAGTTTCTTTGGCTTTTCAGAGCTTAATCCACTTGTAATCCATTCACTTCAAAATATTTGTGAATGGAAACATAGTATACATCACCTCAGTTGATCAATAAACATATAATACCAACATGTACAGCCGTGGACAAAACGAGCGAGACCCCTCGCCTTTTCGTTATGCTGAACCGCACGGCTTTAGAGTCTGCTACACAGCATAACAGGCAAGGCGACGAAGTGCTACCAACATACTATGCACAGGCGTGAAATTGAGAAACTATCTGAACTTTTTTAGACTGTTTTCAATAATTTGTAAGACTATATTAATGCTGATTAGTGTGTTAAATACAACACGTAAATATAAGTCAGAACTGAAAGAAGAAACGCTAATTGGTATGAACTGTACCAAAAAAATGAATTTCAACTTATCAAGATAACATAACTGTATTAGTAAGACAAAGAACCCCAGATTGTTACGAATTAGCAAAATATTATCCGCATTCGGCCGCGAAACCGTCTGTGTCAACGTTCAGACCAGTCATACTGGATTACCGTTGCTGACCTACCATGAAAGTGTGCAAATTTAGCAATGCGTGAAGAGTCATAACGAAATTCAGTTAAAAATCATTCAGTGCCACACTTAAGTCAATTCCATTATTGACAGAAGCGGAAAAAGTGGGCAGTAAGATGTATGAAATTCTACAAGTGTGTCATATTGACATCCACAGGGCGCCAGTACAGAATAAAGGTAGCGATAAAACGTATTGGAGGCGCGAGAATTTCTTAAAATTGCTTTACTGGTATTCTACCTGCCTCCATCGAGATTAGAACCGAAAACAAACCAGACCTTCCTTTCACTACGCTAGCAGACAACCCAGGCCAACAGCCCTCTATTATTGCCCCAGACATGAATTAGCCGGCAATTTCGGAATGAAAATGGCAAAATGATATGCAGTTTCTGTTGCATAGAGCTTTCTGGACTCAAAAACATGAATTTTCTTCCTTTATGTCACCGCTTAGGTGACAATCATTCGGGATGTTTATCGTAATAACAAGATACTGTTATTAGAGAGTAAATTTAGTAGGATAATTCTGCACCACTCCAGGAAATAAACGGCTACATAGCTGTCAAACGTATTCTACACTGTTTCGAATTCTCCACTAGATTCGCCACATCCAGAAAACGTTCATTAGCCGAAATGTTTCTTAAGCTAGCTAGCAATGGGAATGTTCGCACTTCTAAAACGCGGTGGCATTAATACTGGGATGTGAATTACCACGTGTATAGGCAAATGGATTCTATTTGCATTCCTGTAAACGTGATTTAGATCGAAAGCGTAGCTACGATTAATATGGTGATGTATCGACTGCAACTAGAACATTTCGAATAAAGAGTAGGGGATGTTATTTATGCGGCCCTCATCTTCAGTAGCTGTCGTAGCTGTTTTCGTTCTTAGGATTTCGTCACCTAAACTGGCAAAAACGGAGCCCTACTAGTCTCTCTTTCTTGACCGTCTATCGGTCTACCCAACCCTTAAAACCCGTTTACCTCCAGAACGGGTAGACGTAATAAGCGGAAATGTATCGCACTTCTTGCGGTAACCCGCCCCTTGGTGGTGTAAAAAATTGAGCTTCTATGTCAACGCAATCTAAAGATACGGGCGTTTATGTAGAGAAAATTTACGCGAAAGGTCAAAAACTGGGTTCAAGAACCATGTGACCAAACTGCTTATGTCATCAGCCCCTAGACCTAGAACTAGTTAAACCAACCTAACCTAACACACATCGATGCCCGCGGAAGGAATCGAACTTCCGGCGCAAGCAGCGGTGCGATCCGTGATATGACGCCGTTGAAAGCACGGCTAACCCGCGCCGGCAAGCTGTTAATATCATCTGATGTTGCTAACAGGTTATTTACTTCTGGTGAATGATTTTCTGCGCAGTTCATTTAAGAAAGAATAGCTAAAATATATTAGATGTTACGGAAGACGAAGGACGCCGAATTCATTTCCCTCTCTTTATTTATGATGTTAGATTCGCAATTTGAGCATACCTATTATCCATAACCACACTTTAGCGCCACACAGATATGTGAATAAAACACATTGGCTTACAGTTTTAGACATAAAAACTGACCGCCGGCCGGCCGCCACAGAGACTAAGTCCGAGTCGTTCACTTAATGTGGCCAATAAAACACAATCTGGCAACAGTGTCAGATGTGGAAGTGTTAGGAGGAATGTTGTCTACTTCCGAGATGTTCTCAGATTGTGTGAGCCCGTAGTCTAGTGGTGCCGGCACGGTAGCTCAGTGTGTTCGGTCAAAGGGTTAGCTGCCCTCTGCAATAAAAAAAATATATATAAAGAAACTGAGTTAATGGATCAACAACAAACTGAAACGGGTGTCTTTCGACGTCCGCCCCGAGCAAATACAACGAACGAAATCGAACAAAATGACATAAACTTCGTGCATTCTAAACTTATGGTAGCCTGTTCGCGTCCAACTGTTTATTTTTTTTTTATCACATTTCGGTCTAAAGTTATGATTCTGATTGAGCATCGAAGATAATTCACTTAACATTCTACCTACCAGCAATAACAAGTATTCCAGAAACAACTCCGCAGGACAGCTCGTGGCTGCGTCGCGATCATAACAGCTTACGCTCGAGCGTTTCCTCGCGCTACAGCGGCTACCGGCCACCGGCCAGACGCCACCCGCCACCTGAAATCCGGCGCCGCCCATGTGAACGCGGTGCCTCGCTCTCAGTGTATATATCAACTGTCATTTTCGAATTAAAAGTTCTAGTTATCATCTTGCAGCTAAGCATTGGATTTTGCATACTTGAAAATCATGAACTACAGTTAAGCATTGTAAAATTGAGCCACAAGTGGAAAAAGGTGTAACATCTGCATCACAACGTTTACTTTTGGTATATCAGAGGGGTGAATGCTGAGGAGGCAGCTAGAAAGATTAGAACTGTGTTTAGAGCGAGTGCTTTTGGGAAAAATACGCCAGAAAAAGATATTCGTATTTCAACAAAGATCGCTCTGGCATGAATGATTTTCCACATTAAGGAAGTCTCAACTAATTATATATGTGATAGATTACCATTTTACCATCATGCGACATTTGCATTCAACAGGCAAAGTTCAGAAGTCTGGTGTAGGAGTACTGCATGCTCTAATTCGGAACAACAAAAATCAACGGAGTGACTATTATTGAACGTCATCAGGTCACTCATCGAGCATTCCTATGCAGTACTCTTACTGGTGACGTGTTATGATGCTTTTATCGTTAACTTCCTAAGAAGAAGTGAAAGGCTCAGCCACACCAAAAGACGTAAACTCGAGAAAAGAGTAGTGTGAACATAATATTTTACATCTGATAAATCCAAAAGTGGTTTTGGGCTACGAATTCTGCCAGGGTGTGCGCAACACAGCTGGAATTTGTTGCCAACATCTGAGACACTTTTCGGTCGCAGTGTAGGAAAATCGAGCAACAAAACTGCATCACCTGTGCTACGGCATGATAACGTACTATGTTGATTTGAGAAACAAAACTATACAGGAGATTGATAGGAAAGTCGTCTCTCAGGCACTTGTATTGATAGGGAAGTCCTCTCTCAAGCACTTGTCCCTCTCGTCATATATTTGTAAAATTTTACCTTTTTCGCTCTTGATCGATCAACCGTCAAGGCAATTCATTTCTAGACGAAACTACTCTTAAAACTACACTGCTTTAATGACATCGTTAGAACCAGTAGGTTTCTACAGGAGTAGAATTTGTAAACAACTTCAGCATTGTCAGATCGTTTTAGATATCGTGAAAGAAAATTCTGCTGCTGATTAATTCTCTTTGATAATTACTGTTGCGGTTAGTAAACTAATGGAAAATGCAATTAAAATATTCACTGTACTAATACAAATTAAATTCAGCTTACTACAGAAACATCACGAAGGCATTCTATCTCAATAAAGCATTAAGTGTCTGTGAGACGATTGAGCCTATTTTAACGCGAATTAGTAGGATAATACCGACTTTTGACTTCAAAAAGATCTGTAGATTCATAGATAAAATTATGTGTTCACAAAAACAAAAAATATGTTGGCAGAAAACAAAAGTGGCATTATGAATTTGGCAGTACCGTAAGGTTTTCCCTCTGACACTAAGGGCTACTGAAAGTAGCAAGACGAATTTTGCTCGAGCGTTGTCTTACGATTGTCTTATTGAGTTTTTATCTGCCTGCCTGTAGCTGTGCTACAAAAGAATTGAAAATCTAGCTTTCAGCGAGTCACGAAAGGCGAACGAAAGCACCTTGCACCTGGTAGCTAAGCATGTTACCTGCGAACTGGTTTTTTCCTAAAGTGGAAAGACATCCTTTTGTGGTTGAATTGTTGGCAGATTGTCAGTCAGACGTGTGCCGTTGGTCTAAGCGTTTCGGTGTGTTGAATTTGTACCAATGATTTTTCTACAGGTTTTTTCTGTACCAAATAGATAGTTGAAGTCTCCCATTAGTATTTTTACGTCATTTTGGTGAATTTTGCTCATAGTATTTTCGAGTGTGTTCCAGAATTTTTCGACATTTTCGGTGTTTTTCTAATTTTCGATGTTGATGGGGACACGTGCATTGAGGAGTGTATATTTTTTACTGGGGCTCTGAATGAGCATAGTCATAAGTCGCTTGTTGATGGGCCGGCCGCAGTGGCCGAGCGGTTCTAGGCGCTTCAGTCCGGAACCGCGCGACTGCTACGGTCGCAGGTCCGAATCCAGCCTCGGGCATAGATGTGTGTGATGTCCTTAGGATGGTTAGGTTTAAGTAGTTCTAAGCTCTAGGAGACTGATGACCTCCGCTGTTAAGTCCCATAGTGCTCAGAGCCATTTGAACCTTTTGATTGTTGATGGGTGTGATTTCTTTGACAGAGTTGATGATGGATCTGTGTTAGAGAAATGCAATGCCGAAGATTGGTACGCCTTTCGCTACCTATTGTTGTATTTTGCTCTTGAAGATAGAATGGTTTCCCTAATGCAAGGTTTCATTGTCAGTTAGTCGTGGTTGCTGAAGAGCAAGGATGAGAATTTTTTGTCGGTCGATTTCTTTTGTGAGATTATTTAGTTTTCGTGTTTGGATCAATGTATCGATGTTTACTTTTAAATGCATGTTTTTTGCTTGTAGGGAAATTTACCAGACATCTGCGATATTCTCTGCCGTGCTAACCAGGACTCCCCAGGAAATAATAATCCAATGTGCTTATTACAAATACGTTATTTAAATATAAATATATGAACTAACTAGATAACAGTTTATTTACAGGAGCAGAGCCCCATCCATCATAGCAGAGCAGTGCGAGATTGGTTTCAGGGCCAAGAAAGGATAAAGTTGTTGCCGTTTGATCCACGATCACCAAACATCAACCAGATAGAGAATATGTGGGCAGTGGTAACAAGGCCATTGCCACGTGGATCTACAAAAGCAACCAACCTTTGGACAAATATAGAAAACGTGTGTTGGGAAGTAAACCATCACGCTACGCTGTCGACGACTTAATGAAATCAATTCCCCTACGCCTTCGAGAAATCTTACGTAATGATCGTGGGTGGGTTGGTTACAGAAACTATATAAAAATGTTCAAATGTGTGTGAAATCTTATGAGACTTAACTGCTAAGGTCATCAGTACCTAAGCTTACACACTACTTAACCTAATTTATTCTAAGGACAAACACACACACCCATGCCCGAGGGGGACTCGAACCTCCGCCGGCAGCAGCCACGCAGCCCATGACTCTAGCGCCCAGACCGCTCGGCTAATCCCGCGCGGCTACTAAAAGTATACTCGTCTACAAAACCCACGTGGACAATTATCTGATAATCGGTCAAGCTTTGCTTTGTAGCAGCTCTTTAGCATACAAGTCCATTTACTTTCAGGCTCCGCCTTACAATTCTTGCAATGCAAAGTAATTGCAAAACCCATCCACTCGACGCCAATTGAGGAACTGGCTGGTGCATGTGTTGTTCAAGACATAGTAGTTGTCACCCTCACTGGAATAAATGACCGTGTGTGTGTGTGTGTGTGTGTGTGTGTGCTTTCGTGTTCATGCACAATCTGAATCAATACTATTAACATTAGAGGGACAACCAACAATAAATATTGCATCAAATATGACTGTAAAGTATTTTAATGCGATGGGAAGTTACAAACAGAATTTTCACCCAACCCACGTCCTGCATATTACGTTAAGTAAGATGCATTAACTCCATAGTATCGTTAGCGGAGACAATGCGCTCTTGTTGTCGAGGCTCGCGAGAAGCGGAGCGATCAGCAGTGCCCAATGCCTCCGCGATTTGTTTATGTTGGCTGAGCGTGGACACTGCAGCAGACGCTTCGCCATAAACAGAAAGAAACCACCTTGGCTCTGACTGCAGTGAGCGTATATCGCTGCCTGCGTGTTCTTATAGCAACCAACGTGACACTCTGTTCACAGGTGCCATGGAGCAATTGCAACGGGTATCATGTCATTAGTCATCAGAAAATTAACCAGTGATGTAAAGTCCACTCCATTTGAATCCCAAGAAGATAGGAACCTTCTCACATAGGAATGTGAGGTGATATCAAAATTTATCCAACATACAAAAATTAACTGCAGAGTTTTCATGTATACAGTAGTAGCTCACAAGGAAATATTATGTCTTGGAAGCGTATATTTCATTTCCTCCTCTCATATTAACGCCCTTGTTGTAGAATTAAGTGAGAAAATAAACACGAAAAAATTAAGTTCCAGAGAAGCATATTACTCATTTCCTCTTCTCATATCATAACTTTAGTTTTAGTATGAGGTAAAAAGATAAACAGTTTAGGGTTCTGAAACACAATATGACTCCAGATTCTTATCGTAGGCGCTATCGGAAACGCAAAAAAGCAGGAAGCTCTCCAATCTTTTGTCCAAAAGTCTGTTTCCTTTCATGCATTACTCGCGCTAGGAGATTCTTATTTAAGGACTTGTGGGCATCAAGTTCTTCAACAGAACAAGCGTTATGTCATTGTGCTAATTACGGTATGGAAAAAATGCAACAAAGACGAGTTCCCCTAGAGCAGTGAGGATATTTGCACATGTCTGTATTCAGCAATGACTGCCAGCTGCTACAACACTTCACAGGATCCTTGCGGCTGGCAACACAATTGTGCGTCCACTTCAGACTTCATTCAGTAAGACGTCAGGAGACGGATGGAAATTTCAAATTAACGTTGCTTTCCGAGTCGTATTCAATCCATAATGAGGTGTTATTAAGGTAGCTGAACGTTCTAGCAATTACACTTATATAATACCCATATGAGTATTCCGATAGCCAAAAGAACCCGTTAGTGTGAAACCATCTGGAGCTGCATTAACATCAAACTGCAAGAACTTGAGACAATACGTGGACTCTTCTCTTCGCTAGGTGACCTATTACTGATATTTAGGATTCTCTCCGTCCTAGGCGTAATGGAAATGGAACTTCAGAGGCGCTTTCCGTTATTCTTGACAAACATGAGAAACTTGTAATCACTGCGAGTTACAACTGCGTGATGATAATGATTCAGGTTCTCAGTAGTAGTGGTGGTGTTATGCTGTCAAACTGCTTACAGCAACGTTAATGGTGGCGCACATAACTTAGCGCTGACTACCTACTTAAGTAAAGATAGTGTTGTGGCATCGTCGCTTGTCTTTATTTGGCCTCAGCTTGAGTAATCCGAATTAACGAACATAGTACTACATTCGCGGGCTGCTAATGATAAAGTATGACTACAGAGACCATCGTGCGGGTATTACATTAATTTTGCAATGAATTGCTTAAAAAATATTACCCTCAGCTATGCAGCTGGAATGACTCATTACACAGGTACTCTATGTTGCACTTGGTTAAGTGATCAGTTCGCTGCAATCCTGCTTCTATGGTTTGTAAATACTTGTATACTTCAAAAATGGTTCAAATGGCTCTGAGCGCTATGAGACTTAACGTCTGAGGCCATCAGTCCGCTAGAACTTAGGACTACTTAAACCTAACTAACCCAAGGACATCAGACACATCCATGCCCGAGACTGGAGTCGAACCTGAGACCATAGCTGTCGCGCGGTTCCAGACTGTAGCGACTAGAACCGCTCGGCCACCCTGGCCGGCATACTTGTATACTGACCATTCGTTATTTGACTAAATATGAACTACAATCTAATTCGCATGTATACGACATGGGTTAGCTCCGGCACGAAGGTATGACTAAGGATTGGATTGCGTTGGAGTCCCGTTATTTTGATGGCAAGACAAATGTTCGAAAATCACCTGTATTGCCTCAAAAAACAATTGCATCGTAAATATCGAAGGACAGACGTCCACACTGTCACAGCGCGTTGAAATACAGTAACGACGGGAGATGAAAATTTGTGACCGACTGAGCTTCGAACCTAGACCTCCTGCTTACTAGACAGACGTGCTGACCGCTACATTATTATTTTTTTAAAAAGTTTGAGAAGACTTTCAGCACCAGGTAGGCGGAGGCAAAGAGGGCAGGGGTCGAAAATCCGAGGCCTGGTCACAGTGCCTTCCCTATGCCTGTCACTGAGCAGCTGCATTATTCACATGTATTCCATGTTTCCACTCATATATTCCTTTAAATTGTTGAACAAAATTGAAGTAGTAATTAAGGTAAAATAAATTACAGATTGTCGCCTCCAATGGCGTGCGTTCCTTGTGAAACATAACCTATAACAGTGACCAAACAGTGAACAGGGTGACGGAAAAATAAATAACGAACATTCATTCAGAAATATATTCACAATTTAAGTTATTATGCACTGGATGCGTATGAGGTCCGTAAGGAAGCCATATATTTTTCAACAAATGGAAGAAGTTTCGGAACCGGAGGGGTTTTGCCAAATTAGAACAGTTCTGATTTTAGAACCAACGTAAAAGAATATTCCACGAATTAAAAAAAGTGAAAGAATAGTATTCTGCTTCTAATCAATGAAACTGTCCACCTCTTTGTAGCCCACATAAAGTAATAGAAATATAAATTTAAACCATTCCTTATATTTGTTATTCTTCTTCAGCTTAAAATGTTCTTCTGCAATATCAAACATGCACTCTTCTAAGTTCTAAGTTTTGTTTATTACGACGTAAAACAGAAACTGTCCCAGAAGCCACGAATAACTTTTATTCTTTGCGGACGGGTAACTTTTCCAGTCGGGTTGTAAAGCTTCAGTTATCGGTATACGACTTTCTGCGGTTCTGTTGATAGTGCTAACTTCTTCCTAGTCCAGTTCCATAAGCTATTTTCACATAAGAAGGTGTGCGCTACAGTTTCTACAAGCCTACATTTGTCGCAGTATGGAGGTGGTCTCAATTTCATTTTTCATAATCGTTCCGCAGAGGGTATGGTTTCGTTTACAACGTCGCACCATTCGGCGCTTACTCTAGTTGGTATAATTTTATTGTTGATATTTTTCCAGACGTTCCTCCAGTTTTTTGTAGGTTAATTTACCGGAATTGGTTTGTGTAGACGATGTCTGGTAATATAGACGGTTCTAGTATTGGTTTGTGCTGGTGGAAGTCTTATACAGCTCCAATCGCCATAGTACTTTCGGACGTAATCTAGGCTGGCGTGCTACATTAACAGGAGCGTTCCTATCCCCAGGATCTAACGAGAGGAACAGAAGTTTCGTGATGCCTGTCATAGTGGCGTGTATTAGTTTAAAAGCACGTCTTTAATTCCAAGTCCTCTGTTTTGCCTCTGCAAAGTCGCCGTGTGGACGGATACTTTGAAGATATTTTGTTTCCACACATACCAAGAGGCTACAGCTAATATTTTATGTGCAGTGACCTGCAGTATGGGTAAGACTGCTGCGACATGATAAATTTTGCTAAGTATGTATTTATGAAATGAACTTTCTGAAGTCAGTCTAACGATCGCAAGTCATGGTCCTTCAACAAGGTTCCGATGACATTAAGTTTCCGCTCCCAATTGTTCGTGGCCATGCGCTTGGGATTCACCCTTAACCACAATCCGAGATGGAGACACTCTTCAGTTACATCTAACCAATGCACACCTATTGCACTATTGTAGGAACCGAGATGCAGTATTTTGGATTTAAAATTTTGTAAATTTGTGGTAAGAACTTATGGACCAAGTTGCTTAGGTCATCGGTCGCTAAGCTTACGCACTACTTAATCTAACTTAAACTATGGACAACACACACACCCATGCCGGAGGGAGGTCTCGAAGCTTGGACGGTGGGCACTGTCGGGACACAGCAACCAACCTCTCTGCAGCTTGTATCTACACACGCTCCTCATCAGACGCGAATTCAACATCTTTGCCGCATACCACATAGGCGGTATCCCCGGTCCCGCCCCCCCCCCCCCCGGCCATTATTCCACTCGCTCGCCCCGCCCCCACACTGTATTCCCGCGTGGGTTCGGACGATGTCGTGCGTCTAGCACTGAAAACTTTAGATGAGCCGCCGAGACCCAAATAATTATACAGAATGTTTCAGGAGAAATATATAATATTGTAGGAGATGGTAGTATAGACAAAATTGCAGAAACAATGACATGTAACATGTGTCCAATTTTTATTGAACATACATATAGCTGGGTTGTAGTGTATCTAGAGGTAGCCTTGGATGGAAAAATGTTATGAACAGCTCACATAGAGAATGTGTTCCACTGCGAAAGACAATCTTATAAGCAGTAGTAACTGCTGTAGGGTAAACTGGGTTCTAAACCCAGTACTTACTGGATATACACCTGTGCAAAAAGACCATTGATAATTTATTGGCTTATAATATGAACAAAGTCGTACAGAAGGTGGTTGCTAGGGAGTCTGGCAAAGTGCAGAGACTGATCTGCGCTTTCACAAACAGATGGAATTAGCAGGACATCCACTCTTGGGATTGATGTTACGCTCGACATGCCCGCCTTACACCTGTGGCTTAAAATGGACACAGCGGCAGGGACATAAAGGCTAAAAATTGGAAATAGCTGGATATAGTTAGAATATACGGAATCCCAAATCAGTATGGCGGTGACTCGGGAAATGCCGACTAACTATACAATAACTCCTAGTTGTTTCAATAAACCTTGCCATGTAACAGTTGGAGGCGTGGATCAGTAGAAAAACGAACCACTACACCGTGCAGGAAACATAATATAGTGGTTTACTGACAGGTCGAAAACAGATGAAAGTACCGGATCTGGTGTACTGCCTGGAATCTCTTTAGGGAAGATGGCCACAGTATTACATGACATCTTCTATCAGCATGTGCACGGAGGAGAATTAGAGGCCAGCCGGTGTGGCCGAGCGGTTCTATACGCTACGGTCTGCAACCGCGCGACCGCTACGGTCGCAGGTTCGAATCCTGCCTCGGCCATGGATGTGTGTGATGTCCTTAGGTTAGTTAGGTTTAAGTAGTTCTAAGTTCTAGCGGACTGATGACCTCAGAAGTTAAGTCCCATAGTGCTCAGAGCCATTTGAACCATTTTGAGAATTAGAGTAGACCCTACAAAAACCGTAGCATCTACTTTTATTCATACAGCCAAGTAGCTCTGCAATCTCTATCAGCCCGTACAACTAGATGGAAGGTCGTTGCAGAATGCCATCAAGCATTTTCTTTCGGACATGTCCGAAAGAACAGACACCACACATATATCCATATATAGGGTGTTTCAGGAGGAATAGTAGATATTTTAGCAGGTGGTACTACAGACGAATTGTATAAAAAGATTCCATATAAATGCGTCCACATTTTATTGAGGACAGAGATACATCTGTTAGTACGTAACCCTGACAAATTCAAATCAAAGGCAAATGAGGACGTTCAAAGTTTATTTTCAAAAATTCCCCCACCAACTTCAATGCACATTTGACTTCTCTTGATAACACCATGTGTAGCTCTTCTGAGGTCGACTTTGCGTTCTTTTATGAGGGCTGAACTATTCATAATCCGAACGATCAAATCGGCTCTTGGGTTTACTTTTTCTTTGTAGACTTCGCCTTTAACCATCCCCGCAGGCAAAAATCAAAAGAGAGAACGTCCAGGGACCATGAAGGCCAAGAAAAGTGTCCATATCTAACGATCCAACTTCCAGAAAATGTGTCACCTGACGACTAGAATTTGCAGGAGCCCCGTCATGCTGGAGGAACATAGGCATTCCTGTAGCCATATGAACATCTTCCAATAACGTTGGAAGTCATTTTCAAGGAAGTGTAGACAACTGGGTCCTGTAAGGACCAACATATGAAACGGAAATGCATTGAACCCAGCTGTATGTACGAAATAAAAATTGGACACATGTTATATGGCATTTCTTCTGCAATTTGTCGATACTACCACCTACTACAATATTTACTATTCCTCCTGAAACATCTTGTATAATTATTTGGGTCTCGGCGACTCATCTAAAGTTTTCTGTGATACACGCACGACGTCGTCCGAACCCACGCGGGAATACAGTGTGGGGGCGAGCGAGTGGAATAATGGCCGGGGGGCTTGGTCTCGTAAGTTCTTATCACAAATTTACAAAATTTTAAATCCAAAATACTGCATCTCGGTTCTTACAATAGTGCAATAGGTGAGCACTGGTTAGATGTAACTGAAGAGAGACTCAAACTCGGATTGTGATTAAGGGGGAATCTTAAGCGCGTGGCCACGAACAGTTGGGAGCGGAAACTTAATGTCATCGGAACCTTGCTGAAGGCCCGTTGCAATTGCTCCATGGCACCTGTGAATAGTCTCCGTTGGGTACTATAAGAACACGCAGGCAGTGATATCCGCTGACTGCAGTCAGAGCCAAGGTGATTTCTTTGTGTTTATGGCGAAGCATCTGCTGCAGTGTCCACGCTCAGCCAACATAAACGAATCGGGGCGGCATTGGGCACTGCTGATCGCTCCGCTTCTCGCGAGCCTCGACAACAAGAGCGGACTGTCTCTGCTAACGATACTATGGAGCTATAATGACTCTGAGCACTATGGGACTTAACATCTGTGGTCATCAGTCCCCTAGAACTTAGAACTACTTAAACCTAACTAACCTAAGGACATCACACACACCCATGCCCGAGGCAGGATTCGAACCTGCGACCGTAGCAGTCGCGCGGTTCCGGACTGAGCGCCTAGAACCGCTAGACCACCGCGGCCGGCTACTATGGAGTTAATACATCTTACTTAACGTAATATGCAGGATGTGGGTTGGGTGAAAATTCTGTTTGTAACTTCCCATCGCATTAAAATACTTTACAGTCATATTTGGTGCAATATTTATTGTTGGTTGTCTCTCTAATGTTAATAGTATTGATTCAGATTGTTCATGAACACGAAAGTACACACACACACACACACAGTCATCGATTCCAGTGAGGGTGACAACTACTGTCTCTTGAACAACACATGCACCAGTCAGTTCCTCAGTTGGCGTCGAGTGGATGAGTTTTTTCAATTACTTTGCATTGCAAGAATTGTAAGGAGGAGCCTGAAAGTAAATGGACTTGTATGCTAAAGAGCTGCTACAAAGCAAAGCTTGACCAATTATCAGATAATTGTCCACATGGGTTTTGTGGACGAGTATATTTTTAGTAGCCGCGCGGGATTAGCCGAGCGGTCTGGGCGCTGCAGTCACGGGCTGCGTGGCTGATCCCGGCGGAGGTTCGAGCCCCCTTCGGGCATGGGTGTGTGTGTTTGTCCTTAGGATAATTTAGGTTAAGTAGTGTGTAAGCTTAGGTACTGATGACCTTAACAGTTAAGTCCCATAAGATTTCACACACATTTGAACATTTTTTTATACTTTCAGTAACCATTAAGTAAGATTTCTCGAAGGCGTAGGGGAATTGATTTCGTTAAGTCGTCGACAGCGTAGCGTGATGGTTTACTTCCCAACACATGTTTTCTATATTTGTCCAAAGGTCGGTTGCTTTTGTAGATCCACGTGGCAATGGCCTTGTTACCTCTGCCCACATATTCTCTATCTGGTTGATGTTTGGTGATCGTGGAACAAACGGCAACAACTGTATCCTCTCTTGGCCCTGAAACCAATCTCGCACTGCTCTGCTATGATGGATGGGGCTCTGCTCCTGTAAATAAACTGTTATCTAGTTAGTTCATATATTTATATTTAAATAACGTATTTGTAATAAGCACATTGGATTATTATTTCCTACAGTGTTTAAGAATTCAGTCCTCGTCATAGACAAGTGATCTATATTCAACAGTCCGGTTAAGAATGTGGTTCACCCAGTCTATCATATGATGAGAGTCGTAGTCGGATATCCACATTAAGACTGCCTGGCTGATCCGATTAACGATCTGGTATCGCAATGAAATTACAGATATCGGATAATTTCAATGCCTGTATTGCAACAATGCTGCGCACATAAATTCCTATGATGGAGTAACAGGTAGCTACTGTCTAAGAAAAAGTGAGAAATATGTCTACTGGCAGCAATGTAACGCAATTATAACCCACATTTATGTGATGGAAATACTGAATCGAACAGTACACATATATTTCAGTGCTGGGAAGGCACACCATACCGGATTTGCTGAGGACATAATGACAATAATAATAATAATAATACACTCCTGGAAATTGAAATAAGAACACCGTGAATTCATTGTCCCAGGAAGGGGAAACTCTATTGACACATTCCTGGGGTCAGATACATCACATGATCACACTGACAGAACCACAGGCACATAGACAAAGGCAACAGAGCATGCACAACGTCGGCACTAGTACAGTGTATATCCACCTTTCGCAGCAATGCAGGCTGCTATTCTCCCATGGAGACGATCGTAGAGATGCTGGATGTAGTCCTGTGGAACGGCTTGCCATGCCATTTCCACCTGGCGCCTCAGTTGGACCAGCGTTCGTGCTGGACGTGCAGACCGCGTGAGACGACGCTTCATCCAGTCCCAAACATGCTCAATGGGGGACAGATCCGGAGATCTTGCTGGCCAGGGTAGTTGACTTACACCTTCTAGAGCACGTTGGGTGGCACGGGATACATGCGGACGTGCATTGTCCTGTTGGAACAGCAAGTTCCCTTGCCGGTCTAGGAATGGTAGAACGATGGGTTCGATGACGGTTTGGATGTACCGTGCACTATTCAGTGTCCCCTCGACGATCACCAGTGGTGTACGGCCAGTGTAGGAGATCGCTCCCCACACCATGATGCCGGGTGTTGGCCCTGTGTGCCTCGGTCGTATGCAGTCCTGATTGTGGCGCTCACCTGCAAGGCGCCAAACACGCATACGACCATCATTGGCACCAAGGCAGAAGCGACTCTCATCGCTGAAGACGACACGTCTCCATTCGTCCCTCCATTCACGCCTGTCGCGACACCACTGGAGGCGGGCTGCACGATGTTGGGGCGTGAGCGGAGGACGGCCTAACGGTGTGCAGGACCGTAGCCCAGCTTCATGGAGACAGTTACGAATGGTTCTCGCCGATACCCCAGGAGCAACAGTGTCCCTAATTTGCTGGGAAGTGGCGGTGCGGTCCCCTACGGCACTGCGTAGGATCCTACGGTCTTGGCGTGCATCCGTGCGTCGCTGCGGTCCGGTCCCAGGTCGACGGGTACGTGCACCTTCCGCCGACCACTGGCGACAACATCGATGTACTGTGGAGACCTCACGCCCCACGTGTTGAGCAATTCGGCGGTACGTCCACCCAGCCTCCCGCATGCCCACTATACGCCCTCGCTCAAAGTCCGTCAACTGCACATACGGTTCACGTCCACGCTGTCGCGGCATGCTACCAGTGTTAAAGACTGCGATGGAGCTCCGTATGCCACGGCAAACTGGCTGACACTGACGGCGGCGGTGCACAAATGCTGCGCAGCTAGCGCCATTCGACGGCCAACACCGCGGTTCCTGGTGTGTCCGCTGTGCCGTGCGTGTGATCATTGCTTGTAAATCCCTCTCGCAGTGTCCGGAGCAAGTATGGTGGGTCTGACACATCGGTGTCAATGTGTTCTTTTTTCCATTTCCAGGAGTGTAATAATCGCATGTGGCGGATAAGTGAAACCCTCCCCCATATGGGTGGTGCCGAGGAAATCAAATACTAGGGGTGAACCAAGTACTAACACAATCCTGAACGGCTACTCAATCCATTAAACCCAAAATCCAGACACGTCTGAGTGAAAATCACCGCCTGTTGCTTTCAAAGGCTTCAACACCCACTGGTCCCGTCCAGTCCTGTAATCACACAAGCCAAACCAATGAAACACAACCAAACATGACCTATGCAAGCAAAGTCAACTTTACCTCAGGTGGTACACAACCCGGCTGTCGACAGGCGGCAGTTGGATTTTCGGAATCTGGGGAGTCCTGGTTAGCACGGCAGAGAATGTCAAAGATCTCTGGTAAATTTCCCTACAAGCAAAAAACATTTATTTAAAAGTAAACATCGATACATTGATCCAAACACGAAAATTAAATAAGCTCACAAAAGAAATCGACCAACAAAAAATTCTCATCCTTGCTCTTCAACAACCACGACTAACCGACAATGAACCCTTGCATTAGGGAAACCATTGCTTCTTCAAGAGCAAAACACAACGAAAGGTAGCAAAAGGCGTACCAATCTTCGGCATTGCATTTCTCTAACACAGATCCATTATCAACTCTGTCAAAGAAATCAAACCCATCAACAATCAAAAGGTTCAAATGGCTCTGAGCACTATGGGACTTAACAGCGGAGGTCATCAGTCCCCTAGAACTTAGAACTACTTAAACCTAACTAACCTAGAGACGTCACACACACTCATGCCCGAGGCTGGATTCGGACCTGCGACCGTAGCAGTCGCGCGGTTCCGGACTGAAGCGCCTAGAACCGCTCGGTCACCCTGGCCGGCATACTTACGAATGGTACAGGAAATGAAATAAATATAGATCTTTTCAAAGTCAAAAGTCGGTAATATCCTACTAATTCGCGTTAAAATAGGCTCAATCGTCTCACAGACACTTAATGCTTTAATAAGATAGAATGCCTTCGTGATATTTCTGTAGTAAGCTGAATTTAATTTGTATTAGTACAGTGAATATTTTAATTGCATTTTCCATTAGTTTACTAACCGCAACAATAATTATCAAAGAGAAATTAATCAGCAGCAGAATTTTCTTTACGATATCTAAAACGATCTGACAATGCTAAAGTTGTTTACAAATTCTACGCCTGTAGAAACCTACTGGTTCTAACGATGTCATTAAAGCAGAGTAGTTTTAAGAGTATTTTCGTCTAGAAATGAATTGCCTTGACGGTTGATCGATCAAGAGCGGGAAAGGTAAAATTTTACAAATATATGACGAGAGGGACAAGTGCTTGAGAGAGGACTTCCCTATTAATACAAGTGCCTGAGAGACGACTTTCCTATCAATCTCCTGTATAGTTTTGTTTCTCAAATCAACATAGTGTGTTATCATGCCGTAGCACAGGTGATGTAGTTTTATTGCTCGATTTTCCTACACTGCGACCGAAAGGTGTCTCAGATGTTGGCAACAAATTCCAGCTGTGTTGCACACACCCTGGGGGCAGAATTCGTAGCCCAAAACACACTTTTGTATTTTATCAGATGTAAAATATTACGTTCACACTACTCTTTTCTCGAGTTTACGTCTTTTGGTGTGGCTCAGCCTTTCACTTCCTCTTAGGAAGTTAACGATAAAGGCATCATAACACGTCACCAGTAAGAGTACTGCATAGGAATGCTCGATGAGTGACCTGATGACGTTCAATAATAGTCACTCCGTTGATTTTTGTTGTTCCGAATTAGAGCATGCAGTACTCCTACACCAGACTTCTGAACCTTGCCTGTTGAATGCAAATGTCGCATGATGGTAAAATGGTAATCTATCACATATAAAATTAGTTGAGACTTCCTTAATGTGGAAAATCATTCATGCCAGAACGATCTTTGTTGAAACACGAATATCTTTTTTTGGCGTATTTTTCCCAAAAGCACTCGGTCCAAACACAGTTCAAATCTTTCTAGCTGCCTCCTCTGCATTCACCCCTCTGTTATACCAAAAGTAAACGTTGTGATGCAGATGTTACACCTTTTTCCACTCGCGACTCAATTTTACGATGCTTAACTGTAGTTCACGATTTTCAAGTATACAAAATCCAATGCTTAGCTGCAAGATGATAACTAGAACTTTTAATTCGAAACTGGCAGTTGATATATACACTGAGAGCGAGGCGTTGCGTTCACATGGGCGGCGCCGGGTTTCAGGTGGCGGGTGGCGCGAGGAAACGCTCGAGCGTAAGCTGTTATGATCGCGACGCAGCCACGAGCTGTCCTGCGGAGTTGTTTCTGGAATACTTGTCATTGCTGATAGGTAGAATGTTAAGTGAATTATCTTCGATGCTCAATCAGACTCATAACTTTAGACCGAAATGTGGTAAAAAAAAATTAATAAATAAATAAACAGTTGGACGCGAACAGGCTACCATAAGTTTAGAATGCACGAAGTTTATCTCATTTTGTTCGTATCGTTCGTTGTATCTGCTCGGGGCGGACGTCGAAAGACACCCGTTTCAGTTCGTTGTTGATCCATTAACTCAGTTTTATATATATATATATATATATATATATATATATATATATATATATATTACAGAGGGCAGCTAGCCCTCTTACCGAACACACTGAGCTACCGTGCCGGCACCACTAGACTACGGGCTCACACAATCTGAGAACATCTCGGAAGTAGACAACATTCCTCGTAACACTTCCGCATATGACAGTGTTGCCAGATTGTGCAGATGGCCGTACTTAGAGTTGTCAGTGGCGCACAGTTTTATTGGCCACGTTAAGTGAACGAATCGGACTTAGTCTCTGTGGCGGCCAGCCAGCGGTCAGTTTGTATGTCTAAGACTGTATACTTGACATATTTAGTTTCCCATGAAATGGTGGCAGACGATGCTGTGGCGTCTTCGAAGCTCGAGCTTCATCAGTGCAAGATATCTCAGCACAGTTGAGCGAACGTTTTCTTACTGCTGCTAGTCTAATGGACAATGGCAGTACTGTAGAATACTTTTGACAACTATGTGACCACCGATTTATGTTCGTGAGTGGTTCATAATTATGTTAGTAAATTCACTCGATATTTTTATGTCCTTTAAATTACATTTGCTACAAGATTCGCATTGAAGACGTAGAAAATGTATGTTATTTGGTCCAGTAAGCACGTTCCAACAGAAATGGATGCTTACATTGACATTTATGTTGAGAATTAGTCGTCTTATCCGTTTCGCTACAGTTGTTTCATAGCTAACAAGGGAACCTCCTCATTGCACCCTCCTCAGATTTAGTTATAAGTTGGCACAGTGGATAGGTCTTGAAAAACTGAACACAGATCAATCGAGAAAACAGGAAGAAGTTGTGTGGAACTACGAGAAAAAATAAGCAAAATATACAAACTGAGTAGTCCATGTGCAAGATAATCAACATCAAGGAGAGTGTCAGTTCGGCAGCGCCGTTGTCGCGTGGTTAGCGTGAGCAGCTGCGGAACGAGGGGTCCTTGGTTCAAGTCTTCCCTCGAGTGAAGAATCTAATTTTCTATTTTCAGACAATCATCACCACACCTACTATTTACCAACAAATGTAGGAAATACTCATACAAATGTGCGACAATCGTTCGATCCCTTAAGGGACACTCCGATGCCTTACAGTTCGGAAAATATTCATTGACATTGTTATTGAAGTCGCGAGCTATATTTGCTGGATTCATATTGCCCACGGAATGCATCTCACGTATTTAATGCACTCTCGTCCAAAGTAGCGAACAGTCAAATGTCAGCCAGGGAGCCTCGTTAGCAGGAATAGTAGTCGACTTACGTCATGTGTTTCGATGTTTGTTTAGGTGTAGCGTCATCATACTACGGCGCAGTTACCTCGCATCAGACGGACGGACGGACAGATAATAGTTGTCTGAAAATAAAAAATTAAACTTTTCACTCGAGGGAAGACTCGAACCAAGGACCTTTCGTTCCGCAGCTGCTCACGCTAACCACAGGATCAGGGCGCTCCTGAGCTCACCCTATCCTTGTTGTTGCCTATCTTGCGCATGGACTATCAGTTTGTATAATTTGCTTATTTTTATCATAGTTCCACACAACTTCTTCCTGTTTTCTTGATTGATCTGTGTTCAGTTTTTCAAGGCCTATCCACTGTGCCAACTTATAACTAAATCCGAGGGGGGTGCGATGGGGATGTTCGCTTGTTAGTGGTATTGTGTGTTGGTGGCGTTGCCAGTTTACGTACTGTGCATGTAACACACAATAAATGCGTTGGATGCCTCCTGTGATCAGTTTACTTGAAAAACGTTTGTTGTCATCGTAATTTATGTAACTGGCTCTCCGACTTCCAATCTGACAATTTGTGAAAAAATTTTTTACCTTGCTAGCCCTAGTTTCAAACATTGTCTGACAGAAAATGTAGGCATGAAGGAGTCAGTAAAAGCAATTGTTCGCTATTACAGCAAACTTTTGAATCCACTGGACACTTGAATTCTCTATATTGATTCTGAGAATTTTGTTATTTCTCTTTTTATTTACTGTCTCAATGTCATCCATGAGAATAAAATTAAAGGCAGTTGGATTAGGTTCTTGATCTATAAACTATTATTTAATATTCTGTGCTGCTAAATAAATTTTGAAGGTTATATTCTTTACGTAAAACAGAGTATCGGTTTCAGTCCTAGGATTGACGATGAACTTCAGAAATACAATTACAGAGTAGTGGCATATCGATTATGGCTCCTCACCATTAACAATAGTTGTTACCCATAGTTTCGTATTTGCTATTTTACCGTCGTTACCCTTTAGAGACCAACCTTATCTTTCCACCATGCCATTTTTGACTTGCTTCTTAATATGTCCTGTAACTACAGATTTGTTGAAAATATCAACTGTTAAATACGCTATTCCACAAATTAAAAACTTCCAGTTATTCTTCATATCTTGAAACTTACTACCGTTCACTTTCACTGAAGAAAAGATACATAATAATAAAATGAAATCAAAGATTAGAATGTCAAAGCATAGTGTGAATGGTTAAAATGAAATGAACTAAAAATCATCTTCTTGTTTAAAACACGTTACTCTTCCAGAGAACTTCGCAACCTCTCAAAATTTTGTACACCTCTGATGTTTAGCCACATGTGGACAAATTGTGGATCTCATGATGCAGCACTGTTTAGTCGTCACAAAATAAAGCCTCAAAAATCAGTAAATAAACCTATTCTTCTACTGTTGCCCCGAATTGCATATACCAACCGCCCTCTGCTGCGACAACGACTCAAAGTCTATTAGGTATTTGATTTTTCTCTGCTTTCTCGGGCCTCCTTACCTCTCCTTCTAGCCCAACCTTTGTTCTCCAATTACGCCTTCATCGGCGAGCTTCTCCTCAATATTTTTCATTTGTGCTGAATTGTTTTGTACCCTTCATGCAAATACACGTGTGTCATATATTTTTTAGAGACTGCATGAATATATAAGGTGAGTATTTCTTCTCTTATCAAATTAAATATTACATATCTTGTAATTTGTTTGTCCACATTCCACTTACTGCGAAAAAAAAAAAAGTTGAAACAGCTGTTTGGTGAAGGGCAAAATAAAAAAAAAAAAACCTCTGCTGATGCTGCTTAGCATCGCGTATAGCCTCCTTCGGCTTCCACAAAAGCTCGAAGTCTGTTGGGCATTGAGCCCACAACTCGAGCCACATAACTAGGAGATTCAAGTAACTCATTCTAAGCGTCGTGAATCACATCAGAATGCTGTCGGCGAGTCGATGGTGACTGCCCCTTTTCTCGTATTACTCTGACCATTTCTGCCCAAATATTCTCAATGGGATTCATGTCAGCTCCTGTAGGTGGCCATTCCATTACAATAATATTACTATGATCGTCGAACCACCTCTTAACCACACGTGCCATATGAATAGGCGAGCGATCTTGTTGGAACATGATCTGATCGTCGCCAAATCTTGCTGTCACAGAAGGCAACATCACGTTCTCCAGAATTGATATGTAATTGCGCGCATCGAATCTTCCTTCCACTTCTCACAGGAGCCCACACCCTTCGGCCGATATCCATGCCCATACCGTTACCGACTCCCTGCCACTCCTTCGGCAACTGTAAATATATTTTCGATTATACCTAGCACCTTTAGGCCGGTAAACAAGTACTTTTCCGGTTGATGCCGTAGAGAAAACTTTTTCGCCCGTGAAACTCACTCGCCTCCAAGACAGGAGAGGTTTGTTGACATTTTCAGCAGCAAAAGCAAGGCGATCTTCTCTCTGGGAAACATTCAATGTCTCTTTCACAGCAACGCTTCTTGGAAGGCGAGCTTCTCTCTGGGAAACAGTCAATATCTCTTTCACAGCAGCGCTTCTTGCTCTCAGTCCACCTTCCATTAGACGACGAGTGTCGGTCTTACTGCTAACATTGAGACCCAAAGTTTGCTGAATTTGTCGTGCGTTGACAAATGGGTGGTTCTCACCGGAAAGGCGTATCTGCTGATCCTGAGCTGCTGTTGTTTTGCGGCGACGGCCATGAGGCCTCCTATTCAGATTACCACTCTCTTCCTTTCGTCTGATCCACCTGGCTACCGTCGACTTGTGAAGACCCATATTTCTTGCTATATAGCCATTTGAAGATCCCTCTGCATGGAGTGCTATTATAGCGCCCTTGTCTGCCTCAGCTAGATGGACCATTTAGCGTTGACTGAATGATTCGTCGCGGTTAATATCTGCTGCGGAAACAGCGCTAGCAGGAAACAGACTGCCTCCTCCACGATGGCAGCCACAACGCAGTGGCCAAGTATGTGTAACACGGAAATCGATGGCATAAACGAGAGATCGCAAGCCCGTACCCGTGTCATTACATAGTGGAGCAACTTAGAATCTGTAATTTTTCTCAGAAGGGACTGGTCCGCTCTTGTCATGTCTTATCCTGATAAACATTACATGAAATGAAATATTTACGTTTTGCATATGCGGCAGACCTAACGCAAGAAACATCTCTGAAATATCTGAGGCAACCTGAAGAACACTTTGTGAATTTTAGCTGTAGAAGGTTGCCTTGTAAGAAGGATAACGTGTTTATCCCCGCTCGCCGTGTTTCCAAATGGCGCAGTTTACTCTGAGGCATACATAATTCTCGCCGGGCGTAAGAAGCGACTCGATTAACGAGAGGAACTCGCCAGGTGTCATAGGCTGACTGTCCGGAAACTTTGCTCAGTGAAGGAGAGGACGAAATAAGCGAACGTGTGTTTCGGATTACCTGCAGACACTCGACCGTTTCCGAGAAACCGACAGTCAAAGTTATCAACGTGCTGTAGCTATAGTGTAGATACCTCCTGCAACCGAGAACGCAATTGAAGCGGTGGCTCAGTGGCTACCGTCGTTCCTCCTTAACTTTGATTCCCGTGTTCGAGACCATATTGGGTTTCTTTTTATTATTATTTTTTTCCTGCCTCTCTATCAGAATTATCTACGAATGTTTCTTTCTAATTTATGTTGAAATAATGTTGTCATTATTCACCAATTAACTTATAGGTAATTAATGAATTTAAAAAATAATAAACGAATGTGACAAGCTGATCTAAAATCATCTGGTCTGCCTCATGTATCGTTATATCCAAATGGTTTATAAATGTTAACCTACATTCAGATCCGATGATGGAACCTTTAGTGTGTTGAAACCGGTTATCCAGTAAACAGTATTTAAGCGATCTTGCCTTTTGAATTATTTCTACAACAGAGTGATCGCCCCACTACGCACTATGTGTTCCCTTTTTAACTTATTTCTTTACATAGTAAATTAACTGACGAATAACGACAACAGTGTTTCAACATCAATTGGAATAAACATTCGTAGATAATTCAGAGAATGAGGGGGGAAAAAAGGAAAAACCGGGTTTCTAACTCGCAGCGCAAAGTTCCGAAGTCGCTATGGTAGCCGCAGAGCCACCGCTTCAGTTGAATCCTTACCCGCTAAGAGGTATCTACACTATAGCAACAGCGCACTGAAAACTTTGACCATCGTTTTCTCAGAAGCGGTAGAGTGTAAGCAGATAAGCCGAGACACGTGTTCGCTTATTTTGTCCCCTCTTTCACTGAGCGAAGTTTCAGCAAGATCGGGGTATGACATTTGGCGTGTCCTCTCGTAAGTGACGTGCGTTGGAATTCAGTAGACAGAATGCGTCCACTTTCCTCGCCTACTCATTGACATGTTTGGAAATTTTCTTTTTTGTCGTGGCACTTTGCATTATGAGGGCTGGTTTTCCTGATAACGATCTGCTAATGGACTTTGCTCCTAATTTACGTTACTGTGTAGTAGACCTACTGTAACTACTTAAACCGGAAATGTTTGTTTATTTGGATACTCCGCTTCTTAGTTGCTACATTACGCTATAATATTTTCCTTTGTTTCAAAACGGCAAGTTAAGATGACTACTGCAACTCGGTAACATCAGTAACAATTTAATACTTTGAAACAGTTATGTGTGGTGTACGAGGAGTGTACTGTGTTGAATGAGGAATGCATTAAACACGAGAGCTACGTCCAATAACAATAATTAACTTTCGATTACATGACAAAACACAAGTCGAAGCACTGTCAGTTCATCTCAGTACCCAGTAAAACTTAAACTGGAACGATCGAAAACACACTTTTGTGGGGAAGGCAAACGAATGACTGCGTTTTATTGGCCGCACACTAAGAATACGCAACAGGCCAACTGAAAACACTGCCTACACTACGTTTGTCCGTCCACTGCTATAATATCCTTGACAAACGTGATTGACTGTGCACACAAAAACGTCCAAGGAACGGTAACACGATTTGTAATGTCACGAAATAGGGGAGAGAGGGTCCCAGATTTGATAATCAAGTTGGGATAACATTCATGAAAACAAAAGAGTTCTTCGTTGCCGCGAGATCTTTCACGAAATTTCAATCACCAACATCTGTTCTGAATGCCAAAACATTATTTCCTCGGGAACTTACACAGGAAGAAACTACAGTAATAATGTAATTCAAGGCTCGCAATAAAAGATTTAAGTGGTCCTTTTTCCTGCACACTGTTAATGAGTGGGACGGTAGAGAAATAGTCCGAACCTTCTGCCAGGCACGTAAGTCTGGATTGCAAAAAAATCTTGTTGATGTACTCATGTAGATGTAACAAAGGAATTATGTTGTAATTGCGACATGTGACTTTCATTTGATTTGAACATCGAAGTTGCTTGCTGTTTATTTACATTTTATTCATTAGCTTCAGCTACATACGAAAACCTAGGGGCGTTAAATTGATATTGAAATAAAGTGTCATGCATGGACCAATAACAACAAATTCTTACCTACTTGTTATGGTACTGCAGTATCTGCCAGCGTCTTCAGAAGTGGATATCGCATACAACGTTCCTAGGGTGTTTATAAATGGATATTGCAGACGACTTCGAACAAAGTTTGAATGTAGCTTCGTAAAAGTTCCGTGATCAAACGATCTGAGTTGCTGGCGAATACAGTTTATCCGTACTAGACAGTATATTTAATCATTATACATGAGGTGAATAGGGTATCGCCGGGTGCGGTGGCCGAGCGGTTCCCGATGCTTCAGTCACGAACCGCACGGCTGCTTCAGTCGCAGGCTGGAATCCTACCTCGGGCATAGATGTCTGTGATGTCCTTAGGATAGCTAGGTTTAAGTAGTTCTAGTTCTAGAGGCTGATGACATAAGCAGTTTGGTCGCATAGTTCTTGAACCCATTTTTTGACCTTTCGCGTAAATATTCTTTACATTAACGGCCGTACCTTTAGATTGCGTTGACATAGAAGCTCACTTTCTTACACCACCAAGGAACCGGTTACCGCAAGAAGTGCGATACATTTCCGCTTATTATGTCCCGCCGTTCTGGAGGTAAACGGGTTTTAAGGGTTGGGTAGACCGATAGACGATCAAGAAAGTGAGACCAGTAGAGTTCCGTTTTTACCGGTTTAGGTGACGAAATCCTAACAACGAAAACAGCTACGACAGCAACTGAAGATGAGGGCCGCATAAATAACATCCCCTACTCTTTATTCGAAATTTTCAAGTTGCAGTCGATACATCACCATATTAATCGTAGCTACACTTTCGATCTAAATCACGTTTACAGGAATGCAAATAGAATCCATTTGCCTATACACGTGGTAATTCACATCCCAATATTAATGCCACCGCGTTTTAGAAGTGCGAACGTTCCCATTGCTAGCTAGCTTAAGAAACACTTCGGATAATGAACGTTTTCTGGCTGTGGCGAGTCTAGTGGAGAATTCGAAACAGGGTAGAATACGTTTGGCAGCTATGTAACCGTTTATTTCCTGGGGTGGTGCAGAATTATCCTACTAAATTTACTCTCTAATAACAGTATCTTGTTATTACGATAAACATCTCGAGTGATTGTCACATAAGCGGTGACATAAAGGAAGAAAATTCATGTTTTTGAGTCCAGAAAGCTCTATGCAACAGAAACTGCAGATCATTTTGCCATTTTCATTGCGAAATTGCCGGCTTATTCATCTCTGGGGCAATAATAGAGGGCTGTTAGCCTGGGTTGTCTGCCAGCGTAGTGAAAGGAAGGTCTGGTTTGTTTTCGGTTCTAATCTCGATGGAGGCAGGTAGAAGATCAGTAAAGCAATTTTAAGAAATTCTCGCTCCCCCAATACGTTTTATCGCTACCTTTATTCTGTACTGGCGCCCTGTGGATGTCAATATGACACTCTTGTAGAATTTCATACATGTTACTGCCCACTTTTTCCGCTTCTGTCAATAATGGAATTGACTTAAGTGTGGCAATGAATTATTTTTAACTGAATTTCTATATGACTCTTCACGCATTGCTAAATTTGCACACTTTCATGGTAGGTCAGCAACGGTAATTCAATATGACTGGTCTGAACGTTGACACAGACGGTTTCGCGGCCGAATGCGGATAATATTTTGCTAATTCGTAACAATCTGGGGTTCTTTGTCTTACTAATACAGTTATGTTATCTTGATAAGTTGAAATTCATTTTTTTTTTTTTTTTGGTACAGTTCATACCAATTAGCGTTTCTTCTTTCAGTTCTGACTTATATTTACGTGTTGTATTTAACACACTAATCAGCATTAATGTAGTCTTACAAATTATTGAAAACAGTCTAAGAAAGTTCCGATAGTTTGTCAATTTCACGCCTGTGCATAGTATGTTGGTAGCACTTCGTAGCCTTGCCTGTTATGCTGTGTAGCAGACTTTAAAGTCGTGCGGGCAGCATAACGAAAAGGCGAAGGGTCTCGCTCGTTTTGTCCACGACTGTACATCACGTCCTAAACCATAATTAATGTTATATTCGGAGTGCATGAAGAGATAATCATCACACTATTTACATACCTGTCATGAGGTTTTTCAAATATCACTTTTACTTCTCAGCACGTCCAACAATCAGACCACCTTTACGGTCTTCATTTCCAGTTTTACCACATTTATTTCATTTTTTATGCCTGACAATTTCTTATTGATACACAAAACTTCTTCGAAAATTCTGTGCTAGACTTGTGGTCATTGTAAAATTGCTTTGTTGACACTAAGTAGAAAAAGAGAGCTAGCAGTACAGCAAAAATTAATTGAAAAGGTGCTAAAAGCCAGGGAAATCATGTTCATCATGCAACAACACATACACAAAAGAACTTTGTGTCCCTGGAGGCAACTCTTCCCTCGTGCTTTAACATACCGTTATTATACTTAAAACTCACTACACCACAGGCCAAGGCCATTACTTCTTGGTATGTCAACAAAGTATCAGCCCCTAAAATCGTATCACTAGCCAAATTCCACACAGATACCAAATTCGGATGAAAGAAAATCAACACCTACTTGTCACTTCATCTCTACTCCTTTTCTGGTAATCATCCCCTTCACTTGAGTCCACTGTAAAGAAGGAATAGTCAAGCATGTTGTTGTTGTTGTTGTTGTGGTCTTCAGTCCTGAGACTGGTTTGGTGCAGCTCTCCATGCTACTCTATCCTGTGCAAGCATCTTCATCTCCCAGTACCTACTGCACCCTACATCCTTCTGATTCTGCTTAGTGTATTCATCTCTTGGTCTCCCTCTACGATTTTTACCCTCCACGCTACCCTCCAGTACCAAATTAGTGATCCCTTAATGCCTGAGAACATGTCCTACCAACCGATCCCTTCTTCTAGTCAAGTTGTGCCACAAACTCCTCTTCTCCCCAATTCTATTCAATACTTCCTCATTAGTTATGAGAAGTACCCATCTAATCTTCAGCATTCTTCTGTAACACCACATTTCGAAAGCTTCTATTCTCTTCTTGTCCAAACTATTTATCGTACATGTTTCACTTCCATACATGGCTACACTCCATAGAAATACTTTCAGAAACGACTTCCTGACACATGAATCTATACTTCATGTTAACAAATTTCTCTTCTTCAGAAACGCTTTCCTTACCATTACCAGCCTACATTTTATATCCTCTCTACTTCCACCATCATCAGTTATTTTGCTCCCCAAATAGCAAAACTTCTTTACTACTTTAAGTGTCTCATTTCCTAATCTAATTCCATCAGCATCACCTGATTTAATTCAATTACATTCCATTATCCTCGTTTTGCTTTTGTTGATGTTCGTCTTATACCATCCTTTCAAGACCCTGTCCATTCCGTTCAACTGCTCTTCCAAGTCCTTTGCTGTCACTGACAGAACTACAATGTCATCGGCGAACATCAAAGTTTTTATTTCTTCTCCACCGATTTTAATACCTTCACCGAACTTTTCTTATCTTTCCTTTACTGCTTGCTCAATATACAGATTGGATAGCATCGGGGATAGGCTACAACCCTGTCTCACTCCCTTCCCAACCACTGCTTCTCTTTCATGTCACTCGAATCTCATAACTGTCATCTGGTTTCTGTACAACTTGTAAATTGCCTCTCGCTCCCTGTATTTTACCCCTGACACCTTCAGAATTTGAAAAAGAGTATTACAGTCAACATTGTCAAAAGCTTTCTCTAAGTCTACAAATGCTATAAACGTAGGTTTGCCTTTCCTTAATCCTTCTTCTAAGATAAGTCGTAGGGTCCGTATTGCCTCACGTGTTCCAACATTTCTACGGAATGCCAACTGATCTTCCCCGAGGTCAGCTTCTGCCACTTTTTCCATTCGTCTGCAAAGAATTCGCGTTAGTACTTCACAGTTGTTACTTATTAAACTGATAGTTCGGTAATTTTCACATCTGTCGACACCTGCTTTCTTTGGGATTGGAATTACTATATTCTTCTTGAAGTCTGAGGGAGTTTCGCCTGTCTCATACACCTCGCTGACCAGATGGTAGAGTTTTGTTAGGCCTAGCTCTCCCAAGGCTGTCAGTAGTTCTAATGGAATGTTGTCTACTCCCGGGGCCTTGTTCCAACGTAGGTCTTTCAGTGCTCGGTCACACTCTTGACGCTCTATCATATCTCCAATTTCATCTTCATCTACCTCCTCTTCCATTTCCATAATATTGTCCTCAAGAGCATCGCCGCTGTGTAGACCCTCTATATACTCCTTCCACCTTTCTGCTTTCCCTTCTTTGCTTAGAACTGCATATTCATGCAAGTGGTTCTCCTTTCTCCAAAGGTCTCTTTAATTTTCCTGTAGGCAGTATGTATCTTACCCCTTGTGAGATAAGCCTCTACATCCTTACAATTGTCCTCTAGCCACCCCTGCTTGGCCATTTTGCACTTCCTGTCGATCTCATTTTTGAGACGTTTGTATTCCATTATGGCTGCTTCATTTAGTGGATTTCTATATTTTCTACTTTCGTCAATTAAATTCAATATTTGTTCTGTTCCCTCAGGATTCCTACTAGCCCTCGTCTTTTGACATACTTGATCCTCTGCTGCCTTCACTATTTCATTCCTCAAAGCTACCCATTCTTCTTCTACTGCATTTCTTTCCCCCATTCCTGTCATTTGCTACCTTATGCTCTCCCTGAAACTCTGTACAACCTCTGGTTCTTTCAGTTTATCCAGGTCCCATCTCCTTAAATTCCCACCTTTTTGCAGTTTCTTCAGTTTTAATCTACAGATCATAACAAATAGATTGTGGTCAGAGTCCACATCTGCCCCTGGAAATGTCTTACAATTTAAAATCTGGTACCTAAATATCTGTCTTACCATTATAAAATCTACCTGAAACCTTTTAGTATCTCCAGTGTTCTTCCATGTATACAACCTTCTTTCATGATTCTTGAACGAAGTGTTAGCTATGATTAAGTTATGCTCTGTGAAAAATTCTAGCAGGCGGCTTCTTCTTTCATTTCATAGCCCCAATCAATATTCACCTACTACTTTTCCTTCTCTTCCTTTTCCTACTGTCGAATTCCAGTCAACCATGACTATTAAATTTTCGTCTCCTTCCAGTACCTGAGTAATTTCTTTTATCTCACCATATACTTCATCATTTTCTTCATCATCTGCAGAGCTACTTGGCATATAAACTTGTACTACTGTAGTAGGCGTGGGCTTCGTGTCTATCTTGCCCACAATATTGCGTTCACTATGCTGTTTGTAGTAGCTTACCCGCACTGCTATTTTTTTTTTCATTATTATCCTACTCCTGCATTACCCCTATTTGATTTTGTATTTATAACCCTGTAATCACCTGACCAGAAGTCTTGTTCTTCCTGCCACCGAACTTCACTAATTCCCACTATATCCAGCTTTAACCTATCCATATCCCTTTTTAAATTTTCTAACCTACCTGCCCGATTAAGGGATCTGACATTCCACGCTCCGATCCGTAGAACGCCAGTTTTCTTTCTCTTGATGACGACGTCCTCCTGTATAGTCCCCTCCCGGAGATCCGAATGGGGGACTATTTTACCTCCGGAATATTTTACCCAAGACGACGCCATCTTCATTTAATCATACAGTAAAGCTTCATACAAAAGTAAATATATTCCATTTCCCATAGGCATTTCTCATCCTATTTTCAGCACTCAAATTAAATGCATACATCAGTTGTCAATTATGTGGCTATTGGGCTATGGGCTATCCACTTTAACCTTTTTCTGTGGTTAAGCAGAGCGTACTTCTACAAAATAGGAACTTTAGTTTCTATCTTGACAATGTCAGTGATTTCCGTTCCCTTCACCACCTTGATTTGACGAAACAGTCTTTTAATCCAATCACTATTACCACTCCTAAAATTGTTGCTTTAATTGCAATCACGTAACTCCTCTGATATCTCCACTTTCCGTTCCCATGTCTATCACAATACGTATCACATTTCCAGTGATCATTATTCCATTTCCTCTGTGGCCTCAGAATAGGATAACAAAACTTACTGTTGCTTCTACCACAACCCTTCTCTTCAGCACTAACTGCCCTTTCACCTGACCAGGAAGAATAATCTGGCTCAATTTGGGAGTAAATTTTACAAGTCAGTTACAATTCAATTCAGTAGGACTGTAAGTATCGTTAAAAAATTTATTTTTTTACTCCATGCATTCACAGAATGAAGCAGGATTTATAAAATCAGTATTATTAAATTTTTTCACAGACAAGTATGCCAAAGATTCTGTCTTGCGCTGCCTCACACCAATCTTCTAACAGGAATATCTGATAAAACTCGTCATATGGCTCACAGTTTCTGGTCAATCACAGTATTCAAATACTAAGGTCACCTACCAAACAGCCACATACAAACTCAGTTCTGTAACGGGCTGACCATGTGGAAGGAAATACAGAATAAAACTGCTCTAGCCAAGCATGAAAATCAATACCATTTCATAAAATTTAATTAAGCCCCTTAACATTAGACTCCAGCTTGCCCCAAAATTCTTGGAATATTAGCATATTGTACATTTTATAACTGTGTTTTGAAACTGAATTACTCCTGTATTGCTCATAAACAGGAGCTATAGAATCATTTTCCAGAATACCACAAGTAGTACTAGATTCAGAAATTGTATCAAATTAAACACATAAGTGTAAACATTAAATCTTTGTAGGAATGATGTAATAAATGTTACATTATCGCTCCACAAATATTAATTATTCATTGGAAAACCTGCGTTGATGATCACAGCAGCTGACAGTCTCTGTGTACAGTGCACCTCATGCCCACTCCAGATATATAATTTTTTGAAGTCCAGATACATACTAATAGTAGTTAAACAAATAATTTAAATAAAAATTGTTCTATATCCCATTATAACCGACATGCTCTAAAAATACAAAAACAACTCAAGACACAAAAACGTCTTCACAATCTCACCCTGTTCAAACACAGGTACGTGTAGAGGTGGCAGTTTGAAGAAAACTTCAATTTTCAAACACTAATTTATTAAGCAAACTCATGTTACTTTTCCCACTATAATGACATCATTTGTTGTAGAGTACCATACGTACTCCACATATTACTCCCTCTAATTGGATCTGAACTATTGGCTCCTATGAAGCAGGTAGAAAAACCATAACTCTAATCAATATAGCAAGTACAGTTCTAATGAATAAGCAAAAACATCATGAAACGTAAATCCCAGACAATTGTGTACACGAATTTACAATAAAAATTGTTATAGGTAACAAGAATAAAGACCTCAAGAACAAAACAAAAAACATTATCCTGTATGCTGCAACATACGTCAAAAAGGTAAAAGAGAAACCTCCTCATCTGCACAAGGAAAACAGTGATCTCTGTACTGTAATGACCCGGCCTATTCCGCGTCGCTATGCATCAGGACGGGTGAGATAAATGGTGAAGGAGCGGGAAGATTCAAATCTGAACTTGCAGTGAAACAGTCGTAGCACTGACACAGGTCTGTTGAAGCAGCCATATACAGCACTCCGTCTAGCCTCAGGGCCGCACTTTGTCGTTGAAAACTCAGCCGTCCGCGGAATGCGCTGACACCTGTTATCCTGGGCCGCCGTGGCTGCAGCCGCGACGCCAGTCGGCCGCCAGCGACAAAGATGAGAGCTGGCCGGCCAGGCCCTCCGGAGTGTGACGGCTAAGCAGCCCCCCCGTACTCGTTGTCCTCACTCGTGCGCTTGGGTGTGGCAGCTGACGGTAGATGTCCTGATGACGACCAGCGATGCCGTAGTCACCCGCCAGACGTAGACGAAGGCGGTGGCCAAATGTTCAGATGTGTGTGAAATCTTATGGGACTTAACTGCTAAGGTCATCAGTCCCTAGGTTTAACCACTACTTAACCTAAATTATCCTAAGGACAAACACACACACCCATGTCCGAGGGAGGACTATAACCTCCGCCGCGACCAGCCGCACAGTCGATAACTGCAGCGCCCTATACCGCTCGGCTAATCCCGCGTGGCCGGTGGCCAAAGACATCTAGGTCTCTAGGAGACGGCGAGTGCGCATCTCTCCCAGCCAGACTGTAGACATCTGGTAGTCCATCGACCCAAGTAGCTCAGGGGGTGGACACAAGCTAGGCCCAAGCTCCCCACATCCTCGAGACCTCTTGCAAATCCCACAGCCATCACGCCACAGACATGGTGTGCCTCGTTCCCAGGTTGCCAGCAGATTTCCATCACCAAGGGTGGGTCGTGGTTTCTCTGAAACACAAATGACATCATTCTCTCCAGTTTAATAAGCAGACAGAATGGAGGCATTACTTCATTCTTTGAGTTCCTACGCTCTATTACTTATAACCATACAAGTAGGCGTCCGACTTAGTACTATTACAGGGGGAAGAGTATGTTTATTTCATGTTACTTGGCTTTCAGCTTTTCCTAGCTCGCTGTGCCCCGAGCATAAGTTCCTACACCCAGTTAAATTTGCAACCCGTGAGTTTCTCGGTGGCCCGCAAATGTCACTTATAAAACATCACCTCACTCTTGGTCATACTGTGATGCGGCTGAGGTTCTACGTGGCTCGCCCGTCCCTAGTGTAGCAACCCTGTCTGGCCGAAATGGTTTGTCGTAATGTCAAAAGTACAGTCCACCGACTTCCTCTGTTAGCACTTCGGGCAGGCTTGCCTCTACGGCCTATCTGCGTGTGGGAAAAACACGTTTAAGACATTCGCAACTCGCGCACCTAACTTTTTCGGGGTGCATCACACATCCACTCTTTCGAAAGATTCCTCCCGAATCTTCCATTAGCGAGCCTTCCAGTCCTGAGGTGTCCCTCGTGGGTCCTTCCTTATCCACTTCCAGCAGGAGCGTACTCTCAAAGTGCGTTCTCCAGGAGCTTACTACAATAAAATCCTGAATCCAATGCTTGTACCACCTAATACAGAACTTCTACTTCCATGAATCATTCCCACGGCCATTGACTGCTAAATACTCGTCTGGCAACTGGTGTCTCGGCTGATCTGTAGGCTGTGCCCTTCTGCGATTATTTCATAAATAAATTATGCAAATACCTAGTAAAGACACTACATATTGGTAGATGAAAGTCATCTAAGTAATCATGTGTTGACGATTTTCTTGAATGGTTTGGATATGATGTAACGTCAGCTCCACCGAAATTTTCCGCTGCTATGAATCGATAAATCTGTGTAATGAATGCGTAAGTTCAGGGTTGAGGGTGGCATTAAGGTGCTCAAAATTCTGGAAGTGCGACATCCTTAATGGCCCTTCTGGCCAATGCAGTAAATTCCGCGTTAGTGTAATGACAGTCATACAAGTGAGTGTACACCTAACACAGAAACCCTTCCCAAGACGAAAGCCATAGCACCTCACTCTTCATGGAAATCACCGCTTTTTGAAAATTATCAAGTGCATCATTTAATTTCCGAACTTCTCCTAATCTGTTATCGCTGACAACGTTTTTATTAATTTATCTCCCGCATTTAACCAAGTTCTCCTCCTAAAAAAAACAGGTTGTCTACAATATATACTATCTATGATAAGTGTGCTCTTAATTTACTGTGATTATGATACTCCTTCAGCACCTCCCTAAAAAACGTTACTTCCCTGTGCCTCTGTATATCAGTCCGAAAGAAAATCTACCAGTCTCCGAATTTCATTTCCTGATGTGTTGATTTCAATGTCCACTAATGTCTCATAAGGAAGGTATACAACTGCCTAGAGAAATATATACCTCAAACAAACATTTGAACGACAGCTAAGCATTCTGCTCCACTCCCGATGATGTATGGCAAACCCAGGACTATTCCCATCATCCAGGGTGTCGTAACGAAGTCACCAACTGAGGAAAGGAACCATCTATCACCCCTGTCCTCCTTCCGAAACTAGTAACTAACGACAGATAGCAACAAGAACAACAGTAACAAGTACCTGACAACGAAACAACAATAATAAAAAAACATGTGGCAACGACATGAAAACAATAAAAACCCTGAAAACCACACAATGCAAAAAATACCCATAACATAAACATCAAGAATAAATCCAACACCAACATAATATTTCAAATAATGTAACAACAGTGACGTAAGACCATAGGCATGCCTTGTGCTTTAAGCTGTCTAGACGATTACTTTTCTCCATCCTACCAGCTTCACCTAATCGTACCGGGTCGGTCAAAGCGTCCAAAGTACTCCTAAACTGTTTAACCAGACTGACGTGCAGGATAGACATTGTACGTTTTGGTAGGAAACTGTACCTTCCCGTTAACAGTAGAGATCATATCCACGACCAGGTACTCGTGATATTTAGTGAAGAAATTATTTGTCTTCCTCTTTGGTATATAGGGGCTAGTAATTAACACACCTTGCCCTCTACGATACTGCGGCAGGTTACGAGTGCGCCAATTTCGCTGTTCCTGGCGCTCCAGAAACTTTGTGTACGAATTTTGCTCGTTCCTTCTCTTATTCAATGGTTCGCTATTCGCTAGTAATTTAGGACCCCAAAACGTCAAATTGAGTATGCATTTTCATCCCGCACCTCACATAGTGACAAGCCAGTTCCCATACGAAACTTTAAGTTGTTCGCTCAAACAACATATGCAAAATGGGTATCCCAGTCGTAGTGTCTGGCATTCAAGTAAAATCTTAGCAGTTTAGAAATGGTCTTAGGCTCACGCTCCAACCAGCTTTTAGTTTGTTGGTAGAAAGGGCTCGTTCGTAACTTGCGAATATGCAACACACGCTACAGCTGGTTGCAGTTGCCGAAACTAAATTCTTACCCTGGTCTATAACTATGGTATCAGGCACTGCAACATTCAGTGTCCATTTGTTAATAAATACTTGTACTACACTACAAACCTTTTGATCTGCAATTGCTATCATTACTAGATACGGTGAGAAACATTGATGATCGTAAGCACATACGTATTCGTTACAGGTGTTCTGGTTATGGTTATCAAATGTCTAGAATAAGCATTTAAATTGACATCGACGCCTCTGGTAACCTCTGCGAAGGGATTTTCTGGTGCAAAGAATTCACTCTCTGAGCACATAGTACACAGTCTTTCACATATTTCACCAAGCCACTCTTCCTGTTCCCCACCAAAACCATACCACAATACGCCTATGTGTTGATCGTAGGTCGCCACGATCTGAAATAACATGCTCATGAGCCTGTTGTAAAACTTAACACTTTCTTTTGGATTTGTTACCGAGTATCCTCATGCATGATAAAGTGCAGTTTGACTTAAAAGCCTAACACCCTTTACTATCTGCCTGAGCTTGCTGCTATTCCAACATAATCGTGTCCAGAGTAGTCAGAATGGCTACTCTGCGACTTAATTTATCTGCATTTGTGTGGACTACCTCGTAACCATACTCACTGAACTTGAGAAGGCAGCGAGGCAAACGAGTAGATGAGTCTCTTAGACCTAACAACCATTTCATTGACTCAGATCAGCCTAAACTTTAAATCATCTACCAGACATGAAACGCCAGAAATGTATAATATCGCAAATGACCGTTAACACTTCGGTTATTTGGTTCAAATGGCTCTGAGCACTATGGGACTTAACATCTCAGGTCATCAGCCCCCTACAACTTCGAACTACTTAAACCTAACCTAACCTAAGGACATCACACACATCCATGCCCGAGGCATGATTCGAACCTGCGACCGTAGCAGCAGCGCGGTTCCAGACTGTAGCGCCTACAACCGATCGGCCACACTAGCCGGCATTCGGTTATTGAGTGATTACTTTACGCATTATTTAACTGCCCCTGTCCATCAAGCATTTGACTCAAAATACATCCGACTGTCCATTACAAGCATCGTTAGAGACAATTAACCATTTTCTAAAACCTGAAATAACCAATACGGTATCGGAACTCATAGCCTCTTACACTTTCTCTGATACTACCTGACTCTTCTACTTCCACTGTATCACGTATTTGTTTCCATGTAATAAATCTGGTCTTATCCGAACTATGTAATGCATCACTAACTCAGCTATTGACCTGTTTCACTGCTGACATCATTTGAAAAAAATATCTGAGAAGGTGATTTATTGTAGAATAGCGTCTCACCTTAGCAATGAAAATATCCTCAGAAAATCACAGTTAGGGTTTCAAAAGTGGTGCTCTATTGAGAAAGCCATTTACATGTTAATTCGCCAAGTTTTACATTGATTAAATTATAAAGTAGCATCGGTTGGTATTTCCTGCAACCTACTTAAGGCTTCTGACCGTATGAATCACAATATTCTTCTAGATAAATAGAAATTTTGTGAGACTGATTGTACAACCAACCAATGGATAATGTTATATCTATCCAAGTAAATGCAGAAGGTTGTGCTTAATAATTCAAGAATTGTAGTCCAGGAACATAAATCCCCAAGGATCAGACTTGGGTCTGCTATTGTTCCCCACATATGTAAACAATCTTTGGTCTAATATACAACAAACAGAATTAGTTCTGGTTGCAGACGACACCGGTACTAAAATCAGTCCAAGTATACATACAGAAACAGAACAAACGGTAAACAATATTTTTAAAAGTGTCATTGTCTGGTTTTCTGCGAGTGGTCTCGCATTCAATCTTAAAAAGATTTCATTTTAAAAAGACATAGCATATTGAGTTCTGCATATCTAGAGGTACTACACCAATGATAACGGTAATACACAGCAAGGAAATAATGAATAATGTGAAAACTTCAAAATGCTTTCATTCCCATACCTGCTTATATTTTATCCCTCTGATCAATCTTTAACGAACTCGACTGCAGTTTATCTGGCATCACCTTCATGACACGTAAGCCTTGCATGTCGCTTCGTTTGCAACTGTACTACCCAAATGAAACAAAGCTTCAGTGAGCTTAAGAGCTTTTCCAAAGCTCACCCACACGTGGTAAAACTTCCATATGCACTTTAAACCTAGTTTCCGTAATGCTAAACTCACGTACCGTCATACCCTACGACTCAACATTTCTGTCACCAACCTCACGTAACTTACATCGTTATAGTCCCGCCGCCCCCTGTTTTCCTGGTTCAGACTGATAATGTGTGCACTCGTGCCTACAAGAAACCTCTGTTCCATAACACCCACTATACCCACTAAGCATCTTTCCGCCTGTGCACTAAATTTTGTAGTTTTACAATCTATCATGACTGCCTTCCGATGGTCAAAGTTTTCCCGTTTCTGATTAGCGGCTGTTTACCACAATGATGCACCCTGTTCTTCCTCTACCATCATACAGATACTCGGTAGCCCACATTCCCGCATAAGTAACGCTCTAATTGCTACCACTATTTCGCCGGCCGTTGTGGCCGAGCGGTTATAGCGGTGCTAGTTCAGAACCGCCCTGCTGCCACGGTCGCAGGTTTGAATACTCCCTCGGGCATGGACGTGCGTGATGTCCTTAGGTTAGTTAGGTTTAAGTAGTTCTACGTCTAGGGGACTGATGACCTCAGATGTTAGTTCCCATAGTGGTTAGGGTCATTTGAACCGTTTATCCACTATTTCTGTGTATTGCCCTTGCGCCCACACCTATAGCACCTCACCTCAGAAGGGGAAAAACTGGTGAGCTACCCATTGCTTCATGACAAAACATATTTCCTCAAATTGCGCCACAGTCCTAAGAGCTGCAGCCTCCTGCGACAACAGTTTTGTTGGCCTCTGCTTTGTGGAACGCATATATGTTGATCATTAACTTCGCAAACCTGCCTGGAAATATTTCCACTAACTTATCACAGTTCAAATTAAAGTACTGAGCTCCTCGCGAAAAATTCCTATGGTATTTTCTTTTTGGTAACACTGGTGTAATCCAGCAACCAACTGCTGAAACGACTGTGCATTACTTTGCATCTCATAGTATGCCACATACGAATTGGCCTCTCATGTTAAACACAAAGCAGATGAAAATTCACTTGTCGCCTTCCTGAGAGACAATCTCCACCCATTCCAAGTTAATAATCTAAGTATAGACTAGATGTGGCTTGGATTCAAAGAAATAGTATCGGCAGCAATTGAGAGATTTAGACCAAATAAATTAACAAACGACGGAGCTGGTCCTTCTTGGCACACAAAACGGATTATAACACTGTTGCTGATACAACGAAACAAACATGCGAAATTTAAACAGACGCAAAATCCCCAAGATTGGGGTCTTTCGCAGAAGCTCAAAATTTAGCGCTGACTTCAATGCGAGATGCCTATAACAGTTTCCACAATGAAACGTTGTCTCGAAACCTGGCAGAAAATCCAAAGAGATTCTGGTCGTATGTGAAGTATGTTACCGACAAGAAACAATCAATGCCTCCTCTGCGTGATAGCAATCGAGATACTATCGAAGACAGTGCGACCAATGCTGAGTTACAAAACACAGTTTTCCGAAACGCCTTCACAAAAGTAGACGAAGTACATGTTCCAGAATTCGAATGAAGAATAGCTGCCAACATGAGTAACGTAGAAGTTAATATCCTCGGAGTAGTGAGCAACTTAAATTATCTAATAAAAGCAAGTCTTCTGACCCAGACTGTATAACAATTAGGGTCCTTTCAGAGTATGCTGATGCATTAGCTCCATACTTAATAATAATATGCAACCGTTCGCTCGACGAAAGATCCATACCCAAAGACTGGAAAGTTGCACAGGTCACACCAATATTCAAGAAAGATAGAAGGAGTAATCCACTAAATTACAGGCCCATATCATTAACGTCGATATGTAGCAGGATTTTAGAACATGTATTGTGTTCAGACATTATGAATTACCTCGAAGAAAACTGTCTATTGACATCGTTCCTGTGAAACACAACTAGCTCCTTATCCACATGAAGTGATGAGTGCTATTGACAAGGGATTTGAGATCGATTCAGTATTTCTAGATTTCCGGAAGGCTTTTGACACTGTACCACACAAGTTGCTCATATTGAAAGTGGGTGCTTAAGGGATGTCGTCTCAGTTAGGTGACTGGTTTTGTGATTTCCTGTCAGAGAGGTCACAGTTCGTAGTAAATGACGGAAAGTCAGCGAGTAAAACAGAAATGATTTCTGGCGTTCCCCAAGGTAGTGTTATAGGCCCTTTGGTGTTCTTTATCTATATAAACAACCTGGAAAACAGAATGAGATTTTCACTCTGCAGCGGAGTGTGCGCTGATGTGAAACTTCCTGGCAGATTAAAACTGTGTGCTGGACCGAGACCCGATCTCGGGACCTTTGCCTTTCGCGGGGAAGTGCTCTACCAACTGAGCTACCGAAGCACGACTCACACCCCCTCCTCACAGCTTTACTTCTGCCAGTACCCCGTCTCCTACCTTCCAAACTTTACAAAAGCTCACCTGCGAACCTTGCAGAACCAACACTCCTGAAAGAAAGGTTCGCAGGAGGGCTTCTGTAAAGTTTGGAAGGTAGGAAACGAGGTACTGGCAGAAGTAAAGCTGTGAGGACGGGATGTGAGTCGTGCTTGGGTAGCTCAGTTGGTAGAGCACTTACACGCGAAAGGGAACTGTCCCGAGTTCGGGTCTCGGTCCGGCACACAGTTTTAATCTTCCAGGGAGTTTCAATCTGGAAGACAATCTGAGCAGCCGTCTTCAGTTGTTTGCATATGTCGCTGTCGTTTATCGAGTAATAAAGTCATCAGAGGATCAAAACAAACTGCAAAGCGATTTAGAAGAGATATCTGAATGGTGCGAAAAGTGGCAGTTGACCCTGATTAACGAGAAGTGTGAGGTCATCCACATGAGTGCTAAAAGGAACTCGTTAAACTTCGGTTACACGATAAATCAGTCTAATCTAAAAGCCGTAAATTAAACTAAATACCTAGGTATTAAAATTACAAACAACTTAAATTGGAAGAAACACATAGAAGATTTTGTTGGGAAGGCTAACCAAAGACTGCGTTTTATGGGCAGTACACTTAGAAAATGTCACAGACCTACTAAGGAGACTGCATACACTACGTCTGTCGGTCCTCTTTTAGAATAGACCTACTGCATCTCGTTGTGGGATCCTTACCAGATATGACTGATGGAATACATCGAGAAAGTTCAGAGAAAGGCATCACTTTTTGTATTATCGATAAATATGGGAGAGAGTGTCACAGGAATGATACAGGACTTGGGCTGGAAATCATTAAAAGAAAGGCGTTTTCCGTTGCGACCGAATCTTCTCAAGATATTCCCGCCATCAACTTTCTCCTTCGAATGCGAAAATATTTTGTCGACACCGACCTCCATAGGGAGGAATGATCACCACGATAAAATAAGAGAAATCAGAGGTCGTACGGAAAGATATAGGTCTTCATTCTTTCCGCCCGCTATACGAGACTGGAACTGTGATGGTCATTCTATGAACCCTCTGCCAGGCACTTAAATGTGATTTGCAGAATATCCATGTAGATGTAGATGTAGATGTAATATATCATTTCTCTGTTGGTCACCAAGTATTGTGGATTTCACTGTTCTATGTACCTCCCCAGAGACTTGTGTGTCAAGCCCTTTTGGCCAGAAAGTTTTAACGTAATGTCAAAAGTGCAATCTAAAAAGCTTACTCGATTAGCACATCGTCCGGGCTGCCCTCTACAGACTGGCCGCTTGTTAAAACAAAACAAAATCTCGAAGGGTAATGCCCTTAATGCCCCTTCCGGCCAATAGAGTTATTCCGCATCAGTGTTCTGACAGTCATACAAGTGAATGTAAACGGAAGAGGGAATTCTGTCCCGAGTTGAGTGCCATTCCACGGCACTCGTCATTGAAATCGCAGCTTTCTGAATATGACTAAGTGAATAATTTAATTTCGGCCCGTATACTACCTCAAGTAGTGGCATGACGGTTCCCGTGTGGCCCTTAGAGTTGCACGTGCAAACTATACATAGAAAATAGATATCCTAGTCGTCATTAAAGCTTAGCATTTTGCAAATGGTCTTACGGTGGCGCTCCATTCTACTTTTGGTTTGCGGGTGGAACGGGCTCTTTCGTAACTTCCGAATACGCAACGCATGGCACATTTGCTCCGTAGGTTCCAAAACTAATCTCTTACCCTTTTCCGCAATTAAGTTATCGGGGACTCCAATCCCCAAATTCCAATTGTAAACTAATACTAGTGCCACAGTACTGGCCTGTTGATGTGAAATTGGTATAATTACTAGATACCCCAAAAAGCGTCGATGCCCGTAACCACATACGTACAGGTGTTCTGTGGATAGCAAGTGTCGAGCTCAAGCATTTAAAATGGCTTGATCGCCTGTGTTAACCTCAGCGAAGGGATTCTCTAGTGCAAAGTATCCTCTCCCTCAGCGCATGGTACACATTCTTTGACATGTTCCTCCAAGTCACGCTGCCTCTACCATAACCATTCCGCAATAAGCCTATCTGTTGCTCGTCGGCCATCAGCAACAAACAGCTGGTCATGAGCCTGTTGTAGCACTTCCTTTTGAAGAACTTTCGGGACCACGATTCGTGGGCCCCATTTCGCGACTATGTACAACAAATCTTCAAATATGATAACGTGCGACTGTGACTTAAAGGTCTGACAGTCTTCATCGTCTGCCTGTGCTTCCTGCTGTTGCAATAAACTCTTGTCCAATACACTAAACATGACTATTTTTCGACTTAATGTATCCCCATTTGTGTGTCTTATTCCCGAAAAACTCGTAATTAAACTCACTAAGCTTGAGAGCCCAACGTGGCAAACGAGTAGAGGGATCCTTTAGAGCAAACAATCAGTTCATTGAAGCATGATTAGTCACAACTTTAAATCTTCTATCATTGATAAAACATCAGTAATGTGTAATATCACATATGACCGTTAACATTTCCTTTTCGTTTGTTGAGACGTTACTTTACGCCTCATTAAACCACCACAATACATTAACTGCTGGTGCCCCTGTCCATCAAGCATCTGACCCAAAATACTGCCGATTGCCTTATTTGGTGCATCATAAAAGAGGATGAACTCTTTGTCAAAATCTTGAATAACTAATACGGGATCGGAAATCATTGTTCCCTCCAATTTTTCCAATGCTACCTGATACTCTAGCATCCACTGAAACTTTACTCTGTTTGTGAGTTATCTAGTTAAGAAAATTATACACTCTCTAAAACATAAATCTCATCTGGTTTTGATTGTGTTCCCGATAGAGTACTAAAGATTTGTTTCCATATCATAAGTCTGGTCTTATCTCAAATATACAATACGTGACTAACTGAAGGCATTTTTCCAGAGAGATTGAAATATCGCGTCGTTAAGCTCGTCTTCAAGAAATGTGATAAGAGAGGTGTCAATAGGTACCGACCTGTTTCGCTGCTGACATCAGGTATCTCACATTAGCAACAATAATATCCTCAGCAAATCACAGTTTGGCTTTCTGAAGAGTTGCTCTAATGAGAACGCCATTTACATGTTAACACACCAAATTTTAAAAACATTAAACGATAAAAAGCACCAGTTGGTATTTTCTGCGACCTATCTGAGGCGTTGGGCTGTGTGAATCACAGTACTGCGTTAGAGAAATCGCACGTTTATGAGACTAGTGACACAGAACAGCCCGCATCTCGTGGTCGTGCGGTAGCGTTCTCGCTTCCCACGCCCGGGTTCCCGGGTTCGATTCCCGGCGGGGTCAGGGATTTTCTCTGCCTCGTGATGGCTGGGTGTGGTGTGCTGTCCTTAGGTTAGTTAGGTTTAATTAGTTCTAAGTTCTAGGCGACTGATGACCTCAGCAGTTGAGTCGCATAGTGCTCAGAGCCATTTGAACCATTTTTGACACAGAACATCAATCGATACTGTCATATGTAACAAATGAATGCAAAATGTTGTACTTAACGATACAGCCAGAATTCTCCAGAAACGTGATTCCCCAAGGCTCAGTCTTTGGTCAACTATTGTTCCCTACGTATGTAAACGATCTTTGGTCTGATACGTAGCAAGAAGAAATAGTTCTTTTTGCACACAGCACTAGTATTATCATTAGTCCAACCATACGCAAGAAACAGATGAAATGGTAAACGATGTTTTTAAAAGCGTCATTAGTTTCCCGCGAATGGTCTCACACTCAATTTTAAAAAGGCACAGTATATTCAGTTTGCTTATCTATGGGCACTGCATCAGAGGTCAAGGTAATAAATAGTAAGGAAATAATGAATAGGGTGAAGCTTCAAAATTCTTATGTGTCAGTACTGATGAGCATTTAAACTGGAAAAAGTGCATTTTGGAATTCCTAAAACAACTTGGTTCAGACACTTTTGCAATTAGAAGAACTGCCGTTCTCAGGGAGCCGTAAATCAAGAACTTTCTGTATCGCCCTTACTTCAGTAACGTCATATTGGATAATGTTACCTTTAACGTGCTGTACGAATAATATGTGGTGCTCACCCATGATCATCTTGCAGTCATCTGCTTAAGGAGTTGACCATTCTGAGCATTCCGACGGACAGTAAAGTAAAATTCGAAAACAATCTCAAAAAGTTTCTTGTTGACACTTCTATTCTGTAAAAGAATTTCTATTTTAATTGGTATAAGTTAGTGGACAGGAATTACTAGTTCACTGCTGTAAATTTTATAGTTATAAATGATTACCATGTAGCTGTCTTTACTGATTAAGTTGCGATGTGTATTTGAAATGACTCATTACACATCATTACTATTTGTTGTACAAAATGTTCCGTGAAACATGAATCTAGCTTACTAGCTAATGTGTTCTAATGTTCAGTTGTATACACCAAATCCCTTACGAATTTACTATAGTGGTTGCTCAAAGCAACGAACGACTGCATCTGCTTGTCTAATGAGATGACTTAACTTACTAAAAGCATCCTCCAATCGTCTCACACGTTCTGGCATAACCGCTGAACAGAATTCAGTCATTCAAATAGATCATGTATGGACCTTAGGCTTTAACCCTATTAAAACTCCGTCCAATAACCGGTGAAAAGTAGCAGGAGCGTTTTCCAAACCGAATGACATCCACTTATATTGATAATATCCTCATGATGTGGTAAACGCTGTCTTTTGCCTATGCTCTAGTGCTACTTCCAAGTGATGATAAATTTGGAGCTACACTGCAGTAAAGTAACGACACTCAACACATCCAAAAATTACGTAAAATTAGCGATTGGATAAGCAGCCACTATCTCAGAAAAAATGTATTCCTTCGTTCCATCCAATGATTTCTTAGAGATGATTACGACATGTGTACTTCACGAACTGTTACTTCATCCTTGATCCCATCTCGTAGTTGCTGTTCCATGAACTCCTCTATTAATGTCTGTAAATGTCTCGCTGTACGAAATATTTGCTGTAAATGGGTGTACTACTCAAAATGTACACAGTTCTGAGTTACTAGAGTCGCTGGCAAACACCCCATCTCTACATAACAAGTCGATGAATTTCAATAATACTTTTTCCAAGCATGTACTATCACTGTCCTACAAGTGACACAGCTTCTTGTGTAATGCTTGCTTGAGACTCCTATCGATGTATCGATGTGATCTTCTAGTACTGTCATTACACCTTTTGGCAAATTAACTCCACCTCTCCCAAAATATCTACGCTAACTGAAACCCTTATACTGTCCTTTAATATTACTCATTGCGCCACGCTTCTGCAAGCAAAACAGTGTGAAACATCCAACTCTTCATTAATCGAGAGAGATCCAATCACATACAAGATCCCACAAGACAACTCAGTACCCACTGAAACCCACACTGTTTTTCCGATACCTGCCGGTATTTTATCCTGATGATCCATCTTTAACGAAATCGACTGGCACCACCTTCACGATGCGTGAGGTTTGCGGCGTTGCTTCGTTTGGAGTTGTATTACCAAAGTGAAACAAAATTTCACTGGGCTCAAGTGAACATTGCCAAAGGTCAATCCTCGCACAATATTTGACTAGAAAATCTAGTCCTAGAATCACTGAATATCCTTCAGCCACATATGGCGAAACTTCCATACACTCTGTAAACTTAGTTTCCGCAACGGTAAACTCACGAACCCAACCACTCAGCACTTCTGTGTCAACCCCATGTACTGAGACGTGGGACTTAGGGAAAGCAGGAAAAGGTGTGGACAATGCCTAATCAGTTATCGTTGGTTGCACAGAAAACACATACAGTTTATTTTTTTAAAAACAAGACTCCCTACAATCATGTTAAGGATTTTACTACACTGGCGGCTGAAAGTCTTTCTAGAAAAATCGCAGGTTATTGTCGGCTGAAGGCCACAAGCAATGTTACACACAATCAACGGCTGAAGGCCTGATTAAGAAGGTTCAAAATTATTCATCGGCTGAAGGCGAGAAGCAGTTTCAAAAATACACCACGGCTGAAGGCCTGAATTACAAGTGAGGAAGGCAGTTACACTTTTACAATTTCTTCTTACCAATCAAACGGTAAGAAGCTATAGCAAAGGCTGAAGGCCTGAATTACATATAAAGTGGACAATTACTCTTTAAAAATACTAAAACCGTTTCTAATAATCTTAATAACTTGTAACAAGCTATCATGACAGCTGAAGGCATCACTAAGACAGGATTGGGAATTATTTGTCGACTGAAGGCCACAAGCAATGTTACAAACAATTAGAGCCTGAAGGCCTGATTAAGAAATGAATCAAAATTATTGGGGCAGAGGGCCACAAGCATTTTTCAGAATACTCGATGGCTGAAGGCGTGAATTACAAGTAAGGAAGGCAGCTGCATGTTAAAATACTAAAAACTTTCTGAAACAATCTTAACGAAATGTAACCGGCTATAGTGACGGCTGCAGGCCTTATTAAGAGAAAATTAAAAATAATTTGTCGGCTGAGGGACACAAGCAGTGTTACAAACAAGTAACGGCTGAAGGCCGGAATTAGAAGTGGGTAAGGCAATAACTTGTTAAAACATTAGGGTAAATGTTAAACAATTATGACAACATGTCCAAATAAGCTATAGTAAAGGCTGAAGGCCTGAATTACATATAAAGTTGACAATTACTCATTAAAAATACTAAAACCGTTTCTAATAATCTTAATAACTTGTAACAAGCTGAATCGACCCGAGGAAGGTGACTACAGCTGTGTAAGTGGTGATACTGACAACCAAGAGTTGTACTCACGTAACAGGATGGCAACTCACACTGGGGGTAGCTTAACTACCCACAGACCGACTAAACGATCCGCCTAACGTCCGATCACTGGTACAACGATGGAATATTTTTAAACACACCCAAGGTCGAAGGAAACACTCGAACCAAGGTATACCTCCCAAAAATATATTCACGGTACAATTCAAGTGGTTGTCGAACTACACGCATTGTCGGACAGCATCAACACGACAAGGAAAGGTACCAACGTTCGTCTCCACTCAACTCAGGCACGGGAAAGATACCAGTATAAATTGTGGACTGACAACTTATCGCCATGAGATCACTTCGGCGGGCGGACGCACACACACACACACACACACACACACACAGGTGAAAGTTGCACTACTCGAATATCACGGTCCATTCAACTAAAACTCGCTGAATCCGGTCTTTGACTTGGTAGTCCACTCTCGTTACCACATCCTTCCGTCGGACAGTGCATGTGCGTCGCCAGCGGTCGGGAGAGTACTGGCTGTCCGGACCTTACTACTGCTCCGTCCCAACTCACTAGCTCGACACACCACCACCCGGAAATACTAGAGGCTGCTCCAAAGATGGTACCACAGTAAGCGTTATCGATAAGCGCTGTTGCTGCCACTCACGGACAGACAAGCCGAGCAAACCTAGTTTCGCCAGTGAACACAATAAGAAAACGAGACGCCAGTATCGCTATTACAAGATGTCAAACTTTGAACGGCATCAACGTGAGCCGCACACTGCTCATGTACCTTATATCGTGGTGGCCCTGTCACCTCCTGTTTACCTGGTCCAGACTGATAACGGACACATGTGTATCTACTAGAAACCTCTGTGACGCATCACCCACTAAGCCCACTGAGAAGCTTTCCGTCTGCGCACTAACATCTCCAGTGTTACGGCCTATCTGGACTACTTTCTGACAGTCCAATCATTGCGTTTCAGTTTAACAGCTGCTGCTCCAAAAGGTGCTTCTTGTTCTTCCCTTCTGATATTCAGATGCTTGGTGGCCCACTTCCCCACATGAGCAACATTCTGGTTCCATACACCGTTTCTGCATATGGCCCTTGCGTCCACGCCCACATCTGACCTCAGAAGAGAATAAATGGTGATCTCCCTGCTGCTTCAGGAAAATATATTTTCGGCATTAAAACGGTTTTGAATAACATAAATATCGTTTGTACCAAAATCTGAAACACAGGACTCAAAATTTATTTTCGAAGCATTCGAAGTTTCAGTTGGAAAAGCAAGCGGCAGTGGAGTCCCTGACTGCTTAATGAATTTTGATATTAAAATACATGAAACACTTTATGTTGAATTGAGACTGAAAGAACATGTTTTTTTGTTGAAAGGATTTAATATGAGTGAGCAAATCAGGCAGTAGTTATTTTTCGCCTTGTAACTTCCAATTACTGTTGTTGACATGTTTAGTTAAATCTGTAAAAAATGATAACTTCCATAGCTACTCAGCGTTGTGTGACAGCAGAGATCGATTCCTTTCATTCAGAAAATTTCAATTCTTGCTAGGAGCCCATAAACCGAATCAGAGTTTTCCACAGCTAAGCCAGCGCACTGGTGCATGATATGGTAAATCATTTTCTTCAATCTCTTCATTAAACTCGAGGAATTGACGATGACTGAGGGTATGTGGTCTTTTATACAGCTGACAGAGTGTCTTTAAGACTTCTGATATATCCAAGCATTTTCTACACAGGAACTGTTGCTGAATGATGGAATGTGCGATTAATGGTTTCGATCCACCGACATTTTCTATCGCCTTTGAGACGACAGCAATGACACTTGTGTTTTCTCCACAAATGTTTTTACCACCATCAGTTTTGACAGACCTTAAGTTTTTCCGTTGAAGACTGTTTTTATCAACAGTATTTTCTACGCCTTTAAAAAGTTCTTCTCTCGTGGCAGTGACGTGAATGCTATGAACGTCAAGAAACTGTTGATAAACTTCATGATTTTTGTTCATCCATTCAATAAGAAATAACACCTGTGCACTATCCGATACACACGTTGACTCATTCAGAACCAACGAAAACCACTCATAGTGTTGAGTTTTCTCAGAAAACTGAGTTACTGTATTTAGATTCGAGCTGCAGCCTTTGCAGAAAAACTGATGTTTTTAAATAAATTAGCTTTTTCTGGAGACATTTCTTCAGCTTCTGCAGTCATACAATCCATTATTAGTTTGCCATGAGTAAATGATTTTCCATGTTTTGTTACTGAGTGAGCCATGGGGAAACTAGGAGAGTTGCTCCTTGTTGTTCAGTTTTTACTTTCTTAAAACAAGATTTTCTGAGATTTCAAAACACGTTTCAAACACGCATAATTTCTAACCTTTGGTATCTTGTAAATTTGGAATAGTTTTGAGAATTTTTTGTCTCATAATGTATTCCTTGAGAAATTATGTTGTTTTATTGCAAATTATACACACTGACTTATTACTTCACTCAATTACGAAATAAAGATGTCCCCATTGCTCTTGGAAATTTCAGTACTCACTATCTATCTTCCGTGTCTTTTACGTGTTTACACGAATCTGTACAAAAGAGACTTGAGTGCAAATTAAATTGATGTCAATTAACAGTATTAAGAGTAAAGTTTCTGAGTAAAAAATTGCACTGTATTTATCTTCAAGGAGACTTTAATAAATTTAAAAATTCGCTGTTACATATACCGTTTTCACTAAGACACTGTAGTCACAAAACACTCTGACCCTCTGTACTCTCCGGAAAACTTCATTATTATACATTTAACACTGTCATAAGTAGTCACAACAGTACGTGAAGCCCTGCACGCACATTAGTTATCGGAGAGGCAGTGATATTAGCAGGTCACTTGCCCGTAACTACCAACAGAAACTGCGGAATGATAATCACTCCCGCTCCCTCTGCCATAGATCTCAATCACTGGCTACACCTGAAATAAAAATTTGCTCGTAATTCAACACTGCAGTATTTAGGTGTAATGAACCAAAGTCTGTCCAAGTTTTTATGAGCCAGGGATGGTCGCAGAGAACGAATAGGTAGCCACTATTGCCGACGTGTGGTGAGTTATGTTGTGGTGGGAAGATATCCTGCAGTGCTGGTGGAATATGCAGATCGTGCTACGTTCTGAACTGCTGCTGCGATTTTAATGACGTACGGAAGTAACAAGCTTTCGCGAAAGTGTGTTACAGCAAGCCTCACGAGTGGTTTCTATTTGTAACAATGTAATGAAGTTAAGGACATACCTCAAGAATAAACAATAAACCGATCATTGTGTAATGAGTGTGTGCAGTGTTACTCGGTGTCAGCCCGTAAGATCTGGTAGTAGTGGCAAGTGTCACCAAAACTTCTGCACTACATTGAGGATTTCCGAGCAGTACTAGGGTACCAGGCCTCCAGGAATGCAGATTATAGCTCGGTTCTGGACCTTGGGGATTTAGTGGAAGAGCCGGTGTGGCCAAAAGCCTAAAACTCTTACAGAGGCCTTTTCTATTTGGAAAGGGATTAATGGGTGCGGTTACTGATGGATCAAAAGTAGAAGAATCTACCTCCAACTCTGCCATATTTTCCCCTGACTCAGGCTGTGACTGAACCCGAAAGGTTTCCAAAGCCACAAATGTATTAAGAAGGTCCTTATGCTAGAGCTTTTGGCGAAACTTTTCCTCTGTTAGAGCAGCAACAGATTCTGTAGCAACACCAGCACACACAAATAAACCACTAAAACACTACTAAAGAAAAACGTTATAAATTACCTTTTTCTCGTGTGACGTCACCCATCTACAGTCTGAACAATCGATAGCCAAATTATCAACACGTGTACATGTAAAAAATGTGCCTCCTACAGCCTTAGTGCAAGGCAATTCGTGCCCTGCAAGACTGCAAAACGAACAACGACAAGTTCACGGATTCACATTAATTCGCAAACACAACCTTATTATACTCTATCCAGTACCCCACAAATTGAGTTAACTGAGGAAAAAATACTTAATTGAACACAAACAAAGTGTGGCTCAACGCACCCCATTGGAATGAGCCAATACTAGTGAATTGGAGATATTCCGCTCGAATGTAATTTACTAAATTACACAGTCTTACTGCCCGACTCTAAAAAACAGTATTTGGGCTCAAGAGTTACCCAACAATCGCTTCCCTTGGCAAACTGTACGGTTTGTATGTTGGAAAAACACTTCCCCAGACCACCTGCGTCGTGAAGCGTAACGACTACTTCATGACACCAACTGTAACACCTGGACCTGTTCCTGACCATTGCGCCTCATGATGGGTGAGATGGTGAGGGAGAGGGCAGATTACCGCGGCAACGTATCCTCACGGACGCCTCTTCCCGTTGGTGACGTCCCGAAGTCCCGCGGCTACTACTCCTGGCCGAAGCTAAATGAGTCAGTCATTGGGCAGGTAGTCAACCGATTTTCATCAAGGAGGGTGGATTGTGGTATCTCTGAAATTCAAAAGCACATAATTCTCTTTGGTTCAAGAGGCAGACAGAATGACAGTACTACTCAATGCTTTGAGCAACGAAGTTCGATTATTTATACGCTTACAGCTATGATTTTGATGTAGACCTATCGGAGGGCAACAAGTACGTTTTCTTTATATTACTTGTTCTGGTAGCTTTTTCTAGCTGGCTCTCTACTGAGCACGGGTCGCTATACCGAGTTAAATTTGCGATGTGTGGGTTTCTTGGTAGCACGTACGTTCCCGAGTAATAAAATATTACTTCACTCTTGGTCAGACTGTTCCATGCCCTCGGCCGTTGACAGGTGTCGTAAACGCCCCTCTGCCTGGACTGTTTTATAATAGTGGCAACAATACCGTCGAGTGGCTTACTTAGTTATCACATAGGCCAGGCACGCCTCTACTGCCTACAGGGCGTAGGAATAAAATTCTAACAATTCACAAATCCCGCGCCGAAATTTTACAGGACGCAAAAGTACAAAGTGTACTACACATTGCGGAAAACTGGTGCAGACAAAAGAATATAAGTGTCAGGCCCAAGAAAACTTATTTAGCTCCGTTTACGAGGAAGCTAATTCATCACATACATCGTTTACTGAAATGTCAAGCTTCTTGAAGAAACTCTACGAGCAGAGGGTTGCGAAACTATCATGGGTCATTCACGTAAAGAATAAACATTTATGGGCAAAAAACACTCTCATGAGCACTAAAAGGGCGAGATGTAAAAACTAGGTTCTAAATCCCTAGGAACATGTTGTGGATATTCACCACTGCAATAAGACCTATCACAACTGATGGGGCTACAATATGGCGAAATGAAGTAGAAGGTGGTTGTTAGGTAGGTAGGTAAGGTGCAGATATTGGACTGGTTAGCTATAACGGGAGGAATTAGCAGCACACCCACTGCTGGTATGGAGACCATGCTGAACATGCCACCATTGCATCTTTTGGTTACAATGGAGACAGCGGCAGAGACATACAGTTTAAGAATTAGAAATAACTTGATTCCTTTAGCATAACGAAAATTTCACATTTGTGAATGCGGTAAATATAAGAACTGTTTGTGAAATGCCGACTGATCATACAATAATTTTTTGCGACTTCATAAACGTTTCGACGTAACAAATGCAAGAAGGGAGCAGTGGAAGAATGATCCGCAACGCCTTTCAGGAGACATAGTCTGGTATGCTGGAGGGTCGAAAACAAATAAACCTGCTGGGTCCCGAATATACGGGGCACAGCGTTGAATAGAGAGAGCAGTGTCTCGAGGGAAGTTGTCCACAGGCGAAATTATCCGATCGGGGTGTGCACGGAGAAGCATTTGCATAGGTGTTACGAAGATCGTAGCACCTATTTTTGTAAGGTGGTCACGTCGTTTTGATTTTTGCATGTGCACGTTAGAGAGAGAGCAATTGACGTTAAACAATCTTTAGTTTTGTCGTGGCAAAGTATTTGCCTCTGCGCACTCTGATACGTTATTTTAAGTAGGGTAGGCGAGAGACGTATTTCGTAGTGCTGTGTTGTCTTGTGATTGTACGTTTTAGATGAAGAAAGATGTGTTGTAAAGGACAACAAGGATGAATATCATCTATATATTGAAAGTTGAAAGGAATATAAATTTTGAATAACCATTTTTTCTTAAGTGTACGACTCTGAGATACGACTGCAGCATTGAGCACCTAATTTGTAGAAATGATTATTGCCAGATAGTTAACTTCGTTCACTTACCCAGAGCTGAGAGAAAGACTACCCCACTTCCCTGATCCGTTACATTTCAGTTCAAATTACGTTATACTTTGTTAAAGGTTAGCATACGAGCTCAAGGTGGATAACAGTTTGTAAGGACATAGTTTTGGTAATAAGTAATTTTTTTTTAATAGTGGAAAGTAAAGTAGGGCTAAATTTCACGCAGAACCAGAAATACAATGGGAGTGTTATTCATGTATTCAGATTGCTAACCAGCTGTGAAATATCTATCAGCGCCTGGATCGTGATTAAATATCATTGCAGAATGCAATGAAGCCTTTCGGAGACTAGGGGAAAGCAACAGGGTAAAATTACTGGGGGTCCCTAGTCACTCAGGAACTGATAGCAATGAACAAGCTAATAGAATGATCTGAACAGGCGCGATGTGTCGATATGTTGGACCGGAACCTGTCATAACCTAAGGAGATGGTAAAAACAAAACTACATAATTAAATCAGAAGGCAGCACGTAGAATATTGATCTAAGACCCAAAATCAAAAATATGGCATACCAATGTTGCCGAATCCATATTTCAAGAGAAGTTCTATAATGAGGAACTTGAACAGGAAACAGATCAAAAATCGTGGTAGAACTCATCACTGGCCGGGGAACTTCATAAAACATCAAGATACGATGGATACGGAAGGAAAGGCCCACTAAGTGTGGAATAAGTGGTGAGGAGGATGAAATTGCACCACATATAATCATCGAATCTGAAGCTTTAGCGGGCAAAAGTCACAGAATATTCGACTCGGCAGAGCCTGAGGAAATGGTGTGTAATAAGGACCTAGTGAAGAGTTAATGGTACCTGTTTGCTTTACTAGAACCACAGGGGGCGAAAGAGCACAATGAACTCTGTTTCCGTGGGTTCAGCAGTGGGCTGAGACTACTATTGTTTTTATGTACCTGCATTAAACATATTAAATTGAAGGGTCTCTTCGTCATTTTGCTTAACATTTAACTTAATGTACGTACCTCTGACACCTAAAATCTGGTTGCAAACTGTAAACTAAATAAAAAAAGACTTAGCCGCTGAGCGCGTCTATAGTGGCTACAAGTTGTATTATCTCTATTTCACTTCATATTTTACTAACTTCTGGTAACCATCCGAGCCCGACCACGCATATTCAACACATCTGTGTGTAATATGTCGGTATATACATCCTTTCCTCGTCTAACCTGATGAATGAAATCGAGAATGAGAGTGTACAAGACAAATTTCAGTATCTAGCTCTGTGAGAGTAAATGTAATCTGCAAGTGTGGCTGAATAGCCAGTCCCATAAAGCACATATCAGCTAGCAAAGAGGTTGCCCGCAGCTCGTGGTCTAGTGGTAGTTCAGTTTCAGCCGCGCTAGCAAGTGGACGTTGTTTGCTGCTGCGCTGCAATTCCGTGTTTACATCGCTGTACTTGAGCTTCGCTGAGTGTTATCCGTCCGTTAACCTCCGTGTTCCTTCATATTCCTTGCGATCTGATTGCTCATTCTGGTCGTGCTGATGCTAAGTGGAATTTTGGGTGTTTAACTGAAATTTTGTCGCTGGATTAACCATAGATACAAACCTCAGGAAGAATACTCAGGTATTTGCTTTTGATAAGGTGTCCCGTCCTGCTCAGCCGACATCCCTGGAAGTAGATGACTGGATTACACAGGTAATTGCCGGCTTGTTTGACCGAGCGGTTCTAGGCGCTTCAGTCTGGAACCGCGCGACCGCTACGGTCGCAGGTTCGAATCCTACCTCGGGCATGGATGTGTGTGTGGTGTCCTTAGGTCAGTTAGGTTTAAGTAGTTCTAAGTTGTAGGGGACTGATGACCTCAGATGCTAAGTCTCATAGTGCTCAGAGCCATTTGAACCATTTGAACCAACAATAAAGATGAAGAATCCCATGTTTCCCCACAAAAAAATTCGGAGGCGTTAGTTTACAGCATGCCCACGTAGTTTACTATCTTAGCAGCGCTTTTCACACGTAAACCTGACCACAGCAAAAAGCGCAACATAGTGAAGAGTTACTGTTGCTGTCAAAATACTGTAAGAATCGCAGAAAGCACGTTGCGAAAAGTGGTTTAACATATCTGACTGCCTCTCAAAAACGGTTTCTTTTACTCTCGAGCGACCGATAAACGTTCTCCGGAAATCTGCGACAGCTGAAAATCATCACAAAGCTCGACTGCTCACACATATCTAAATGTAGCTAAACATTTATAAACCATCTGAAGCAAAGGCATTGTCCATATTAGCGCCTTTCAACACTCCTTTGCTTCATATGATTTTACTCTGTAATTGACGTACTTTATAGTATTTGTACTATATATAGTATGCATAGCATGTATAGTACGTACAATTAGTGTAAAGTGTTCTTTGCATGGGTATTTAATGAGCAGTAATAGTAAAGTTTTATTGTGGTAGTAATGAGTGGTTATTCCATAGGACAGTGTGTGCACTCCTTGGACAGCGCTATCTAGAGGCCGGTTGAGAATCACTAGAAACGCAGCAGGTAACCCTGCGCGGAATAAGGCACTGTGATGCCGACCGTTGTTAGTCGAGCAGCGGTTGCGTACCAAATAGTTTTATCTTGTGACATCGGTTTTACATAGCTGATGGAAAAAAACGACAATGAGAGCAGTTTTTTATTTTCTTGTGCCAATGATTTTATATCAGCTGGTCTGCCACAGGTATCGTTATAACCAAATGGTTTATAAACGTCAAGCTATATTCATGTGTGTGGTACTGTACTAATAGTAATGTACATAGTGTAACTCATGTAACCCCCCCCCCCCCCCTCAAACCTGTCACTTTATATCTTCGCAGATCCGATTATGGCACCTTCAGTGTGTTGAAACCGGTTATCCAGTAAACAGTATTTAAGCGATCTTGGCTTTTGAATTATTTTTAAATTCGTAGATACACTTGCAGCGGCCACATGAATAGTTGGAAGTGGATCCAAGATCAAATAGCTCTGATTACAAGGACATCCCCTGAGAGTATATCATTCTCATTGATACACAAGCCTGAAGCACGCTTTTTTCGGGGCGCAAAAAATAACACTGTGTACTGGTTGCTAGGAAATTTAGTTAGTTACGTCATTAAAAAATTAAGATCCGACAGCACCATAAACTTCAAGTTACACATGCTGTGTGAAATTAGAAGGTATTCGAATCACAAGAAAAAGTTCGGTAGTATGTCAAATATTATATTTGATAGAATAGGCAGTGGTTAAGAGAAAAGAGGAGACTGTAATGACAGTGATGTATTGTAGTTACCTTAAGGATATTATTTAAATTTTTATTGTAAACTTTTGGTTTGTATTTTTTCTACTTCAGAACAAAATTTTTGAAATTTTATGAGATAATGTACATACCTTATGTGACAGTCAGATTGTGTGTCTAATAGTGTCAAAACACAGAACAATATAGCTGCTTTAATGGTTTATAGTATTAATGTGCAAATTGACAGTTTTTATGGAAATGTCTATATCGATTGGTTGTTGTTGTGGTCTTCATCGTGAGACTGGTTTAATGCACCTCTCCATGTTACTCTATCCTGTGCAAGCTTCGTTATCTCCCGGTACCTACTGCAACCTACATCCTTCTGAATCTGTTTAGTGTATTTATCTCTTGGGCTCCCTCTACGATTTTTACCCTCCGCGCTGCCCTCCAATATTACATTGGTGATCCTTTCATGCCTCAGAATATGTCCTACCAACCTATCCCTTCTTCTAGTCAAGTTGCGCCACAAACTCCTCTTCCCTCCAATTCTTTTCAATTCAACCTCATTAGTTATGTGATCTACCCATCTAATCATAAGCATTCTTCTGTAGAACCACATTTCGAAAGCTTCTATTCTCTTTTTGTCTAAATTATTTATCATCCCCGTTGCACTTCCGTACATGGCTACACTCCATACAAATACTTACATAAAAGGCTTCCTGACACCTAACTCGATGTTAACAAATTTCTCTTCTTCACCAACGCTTTCCTTGCCATTGCCAGTGTACATTTTACATCCTCTCTACTTCGACAAGCATCAGTTATTTTGCTCCCCAAATAGCAAAACACATTTACTACTTTAAGCGTCTCATTTCCTAATTTAATTCCCTCAGCATCACCCGACTTAATTCGACTTCATTCCATTATCCTCGTTTTGCTTTTGTTGATGTTCATCTTATATCCTTCTTTCAAGACACTGTCCATTCCGTTCTGCTGCTTTTCCAGGTCCTTTGCTGTCTCTGACAGAATTACAATGTCATCGGCGAACATCAAAGTTTTAATTTCTTCTCCATGTATTTTAAATCCTACTCGGAATTTTTCTCTTGTTTCCTTTACTGCTCAATATAGAGATTGAGTAAAATCGGGGAGAGGTTACAACCCTGTCTCACTCCCTTCCCAACCACTGCTTCCCTTTCATGTTCCTCGACTCTTATAACTGCCATCTGGTTTCTGTACAAATTGTTAATAGGCTATCGCTCCCTGTATTTTACCCTTCCACCTTCAGAATTTGAAAGAGAGTATTCCAGTCAACATTATCAAAAGCTTTCCGTAGGTCTACAAACGCTAGAAACGTAGGTTTGCCTTTCCTTAATCTAGCTTCTAAGGTAAGTCGTAGGGTCACGTGTTTCAACATTTCTACGGAATTCAAACTCATCTTCCATGAGGTCGGATTCTACCAGTTTTTCTGTAAGAATTCGTGTTTGTATTTTGCAGCGGTGGCTTATTAAACTGATAATTCGATAATTTCCACATCTGTCAGCCTCTGCCTTCTTTGGGATTGGAGTTATTATAGTCTTCTTGAAGACTGAGGGTATTTGCCTGTCCCATACATCTTGCCCACCAGATGGTAGAGTTTCGAAAGGGGTGGCTCTCTCAAAGCTATCAGTAGTTCTAAAGGAATGTTGTCTACTCCCGGAGCCTTGTTTCGACTTAGGTCTTTCAGTGCTGTATGAAACTGTCAACGCACTGTCATGGCTCCCATATCATCTTCATCTACATCCTCTTCCATTTCTATAACATTGTCCTCAAGAATATCGCCCTTGTATAGACCCTCTATATACTCCTTCCACCCCTCTGCTCTCCCTTCTTTCCTTAGAACTGGGTTTCCATCTCAGCTCTTGATATTCATGCAAGTGATCCTCTTTTCCCCAAAGGTCTCTTTAATTTTCCTGTAGGTAGTATCTATATTAAACCTAGTGAGTTAAGCCTCTAAATCCTTACATTTCTCATCTAGCCATTCCTGGTTAGCCAGTTTGCACTCCCTGTTGATCTCATATTTGCGACATTTGTATTATGTTTACCTGCTTGATTTACTGTATTTTTGTATTTTCTCCTTTCATCAATTAAATTCAGTATGTCTTCCGTTACCCAAGGATTTCTATTAGCCCACGTCTTTTTACCTATTTGATCCTCTGCTGCCTTCACTATTCCTTCTCTCAAAGCTACCCATTCTTCTTATGCTGTATTTCTTTTCCTCATTCTTTTCACTCAGTCCGTTATAATCTCCCTGTAACTCTCTACAACCTCTGGTTCTGTCAGTTTATCCAGGTCCCATCTCCTTAAATTCCCACTTTTCTATAGTTTCTTTAGTTTTAATCTACAGTTCATAACCAGTAGATTGTGGTCAGAGTCCACATCTGCCCCTGGAAATGTCTTACAACTTAAAACCTGGATCCTAAATCTCTGTTTTACCAATACATAATCTATCTGAAACCTGTCAGTATCGCCAGGCTTCTTCCATGTATACAACCTTCTTTTATGATTCTTGAACCAATTGTTAGATATGATTAAGTTATGCTCTGTGCAGAATTCTACCAGGTGGCTTCCTCTTTCATTCCTCACCCCTACTCCATATTCACCAAGAACGTTTCCTTCTCTTCCTTTTCCTGCTATCGAATTCCAGTCACCAATGACTATTAAATTTTCGTCTCTCTTCTCTATCTGAATAATTTCTTTTATCTCATCATACATTTCATCAATCTCTTCGTCATCTGCGGAGCTAGTCGGCATATAAACTTGTACTACTGTGGTAGGTGTGGGCTTCGCATCTATCTTGGCCATAATAATGCGTTCACTATGCTGTTTGTAGTAGCTTACCCGCATTCCTATTTTTTAAACCTAATCCTGCATTACCTCTATTTGATTTTGTATTTATAACCCTGGGTATTAGATTAGTAAATGAGACACTTAAAGTAGTAAAGGAGTTTTGCTATTTGGGGAGCAAAATAAGTGATGATGGACGAAGTAGAGAGGATATAAAATGTAGACTGGCAATGGCAAGGAAAGCGCTTCTGAAGAAGAGAAATTTGTTAACATCGAGTATAGATTTAAGTGTCAGGAAGTTATTTCTGAAAGTATTTGTATGGAGTGTAGCCATGTATGGAAGTGAAACATGGACGGTAAATACTTTGGACAAGAAGAGAATGGAAGCTTTTGAAATGTGGTGCTACAGAAGAATGTTGAAGATTAGATGGGTAGATCACCTAACTAGTGATGAAGTATTGAATAGGATTGGGGAGAAGAGAAGTTTGTGGCACAACTTGACCAGAAGAAGGGATCGGTTGGTAGGACATGTTCTGAGGCATCAAGGGATCACCAATTTAGTATTGGAGGGCAGCGTGGAGGGTAACAATCATAGGGGGAGACCAAGAGATGAATACACTAAGCAGATTCAGAAGGATGTAGGTTGCAGTAGGTACTGGGAGATGAAGAAGCTTGCACAGGATAGAGTAGCATGGAGAGCTGCATCAAACCAGTCTCAGGACTGAAGACCACAACAACAACAACAACAACATTAAACCTAATCCTGCATTACCTCTATTTGATTTTGTATTTATAACCCTGTATTCACCTGACCAGAAGTCGTGTTTCTTCTGCCACTGAACTTCACTAATTCTCATTGTATCTTACCTTAACCTTTCGATTACCCTTTTTAAATTTTCTAACCTACCTGCCCGATTAAGGGATCTGACATTCCACGCTCCGACCCGTAGAACGCCAGCTTTCATTCTCCTGATAACAACGTCCTCCTGAGTAGTCCCTGCCCGGAGATCCGAATGGGGGACTACTTTACCTTCGGAATATTTTACCCAAGAGGACGCCATCATAAGTTAACCATACAGGAAAGCTGCATGCCGTCGGGAAAAATTACGACTGCAGTTTCCCTTTGCTTTCAGCCGTTCGCAGTACCAGCACAGTAAGGCCATTTTGGTTAGTGTTACAAGGACAGAGCAGTCATTCATCCAGACTGTTGCCCATGCAACTACTGAAAAGGCTGCTGCCACTCTGCAGGAACCACACATTTGTCTGGCCTCTCAACAAATACCCCTCCGTTGTGGTTGCACCTACGGTACGGCTATCTGTATCGTTGAGGCACGCCAGCTTCCCCGCCAATGGCAACGCCCATGGTTCATGGAATGAATCGATTGGTTAATACCATAATATTGTACCTAATATAATGCAATATTCAATGGCTGCTAAGTCAGTTTTCCAGTGATATATCTATTATATAGGTCTGATCACGTTAGATAATTACCATTCCATTCATGACCAGAAAGTGTAGTTGGAAGGCTAGTCAGTTTTATAACATCTCTTCTCCGCCATTCTCAAGTTTTTAAGAAATTGTATAACACGATTATTAAATTGTTTTTTTGTGGGATGGGCATATGTGTTCCACATTCTGTGCAATATCTAGTCTGACTGAGCTGAGAAGGTTAAAGATCAGTTTCTTCCCTTGGCCTGTCTCTCACGGAGACGATTTATTTTCGTACATTAATATATTAAAATTATCCCAAAACTCGTTGATATCCTTCATAAAGTACTGTTTATGTATTGAAAAGATTGGAGCACATGTAATTCAAAGTGCAGTTTTTTTTTTTTTATTTATTCGCGTTTGAAGGAGACTGAAAGTCTTTAAAAACTTTTCTTGGTATTCAAATTAATTCTTTCTGGTAATTTAGTCAGTAACACAAACTTCTGTTGTATATCTTTAACATCACCATAACTGCAATGATCAAACTGTTATTGTTTAAATCATTCCCAGTATAAATGTGTCCATGTTTAGTGCATGTAATTAGTATGCATTTTGAATGTGTAACATTGTTCCTTAAATAAATGTTTACAAAAATATGTAGCTGCCTCTGGATCACGGGGTCCCGTGTTCGATCCCGGCCTGGTTGGGGATTTTCTCTGCCCGAGGACTGGGTGTTTGTGTTGTCCCTATCATTTCATCATCATTTTTTAACGTAGATCAAATTCGACTGTATAAAGATTGGGACACTGAACTGGCGCTGATGACCGCGCAGTTGAGCGTCCACAAACGCGAGACGGGGCAACGACTAAGTGTGACTGTGCATATATGAGCGGTATATGGAATATTTCTTGTTAGTTTCGGGCCATTATGAACAGTTCCAGTTATCCACGAATGCAAGCTATTGTCCTATTCCCCCCTTTTCGAACACATGACGCGTGATATATCTTCTCAGTTCAGTCTGATTTAGTTAGTCGTTGATCTCACAGGTATAGCATCATAGAACAGGTTTCTGAAATTTCTCTAATTTCGATTTCAGTTCATTATCTAGTTCCCACGTGTCTTCGTTGTGTCAGCTTGTGTTAAGTAGGGATCTCAAAGCCTTACCTTCGCAGATCGTGTCTCACGGTAATATATCCTGTCCAATTTGTTTAGCTATTCTAAGTTTTACCACTCATATTATGCAGGATTTTTGTTTCAGGCGACCACGTGTTCGTGGATTGTGAGAAACTTTATATGTCACAGTTACTAATTCTCTGGGTAAAAGTTCTAAATTAGTCTCAGAACTTCTTCTTTGGTACAACCATTAACAGGTCATTCTTACTGATGAATTCCTGTTAACTTGCTTCGTGCAACCACGTGCAACCACGTGCACACTGATGGAGGTTTTCTTTATTCTTATATTTGTCCCAAATCTCTATTGTATGTGTATATGTGCGTGAATGTCGCCATTGAAATATTCCTCTGACCCTGACCTCATTAATAATTAATGACAAACCATGACAGGGTCTCCAATATGCAGTTTTTATTTTGTAGCCCAGTCGAGAGCAATATTAAAAAAAGCAGCCATCATCCACTCATTAGTTGTTTAGTTTACTAGTTTGTTCAGTTGTGTCTTTAATAAAAATGATATTTTTACCAAAGCAAGTGCTTACATATACTCTCGCAAACTTCCATCTTTGTGTCCCACTGCTTTTCGTTGTGCAACAGATAAATATGGCGAAGTTATTTATTTAACATTTATCCAACTATCATAAATGTCCATATCCAGCAACCCAATTCCTTTAAATTTCGAAGGCTTTTCTTTCCTGTACGATGAAGAGTGAAAGAAACTGGTACACCTGCTTAATATCCTTTAGGGCCCCCGTGAGCACACAGAGTTGGCGCAACATGACGTGACATGGACTCGACTAATGTCTGAAGTAACGCTGGAGGGAATTGACAGCATGAGTCCTGCAAGGCTTCCTATTATTCAGTAACAGTAAGAGGTGATGGAGATCTCTTCTGAACAGTACGTTGCAAGACATCCCATATATGCTCAAAAATGTTCATGTGTGGGGAGGTTCGTGGCAGCGGAAGTGGTTAAACTCAGAAGAGTTTTCCTGTAGCTACTCTGTAGCAATTCTGGACGTGTGGGGTGTCACATTGTCCTGCTGGAAGTGCCCAAGTTTGTCGGGATTCACAATGCACATGGAGGGATGCAGGCGATCAGACAGGATGCTTACGTAAGTGTCATCTATCATACTTGTATCTAGAATTATCAGGCGTCCCATATCACCCCAACTGCATGCGCCCCACACCATTACAGAGCTTATAGCTGTTATATTTATATAGAAACTCGCTGTCATCATTGTACACTTTGTAAATCATTATTCACATTGCACCATGAGATACGCAACAGTTTGAATATTGTTTGGAAATTTCATTTTGAAACAGAAATCTAGTTTAGCCGGTGCTTGCTTGCCGTTTGCTGTTGTGCTTTCGAGAAATCTGCACCAGTGTTGTCACAAGACGCGAGGTAACTGGAAATTTTGATTAGGACCATGTTCTTTTACTACAGTTGCACATTTAGTGTAAAGAGAGGTTGTATTTAAAGCAGTTATGGTCCAGTTCAAATTAAGTTATGTGTTGCCACTACACGTAAATAAAATAAGGAACAGTGTTTTCGGTTTTTATTTTATATTTTCTTTTATTTTATTTTGAAAATATTTGTTACCGATATTAATTTTCACTTACCACAATTTGAGAACCATCCTTGAAACCTTGTCACTGAATTAAGCTACGAGCTGATACAGGATGCAATAAAGTATATTACAGGATGGAAGCAATGTGTTGTGACATCAGTATTAATCCCACGACATACAGAAACTAATTTTTGTAGCAGTTTTCGTACACCTTTTGCAGTGTACTACCACAACATGTCTGGCACAGACAGAGGTGGTAAGAAATGTTCCCAAAAGTTTTTCGATACCCCTTAGTTTTCCCAAGGACCACAAATGACACATTAATTTTGCGGGAAGGATACTTCCCTAGCCACTACCAGGAACTATATTAATGGTAACCATAGTTCCCAATAACCATTAGTACACCGCTTTTTGTTGGGATACATATTTCTCGCAGTCCTGAAGGCTGTATTTCACAAAAAATTTAACTACAGCTGGTGCAGCGGACTGCCACCAGATGCCAGGAGGGTACAGAAGTGATAACACATATTCCCTTACGCACTGTAAATACACACTACAGTGGGAAGTACACCCTGCAACGGTTAAAATAATCAATTAATAGATATACATCACATTGACGCTACACACAGTGTGAACCTGTACCAAATTTTTAGAAATCGCAAAAAGATGAGGTTCCTGTGCGCATATTCCAGCAGTGTATTAAGTAAACTGAAATGCAAGGGAGAATGATGAAATGGAGTGCATAAAGCATTAAAAAGAACAATTAAAATACTTTATTGTTGTCCTGTAGCAACACGCGAAAAATAATCGATCTCTTAGGCTCTGCAATATCATTTCTCTGAACGCTAGACCGTCCCGGAATTAATCATCAGTGCAGGACAGAAAACGATTACATTTTAAATATGTTAATACCCAACGCATTGTGTATTACTATGCATTGCAAACAACTGTAACGGTCTCACCAAATCCGTAACTGCAATATCATCCTATGATCAGTTTAAGACCTCATGACCACCACGTTCAGGACACAAGTACAAATTAAATTGAATTGGCTGAATAACACAAGTGACCTGCCTAACACGTGAACTACACAAGTGTTTCGTAAATATATTGCTCAAAGAGCTTCATGACCTATCGTTACCAACTACAAAACATCTTTTTGAAATACATACAACATTTATTTCACTGTCTAAAGAAAAAAAACTATGAAGATATAAAGGCACTGTTTAAAGTAGAACTCTTATAGACTTCTCATTATAAATAGGAGCACATCTGTAATGTGTTCTGAAAAGATTCATTTCAGGATGTTATAAACTCATGTAAAACAAGAAAAAATATCCTTTATATTCACATAAAGAAAGGAAGCCACTTAGCAATGAATATTAAGTTTGTGTGATATTACTGATGCTGGGATTAAATAATGGTAACATCATGGTGAAGACTGCATGCTTGACATTATATAAATCTAATTCATGAGTACCACCTTTTTAGTTCCATAATAACAATAAAGTCACTTTTACAATATTGCAAAACAAACAATTATTCGAATATAAATATCTAAAAAGAATTTATTTAATTGTTACATACAGAACTGTTAAAAGGTATAGTGTCAGATTGTAGAAACTAAAGTTATGTTAAAAGACCTATTAACCCCCGTAATGCCAAGACATTTTACATAGTGTGCATTACCAAGAGGAGGGGGGGGGGCGACATTGTGCCCATGCTGAAAACTTTTTTTTAAATAATTCGTTAATTATTGTACAATGATATTAACAACAGGTTTTTAAAAGGGCAACTGATATGCGATAAGGGACCAGAAATTGAAAATACCTTTAGCACAGTCTTAGCAAAAACAACACACTTTCAATAAGTGTACTGCCGGTTTTATGAACACCACAAAAAATATAAAATGCCAACATCGGTCATTGTTTTTGACGTTTCCTCTCAGTATACGTTTTAAAGAGATACTGATGTCTAAATAAGGCCCTTAACTTGGAAATACTGACAACGACCTTCGTTGTAGAAAGTGACATCTACAATTGAGACTTAAATTTTTCGGTTGAGATTAAATGAAAAATTTAAAATATGCTAGGTGTATGACAAAAGTGATGTGACTGATTTTTTATCTACCAAATTTTTTTTTCGAGTATTGGTCCCTACGCAGTAGTTGGTTTCGGTAACTTTACGTCGGTAAAATCTTTGTTCCCAGGCTTGGCAGCAGCGCCGAAAGGCTTTTAAGTTGGAGGGCCTTCAATAAGTTAGTTACAGTCTTTAGAATGTTTCGAGAGCCCTAAAACGACGTCCTTTTCAGTAATTTTTAGTTTGCATGGCAATGGGACGCTATAATTATTCAGCGTCCATTTGTCTGCATCCAGTCGGTCTCACTCGATTTAATCTTTTCCTGAGCGTTTGAAGGACTTCCTTGTATAACACAAGGTTGAAAGTTTGTTCTGGAGGAACAAATTCATTGTGCATGATATTCATACAGTCAAAAAAGTAAATACGAGCTGTTTTGATCTTTGATTTGCTCATTCGAGCCTCTTTTGGTGGAGGAGATTTCTCAGTATGCCACTACTCACTTTGCCCCTTCGTCTGAGGATCATACTCAACAATCCTGGATTTATCAGCGATGATCACACTACAGAAACTTTCGCAGCTAATGGCAGTCTTCTCAAGAAGACCAACACACGTGTTTCTTCGATTGTTGTTCTGCTCAATTGTGAGGATTCTCAGCACGATTTTGGCACAAACCTTCCACATGTGCAAATCTTCAGTCAGATCTTTGATGTAAGGTGAAAGTTGTCAAGTTTGACAGGTCACCCATTATCTTTATTGTTAAATGTCCGTCTGGTCTCGAAATACCATGCACACGTTCGACGTTGTCGTCGGTTTTCGATTTTGAATGCCTCCCTGAGCGAGATTCATCTTCACCGTGCTATCAGCCTTCCAAAAATGATTTGTGCCAGCGAAAAATGTGTGCTTCTGACAAGGAACGTTTCCCATAGGCCTGTTTCAACTTTTCAAAGGTCACACTCATTGATTACCCAAGTTTAACAATAAACGTTACTGAAATCGTCGTTCTAAATTCCGCTGTTCCATTACTGTAAACACACAACGAAAACTCAACTACACTGATGGGGCCTCTCAAAAATCACGTGATTGATGCAAAGAGCTGAAAACTCACACTATCAGAAAGTGACGATCACTCCAGTGTACATAGCACCTCCAATTCGTTCGCAGTGCTGTCTGCGACATTACTTTTCTGACACTACACATATATGGAATCTGTTAGAATATTTCCTTAAAACCAAAAATATGGTTTTCAAAGTGTCAGCGTGCGAACCTTTCAAAGAAACATCATCGATATGGGCTTTTGGAGGCGAAGGCCCACTCCTGTGCCGTTGATGACCGCACGACACAATACTTTAAACTTTGGCTGGACCAATCAACACCTCAATGGAAAAATTATGCCTGGTCGTCAGCAGAGGACTGTTAAAGGTGGTGGAAGCTTTGTAATGGTGCGGGATGTGTGCTGCTGGTATATAACCCCTGATACGAGAAGATACGACTCTGACAGATGACAAGTGCGCATCCTGTCTGATCCCCTGAATCCATTCATACCCATTGTGCATTCCGATGGACTTCCAGCAAGACAGTGTGATACCCCACACGTCCAGAAGTGCTTCATAGTGCCTTCAGAAGCACTCGTCTGAGTTTAAACACTTCCTTTGGCCACCAAACTCCCCAAGCATGAACATTACTCAACATACCTGGAATGCTTTGCAGCGAGCTGTTCAGAAGAGATTTCCTCCCTCTCATACTCTTAAGGACTTATGGACAGTCCTGCATAATTCATAGTGTCAATTGCATGCAGCACTACTTCAGACATTACTCAAATCCATACCACATCGTATTGCACCACTTCTGCATGCTAACGGGGCCCTACGCCATATTCGTCAGTTCTACTACTTTCTTTGGCTCTTCAGCGTACAATCCACTTGTAATCCATTCACTTTAATATATTTATGAATGGAATCACAGTATACAACACCTCAGTTGATCAATAAACATATAATACCAACATGTACATCATCTTCTAAACAATAATTAGTGCAATATGCGGAGTGCACGAAGAGATAATCATCACACTATTTACAAACCTGTCATCAGGTTTTTCAAACATCACTTTTACTTCTCAGCACGTCCCACAATCAAACCACTTTTATGGTCTTCACTTCCAGTTTTACTACATTTATTTCATTTTTTATGCCTGACAATTTTTTATTGACACGCAAACTTCTTCGAAAATTCTGTGCAAGATTTGTGGCTCATAGTAAAATCTCTTTATCGACACTAAGTAGAAAAAGAGAGTTAGCAGTACAGCAAAAATTATCGAAAACATGCTAACAGCCAGGGAAATCATGTTCATCATGTAACAACACACACACAAAATAACTTTGTGTCCTTGGATGCACTGAAACAACGAAGAATTATGTCGCAGTACACGAAATAAATTGCCTTTCACTAATTCGCCTACCACTTCAGCACAGATGCTCCAACTCCATATTTCTTGGGAAGCCCAAAGACATCATTGGCAAATCATGTAATAGGACTGCATGAACACCATACTCACTCACGACAGCCAACTCTTCCCTCATTCTTTAACATACCATTATTATACTTAAAACTCACTACACCTCAGCCCAAGGCCATCACTTCTTGGTATGTCAACAAAATATCAGCCCCTAAAAGCGTATCACTAGCCAAATTCCACACAGTTACTAAATTTGCATGAAGCTATAACCTTCACAAAGAAACTCAGTACCTACTTGTCTCTTCATCTCTGCTCCTTTTCTGGTAATCATCCCCCTTCACTTGAGTCCACTGTACACAAGGTAAAATACACTCCTGCAAATGGAAAAAAGAACACATTGACACCGGTGTGTCAGTCCCACCATACTTGCTCCAGACACTGCGAGAGGGCTGTACAAGCAATGATCACACGCGGAGTTGGCCATCAAATGGCGCTAGCTGCGCAGCATTTGTGCACCGCCGCCGTCAGTGTCAGCCAGTCTGCCGTGGCATACGGAGCTCCATCGCAGTCTTTAACACTGGTAGCATGCCGCGACGGCGTGGACGTGAACCGTACGTGCAGTTGACGGACTTCGAGCGAGGGCGTATAGTGGGCATGCGGGAGGCCGGGTGGACGTACCGCCGAATTGCTCAACACGTGGGGCGTGAGGTTTCCACAGTACGTCGATGTTGTCGCCAGTGGTCGGCGGAAGGTGCACGTGCCCGTCGACGTGGGACCAGGCCGCAGTGACGCACGGATGCTCGCCAAGACCGTAGGATCCTACGCAGTGCTGTAGGGGACCGCACCGCCACTTCCCAGCAAATTAGGGACACTGTTGCTCCTGGGGTATCGGCGAGGACCATTCGCAACCGTCTTCATGAAGCTGGGCTACGGTCCCGCACACCGTTAGGCCGTCTTCCGCTCACGCCCCAACATCGTGCAGCCCGCCTCCAGTGGTGTCGCGACAGGCGTGAATGGAGGGACGAAAGGAGACGTGTCGTCTTCAGCGATGAGAGTTGCTTCTGCCTTGGTGACAATGATGGCCGTATGTGTGTTTGGCGCCGTGCAGGTGAGCGCCACAATCAGGACTGCATACGACCGAGGCACACAGGGCCAACACCCGGCATCATGGTGTGGGGAGCGATCTCCTACACTGGCCGTACACCACTGGTGATCGTCGAGGGGACACTGAATAGTGCACGGTACATCCAAACCGTCATCGAACCCATCGTTCTACCATTCCTAGACCGGCAAGGGAACTTGCTGTTCCAACAGGACAATGCACGTCCGCATGTATCCCGTGTCACTCAACGTGCTCTAGAAGGTGTAAGTCAACTACCCTGGCCAGCAAGATCTCCGGATCTGTCCCCCATTGAGCATGTTTGGGACTGGATGAAGCGTCGTCTCACGAGGTCTGCACGTCCAGCACGAACGCTGGTCCAACTGAGGCGCCAGGTGGAAATGGCATGGCAAGCCGTTCCGCAGGACTACATCCAGCATCTCTACGATCGTCTCCATGGGAGAATAGCAGCCTGCATTGCTGCGAAAGGTGGATATACACTGTAATAGTGCCGACATTGTGCATGCTCTGTTGCCTGTGTCTATGTGCCTGTGGTTCTGTCAGTGTGATCATGTGATGTATCTGACCCCAGGAATGTGTCACTAAAGTTTCCCCTTCCTGGGACAATGAATTCACGGTGTTCTTATTTCAATTTCCAGGAGTGTATATTTGCAACGCTGGACTCTTCAGAGAACAGAGGTTTTGTTGACTATCACTTATCAATAGGTAACTGAAGCATACAAAAGTAAATACATTCAATTTCTCATACTTATTTTTCATCTTGTTTTCAGCACTCAAATCAGCTGCACCCGTCACTTGTCAATTATGTGGCTATGGGGCTATGGGATATCCACTTGCGCATTTTTCTGTGGATAAGCTGATCGTACGTCTAAAAAATAACTATAGCTTCTATCTTGTCAATATCAGTGAGTACCATTCCCTTTACCACCTTGATCTGACGAGACAGTCTTCCAATCCAGTCACTATTACCACTCCTAAAATTGTTGCTTTCATTGCAATCACATAATTCCTCTGATGCCTCCACTTCCCGTTCTCATATCCTTCACAATATGTACCACACTGCTGGTGATCATTATTCCAATTCCTCCGTGGCCTCAAACTAGGATAACAAAACTTTCTGTTGCTTCTACCACAATCATTCTCTTCAGCATTGTCATATTATAATTCTTGGAGAAAAATCTCAAAACCCATAACTATCCTTTCATCTGACCAGGATGAATATTCTGGCTCAACTTGGGGGTAAATTTTACAACTCAATTATAATTCAATTCAGTAGGACTGTAAGTATTGTTAACAAAATTATTTTTCCAAACCATGCATTCAAAGAATGAAGCAGGATTTATAAAATCAGTATTATTAAAATTTTTCATAAACTAGTATGCCAAAGATTCTGTCTTGCGCTGCCTCAGACCAATCTTCTAACAGGAATATTTGATAGAACTCGTCATATGGCTCACATTACACGTACTAAGGTCGCCTACCAAACAGTCATATACAAACTCAGGTCTGTAATCGGCAGGCCGTTTGTAAGGAAATACAAAATCAAACTGCTCTAGACAAGCATCAGGATCAGTACTATTTCATATAATCATAAAAATTTGAAATTTTAGAACAGGCAAGAAATGGTTATATTGGAAACCATGCCTCATTTCACAGTTTCCAGCATCATGATTAGAATGACCATGGTTGTGAAGAATTCTCCTCCTTTCATAACGAGCTACAGGATCTTATTCATCATCATGAACAGAATATTAATCATTGTTATCTGGCACATGACCTCTGCTGTAACAATGACCCCAAACTTTTGTCATTTTAGAAACTCTCTCATTCAAGTACTGACCTAATTCTTTATTCTCCTGTTACACTCCATTTGATATTCTCTGAAACTCCAAAGTTCTGTACAGTTGCTTGGAAAATATATTGATTCCGAACTGAACTGGCAACCTCACATTAATCATGCCTTAGAAAGATATCAAGGCTGTCCTACCTCATACGGAAATTATCTGATCCAGTTAGAAATAAATATCTTAGCACAGCTCAATTTGGCCCTTTCAGGTTCTCACACATATGGGCTGTTGTTATGTGGTCACTCATGTCATGTCACTGACATAGTACTGATTCAGAAATAGGTGATACAAATAATTGTAAGGTTAGTCCAAGGGACAAAAATAATGACGATGATAGAACTTTATCTCTTTTCCTCATTGATATTCTCTGAAAATAACTTAGCAGAGTTTGACACCAGAGAGAACATACTCTATCACGATACCAGGAACAAAAAGGGTTTTGCAATTCCTAGATTAGACTCACAAAAATAGGTAACCTTCGCAAAGTAAACTGTTTGAACTTTTTGAATAAACTGTCATACTCTCCAATCAATACATTTTTCAACAACTTTAGAAGTAAATTGTATGACTGGTTGATGAGCAATCCATTCTACAGTTTTAGCGAGTTGTTCGAGAGTAGTAGGGTAGAATTTGAGTTTTCCGATTATGATTACAGTTCTGTACAACTGGTTAATGTAAGATATATCATGTGTATGTGCAAAGTGAACAGTAATTTTGTAGTGACTACTACTGGATCATCCCATTAATACAAAATCCATTTCACTAAATGTTATCTATGACTAATAAACTCTCTGAATCTGAATAAAGTCCTAAATTTTTTGGGAATCATTTACACAAGAAGATACAGTTCCGTCTTGAACTCTGATCAGCAATAAGAGCAACTGTACAACAACAATAGTTTCAGGAGCCACCTTTTCTTTTGCATTCTATACCTCCTTCTGCTTTCGCACATTGTTTCTGCAACAATGTTTCACTCTTTAAAATTTATTTTTAAACCTTATAGTAAGTCTACGCGTATTGAAATTTGAAATATGAATTCGTGATGGCCCACTTGAACAGACAAGATACTTTGAAATTCTCGTTTGATCGTAATTACGCCCGACCTAAACTACACGAAATCGAAGATTGGCTGGAATACGAAGTGAAAGTTGATTCAGAGGATGTCATTGGAATGCATCTTTCGATAGTGAGCACCGTTGTATTTGTGAAATTGAGGAATGCTAACTTAAGTGACAAAATAGTTGAGTCTTGCGGAGGAATTATGAAGTTTAAACATTGCGATGGACACGTAGGCGAAGTCACCGTGACACGTGCAGGGTTTGGAATACGAACTATCAGGATATTCGAACTACCATTCGAAGTACCGGCGGAACAAATAAACGCAGTGATAGCGCCGTACGGTAAAGTTCTCAGCAATGTTGCCGAACGGTGGTCCAACGCACTCAAATTCCAAGTTCTCAACGGAGTGAGACAATTAAAGGTCGATTTGCACAAGCATGTACCGTCATACATCAGCGTCTGTGGATACCGAGGTATCGTTGTATACGACGGCCAGCCGAGGACGTGCGCGGCGTGCAACTCTCCCGGCCACGTACGCGCGGCGTGTTTACAGCGGCGAGTGGCGCAGCTGCCGGCTGGCGAGGCGCCGCGACCGCCGGCTATGACTGCGCTTCCAGCGACTTACGCTACGGCTGCCCGCGTCCAATTCCTGACCCCAAGCCCTGATGTGAGCACGGAGAACCATCCAACCCGAGACGAAGTCCAGATTGCCACCACTGACACAACAGAAGCGAGACCAACCGAACCTAAGGAAATCGTGACAGGTGTAACGGTTCCAACACAACAGACACCGAAAGATATTGGAAGCCACAGCAAATTCTCCGAATCCTCCACCGCTGAGAATGAAATGCAAGAACAATCCCGGAATGAGCATCCTCATAGTGAACCGATTTCTCTATTGACACCATCATCCACCAAGAGCACGGTCGACAATTTGGCTCGAAACACCACCCGCTTAGAAGATGAGAAGCATGCTGACGAAGACAACATCAGACAGCAGCCGGTGAAATCTAAACGGCAAACACGAAAACAGAGCCCTGAAGAGATTCAAGAACTGGAAAAAAAACTCTCCCGTACCAAAAAAATTCTTAAAACAGATCGAAGTGGAAAGCAAGGCGTGACAGACTTCGGAAAACCAGACATCCCCAACCCGAATGAGGACGTACAGATGAACCTCACCTCTCCATTTGAAGAACCAATGGACACTCTTGACCGCTGTGGACCTGACACGGGGACAGCATGGTCTGACGACACTGAATGCGCTTAGTTTGACTACCGAATGACGCAGGCGTATAAAATCGCTACGCTCAATGTAAACAGAATAGTTTCGGAAGTAAAGTTACAATCTGTGAAGGACTACTTATATGCCGCCGACATTGACATAGCGATGTTACAAGAGGTAGTTACGACCAAAGTAGCGTATGTGTACGGATATGAGGCGATCTTAAACATAGGCAATGAATGTGGAACGGGAATATTGTTCAAACACGGCATACCATGTACAGCAAAAGCAATACTTGAATGTGGACGAGGCATCACTGCACAAATATATGATCTGCTTCTTGTTAATATATATGCTCCCTCTGGATCCAGCGAAAAACGAGCAAGGGGCAACCTGTTCAGGGACGAAATTGTCCCATTAATAACGGATCCTCGACTGCTCATGATTTTGGGTGGAGATTTTAACTGCGTATTGCGTCCAGAAGATCAAGTCCCGAACTTCAACTTTTGTGAGGAGCTGTTGTTGTTAACTAACGGATTAGACATGAGAGATGCTTGGTGCCATCTTCGCCCGCACACCCGAGGATTCACGCACGTATCCAGTACTTCGGCAAGCAGACTAGACAGGCTGTATGTAACGAAAGGTTATATCCACAATGTAACTGACTGCGAAATTTGGCCTCTTAACTTCTCGGATCACTGCACATTTCATATAACCGCGTAGCACAATAAACAAAACACATTCCTGGGAAGGGGCGTATGGCAGCTAAAAGTGTCACTTTTGGAGGACGCAGTACTGAAACAGGAGATCTATGATACATGGCAGCGTTGTCTTCGGACGCAATCCAGATATCCAACACGCATCATGTGGTGGCTACAGTCTGCGAAACCACAGATAAAAAAATGCATCGCACGATATGGTCGTATGAAAGCGTACTGGCGAAAACGCTCCTTGGAGTATCACTTTCTTTGCCTCCGCGAACTATATGATGATTCCATGGGATTAGTAGCAAACAGCTCTCGAATAAAACGCACTAAAGCAAGAATAACGGCGTTGGTACGACAATCACTGGAGGGGAAAAAAGTTCGATCACGTCCTCCGATTGAACTGACGCAGGAGAATAAGTCTGTATATCACATGATACGGGAAGCCAAGAGAGGTAAACAAAAGTTAATCTACACTCTCAGTGATGAACAGGGGAACAAATGCGATCAACAAGTCACAGTGAAAGACTACGTGGTGCAACATTAATCAGAGTCTTACGCCGCGTCGGCGACTGATGCGACTGCAAGTGAGCCGCTTTTATCCAACATTCAATCCACGATCCTCCCGACTGACAACGCCGACCTTGTAGCCTACATAACAGAGGAAGAAGTATGTGCCATAATCAAAGATTCGCCTACAAAGAAATCTGCTGGTTTAGATGGCCTACCCATAGAATTTTATGTTTGTTTTTGGCACATCATAGGATCGGAATTCAAAAAAATATGCAATGAATTATTGGGAGACGCGCAGATGCCATCTCAGTTTACCGAAGGACTGATTGTCCTGATTCCCAAAAAACCACGTAGCACTACGCTGAAGGATTTTCGACCACTAACACTGCTCAATTCCGACTATAAAATCTTCACCCGACTCATCAATTGTAGACTGAAGACGGTATTGCCGACAGTACTTGGCCCTTATCAAATGAGTGCTGTCCCAGGGATATCAATGTCGAATGCATTATGTGAGTATAGGGACATAATATATTTGTCGTGGCTATGTAAGTGCAATGTTGGTCTCATGTTTTTAGACTTCGATAAGGCTTTTGACTGCATCAGCCACCACTTTCTACTAACTGTAATGCAACGGATGGGACTCAGTGCCCATTTTATTCAGATCATACGCAAATGTATAGTCGGAACTTCCTCTCGAATCAAAATTAATGGTCAGCTAAGATCATCAGTCCCGATCAAGCAATCAGTGAGACAAGGCTGCCCCCTTTCTATGGCACTATACGCAATCGCCGTAGAACCGTTACTGTTAACTCTGCATCACAGGTTACAAGGCCTACAGGTGTTGGGTACAAAAACCGTGTGTCACGCTTATGCTGATGACATCAATGTAGTAGTTAACACGCACTCAGAAATTGAAGTCGTTCAACAAATAATCCACGCTTACGCCACTTCTTCCGGAGCCAAACTCAATGAACACAAATCGAAAATTTTACCTGTCGGACCCCATATGGAGACAATTCAAAGAACATGGCTACAAAGGACAGAGAAGACGAACCACTTAGGTATGATTCTAATGGCAAACCCAAGAGAGATGACAGTAGCCAACTGGGACCATAAACTAAATACATTCAGGGCTACTCTCCGTGAACACAGAACCAGAACGCTCAATCGGATACAGAGAGCTCTCTTGATTAACAGCTATGCGCTAAGCAAAATATATCACATCGCAGCAGTGTTACCAGTACCCCAGGTTACACCGCAAAAGCTTTTAGCTGCAGCGTATTGGTTCATATGGAGTGGAACCATCTTTAAAGTCACCATGCCAACCATAGTGTTAACCCGCGCTGCTGGTGGTTTGGGCGTCAAAGACATCAAGAAACAATGCATTGCCATATATATGGACCGAATCCGCAAAATACTGCAGACACCCCTCACGACAATTACGAAAACGTTATTCAACAGGTTAGCCCCAACGAGCAAAAAGGCCCCAGTCGATGTTGGTCGCATCAGCGCTCAACTCGATCACGTCCGGACTTACTACCTGGAAATGAGCTATATTCAAGATACTTCACAGCTGCTTAACACCAGAAGGACCTATTGCCACCTCACGAGACACCATAGGCAAAACCCAATTGAAGCGAAATATCCAGCTTTCAACTGGAGTAACGTCTGGAAAAACATTAACAATCCCATCCTCCACTCCAAAGTAGTGTCCACATGGTATGACATTGTAAACGAGAAGGTCCTCACAGGTGAAAAGCTGCACAATATCAAAATGAAGCACAGTCCGTACTACGATCATTGCCATACTGTAGATACCTTGGCACACATTCTCATTTGCCGAGGCCAATACCACATATGGAACTGGACTAGGAAAAAACTCGCAATAATTACTAGAACTTCCGACTCTGCTATAACACTTAAAGATGTACTTCAACCAGTATGGCATTTCTTTCCTGCAACAAAGCACAATAGCTACACTTGGATCATCCGCCAGTTTGCCTATTTTGCAGTTACGAATACGCATATGAGTATAGACGAGTACATACAGTATATAACGGAAGAGCACCACAACCTTAAAACGAGTCGAAAATACAAAGTTTTGTTTCAAAATTCCTTACTTCACACTTTGCCATAATGAAGCGGCAATTTTGGTTGATGCACAACACTACAGCGAGTCGATACTAATTTTGCTTCATTATAATTAAGTTGGCATTTATTTATTTATTTATTTATTTTTGTAATATGGCAATCCCCCCATGAACCATGGACCTTGCCGTTGGTGGGGAGGCTTGCGTGCCTCAGCGATACAGATGGCTGTACCATAGGTGCAACCACAACGGAGGGGTATCTGTTGAGAGGCCAGATAAACATGTGGTTCCTGAAGAGGGGCAGCAGCCTTTTCAGTAGTTGCAGGGGTAACAGTCTGGATGATTGACTGATCTGGCCTTGTAACATTAACCAAAACGGCCTTGCTGTGCTGGTACTGCAAACGGCTGAAAGCAAGAGGAAACTACAGCCGTAATTTCTCCCGAGGACATGCAGCTTTACTGTATGATTAAATGATGATGGCGTCCTCTTGGGTAAAATATTCCGGAGGTAAAATAGTCCCTCATTCGGATCTCCGGGCGGGGACTACTCAAGAGGACGTCGTTATCAGGAGAAAGAAAACTGGCATTCTACGGATCGGAGCGTGGAATGTCAGATCCCTTAATAGGGCAGGTAGGTTAGAAAATTTAATAAGGGAAATGGATAGGTTAAAGTTAGATATAGTGGGAATTAGTGAAGTTCGGTGGCAGGAGGAACAAGACTTTTGGTCAGGTGATTACAGGGTTATAAATACAAAATCAAATAGGGGTAATGCAGGAGTAGGTTTAATAATGAATAAAAAAATAGGAGTGTGGGTTAGCTACTACAAACAGCATAGTGAACGCATTATTGTGGCCAAGATAGACACAAAGCCCATGCCTACTACAGTAGTACAAGTTTATGTGCCAACTAGCTCTGCAGATGATGAAGAAATTGATGAAATGTATGACGAGATAAAAGAAATTATTCAGGTAGTGAAGGGAGACGAAAATTTAATAGTCATGACTGACTGGAATTCGTCAGTAGGAAAAGTGAGAGAAGGAAACATAGTAGGTGAATATGGATTGGGGGGAAGAAATGAAAGAGGAAGCCGCCTTGTAGAATTTTGCACAGAGCATAACTTAATCATAGCTAACACTTGGTTCAAGAATCATGAAAGAAGGTTGTATACATGGAAGAATCCTGGAGATACTAAAAGGTATCAGGTAGATTACATAATGGTAAGACAGAGATTTAGGAACCAGGTTTTAAATTGTAAGACATTTCCAGGGGCAGATGTGGATTCTGACCACAATCTATTGGTTATGAACTGCAGATTGAAACTGAAGAAACTGCAAAAAGGCAGGAATTTAAGGAGATGGGACCTGGATAAACTGAAAGAACCAGAGGTTGTACAGAGTTTCAGGGAGAGCATAAGGGAACAATTGACAGGAATGGGGGAAAGAAATACAGTAGAAGAAGAATGGGTAGCTCTGAGGGATTAAGTAGTGAAGGCAGCAGAGGATCAAGTAGGTAATAAGACGAGGGCTAATATAAATCCTTGGGTAACAGAAGAAATATTGAATTTAACTGATGAAAGGAGAAAATATAAGAATGCAGTAAATGAAGCAGGCAAAAAGGAATACAAACGTCTCAAAAATGAGATCGACAGGAAGTGCAAAATGGCTAAGCAGGGATGGCTAGATGAGAAATGTAAGGATTTAGAGGCTTAACTCACTAGGTTTAATATAGATACTACCTACAGGAAAATTAAAGAGACCTTTGGGGAAAAGAGGATCACTTGCATGAATATCAAGAGCTCAGATGGAAACCCAGTTCTAAGGAAAGAAGGGAGAGCAGAGGGGTGGAAGGAGTATATAGAGGGTTTATACAAGGGCGATGTACTTGAGGACAATATTATGGAAATGGAAGAGGATGTAGATGAAGATGAAATGGGAGATAAGATACTGCGTGAAGAGTTTCACAGAGTACTGAAAGACCTGAGTCGAAACAAGGCCCCGGGAGCAGACAACATTCCATTAGAACTACTGATGGCCTTGGGAGAGCCAGTCCTGACAAAACTCTACCATCTGGTGAGCATGATGTATGAGACAGGCGAAATACCCACAGACTTCAAGAAGAATATAATAATTCCAATCCCAAAGAAAGCAGGTGTTGACAGATGTGAAGGGCCGGCCGAAGTGGCCGTGCGGTTAAAGGCGCTGCAGTCTGGAACCGCAAGACTGCTACTGTCGCAGGTTCGAATCCTGCCTCGGGCATGGATGTTTGTGATGTCCTTAGGTTAGTTAGGTTTAACTAGTTCTAAGTTCTAGGGGACTAATGACCTCAGAAGTTGAGTCCCATAGTGCTCAGAGCCATTTGAACCATTTGACAGATGTGAAAATTACCGAACTATCAGTTTAATAAGTTACAGCTGCAAAATACTAACTCGAATTCTTTACTGACGAATGGAAAAACTGGTAGAAGCGGACCTCGGGGAAGATCAGTTTGGATTCCGTAGAAATGTTGGAACACGTGAGGCAATACTAACCTTACGACTTATCTTAGAAGAAAGAATAAGAAAAGGCAAACCTACGTTTCTAGCATTTGTAGACTTAGAGAAAGCTTTTGACAACGTTAACTGAAATACTCTCTTTCAAATTCTGAAGGTGACAGAGGTAAAATACAGGGAGCGAAAGGCTATTTACAATTTGTACAAAAACCAGATGGCAGTTATAAGAGTCGAGGGGTATGAAAGGGAAGCAGTGGTTGGGAAAGGAGTGAGACAGGGTTGTACCCTCTCCCCGATGTTATTCAATCTGTATATTGAGCAAGCAGTAAAGGAAACAAAAGAAAAATTCGGAGTAGGTATTAAAATTCATGGAGAAGAAGTAAAAACTTTGAGGTTCGCCGATGACATTGTAATTCTGTCAGAGACAGCAAAGGACTTGGAAGAGCAGTTTAACGGAATGGACAGTGTCTTGAAAGGAGGATATAAGATGAACATCAACAAAAGCAAAACGAGGATAATGGAATGTAGTCACATTAAATCGGGTGATGCTGAGGGTATTAGATTAGGAAATGAGACACTTAAAGTAGTAAAGGAGTTTTGCTATTTAGGGAGTAAAATAACAGATGATGGTCGAAGTAGAGAGGATATAAAATGTAGACTGGCAATGGCAAGGAAATCGTTTCTGAAGAAGAGAAATTTGTTAACATCGAGTATAGATTTAAGTGTCAGGAAGTCGTTTTTGAAAGTATTTGTATGGAGTGTAGCCATGTATGGAAGTGAAACATGGACGATAACCAGTTTGGACAAGAAGAGAATAGAAGCTTTCGAAATGTGGTGCTACAGAAGAATGCTGAAGATAAGGTGGGTAGATCACGTAACTAATGAGGAGGTATTGAATAGGATTGGGGAGAAGAGAAGTTTGTGGCACAACTTGACTAGAAGAAGGGATCGGTTGGTAGGACATGATTTGAGGCATCAAGGGATCACAAATTTAGCATTGGAGGGCAGCGTGGAGGGTAAAAATCGTAGAGGGAGACCAAGAGATGAATACACTAAGCAGATTCAGAAGGATGTAGGTTGCAGTAGGTACTGGGAGATGAAGAAGCTTGCACAGGATAGAGTAGCATGGGGAGCTGCACCAAACCAGTCACAGGACTGAAGACCACAACAACAACAACAACAACAGTATGGCAATCAAAGTGTCTAAGGAAAACTAATTTTGCCAGAAGCTAGAACATAACAGAAATCAGAAGTGCTTGCTTGATTTCGTGTTCTTCTGTTTTACGGGTATTGGACAGTTTGTCACAGAAAGATTTATTCAGTTTCTTTATATATTATTTTTTAAAAATTACAAAAAAATAAAAAAATAAAAAGAGAGTAGGTTAAGGTAGGGTGAAAGTGGCGGTGGCAACAGATTGTTTTTTTATGTTGGATAGGATTTTGGGGGTGATAAGGGTGATAGGAGCCAACGCCTGAAGTGGAAGAGGTCAGGTTAAAAAAAAATGTTGGTAGAGCACTTGCCCGCGAAAAAAAAAGAGGGAGATACGACAATTGATCCTCATGCCCACAAAACTAGTTCTGGGCGACTTGGGCTCTGTGAACAGGAGCCGTGTCATCTTGGACCACAGCATCACCAGTAGGGAACAAACATTGTGCCACAGGATGTATCTGACAAGCCAAAAGAGTCACATAGTCCTTGGTAGGCATGCGACCTTCCAGATTACCCACGGAGTCCATGGAATACCATGATATGGCTTCCCAAATCATCATCGAATCTCTGTCATGTTTCACTCTTGGAACGGAAACTCGGCCAGAATTGGGTACCAGTGTGCAGTAAGACTTATGCGACCAAATGACTTACTTCCATTCCTCCTCAGTGAAGGTTTTATGGCTTCAGCACCACGTTTTCCTGATAGGGAATTTACATTACTGATGAGTCGTTTTGGAATTCCAGCTCGACCTGCAGTTGCTTGCTTCTGTAGCCCCCTTCATGCTGGTTTGCTGCTGACAGGATTCGCCAGTGTGACATTCAGATGTGCAGTAACTTTTGCAGTTGTCACCTTCTTACTTTTCGTCACCTTCAGTCCCCTTTAATGGCGTGCGTCACGATCACTCAACACACACTTTTGTCTGCATTGTTTCCCTGGACATGGTATAAATCGTCGATACAGCTACCTTTGTTATGGAAGCAGCCACCATAAGAGCATCAACAATCATCCACGTCGAAATTCATGTGGCTCTGACATACAGGCTGTAACGTTCGTAAGTGCAGATATTGTTGTACGTTGTATCTTAATATCCACACATATCTGTATTTTGGTTATTTTTTCTTCAAATCGAACAGTCTTTCCATAAACACGTCACAAAGATTACGACCCAATGTTTTCTGTACTGTCATAACTGCACAATTAAGTGGACTACACCTGTCAGTATAGGCTAACCGCTTTGCGTCCATATGTCCACACTTCAAGACCAACCTGCTGCCCAGTGGAAAATAAACGTTACTGATTTACCCTTGATAAGCATACTTGGAGGAACTAACCAACATAAAAACATACAACTTGTAATAGTTATAATTATTAGTCTGCAAATGATGTAAATACTGATGATCAGTACAGAGTCCTAAGAAATATCTGCTTCTATACTCGTTACACCCTGCATTGCACTCACAAATATGCAGAACACTGTTCTGGTCACGTCTGACATTGGTAACGTATTGGGGACACTGCACAGATGGTGTTCGTTGTGAAATGCAACAGCACAAGCTGCGGGCTTGGCAAGCAAGTGCATTTACCTTCAAGCATGCATGTTTTCATGTTTTTTCCAACACCTGTAGGAATAAAACTAATAAATACAGCTGAATGTTTTATCCTTGCTACATGTAAGACACATTTTGCTTCAGTGAGATTATGATATTTTCGTCTCACTTTCGTACTCTCATGACTATCACTTCCAAATAACGACTAAGTGATGGCCGACGTGGAACTAGAATCAAGGTCTCCACCAACTAATCCATTAGTGCGAAAAATGTGTCGCACTGAAGGGGCAGTATGTTGTAAGTAGACTGTTTAGCTTTTTTATTGGTAACGCCACGTAAAAAAATGATGATGCTCTGGGTTCGTTTCGACCTTCTGTCAATGATTTTTAATAGGGGGAGACAGATTATATTCTCTTCTGGCTACACCAAGTGAAGAATTGTGGTCTGAAATTCACATTAAACATGAGACTCCTTCTCTACCAAGTAGACGTTAGGTTGATCCTCAATAAAGCCAGGAGTGGCGAAATGTGGGAACTCTATCACCAGGAACCTTTCTTATACTAGTTATTTATTTCTAGTGACGAAACAAACGCTATGTAGGGTCACAGGACAATAATTCCATCTTTTATTTGAGCTTCCATATTGTGATAAAATTGGTTCTCAACTTGGAATGCAACTCAGACCGCCATTAACGCGTAATTTGATCCCTTCGTGACAATAAAGCTCGACTACAATTTGTTGTTTGTTCAAAACTGCAGATCCCTCAACATCTCCACATATTGCACATGAATGGGTTCGAATCCTGGCCCGGCACTAAACTTTCCGTTATGTATTATCAAGCTCTAGCATGAGAACAACTACCTGCTGGTGGATAATAATTTTGATTTTAATGCATTTTCATTCATTGTCAATACTAGCGATATCTGACGTTTTTGACTCCCAGTGGGACACAGAACTATTTGACACAGAACTATTTGAGACTATTTGAGATGTTATTCCGAGCTGCTGGTGGAGAAAAATTCGGTAGCTGACGTCTCTTTGTGTGTAGTCAACAACGATATGTGTGGGGTTCGATTCCCAGTCAGCACTGAACTCTTCGTCACATTATTTCTACTTCAAACATGCTCACATGTCGCTGCTGGTGTAACAAACCCATATTTAACGTTCGTTTTCTCTAGAATACAACAGCGATAGGTTCTGGGTTGGAGTCCTGGGAAGAAAAAAATTAATGTTTCGTCTCGTCATTTCAGTTAAAACATATAGCTAATGCCGAGAAAATCCGATATGTCACAGTTTATTGTGCTTCAATAGCAATCCGATTAGGTTCTGGGTTCGAATGCCACCTCACGGCATTTCAAGTACGTGACTTGTGAAGAAGCAATATTTAACATCTCTCGTAGTTCGTTAACAGGGACAATAGATGCCGTGTAGGAATTCGCGTCCGTTAAAAATCTTTACATTATGTAATTTAAAGTTGATATTCGCTAACTGATACTGTCTAAATTCGAGGTATATCACTTTCTGTATGCCTAGTCAGGAATGACTGTTGCTTTCCGTCAGTCACGAAATCTTAGTTTGCATGACCTGTATTTGAATCCATATGCAGAACGAGACGGTTCGTCATGTCATTTGAAGTTCATACATATTCTCTACTAGCTGCTCGTGAATAACTTAGATTTTTAATGTCATTTTGTGTTAAATAACAAGTACGGTATGTTACTTTGAAGAGGAAATCATGAATACGACGAGCTTACTACGTGCGTTACCTATCTGACGTAATAATGAGAGTGATGACTTGCTTTGGCACTTTTTTTCCTCTGCCCTTACAACCGATACCCTTCGATCGCTTTCGTCCACTTTCTATCTCCTGATGGACGATGTTAATGTGTAATCTTACCCAGACGCATGGATAACATCACAGACCGCACCCTGTGACTCCTGATTCAAAAACTAACATGTATACGAAAGTGACAGTTGGGCTTTTGGTGTGGTCACCACGTTGGTGTGGCGTTGTGGGCCCCATCCTTTGTGAAAAAGACGTGCAGGATAGACATTGGACGTTTTGGTAGGAAACCATACCTTTCCGTTAACAATTGAGGTCATATCCACCACCTGGTACGGCTCGTGATATTTAGTCAAGAAATTATTTATCTTTCTCTTTGGTATATAGGGGCTAGTAATTAACACACACTGCGGCAGCCTGCCAGTGCGCCCATTTCGCTGTTCCTGGCGTTCCAGAGCCTTTGTGTACGGGTTTTGCACGTTTCTTCTCTTATTCATTGGTTCGCTATTCGCTAGTAATTTAGGACGCCAAAAAGTCAAATTGAGTCGGCATTTTCATCCCGCACCTCAAATAGTGACATGACTGTTCCCGTATGAACCTTTAAGTTGTTCGTGCAAACTACATATGCAAAGTGGGTATCGCAGTTATCGGGTCTGGCTTTCACATAAAAGCTTAGCAGTTTAGAAATGGTCTTAGGCTCACGCTCCATCCTGCTTTCACTTTGTGGGCAGAAAGGGCTCGTTCGTAACTTCCGAATATGCAGCACACGGCATAGCTGGTTGTAGGTACCGAAACTAAGTTCGTACCCTGGCCTATAACTAAGGTATCAGGCACTCCAATCTTCATTGTCCAATTGTTAATCTATACTTGTGCTACAGTACTGGCCTTTTGATCTGGAATTGCTATCATTACTAGATACCATGAGAAACATTGATGACCGTAAGCTCATACGTATTCTTTACAGGTGTTCTGGTTATGGTTAACAAATCTCTAGAACAAGCATTTAAAATGACTTCGACGCCTCTGGTAACCTCTGCGAAGGGATTTTCTAGTACAAAGCATCCACTCTCTGAGCACATGGTACACAGTCTTTGACATATTTCACGACGTCCCTCTTCCTGTTCCCCACCAAATCATTCCTTAATACGCCTATCACTTCATCGTAGGTCGCCACGACTTGAAATAATATACTCATGAAGCTGCTGTAACACTTTATTTTCGAATTGTGTACCGAATATCCTCATGCGTGATTAAGTGCAGTTTGACATAAAAGCCTAACACTCTCTACTGTCTGACTGTGCTTGCTGCTGTTCCGATATAATCTTGTCCAGAGTACTCAGCATGGCTACTTTGCAACTTAATTTATCTGCATTTGTGTGGACAACCTCGTAATCACACTCACTGAACTTGAGAAGCCAGCGTGGTAAACGAGTAGATGAGTCTCTTAGACCAAACAACCATTCCAGTGACTCAAGATCAGGCTTAACTTTAAATCTTCTCCATACATGAAACACCAGAAGTTAATAATACCGCATACGACCGTTAACACTTCGGTTATTGAGTGGTTACGTTACGCATTATTTAACTGCCGCTGTCCATCAAGCAGTTGACAAAAAATACATCCGACTACCCATTACAAGCATCATTAGAGACAATGAACCATTTTCTAAAACCTGAAATAACCAATACGGTATCGAACTCATTCCTTGCTACAGTTTCTCTGATACTACCTGACTCTCCTCCTTCTACTGTACTACATATTTGTTTCGATATAATAAATCTGGTCTTATCCGAACTACGTAATGCATCACTAACTCAGCTATTGATCTGTTTCACTGCTGATATCATTTGAAAAAAAAATATCTGAGAGGGTTATTTATTCTAGAATAGTATCTCACCTTAGGAATCAAAATATCCTCAGAAAATCACAGTTAGGGTTTAACAAGAGGTGGTCTATTGAGAAAGCCATTTAAATTTTAACTCGCTAACTTTTACAATGATTAAATTATGAAGTAACATCGGTTGGGCCTCTGACTGTATCAATCACAATATTCTCCTAGATAAATAGAAATTTTGTGAGACTGATTGTACAGCCAACCAATCGATAAAGTCATAGCTAACCAAGTAAATGCACAAGGTTGTACTTAATAATTCAATAATTATAGTCCAGGGACATGAATCCCCAACGATCAGACTTGGGTCTTATATTGTTCCCCACATATGTAAACGATCTTTGGTCTAATTTTTAACAAACAGAATTAGTTCTGGTTGCAGACGACACGGGTGCTAAAATCAGTCCAAACATACATACAGAAACAGAACAAATGGTAAACAATATTTATAAAAGTGTCATTGACTGGGCCGGCCAAAGTGGCCGTTCGGTTAAAGGCGCTATGGTCGCAGGTTCGAATCCTGCCTCGGGCATGGATGTTTGTGATGTCCTTAGGTTAGTTAGGTTTAATTAGTTCTAAGTTCTAGGGGACTAATGACCTCAGCAGTTGAGTCCCATAGTGCTCAGAGCCATTTGAACCATTTTTTTGTCATTGACTGGTTTTCTGCAAGTGGTCTCGCACTCAATATTAAAAAGACACAAATGTTTTCAAAGGTATCGTTGACTGGTTTTCTGCGAATGGTTTCATCCTCCATTTTAAAAAGACACAGCATGTTGACTTCTGCGTATCTAGAGGTACTACACCAATGATAAAGGAAACACACAGTAAGGAAATAACGAATAGGGTGAAAACTTCAAAATGCTTTTATGCGCACAGTAATGAGAATATGAACTGGAATAAGCACATTTTGGAACTCCTTAAAATGGTTAGTTCAGACACTTCTGCAATTATAAATGTTGCAGACCTTGGGGAGAGACAAACCAGTAACTCGTCGTATTCTGCATGTTTTCATTCAATAACGTCATGTGGAATAATGTTCTGTGCTAAGTCATTTTTAAAAAAGAAACTCTTCATTGCTTAAAAAAACGTGCTGTAAGAATAATATACTATTCTCGCCCGTGATCACCTTTAGACATCTGTTTGAGGAGTTGAGCTTTGTGACTCCTTTTACACAATTTATTTATTCCCTCCGGAAGACTTTTGTAAATATTTCACTACACTTCAAAAGGAACAACGATGTACATAATTACAATGGCAGAAGGAAAAATGATATTCATTATTCCATGTTAAGGTTGCCGTTAGCACAATAAGTGATGCAGGGTATTGGAACAAAAGTGTTTGATCACTTGCCTAGCAATACAAAATGTCTGACAGAAAGCAAATTAAAATTCGGAAACAAACTGAAAAAGCTTCTTGATGGCACTTTCTTCTTTCCTGTACGAAAATTTCTATTGTAACTTGTAAAAGATGATGGGTAGGCATTACTAACTCACATATTTATATTACATATTTATATTTTAGCCAAAAACATAAAGTTATAAATGTTTAGCATGTAGTCCTATTTACGATTTGCACGTAAAGTAACTCATTCCACATTACGATTTATTGTACAAACTGAACCGTGAACATGAAACTAACCAACTGACTAACAAATCCTTTCACGAAATCCATTACGAATTTACGGTAGTATTTGAACAAACCGACGAACGATGCATCTGTTCGGCTGTCCATGTAGCTGGAAAATTTTGAATTGCTTCTGTAAAAGGAAGATCAGTCTGTATACTACACTCACTAATTATGTGTCCGGGAATCTTAACTAGAGTTTGAGCAAAACGGTACATGCCCATGCACGGCGTCTGACATGCTGACTGTACCCTATCAAAAAAAGTATTTGGTAGAACGGTTGAATAGACAAATGAGTCATCTAAATCGATCACATAGGCTTTAGGCTTTTAACCCTCTTAAAACTTTGTCTAATAATAGCTGGAAAGTAGCAGGTGCATTTTTTAAACCCAATGGCATCCTCATATATTGATAATGTCAACAGGGAGTGGTAAACGCTGTCTTTGGCCAATGTTCAAGTGCTACTTTTAATTGATTGTAACCAGTTTTGAGGTCCCTCCGGTAAAGTGCCGACATTCACCCAAATTATCCTCTGATAATTCCGTAATATTAAAGATTTGATAAGCATCAATAATCACAAAAAGACATGTACTTCTCCTTCCCATCCAATGATTTCTTAGGGATAATTACAATATTTGTGCTTCAGGGACTGTCTCTGCGTTCTTGATCCCGCCTCGTAGTGGCTGTTTAATGATCTCTTCTGTTAATGGATGTAAGTGTCCCGCTGTAGGATATTGTTCGCTATAAGCTGGAGTTTCACCACTTAACTGTATATACGGCTAAGTTACTAGTGTTACTGTAACATCCCATCTGTATAAAACAAGTCGCTAAACTTCAGTAATACTTTTTCCATGCTTGTACGATTACTGTCCAACAAGTGACAGAGTCCATCACTTAATGCTTGCTTACTGCTTCTACAGAAACTCCACCTATCGATGTATTTTTCAATCATTATACCTTCTGATAGATTAGCTTCAGATCTGCCAAAGTTAGCTGTACTAACGGGAACCAAAAATTTAAATTAACATTACTCAGTGCGCTATGCTTCTGCACAGATAACAATGAAAATCATCAAACTGTCTATTACTTGAGCTCAACCACATACAACGTCCCACAAGGTAAATCAGTACTCACTGCAACCCGCACTATCACTCCCATACCTGCGGATATTTTATCCCTCTGATCAATCTTTAACGAACTCGACTGCAGTTTAGCTGCCATCACCTTAAAGACACGTATGCCTTGCGATGTCGCTTCGTTTGCAACAGTATTACCAAGTGAAACAAAGTTTCAGTGCGCTCAAGAGCTTTTTCAAAGCTCACCCGCACGTGGTAAAACATCCAAATGCACTTTTAACTTAGTTTCCGTAATGGTAAACTCACGTACCGTCATACCCAACGACTCAACATTTCTGTCACCAACCACATGTAACTCACATCGTTGTGGTCCCGCCCCCCCCCCCCCCCTCTGTTTTCCAGGTTCAGACTGATAACGTGTGGCCTCGTGTATACAAGAAACCTCTGTTCCACACCACCCACTACACTCACTAAGCATCTTTCCTCCTGTGCACTAACTTGTATACTGTTACGATCTATCAGGACTGCCTTCCGATGGTCAAAGTTTTCCCGATTCTGTTTAGCGGCTGTTTACTACAATGATGCTTCCTGTTCTTCCTCTGCCATCATACAGATACTCGGTAGCCCACTTCCCCACGTGAGTAACGCTCTATTTGCTTCCACTATTGCGACGGCCGTTGTGGCCAAGCAGTTCTAGTCCTTAAGAGCACTGCTGCTACGGTCGCAGGCTTGAATCCTCCCTCGGGCATGAACGTGTGTGATGTCCTTACGTTAGTTAGGTTTAAGTAGTTCTAAGTCTAGAGGACTGATGATTTCAGATGGTAAGCCCCATAGTGGTTAGAGCCATTTGAACCATTTTTCCACTATTTCTGTGTATGGCCCTGGCGCTCACACCTGTAGCACCTCACCTCAGAAGGGAAAAACAATGAGCTACCCGTTGCTTCATGACAAAATATATTTCCTCAAATAGCGCCACAGTTCTAAGAGCAGCAACCTTCAGCGATAACACATTGTTGGCCTCTGCTTTGTGAAACTCACATATGTTGAGCATTAACTTCGCAAATCCTACCTGAAATTATTTCCACTGACTTATCACAGTTCAAATTACAAATATTGAGCTCCTCACGAAAGATTCCTATAGTATTTTGTTTTTGGTAACACTGACGCAGTCCAGCAGCCAACTGCTGAAACGACTGTGCTTTACTTTGGATCTCATGGTATACCACATAAGAATTGGCCTATCATGTTAAATGTAAATTTAGTCACACGAAATATTTCTTCATCTGATTGACCCCTCAGTGCTGCAGTAGCTGCAACATCATTACACCTTGCAATACCAAGGGGGTTGGACGGAGGGGAGCGGTACATTATGCTAAAATTTTGAAAATATTGAAATCTACTGACGTACTTCGTATTTTAAAATTTTCTAAGAAAATATTTATTGTATTCAATGCAGTCTTCTTCCAGATTCTATAATTGTTTTACGTTTTCTCGTTTAGCTTAATCGGAAAATTTAAGTTTAAGGGAGGTGGTCATAATGTCTCCCCCGCTGGGTAGCAGATGCGACTTCCCATATCGAACGTTTTACTCCGCAAATAATAGCATTACGCGACCTTAGAACACATGGACTCAGATGGATAGAGCGTCTGCCATATAAGCAAGAGATCCCGGGTTCGAGGCCCTGTCGGGGCACAAATTTTCATCAGTCTCCGTTGGCGCACCTCAACGCCTGTAAGCGGCTAAGGGTTTGCATTTCATTGTAATTTCATTCTAACGAGCTGCATGGTCACCGATTGTATCTGTTCTTTCGGACATGTCCGAAAGAACAGACACCATCTTACTATATAGACAATCTTTGGTATTGCCGTGGAAAAGTATTTTCTCTCAGCAGTCTGATACGTTGTTCTTTGAAGTGTGGTAGGGGAGGGACCTATTTGCTAGTTCTGGGTTGACTGCCGATTCCATCTGTTGGATGAGGAAAGATGTATTGTGAAGGACAGCAAAGATGAGTATGAGGTACATATTGAAAAGTGAAAGGAATATAAAATTTGAATAATGATATATATGGCGGGGCTATTTCAATAGTGGTTCAATTCAATTCCACTTTGTTCATTTTGAGATGCGGAGTCTTAACGTTAAATTAGCGCTGAAAAATCTGCAGTTGAGATACCAGAAATATTGAAGCATATGGCTACATGCTAGAGATGAACCTTTCTTTCTGTTTGTTTGGATCATTAATTACAGAAGCATTGTAAGCAGAAAAGTGGAGATAAAGGACTTGTTCCGCTTTTGATATAAGCCCTTCATATATATATATATATATATATATATATATATATATATATATATATTCTCCCCCCCTCTCCCTCTCTCTCTCTCTCTCTCTCTCTCTCTCTCTCTCCCTCTCTCTCTCTGTCTCTCTCTGCTAGTTAACTTGCACAGAGCTGAGGAAACGACCACCACACTTGCCTGATTCAAGCATTAAGATTTCAACCTATTAAGCTGTTAGAGTTTCTTACAAGTTCTTTTTAGCTTTGTACTCTTTTAAAAGTATTGCTCACATTGCACCATGTGGTATGTAACAGTTTGAATATAGTATGGAAATTTTACTTTGTAATCTAGCTTAACTGCAACTTGCTTGCTGTTTCCTGTTGTGCTTTCGAGAAACCAGCAACAGTGTTTTTCAAGATGCGAAGTAAGTGGAAATTTTGATCAGGCGCATATAACAGTTTTATTTCGGATGGGCATTTGGTTTTTCTATCAGTCGCTGCAACGACATGAAGCCCTTGGGAAAGCAGGGGAAAGCAACAGGCAAACCTGTTGTGGGTCCCTGGACACTAAGGTAATAATGGCAAGGACCAAACTAGTAGAATGACCAGTACAGGCACAATGACTCAATTTATTGGACCGAAACCTGTCATCACGTAAGGTGACAGTACCACCAAAACTACGTAACTGAAACAGGAGGTAGAACGTTTATTGAACTACAAGCCAAAATCAAAAACATGGAAAGTCAATGTTGCCAAAACTTTCAGCCAAAACTTTCAATAGGAGTTCTATAATAATGAACTTGAACATAAAACAGATCAAACTCGTCGTAGAACTTATGGCTGGACATCTAACTTCATAAAACATCTGCATCGGATGGATGCAGAGCAAAAAGCCGCTACGTGTGGACTATGTGATGAGGAAGATGAAACTGCACCACATCTAATCTTCCAAGGCGAAACTCTGAAGGCGAAAAGAGGCAGAAGGAAACGTGTCTAATAAGGACATAGCAGAGAGTCTTCTAGAAATTCTTAATGGTACCGGTTTGATTTACTAGATTTACTGGGATAGAAATACCAGAATAATCTTAGTTTCCGTGGGTGCAGAAGTGGGCTAAGACCTCTCTGCATTAGAAATATCAAATTGAAGCGTCTCAACATGAGTCTCATCGTCATTTTGCTTAACATTTAACTTAATGTATCCACCTCTGGCACCTCAATTCTTGGCGCAAACTGCAAACTGCTTAAAAAAGACTGAGCAGCTGTGTGTGTCTGTAGTGGATACAAGGTATATTATCTTTATTTCACTTCACCTTTTTCAATGTTCACGTTAATTATGGGAGCCCCACACCCATATTCATACATTTATGTGTACTATATCAGTATGTACATCCTTCTGTGCTCTCACATGAATTAATCAAGAGCATGAATGAGAGTGTAGAAGATACATTTAAATGAACATTTACCAGTTCAGTACTCTTCCCTTTGGCTAAATATATCGTCAGCTGCTTGTATTAGATGTCTGAACAGTATAATTACTTCAGACTTACGATCAGACATAGCACTATATGTGGATGATATTCTCGTGGCAGTGAAGTCATGGGTTGTCCACTATGAAGTGTGCATCGGTTATTGGTTGCCTTTGAACAGGTGAGATTGACTGTGAACTTGGACAAGTCACAATTCGGCAGAAAAGAAGTAAGATTCCAGGAACTCATCGTATCTGCAGATTAAAAACAAACTGACCCGGACAAGAATTGTGCGATTGCGGAATGCGCAACTCCAACCAATATAAAACAATTATACGGTTTTCTCGGACTATTTAATTTCTACCAGCGCTTTGTGAATCGAAAAACGGTAGCCGTGCGGTCTTAGGTTCCTTGCCACGTTTCGCGTGGCACCGCCATTGGAGGTTAAAGTCCTCCCTCTAGCATGGGTGTGTGATGTGCTTAGAGTAAGTTAGTTTGAGTTAGATTTAGTATTTTGTAGGCCTAGAGACCGATGACCTCAGCAGTTTGGTTTCTTATAAACTTACCACAAACTTTAAAAAAAAAAAAAAAAAAAAAAAAATCAAACTTTCCCTCCAGACTACGTCTTCGTGCCCTGACAGGAAAATATACTCCATGGATCTGGGATAAGCAGGCACAAGACGAATTCACGAAACTTAAAGAGGCATTAGTCAAGACACCGATTCCTGCACACCCCGACCTGTAGCAAGATTTCTGTGTCATGATTGACAGTTCATTCTCTGGCTTGGATATCATTCTGTTCAAAGCAGAGGACATCACCGATCCATCCTCCTGGAAAATGACTTCTGTCGCAAACCGGGTGCTCACTCTCTGTGAAAGAAAGTACTCTCTCACGGAATTTTTGGCACTCGCAATTGTGTGAAGGTTTATCAGATTCTAACATTACCTTATTGGTCGAACAACAAGGATATTTATCGACCACCGAGTTCTGAAATTCTTAAAGACGGCTAAGCCATCCCACAAGAGACTGGCGTGGTGGGCACTGTACATCTAAGAATTCCGCTTTAATGTGGCGTACATTCCCATAGATAAAAACGTCATTGCAGACGGCTTCTCACGTGTACCTGTAGGATTAGTGCGTGAAGAAGATGGTGGGGATGGAGACAAAAACCTCAGCCTCTTATATCTAATAGGTGAAGCTGGAGAAAATGCTGTTACAATCTGCCTCAGGAACAGTGCACACAAGCAGGACAGAGATCAGGTATTGATAGGCGTTAAAGAAATATGGGACGTTCGAAACAATGCACTGATTCGTCATTTATACTTACTAAGAGACGGCATTCACTTTAAAATTCGTGGTCCAGACGACACACGGTGACAACTCGTAATTCCAGATGTACTCATAGACAAATTAGTACGGTGCATATACTTGAGTTGTGGGATTTTCGGTGGAAAGAAAGAGCTTCAAGAATCTCCATGAGATGTTTTACTTCAACGAAACGCTCAGACGAATACGCCCTGTCATTTGAATACGCGATGCCAGTGAGCCAAACTAGCCGCAGTGATGTACGCTGCACCTCTCCACCCAGTACTCCCCACAAAACTGTGTGGCATCGCCGCTATCGACTTGTGCAGGCCAGTAATCCGAACTAGGTCAGGCTTTCCTTATGTACTGGAGGCTGTGGAACCAACTTGTAAGTTTACACATTAGAGGATGGCAAATGGGAAACTTGTGGAGAAGGCTGTCGTTAACAATTTGTAACTAAATGTAGAACCGGCGAAGCGGGTAGTTTCAGACAATGGGTCGCAGTTTCGCTCGAAAGGGTGGTCACAAATTCTGAGACGTCGGAAAGTAAAGACGTTATTTATTTCAGTGTGCCAACCGAGCTGTAACCGAGCGGAATACTTGATAAGGGAACTTGTAAGATTTACAATCACAGCAATCACAAAACCTGGAACACGCACCTTAAACCGTTTCAGGACATTCTAAACAAACTTCCACCAACATCGATCATGCTACCCGAGATCTCGGTACTGAAACACAAGCCGAGATGGTGACATTTCGCTGTGATGGCTTCGTTTACACATCTTGAGGCTGCAGTGGATGGGCACCACTGTTGTGGGGCGGCAGTGGGGATCCAACGGACGCCCAGCGCGTCAGAGTCTTCCGATCGGTCCTCACTGGTGGCCAGCCCAGTTACTTCTCGCACTGATGATGACCCCTCACCTGTGTTCGAGTGGGAGGTCGTCCCAGAGCGAAGCTGGAGGCGAAAGTCTTCCCAGGCGGTCTCACGTAAGGCCTCCCCGGTTTTTCTGACAAACAGGTTCCAGGTTCTGTCCGTGGCTGATACTCTCGCTGATCCAGATGCTGTCGCCTGTCCTATTCCAGAGAAAACCACTTGGCCTGCTAGATCTGGGCAATCACAGAGGGTTGGATTATTGGTAGTTGGGAGCTCCAACGCTAGGCGCGTTATGGGGCCCCTTAGGGACTTGGCTGACAAGAATGGTAAGAAAACCAATGTGCACTCCGTGTGCATATCGGGTGGAATCATTCCAGATGTGGAAAGGGTCCTCCCGGACGCCATGAAGAGCACAGGGTGCAGCCAACTGCAGGTGGCTGCTAACGTTGGTACCAATGATGTGTGTCACTTTAGATCAGAAGAGATTCTCTCTGTTTTCGATCGGCTAACAGAAGTGGTAAAGGCTGCCGGTCTTGCTTGCAAGATGAAAGCAGAGCTAACCATTTGTAGCATAGTCGACAGGACCGATTGCGGACCTCTGGTACAGAGCCGAGTGCAGGGTCTGTATCAGAGGCTCAGGCGGTTCTGCAACCGTGTAGGCTGCAGAGTCCTCGACTTGCGCCAAAGTATGGTTGGGTTTCGGGTTCCGCTGAATAGATCAGATGTCCACTATACGCAGCACGCGTGGCGTGGACTGGGCGGTTTTTAAGTTAGAGGGTCTTGGGAAAACACAAGAAGGGCACCAGTCACAAAAGGAGCAGGCTGAACACAGGAAGAACGTAGATAAAGGAACCATTGGTATAAGAGTTGTAAATGGTCGTAGCTGTGTTGGTAAAGTACCAGAGCTCCAAGCGCTAATAGAAAGCACTGATGCTCAAATCGTTATAGGCACTGAAAGCTGTTTAAAGCCGGACATAAGCTCAGCCGAAATTTTTGCGAAGAACCTAACAGTGTTCCGAAAGGATAGGCTAAACATGGTTGGCGGTGGCTGGTTTGTTGCTGTCAGAAGTAGTTTAACGTGTCGCGAAATCGAAGTAGATTCTTCCTGTGAGTTAATATGGGCAGAGATCATTGTTGGCAACCGGACTAAAGTAATATTAGGACCCTTTTACCGACCTCCCGATTCAGATGATACAGTTGCTGAAAGGTTCAAAGGAGACTTGAGTTTGATTTCAAACACGTACCCGACTCATACGATAATAGTTGGTGGTGACTTTAATTTACCCTCGGTATGTTGGTGTTAATACGTGTTTAATTCCGGAGGTACACATAAAATATCATCCGAAATTATACTAAACGCATTCTCTGAAAATTATTTCGAGCAGTTAGTTCATGAGCCCACACGAATAGTAAACGGGTGTGAACACTTTCTCTTAGCAACAAATAATCCTGAGTTAATAACGAGCATCAAAGTCCGATTCAGGGATTAGTGAACACAGGGTTGTCGTAGCGATATTGAATATTGTAATCATCAAATCCCCGACACATAAGCGAAATACCTATTCAAAAAAGCAGATAAAAATTCACTTGACATCTTCCGGAGAGTCAATCTCCACTCATTTCAAATTAATAATATAAGTGTAGACCAGATGTGGCTTAAATTGAAAGAAATAGTATCCGCAGAAATTGAGAGATTTTGACCAAATTAATTAACAAACAACGGAGATGATCCTCCTTGGTGCACAAAACAACGAAACAATCATGCCAAATTTAAACAGACGCAAAATCCCAAGATTGGTGATCTTTTACAGAAGCTCAAAATTTAGCGCAGACTTCAATGCGAGATGCCTACAACAGTTTCCACAACGAAACGTTGTCTCGAAACCTGGCAGAAAATCCAAAGAGATTCTGATCGTATGTGAAGTATGTTAGCGGCAAGAAACAATCAATGCCATCTCTGGGTGAAAGCAATGGAGACACTATTGAAGACAGTGCTGCCAAAGCAGAGATACTAAGCACAGTCTTCCGAAACGCCTTCACAAAAGTAGACGAAGTAAATGTTTCAGAATTCAAATGAAGAATAGCTGCCAACATGAGTAACGTAGAAGTAAATATCCTCGGAGTAGTGAAGCAAGTTAAATCACTCAATAAAAGGAAGTCTTCTGGTCCGAACTGTATACCAATTACGTTCCTTTCAGAGTATGCTGACGCATCAGCTCCATATTTAACAATCATATACAACCGCTCGCTCGACGGAAGATCCGTACCCAAAGACTGGAAAGTTGCATAGGTTCACACCAATGTTCAAGAAAGATAGTGGGAGTAATCCACAAAATTACAGGCCCATATCGTTAACGTCGCTATGTAGCAGGATTCTGGAACATATATTGTGTTCGAACATTACGAATTACCTTGAAGAAAACTTTCTATTGACATACAGTCAACATGGGTTTAGAAAACATCGTTCCTGTGAAACGCAACTAGCTCTCTATTTACAAATGGCTCTGAGCACTATGGGACTCAACATCTGAGGTCATCAGTCCCCTAGACTTAGAACTACTTAAACCTAAGGACATCACACACAACCATGCCCGAGGTAGGATTCGAACCTGCGACCGTAGCAGCACCGCGGTTCCGGACTGGAGTGCCTAGAACCGCTCGGCTACCACGGCCGGCCTCTATTTACAAGAAGTAATGAGTCCTATTGATAAGAGATTTCGGATCGATTCCGTATTTCTGGATTTCCGGAAGGCTTTTGACACTGTACCACACAAGCGGCTCGTATTGAAATTGCGTGCTTATGGAATATCATCTCAGTTATGTGATTGGATTTGTGATTTCCTGTCAGAAAGGTCAGAGTTCGTAGTAACTGACGGAAAGTCATCGAGTAAAACAGATGTGATTTCTGGCGTTCCACAAGATAGTGTTATAGGCCCTTTGCTGTTCCTTATCTATACAAACATTTTGGGAGACAGTCTGAGCAGCCGTTTTCGGTTGTTTGCATATGACGCTGTCGTTTATGACTAATAAAATCATCAGAAGATCACATCAAACAGCAAAAAAATTTAGAAAAGATATCGTAATGGTGTGAGAAGTGGCAGTTGACCCTGGATAACGAAGAATGTGAGGTTATCCACATGATTGCTAAAAGGAAGTCTTTAAACTTCGGTTACACGATAAATCAGTCTAATCTAAAAGCCGTAAATTCAACTAAATACCTAGGTACAACATAAATTGGAAGAAACACATGGAACAACTTAGATTGGAAGAAACACATGCAGAATTTTGTGGGGAAGACTAACCAAAGACTGCGTTTTATTGGCAGAACAGTTAGAAAATGTAACAGACCTACTAAGGAGACTACCTACATTACGCTTGTCAGTCCTCTTTTAGAATACTGCTGTGCGGTCTGGTATCCTTACCAGACAGGACTGATGGAGTACATCGAGAAAGTTCAAAGAAATGTAGCACATTTTGTATTATCGTGAAACATGGGAGAGAGTGTCACAGAAATAATACAGGATTTAGGCTGTAAATCGTTAAAAGAAAGGCGTTTTTCGTTGCGACGGAATCTTCTCACGAAATTACAATCGCCAACTTTCTCCTCCGAATGAGAAAATATTTTGTTGACACCGACAAACGCAGGGAGGAACGATCACCACGATAAAATAAGGGAAACCAGAGCTCGTACGGAAAGATACAGGTGTTCATTCTTTCCGCGCGATTTACGAGACTGGTATTGTGAAGGTGGTTCGATGAACCCTTTGTCAGGCACTTATATGTGATTTGCAGAGTATCCATGTAGATGTAGATACAATATATCGTTTCGCTCTTGGTCACAAAGTGTCGCAGATTTCACGGTTCTATGTGCCTCTCCTGAGTCTAGTGTGTCTAGCCTTTTTGGCCAGAAAGTTTTAACGTAATGTCAAAAGTGCAATCCAAAAGCTTACCCGATTAGCACATCGTCCGGGCTGGCCTCTAAAAAATGGCTCTGAGCACTATGCTACTTAACTTCTGGGGTCATCGGTCGCCTAGAACTTAGAACTAATTAAACCTAACTAACCTAAGGACATCACTCAAATACATGCCAGGGGCAGGATTCGAACCTGCGACCGTAGCGGTCGCTCGGTTCCAGACTGTAGCGCCTAGAACAGGACGGCCACTACGGCCGGCTGGCCTCTACAGATTTGCCGCTTGTTATAATAAAACGTTCAAAATATTCACAATTGGGGCACCGACCTTTTTTCCGGCTGCTGCACACCTTCCTTCTTTCGAAAGATCTCCCGAATCTTCCAAGACGAATCTTTAATTAAAATTACTCTTAACCATAAGAATTCTGTGCTGTGCTGATGGCAACACCCAGCTGCAGCCCTGATATGTCCCATATGAGTTTCTCCTTTATCCACTTACTCTCAATGTGCGGTTTCCAGGACCTAACTACAATGCAGTCCTAAATCTAATGTTTATGCTGCCAAGTATAGAGATTCTACTTCCGTCAGTTGTTCCGTGGCCTATGGCGGTTAACATGTGGGCTGGAAACTGGTGTGCCGGCTGTTCTGTTAACTCTGTCTCCTTCTGCTTTTGTTACAGGAATAAAATATGCAAATACCTAGTAGAACCAGGCACAACTGGTATATAAAATAATTATCGATATAACATTGTGCTGACGGTTTTATACATCGGCTCCATTAAATTTTTCCCTTGCTGTGATTCCATAAATTTGTCCAACGTACGCGTAAGTTCAGGGTTGAGGGTGGCATTAAGGTGAGCTAAATTCTCGAAGGGTAATGCCCTTAATGGCCCTTCCGGCCAGTACAGTTATTCCGCGTCAGTGTCATGACAGTCAGACGAGTGAGTGTAAACGGATGAGGGAAATCCTCCCCGAGTTGAGTGCCATTCCACGGCAGTCGTCATAGAAATCAACGCTTTCTGAATGAGACTAAGGGGATAATTTAATTTCGATATATCCTCCTCATCTGGTGTGCCGAACAATGATTTTTTTAACATATATTCCCCATATAACCATTCTCTTTTCCTTTCAGCTATAGTCCGTGACAATACCTACCAGCTGTGGTAACTGTGCTCTTAATTCACCGTAGATAAACTGTGACTTAGACAGCTCCCTTGTAAGGCCAGAAATAACCGTCACTTCCCTGTACCTCTTTAAACAATTCCGAAAGAAAACCTTCAAATCTCCGAATTTCATTCCTCATTTCAATATTTCAATATCCGCTGATGCCTCATAAAGAAAACTTCCTATTGTCTAGAGATCAACACAGATTATACCAGTTGTTGACCGACAACTAAGCGTTTTGCTCCACTCCCGATAATGTATTACAAATCCAGGACCATTCCATCATCCAGGATGACATCACAAAATCGTCACCTGAGGAAAGGAAGCGTCCATCATCGCCCTCCATATAAAGAGAGTAAGTTACGACAAGCAGAAAGAAGAAACAACAGTAACAAGAACCTGACAATAACACTACAGTAATAAAAGAAAAATATATGTTGCAATGACACGAAAACGCTAAATACACCCGAACACAACACAATGCAAGAAATACTCGTAACTCAAACATCAAGTATAAATTGAACACTAACATAACGCAGGAAATACTCTAACAACGTAATTAATTGCGTGACCTCACAGTACAAGGCGTACTTGTGCCAAGAACTGTCTAATGGATGAGGTTCCCTCGTTCTCCCTACTGCAGTCTATCGTACCGGATACACAGGTAGCTGTGGCACAGCATCCAAAATACTCTTAACTGGTTTCACCAGACTAATGTGCGTGACCGACATTTTGGTAGGAAACTGCACCTTTCCGCCAACCGGCAAGTTCATCTCCACGACCAGATATGGTCCGTGATATTTGATCAAGATCTTCTTCATGGTGTACTGGGATTAGTGACCAATACCAACTGCCGTACCCGGTACTGTGGTAGTCTACCAATTAGCCATTCAGCGGTTCCTGGCATACCACAGCCTTCGTGTACGCCTTTTGTACGTGTCTCCATGCCTCCCGATTTGTTCTCACAAACTTCTTCACTGGTTCGCAGTTGGCGCCTAAATTAGGACTTAAAACGTCAAAGTGGGACAGCATTTTCGGCCCGTATACTACCTCAAGTAGTGACATGACTGTTCCCGTGTGGACCTTCGAGTTGCACGTGCAAACTATACATAGAAAATAGATATCCCAGTCGTCATTAAAGCTTAGCATTTTGCAAATGGTCTTACGGTGGCGCTCGACTCTACTTTTGGTTTGATCCAATTGTTAACTAAAACTAGTGCCACAGTACTGGCCTGTTGATCTGGAATTGGTATCATTACTAGATACTGTGAAAAAGGTCGATGACCGTAAGCACATACGTACAGGTTTTCTGTGGATAGCAAATGTCGAGCTCAAGCATTTAATATGGCTTCAACGATTCTGTTAAACTCAGTGAAGGGATTCTCTGGTGCAAAGTATCCTCTCCCTCAGCGCATGGTACACATTCTTTGACATATTCCTGCAAGTCTCGCTGCCCGTTCCTCCACCAGAACCATTCCGCAATAAGCTTATCTGTTGCTCGTCGGACATCAGCAACAGACAACAGCTGGTTATGAGCCTGTTGTACCGCTTTCTTTTGAAGAAATGTCGGGACCACGATACGTGGTCCCCATGTCGGGACAAATCTTCAACTATGATAACGTGCGGCTGTGACTTAAAGGTCAGACAGTCTTTATCGTCTGCCTGTGCTCCCTGCTGTTACAATAAACTCTTGTCCAATACACTAAACATGGCTATTTTGCGACTTAATCTATCCACATCCCTGTTTCTTACTCCCTACAAACTCGTAATTAAACTCACTAAGCTTGAAAGCCCAAAGTAAGAAACGAGTAGAAAGATCTTTTTAGACTAAAGAATTAATTCAGTGACGTATGATCAGTCACAACTTTAAATTATCTACCACTCAAAAAACGTCAGTAATGTGTAATGTCACATATGACCGTTACCATTTCCTTTATGATTGTTGAGCCGTTACTTTACGCCTTTTTAAACCACCACGGTACGTAAACTACCGGATGCCCCTATCCATCAAGCATCTGACTCAAAATACAGCCGATTACCTTATTTGATGCATCACAAAAGAGGCTGAACTCTTTGTCAAAATCTGGAATAACTAATACGGGATCGGAAACCATTGTCTCCGCCAATTTCTCCAATGCTACCATTGCTACCTGATACTCCAGCATCCACTGAAACTTTACTCTGTTTGTGATTTATCAAGTTAAGAAAATTATTCATTCTCTAAAACATAAATCTCATCTGGTTTTGTTGGTGTTCCCAATCGAGTACTAAAGATTTGTTTCCATATAATAAGTCTGGTCTTGTCTGCAATGCGTGACGAACTCAAGGCATTTTTCCGGAGAGACCAATCGCGTTGTTAAGCTCCTCTTTAAGAAATTTGGTAAGAGAGGTGTCAATAGGTACCGACCTATTTCGCTGCTGACATTAGGTGATTTGTTAAGGAATAGTATCTCACCTTAGCAACAATAATATCCTGAGCAAATCACAGTTTGGCTTCCAGAGGAGTTGCTCTACTGAGAAAGCCATTTACGTGTTAACTCACCAAATTCTAAAAACATTAAGTGATAAAAAGCACTAGCTGGTATTTTCTGCGACCTATCTAAGGCCTTTGACTGTGTGACTCACAGTACTGCCCTAGTGAAATCGCAGGATTATGAAACTGGTGACACAGAAAATTAGTCGATAATGCCATATGTAACCAAATGAATGCAAAAATTGTACTTAATGATTCAACCAGTATAGTCCAGGCACATGATTCCCCTAGGCTCAGTGTTTGGTCCGCTATTAATCCCTATATATGTAAACGATCTTTGGTTTGATACCCAACAAGAAGAAACAGTTCTTTTTGCACATAACACTAGTATTACAATCAGTCCAAGCATACACAAGAAACAGATGAAATGATAAACGATGTTTTTCAAAGTATCATTAGTTGCCTGCGAATGGTCTCACACTCAAATTAAAAAGGCACAGTGCATTCAGTTCTGCATATGTATGGTCACTTCATGAGAGGTCAACGTAACAACGAGTAACGACATAATGAATAGGGTGAAACTTCAAAATTCTTATGTGTCCGTACTGATGCGCATTTATACTGGAAAAAGTACATTTTAGAATTCCTAAAACAACTTGATTCAGACACTTTTGCAATTATAAGCATTGACAAATCTCATGGTGAGGCAAACCAGTAACTTTCTGTATACCCCATACTTCAGTAACGTCATATGGGATAATGTTCTGGGGCAATTCATCTTTAAAAAAGCCTCTCTTCATCGCTCGAAAACATGCTGTACGAATAACATGTGCTGCTCACCCATCATCATCTTGCAGTCATCTGCTTAAGGAGTGGAGCATTCTGAGCATTCCGACAGACAGTAACGAAAAATTCGCAAACAATTTGAAAAAGTTTCTTGTTGACACTTCTATTCTGTAAAAGAATTTCTTTTTTAATTGGTAATAGTAGATGGACAGGAATTACTAGCTCATATCTGTAATTTTATACTTATAAATGTTTACCGTGTAGCCATCTTTACAAATTAATTTGCGATGTGTATTTGAAATGACTCATTACACATCATTACTATTTGTTGTACAAAATAATTGATGAAACATGAATCTAGCTTACTAACTAATGTGTTCAAAAGTTCAGTTGTATTCACCAAATCGCTTATGAATTTACTGTAGTGGTTGCTCAAAGCGACGAACGACTGCATCTGCTCGTCAAACGAGATGACTTAACCAACTAAAAGCATCCTTCAATCGTCTCTCAGATTCTGGTATAACCGCTGAACGCACTATTCAGTCATTCAAATAGATCATATATGAACCTTAGGCTTTAACCCTCTTAAAACTACGTCCAATAACCGGTGAAAAGTTGCAGTAGCGTTTTACAAACCGAATGACATCCGCTTATGTTGATAATATCCGCATGATGCGGTAAACGCTGTCTTTGGCCTATGCCAAAAGGGATGATAGATTTGGAGTTCCACTGCAGTAAAGTAACGACACTCAACACTTATCCAAAATTTCCGTAAAATTAGCAATTGGATAAGCATCTACTATCTCAGAAAACAGGTTTTCCTTGTTTCCATCCAATGATTTCTTAGCCATGATTACGTCATGTGTAATTCAGGGACTGTTACTTCATTCTTGATCCCATCTCGTAGTTGCTGTTCCGTGAACTCCTCTATTAATGTCTGTAAATGTCTCGCTGTACAAACTATTTGCTGTAAATTGTTGTACTACTCAACATGTATACAGTTCTGAGTTACGAGAGTCGCTAGCAACACCCTTACTCTACAAAACAAGTCGATAAATTTCAATAATACTTTTTCCACGCTTGTACGATTACTTTCCTACAAGTGGCACAGCTTCTTCCTCAATGCTTGCTTATGACTCCTATCCAAACCCAACCTATCGATGTATTCTTCTTCTAGTATTGTCATTATACCTTTTCACAGATTAACTCCACCTCTCCCAAAATTATCTACGCTAACTGAAAACCTTATACTCTCCATTAACATTACTCAGTGCGCCGCGCTTCTGCAAACAAAACAGTGTGAAACATCCAACTCTTCATTATTCGAGAGAGACCCAACCACATACAAGATCCGACAAGACAACTCAGTACCCAATGACACCCACGCTGTTTTTCCGATACCTGCCGGTAGTTTATCCTGATGATCAATCTTTAAAGAAATCGACTGGCATCACCTTTACGGTATGTGAGGCTTGCGACGTCGCTTCGTTTGCAGTTGTATTACCAAAGTGAAACAAAGTTTCACTGGGCTCAAGCGAACATTGGCAAAAGTCAATCCTCGCACAATATTTGACTAGAAAATCTAGTCCTAGAATCACTGAATATCCCTCACACACACATAGCCAGAACTTCCATACGCTCTGTAAACTTAGTTTCCGCAATGGTAAACTCACGAACCCAACGACTCAACACTTCTACGTCAACCCCATGTACTGAGACGTGGGATTTAGGGAAACCAGGAAAAGGTGTGGACAGTGCCTAATCAGTTATCGCTAGTTGCACAGAAAACACATACACTTTATTGTTTAAAAACAAGACTTTCAACAATGAATTTAAGGATTTTACTACACTGGCGGCTCAATGTCTTATTAGAAGAATCGCAAGTTATTGTCGGCTGCAGGCCACAAGCAATGCTACACACAGTCAACTTCTGAGGGCCTGATTAAGAAGGTTCTAAATATTCGTCGGCTGAAGTTGAGAAGCAATTCCAAAAATACACAGCGGCTGAAACAAGTGAGGAATGCAGTTACACATTAACAAATACTAACATATTTTCTTCTTAACAATCAAATGGTAACAAGCTATAGTAAAGGGTGAAGGCCTGATTAAGAAGGGATTCAAAATTATTGGGGGCAGAAGGCCACAAGCATTTTATAGAATACTCAATGGCTGAAGGCCTGAATTACATGTAAGGAAGACAGTTATATGTTAAAATACATAAACCTTTCTGAAACAACCTTGATGAACTGTAACAGGCTATAGTGATGGCTGCAGGCCTTATTAAGAGAAAATTAAAAATAATTAATCTGCTGAAGGCCACAAGCAGTGTTACAAACACTTAACGGCTGAAGACCGGAATTACAAGTGGGGAAGGGAATAACATGTTAAAACATTAGGGTAAATTTTAAACAATTACGACAACTTGTCCAAATATGTCGGAGTGATACACAGACAGTGCTTCCTGGATCGACCCGAGGAGGGTGATTACAGCTATGTAAGCGGTGAGACAGGCAGCCAAGAGTTGTACTCGTAACAGGACGGCAACTCACACTAGGGGTAGCTTAAGCACCCACCGACCGACTAACCAGTCCGCCTAACGTCCGATCACTGGTACAACGATGGAATATTTTTAAACAATGGCGAAGAAAAGGACAGCACCACGTCTTCAGAAACAAACCCAAGGCCGAAGGAAACACTGGAACCAAAGTATACCTCCCAAAAACATATTCACAGTACCATTCAAGAGGTTGTCGAGCTACATGCATTGTCGGACAGCATCAACACGACAAGGAAAGGTACACTGCTAGAAAAGTACCCTAACCTCCAGGGCAGCTAACTGGAGCGTTGGCGGTCACAAGGCAGAAAATACCGCTGGTTGCGCATCACTAATAAGAATAATACTAAATCCAAACTAACATCAAGGAGTAGAAGGAGGCTAATAGCTTCCGCCAACCTGACAGACTCCACTTGTTGCGGTTGATCTCACCGACCCTGGGAGCAGCAACTCGCAAACAACAGCGAGATCTCAAACAGTGGAGGTTTCAGTACTGGACACAGGTCACTCAACTTCAAACGTCCTGGGTTCTGTCGTCGGCTACAGCCCCTCGGTCTGACACTGCCTTCACGCCACCAGCGGTCCCGGCCCGCCATAGCGCTGCGGACCTCCTCCCCGCTCCGTCCAAAGCCGAACTGATGTCCGTTCGCCACCCTTACGAAATCCAGTAAGCAGACAGCATTAAAATAACTGCTCATTCAAAACCAGAAGATACACTCGGCTCCTGGAGAACAATTCCACCAGCATCTCACAGTACTAAAACCAGTCTCTGTGAAACTTCACGGACGAATTATTAGTCGGAACAAACACAGGGAAGCAAGAAGCGGTCGGAAGACCAAATGCTCGTCGTCCGCTGTGACTACCGACAGAACGACCCACCAACGGTCGTCTTCGGCGGGCGAACACATACACACACACACACACACACACACACACAAACACACATACACACACACACAGAAACACACACACAAACACAAGTGAAAGTGACACTACTCGAATATCACGGTCCATTCAATTATAACTCGCTGAATCCGGTCCTTGACGTGGTCGTGCACTCTCGCGACCACATCCTTCCGTCTGACAGTGCATGTGTGTCGCCAGCGGTTGGGCGTGTACTGGCTGTTCGGACCTCACTACTGCTCCGTCCCAACTCGCTAGCTTGACACACGACCACCCGGAAATTCTAGAGGCTGCTCCAAAGATGGTAACACAGTACGCGCTATCGATAAGCGCTGCTGCTGCCACTCACGGACAGACAAGGCGAGCAAACCTGGTGGCGCCAGTGAACACACTAAGCAAACGAGACGCCAGTATCGCTATTACAAGATGTCATTCTATGAACGGCATCAACGTGAGCCGCACACTGCTCATGTACCTTATATCGTGGTGGCCCTGTCACCTCCTGATTACCTGGTCCAGACTGATAACGGACACATGTGCCCACGTGTCTATCAGAAACTTCTGTTACACATCGCCCACTAAGCGCACTGGGAAACTTTCCGTCTGCACACTAACTTCTCCAGTGTTGCGACGTGTCTGGACTACTTTCTGACAATCAAACCATTGCGTTTCAGTTTAACACCTGCTGCTCCCAAAGGTGCTTCCTGTTCTTCTCTTCTGATATTCAGATGCTTGGTGGCCCACTTCCCCACAAGTGTAACATTCTGGATGTTTACACCGTTTCTGCATATGGCCCTTGCGTCACGCCCACAGCATCTGACCTCAGAAGCGAATAAATGGTGATCTCCCTGTTGCTTCAGCAAAATATATTTCCTCCAATTGCGCCGTAAATCTAAGAGATGCCGCCTCCTGCAGTAATACTTTGTTCGCCTCCGCATTGTGGATAGGCACATAGATCTGAGCATCGATTTTGCCAGTCCTGTCAGAAACTCCTTCTATTTACTCACTGCAGTTCAGATTCAGACTACTGAGTTCTCAGAATAAGGTTTGTATGGTACTTGGCTTTTGGTAGGGCTGAAGTAGTCCAGCAGCCAACTGCTGAAACGACTGTGCTTTATTTAGGGTCTTGAAATGTTGCTCTTTGAATAATTAATAAAATATGCCCCAAACGTTTAATCTCGGATGAATTTAAGGAGACTAAAATCATTCATGAACCAAAAAAAAAATTATAGAAACAAAGATATAAATAATTTTCCTCGAATTTCATTGATTAATTCTGATTATAAATTAATAGCTAGAATAGTAAGCAAGAGAATTTCATGGCTTACAGATAAAATTATTAGTAAACGTCAGAACTGATCGCAAGACAGAACCATTTTTCAGAATCTAGCAGAATAAAGAGATATCATTGCAATAATTTCTGTAACAAACAGAAAGTGTGCTTTATTTTTTTTAGGATTTTATAAAGCCTTCGATGTAGTAAATCATGAATATCTTCTACAGACGTTGAAGAAAATAGTATTCATAGATAGGGTCATACAGTTGATAAAGAACATAGCAACTGGAATAAATGTAAAAAATAGCTGTGAATTGCCAACAATCCAAGCCGATACAAATAAAACGAGGTGTTCTTCAAAGAAGTCCTCTGTCCATGTCGCTTTTCGCCATTGCACTGGAACGTTTCCTCCGAAATGTCCATGCTAGATTAAAAGGCTTAACATTATCAGTAAATAAAACAGCTATGAGAGCCTATGCTGATGATATAGGGGTCATTATAAGGGATAACGAAGAGGTAACGACGCTAGCAGCAGTGACTGATACATACTATAGAGTATCTGGAGCCAATGCAAACGAAAGAAAAAGTAACATGCTAAATCTCGAAGGTATTGATAATATCAACATCGAGTGGGCAAAATTTGTCCGACAACATAAAACACTTGGGACCACCCTGACAGCATGCCCCATGACAATGACGGCTTTAAATTGAAAAGTTGCAGCGGATAAAGCGCGCGGAGCCATTAAAGGGAATTTAGCTCCATGTATGATCGAAGTTCAAACAACAATGCATATCAATTCATGCATCCTTGATAAATCTTATTATATTGCCCAATTATTTCCAATACCGAGAACGATAGCGAGGAGAATAATGTACAGAATCACAAACTTTTTGTGGAAAGGTGAAGTGTTCAGAGAATCTGCTATAATGGCCACTTCAGGGACTAAAATTGGTGCACTAGAATTAATTAATATAACACTTTTTATGAAAAGGCAAGTTAATGCAATAATGCAATGTAATAATGTAGTAAGAGAGTCGCGAGAAAGCATATCCAGCCAGCTTTCCGAGATCATAAACATCGAAGCCTGCCTCCCCCGACTGACGTGCAGAATGTCAATGGTCGTTTGCAGCATGTGAGGGTTTTCTGTGTTGAGTTCATTGATGTAAGTGCAGAAATGAGACAGTCATGACACTCAGCATCAAGAGCCATAATGCAGTAACGAAAATAATCGAAGGAAGAAACAAAATAGAACGACAGTTTCCAAACAATGGTTGGACTGAGATTTGAAAAAACATTAGTTCTAAAGTGTTCACGTATAATATAAAAACGTCATGGTGCAAGATAGTTAACAATGTAATTAGCACCAATGAAAGACTGTACGCATTCGGACTCTGTGGAACAAATTTAGGTCAACAATTCCATCCAGTTGACACAATAATTCGTAGATATTTTGCAGTGAACACATAGTGCGTAGCGGGGCGATCACTCTGTTGTAAAAATAATTCAAAAGCCAAGATCGGTTAAATACTGTTTACTGCATAACCGGTTTCAACACACTGAAGATGCTATCATCGGATCTGTGAAGATATAACATGGCAGGTTTGAGAGAGGGCTTACATGAGTTACACTATATACATTACTATTAGTACAGTATCACATACCTGAATGTAGCTTAACATTTATAAACCATCTGAAGGAAAGGCATTATCCATATTAGCGCCTTACAAAACTCCATATGGCTCTAATATGGATAATACATTTGCTTCAGATGTTTTTACTCTGTAATTGACGTACTTTATAGTATGTGTAGTATACATAGTACGCATAGCATTTATAGTATGTACAGTTAGTGTACGCTAAAGTGTTCTTTGCAAGGGTATTTGATTAGCAGTAATAGTGAAGTAGTAGCTAGTAGTAATGAGTGGTTATACCATAGGACTGTGTGAGCACTGCTTGGACGGCGCTATCCACATGCCGGTTGTGAATCACTAGAATCGCAGCAGGTAAACCGGCGCGGAATAAGGCGGTGTGATGCCGACCGTTGTTAATCGAGCAGCGGTCATGTACCAAATGGTTTTATCTTGTGACTTCGGTTTTACATAACTGATGGAAAAGAATGAGAGCAGTTTTTTTATTTTCTTGTGACAATGATTTTATATCACGTGGTCTGCCTCAGGTATCGTTATAACCAAATGCTTTATAAACGTTAAGATACATTCAGGTGTGTGGTACTGTACTAATAGTAATGTATATAGTGTAACTCACGTAAGCCCTCCCTCAAACCTGTCATGTTATATCTTCACAGATCCGATGATTGCATCTTCAGTGTGTTGAAACCGGTTATCCATTATACAGTATTTAAGCGATCTTGGCTTTTGAATTATTTATAAATTCGTAGATACACTTGCTGAGGTCACATGAATAGTTGGAAGTGGATCCAAGAGCAAATAGCTTCGATTAAAAGGACACCCTGAGAGTATATTGCTCTCACTGATGCACCAGCATGAAGCATGATTTTTCCCAGAGGCAAAAAACAACACTGTGTACTGGTTGCTGGGAAATTTTGTTTATTACGTCATTAAAAAACTGAGATCCTACAGCACCATAAAGTTCAAGGTACACTTGCTCTGTGAATACCACAACATTAGAAGGTATTCGAATCACAAGACTAAGTTCGGTAATATGTTAAATATTATAGTTCATAGAATGGGCATTGGTTAATATAAAAAAGAAGACTATGTTGACAGTGATGTATTGTAGCTACCTTAAGGATATTATTTAAATTTTTAGTGTAAGCTTTTATTTTGTATTTTTTCTACTTCAGAAAGTAGTTTTTGAAATTTTGTAAGATAATGTACATACCTTATGTGACAGTCAGATTGTTTGTCTAATAGTGGTAAAACCCAGAACAATATAGCTGCATTAATGGTTTATAGTATTAACGTAAAAATTTACAGTTTTTATGGAAATGTCTTTATCGATTGGCTAAAAACATAATATTGTATCCAATATAATGTAATATTCAATTGCTGGCTAATTGCGCTGTTCATTTTTGCACTGTGATGTGTAAGTCAGTTTTCCAGTGAAAGATGTATTATATAGGTCTGAACACTTCAGATAATTACCATTCCATTCATGTCCAGAAAGTGTAGTTTGGAAGGCTAGTCACTTTTAGAAAGTCTACTCTCCTACATTCTCAGGTATTTAAGAAATTGTATAATACGACTATTAAATTGTTTATATGTGTGATGGACATAAATGTTCCATATTCTGTGTAATTTTTAGTGACTTCCATATAATCGTGTGAAATTCTCATAGCTAGTCTGACTGAGCTGAGAAGGTTAAAGATGAGTTTCTTCCCTTGACCTGTCTCTCACTGAGACGATTTCCTCTTGTACATTAATATAATAAAAGTATCCCAAAAAAACTTGCTGAAATCCTTCATAAAGTGCTATTTATGCTTGTGTAAAGATTGGAGCACATGTAATTCAAAGTGCAGATTTTTATTTATTCACGTTTGAAGGAGTCTGAATGGCTTTAAAAACTTTTCTTAGTATTCAAATTAATTCTTTCTGGTAATTTAGTCAGTAACACAAACTACTGTTTATTTCTTTAACATCAGCATAACTGCAATGATAAAACTGTTTTTGTTTAAATCATTTCCTGTATAAATGTTAGCATGGTTAGTGCATGTAATTACTATGTATTTGGAATGTGTAAAATTGTTCCTCAAATAAATATTTTAAAAAAATAAGTAGCTAGTGGTGCTGCCTCTGGATCACGGGGTCCCGAGTTCGATTCCCGGCCTGATTGGGTATTTTCTCTTCCCACGGACTGGGTGTAGGTGTGTTGTCCCTCTCATTTCATCATCATTTTTGAACGTGTCTGAAATTGGACTCTATAAAGATTGGGACACTGGACGGGCTGTGATGACCGTGCAGTTGAGAGTCCACAAACGCGAGTCGGGGGCAACGACTAAGTGCCTATTCGCAGTTAACTCTTTATCTTATTTTTGTAGATTTCAGCTCCAGTCGAAATTAACGTCTTGCTTTCGGCGTTCATTGCTCGTTGAACGGTATATGGAATTTTTCTTGCTAATTTCGGAACATTATGAACAGTTCCACTTATCCACTAATGCAAGCTATTGTCCTGCCCCCCTCCCCCACCCCTTTTCGAACACATGGCGCGTGATATATCTTCGCAGTTCAGTCTGATTTAGTAAGTTGTTGATCTCACAAGAGTAGCATAATTGAACAGCTTTCTGAAACTTCTCTCATTTCGATTTCAGTTCATTGTCTAGTTCCCACGTGTCTTCATTGTCTCAGCATGTGTTAAGAACGGATCTCAAAGCCTTACCTTCACAGATCATAACTCACGGTAATACATCCTGTCCAATTTGTTTAGCTATTCTGAATTTTACCACTCATATTATGCAGGATATTTGTTCATGACGACCACGTGTTCGTGGATTGTGAGAAACGTTACATGTCACAATTACAGTTTCTTGGGGTTAAAGTTCCTAATTAGTTTCAGAACTTCTTCTATGGTACAACTATTAACAGTTCATTCCTACTGATGAATTCTTGTTAACATGCTTCGTGCACTCAAGCCAAGGGGACGACCGTTTGCCAACCCCGTGCATACTGATGGAGTTTTTCTTTATTCTTATATTTGTCCCGAATCTCTATTGTATGAGTATATGTGCGTGAATGTCGCCATTGAAATATTCCTCTGACCCTGACCTCATTAATAATTAATGACTAATCTTGACAGGGTCTCCAACATGCAGTTTTTATTTTGTAACCCAGCCGAGAGCAATATTAAGAAAAGCAGCCATCACCCATTCGTTAGATGTTTAGTTTACTAGTTTGTTCAGTTGTGTCTTTAACAAAAGTGATATTTTTACGAAAGGAGGTGCTTACATATACTCTCGCAAATTTCCATTCTTATGTCCTACTGCTTTTCGTTGTGCAAGAGGTAAATATGGCGAAGTTATTTATTTAGTATTTATTCAACTATCTTATATGTGCAGATCCAACAAGACAGTTGTTTTAAATATCAAAGGTTTTTCTTTCCTGTACAATGAAGAGCCAAAGAAACTGGTACACCTGCTTAATATCCCGTAGGGCCCCCGTGAGCACGCAGCACTGCCACAACTTGTCGTGACATGGACTCGACTAATGTCTGAAGTAGTGCTGGAGGGAATCGACACCGTGAGTCCTGCAAGGCTTCCTATAAATCAGCAACAATAAGAGGGCATGGAGATCTCTTCTGAACAGCACGTTGCTAGAAATCCCAGATGTGCACAAAAATGTTCATGCCTGGGGAGTATGGTGACAGCGGAAGTGTTTAAACTCATAAAAGTATTCCTGTAGCTACTCTGTAGCAATTCTGGACGTGTGGGGTGTCACATAGTGCTGCTGGAATTGCCCAAGTTTTTCGGGATTCACAATGGACATGGAGGGATGCAGGCGATCAGACAGGATGCTTAAGTACGTGTCACCTGTCAGACTTGTATCTAGACTTACCAGCGGTTCCTTATCACTCCAACTGCATGCGCCCTACACCATTACAGAGCTTAGAGCTGTTATATTCTTTTAGAAATTCTCTGTCATCATAGTACACTTTGTAAATCATTATTCACATTGCACCATGAGATACGCAACAGTTTGAATATTGTTAGTAAATTTTATTTTGAGATAGAAATATAGATTAGTTACTGCCTGCTTGTCGTTTGCTGTTGTGCTTTCGAGAAATCTGCACCAGTGTTGTCACAAGACGCGAGGTAAGTGGAGATTTTGATTAGGAGCATGTTGTTTCACTACAGTTGCACATTTGGTGTAAAGAGATATTGTATTCAAACGAGTTATGATTCAGTTCAAATTAGGTTATGTTTCGTGATAGGTTAGCAAGCGAGTTTAACGTGGGTAACACATTGTAAGGACATTGTTTTGGAAATACGTACATTATTTTTTTGGTAATACGTACATTATTTTATATAGATTGGGAGGTAAATTAAGGATAAATTTCATACAGAAACAAAAATATAGTGGGAATGTAACTCAATTATTCAGATTGCTAAGCAGCTGTGAAATATCTATCGGACCCTGCATCGAGATCAAAGGTCATTTCAGAATGCAATGAAGACCTTCGGGGACTAGGGGAAAGCAATAGAGTAAACCTGCTGTGGGTCCTTGGTCATTCAGGAATTAGTGCCAATGAACAAACTAACATACTGGCCAGGACAGGGTTGATTGGACTTGTAGTTGCATAACCGAAGATGGTTCAAATGGCTCTGAGCACTATAGGACTTAACTTCTGAGGTCATCAGTTCCCTAGGGACTCAGAAATACTTAAACCTAACTAACCTAAGGACAGCACACACATCCATGCCCGAGGCAGGACACAAAGGAGGAAGCCGCTAAATGTGGACTACGTGGTGAGGAAGACGAAACTGCAACACACACATCTAACCTTCCACTGCGAAGCTCTGGCGGGCGAACGACACAGAATCTCCGAGTCGGTAGACCCTACGGAAATCGTGTTTAATAAGGACCCAGGAAACAGTCTTCTACCACTTCTTAATGTTTCCGGTTGCCATTACGAGAATCACAGGGAGCGAAACAGCACAATGAATTCAATTTCCGTGGAGGCAACAGGGGTCTAATACCATTGATGTTTTTACCTCCCTTCATTAAACATATCAGATTGCAGGGTGTCTATCACCTGAATTCTGGGCGCAATCTGTAAACTACATAGAAGAGACTGAGCACCTGAGCGTGTCTATAGTGTCGACAAGGTATGTTATTTTTATTTCACTTCACATTTTGCTAAGCTTTTGGTAATCGGAGCCCCACACGCATATTCAGTAGATCTATGTTCTATATGTCAGTATATACATCCTTTCCTCCTCTCGCCTGATGAATGAAAAGCATGAATGAGGGTGTACAAGATAAATTTCAGTATCTATATATGTGGGAGTAAAAGTAGTCGGTTACAGTGGCAGAATAGCCAACCCTATAAGTACGTACCGGGTAGAAAACAGGCTTCTGTTCGCCTTGGACGAAGCTCTTGTACAGTCTGTCATCACAAAGTAGGGATCTCTCTTTGCTCTTCTGTGGGAACGGGACGCGTGGGTTGAAAAATAGTTCGCTCAGCAGTGTTCCGGCAGACGCGACATGGGCGATTAACTGTGAGTCTGCGTATTCATAGTTCATTCTAATCTTATTTTTGTAGATTTCAACTCCACTGAAAATTAATGTCTTGCTCTCATCTCTCATTGCTCTTTTAGTGGTATACGAAATTTTTCTTCCTAATTCTGGAAAATTATGAACAATTGAACACGCATTAGACACGCATGAAAGTTGTTTTTCTGCTCCACCCTTGTTCAAACATGTGGACTTGTGATATATCTTCTCAGTTCAGTTTGATATTACTTCTTTGTTTGGTCTCTGGAGTACAGCATAATTGAACAAAGAATGAGATTTTTACCCTGCAGCAGAGTGTGCGCTGATATGAAACTGTCTGGCAGATTAAAACTGTGTGCCGTCTCCTTCTGCCAGGAGTGCTAGTTCTGCAAGTTTCGCAGGAGAGCTTCTGTAAAGCTTGGAAGGCGGGAGACGAGGTACTGGCAGAAGTGAAGCTGTGAGGACGGGGCGTGAGTCGTGCTTGGGTAGCTCAGTTGGCACGGTCAGTTCGCCGGCGGACGGCGTGGTGTGCGCTGCGCCGTCTGTGCTTCCGCGTGGTAAGTCTTGGCGCTTGCTGCGGCTTAAAACCCTGTTTATAGAAGACTTCGAGAAGTAATGAGTAGCATGCAGTGATGGCTCAACAAAGTCGAAAAGATACTTTGAAGCTGACCTTTGATCCTCGATATGCCAGACCCAAGTCGTTTGAAGTCGAAAATTGGTTAGAAGAAGATGTGAAGCTCTCCTTTAATCATGTAACTGGGACCCACCTGTCGATTGTAGCTTGTGTCGTGTTTGTTAAAATGCGTAGTTGCGAGTTGTGTGAAAAAATAGTTGAGTCTTCCGGAGGTGTCATGAAATGTAAGCACTCAGATGGAAACGTTGGTGATGTCACCGTTGCGCATGCTGGTTTTGGCATTCACACAGTTCGAATCTTCTTTTGAGATTACAACAGATCAAATTAATGCTGTAATTTCACCCTTCGGGATAGTGCTCAGCAACTTTGCCGAGAAATGGTCAAGCGCGCATAAATTCCCAGTACTAAATGGCGTTCGGCAGCTTCGTGTAGAGTTACAAAAGCACATCCCGTCGTACATCAATGTCTGCGGATATAGAGGGATTGTAATTTATGACGACCAACCGCGAACCTGTGCCGCCTGTAACAAGCCTGGGCACGTTCGCACAGAATGTATACAGCGGCGCGTTGTACAGCTGCCGGCCGGCGAGGCCGCCAGGAAACCGGCGATGACAACACTGCCTGGAACCTACGCCGCCGTGGCACGCGAACGGCCGACTGCCTCCTCAGCCCCTGAATTGTGTGCAAATACAAATTCTCCAGACACTGAAATTCCGATGGACGTCAGTGCCGTCATAGCTGACGACCTACAAGAGTCCCGCCAATCTACGGAAACAGTTGAAGTTCCACCGAAACAGGCACCGGCAACTGTAAAGGCAGCAGATCCGCCTGAAGTTGAAGATTGACACACCATGCAGGACAGCGACACTAACTTGGGTACTGAAGAAAGTCCGTCGAGAGGCAATTCTCCAAGCAAAAATAAGAAACGCCGGCTGGCGCGAAAAGGTGCAGAGGAGACAGCTCCCACACTCCGCCAAAAAGCGAAGGAAATAGATAGTACCTTAAGCCAACAGATGTATAGCAACACGAAAGTGACACCAGTTTCTGAGGAGCGTTCCCCTTCTGCGCTGGAAAAACGAGACGTCCAAGGAAAGCCAACAAAGAAAGCATCCAACCACCCCCAAGAAACGAGTCACTCTCATGAAGCTTCACTCGTCCCACCCACGACGACAACCTCAACCACCTGGGCAGATAAAAGCGACCATAACAATGCCGACGAAGAAATGACAGAAGTTTCAGAAACAAAGAAAGACTGTAAGGTAGCCCCACAGGTGGCTCATTTCTTCAACGAAGACGTCTCCGCGAACGAACATTCTAAAGAACACGGACACACCACTGAAACATTTGCTACCGGTGAATATTATTAAAATGCGTTTTAAAGCTGACGCTTGCGAGACAAAACAGAAGAATGTTTTTTAAAGTTAGATCAAGTAGAACGAAGAATGTCAGACATACAAGCATACAAAATCGCGACAGTAAACCTTAATAAGATTCATAGTTCCTTTAAACTACAGAACTTAAAAGATTTTATACATGCTTCTGACAGTGACATTATATTTTTACAAGAAGTCACAGACATTGAGCTTGGTAACGTACCTGGCTTCAACGCCATTAAAAACCCAGGCCATGGAGCGGAAATGGGCACGGCTCTGCTCACAAAGGAGGGCATAATAGTCCAAGATATAGTAAAACTACCAAACAGTAAAGGCATAGCGGCCACAATAAACAACATACGACTCATTAACGTGTATGCCCCTTCAGGATCCAGTAACAGGCACCGCAGAACGGAGTTCTTTACAGAAGAAATTGTCCCACTATTTTGAACTCGATATGAACACCTTATCCTGGGAGGAGATTTTAACTGTGTTTTGCATGCCAAAGACCAAACTCCCAATATCAACAAGTGTACTGAACTGGAATGTATAGTTAATGACTTAAGACTAATAGACTCATGGGAACATATGCACGGTGCAGCCCCTGGCTTCACCCACGCCCCAAGTCACTCGGCGAGCCGTCTCGACAGGATATATGTAACGCACAATTTGAAACACCTCATTTTGCAGTCCGAAGTATGGCCTACCGTTTTTTCGGATCATGCTGCATACATATGCACAATCATTCTGATAAAACAAGGACCTTCCGAGGTGGAGGCACATGGAAGCTCAACGTGTCACATCTGGAAGACCATGCTTGTCAGGAGGCATTTTACAAGGTATGGAAAGAGTGTGAAAGCACATTTAGCTGGTACAACTCTGGCACTGACTGGTGGCTGAAACATGCCAAACCTAAAATACGGAGGTTTTTCATAAACTACTCAAAAGAAAAAACTTTTGGGACAAATCAACTATAGAATTTTACTTTCAATGTCTAAGGGATTTGTACAAGTCCGATGCAACAGTTGTGGACAACTACGAAAGAATTAACAAAATTAAAGCAAAGATTTTGGCACTACGGCGTAAACAACTGGAAGGCTACCAAATAAGGTCGCGTGCCCAGAATATAGCACAGCACGAGGTCACTTCCATTTATCATGTCATTCGTGAAAGCAAAAGGGCGACTCGCAAGATATTATCTGAAATAACAACTGATGATGGAAGGAAACTGACGAAGCACAGAAAGATTAAAGAGGCAATCATACAGCATTTTGAATCCTTAATGTCTAGTCAACAGGTTGACGAGCAGCTTCAAGACGAGTTAATGATCAACCTCCAGGGCAAAGTACGCCACGCGGAAGCACAAACTCTCATCTCGCAAGTGACTGAAGAAGACGTCGAAGAAGCTATATATAGAAGCACGAAAAATAAGGCTCCAGGGGCAGATGGAATTCCGGCAGAATTTTATCGCAGATTTAGTGGCCTCGTAAAAGGCAAGTTTACTCTCATCTGCAACGAACTACTAAACCCTGAAAATGACATCCCGAAAGAATTTCGTGAGGGACTCGTAGTGTTAGTGCCAAAAACTACCAAGACGAAATCTGTAAGCGCTCTGAGGCCAATTACGCTTTTAAACAGCGATTACAAAATCTTTGGCCGAATCCTCGCTCGCAGGCTGAAAACCACAATGACCAGCGTCACTGGCCCTTATCAAACAAGTGTGGGCAAAGACAGAAGAATTCTCAAACCCTCTGTGATTACAGGGACGTAATCTCAACGGCCGACGTCTGCAAAGTAAAATGTGCACTCATCTCACTCGACTTTGATAAAGCCTTCGACAGGGTTAATCATAGTTTTCTCCTTCGCACCATGGGCGCAATGGGGTTCCCACCTATATTCATTGCGGTAGTAACAAATACATGAACAAACAACTCAGCCAGATTTGTCATCAATGGACACGTTAGCCGCCCTATTGACGTCACCAGCTCCATTAGGCAAGGGTGTCCGATGTCAATTGCACTCTTCGCCATCGCCATCTAGCCCCTGCTTGCCTCCTTTATGAAACATCTACAAGGACTACAAATACATGGAGAAAAGATCGTGTGCAGGGAATACGCTGATGATGTTGGCTTCCTAGTCGTGAATGGCGCTGAAGTACAGAGCCCACTACGAACAGTAACAAAATATGAACAGGCATCTGGTGCAAAACTTAATAGAACAAAGTCGGGGATTTTCAACATCGGCCGTGGAATTGGGACGCAAACGCAGAATCTGTTACGCGAGCTTGTAACCATGAAATGTCTCGGCATAGATTTTAAAAGAAATATCAAGCTCACTATTGCTGCGAATTATCGAAAATTACTTAACAGCATACGCGCCTCTTTACAAGCACATAGTATTAGAAAACTCGATGAAATTCAAAAAGTAAGAGTGGCAAATGTATACATCACTTCCAAAGTTAATTATGTAGCACAAGTTCTCCCACCACCTGCGACTTTGTTGAAAAGCATCGCATCTGCACTAGGACACTTTGTGAGCCGCGGACGTATTTTCAAAGTCAAATATGACATTCTGATGCTCTCTAGGAAATGTGGTGGGTTAAATCTCACCGATGTCAGCAAAAAAGCGCAAGCCTTATACCTTGCTACCAAATACAAACAATGTAAAGAGCCAAGTGGTATCTTTGCTGCACGTTTGTTAAACGAAATAGCTCCTGCTGACGTCTGTGCACCTATAAATGTCCAACACATACACAACGGACTATACCTCTTGAAACACTGTTTCGTAGAATACATACAGGCAAGGATTCCTGAAAAAGACATCATGAAAGTAAAAGAACTTTACAATAATTTGATGAAATACAAACCCAGAATCGAATTAGAACAAAAGTATCCCTGTTATAACTGGGAAACAATATGGGAAAATATTCACTGTCGGAACCTGCCAACGTATGTCAAATCGACCTGGTACTTTGCTGTAAACAGAAAAATTACGACGAACTCTAAAGTTCACACTATTCGATTGACAGAGTCTTTGCTGTGTACATTATGTAATATACCAGATACCGAAGAGCATAGATTGCTGTGTGACAGGGTAAAAGAAATATGGCTCTACATAAGACAAAAGATAGCGAGCGTCAGCAGAACTACGCCCAATGCCGTTACGACTGCTGAATTTTTAAACCCTGACGGTATACCTTATCCTAAAACAAAACGTAATGCAATTAACTAGTTGAAAGGCCAAACGATGCATTACATCCTAATAAAAGAATCAAGCTATAGGGAGGACTTCTGGATATACCTTACAACTGAGCACCACAAGTTAATGTGTACTAAAAAATATAAAGAAAATTACGCAAATTTTTTAACTAAAACAATCCTGTCACCAATATAAATGCGTAATTTACGTTACACATCCAAACATTTCGTATATTAGACGAACGATTTTTAGTTAAAATTTGTACTTCACGTAGCAGGAGGAGGATTTCCAACAGAAAGTAATCAGAGAAGATCATCAGTATAGACCAGTTAAGCCTATGTGTATCTATTACTTTGTTTCGCGGGATGCACAGTGATGAAACTGGTATACACCCTTTATTTAGTTTCTATCTTTCTTTCCTTTTTTTTCACAAGAAGGCATATTTATGTTAATTATGTGAAAAATCAAGCAGAAGAAGCCTATTTCACTTCGTTACCTTCTGAAGAAGGAAATTTTACTTCTCAGCAATAATGAGTTTGCTTCTTTCCGTTTTTCCACGCACGGAGAACGAAGTTTACAGATGCAGTTACATTTCCATAACAATTATGCGACTGCCTTCTCAATGGAATTTACATTTATTTTTATTCAAGCCATGTTGCAAACAAAGGCAACAGAAGGGGCATACTTACTTTGTCATTCAGAAGAAGCGTGTTTCCACATCATCAAGTTACATTCATTCTTTAAAGGCAGAGCAGCCGGGCCGAGAAGGTAACACTTGGCGAGCGTAAAGGACGGGTTGAAGGGGAGGAAGGAGACCCGTCTTTAAAAAAAAAAAAAAAAAAAGAAATGGCAGAGCAGGGCACTTACCCGCGAAAGGCAAATGTCCCGAGTTCGAGTCTCGGGTCGGCACACAGTTTTAATTTGCCAGGAAGTTTCATAATTGAACAAATATTTCGAACTTCCCTAATTTCGATTTCAGTTTCGAGTCTAGTTCCTACGTAACTTTGTAGTCTTAGAAAGTGTTACGTACGGATCTTAGAACTTTAAGTCAGCAAATCGCCTCTCACAGTAATGTATCCTGTCCAATATGTTTAGCTATCCTGAATTTTACCACTCATTTTATGCAGAATTTTTGTCAGTGACGACCGCGAGTTCACACGTTGTGAGAAACGTTACATGTCACAGTTACTGATTTTCGGGGTAAAAGTTCCAAATTTGTTTCAGAACTTCATCTGTGGTGCAAGTATTAACAGTTTATTCTTATCGATGAATTCTTCTTCACTTGCTACGTGCACTCAAGCCAAGTGGACGACCATTTGCCAACCACGTGCATACGGGTGAAGTTTTTGTTTATTCTTATAATTCTGCCGAATCTCTATTACATGCGTATATGTGCCTGAATGTCGTCATTTAAGGTTCCTCTGACCTTTCCATAATTAATAATGAACGTTAATTTGTGGTGTGGTCTGCAAAACGCAGTTGTAAATGTAATATTGTAACTCACCCGAGAGCGTTACGAACAACAGCAACGATCACCCATTTGTTAATCGTTTAGTTTATTAGTTTGTTCCGTTGTGTCTTCAATAAGTGTGATATTTTTACTAGAGCACGTGCTTACGTATTCTCTCGCAAAACTTCCATTTTTACGTCCTACTGCTATCCGTTGGGCAATAGATAAATATGGCCAAGTTATTTATATAATATTAATTCAACTATCATATATGTACAGATCCAGCGACCCATTCATTAAAACGGACACCTTCAACAGGAGCACCGATCCCCAAATCCATCACGTACATGTACCCTTCCAAATCATGTCTCAGTTATGCAGGCTCGAATCGATCGCGATAGCCATGCGGAATCTTTGATGGTCTACCGTGCCAGGCGTTTTGACAAGCACTTGGTGAGGCAATTGCAGATTTATAGGGAAAACTGAAACAGCAGCTGAAGGCACGGGTGCGGCCTACCGCCTTTTAGTCCTGATATATTGAACTTTATCAGTCCAAGAGTGGTATTTTGTTCAAAACAACGTTCTTGTATAGATCAGGTCTATATCTGCCGAGATAGAGTTTAGTATGTTTTAACTGAACACAGTCTCGTTCTTTTTTTTATTTGAGAAACTTGGTCTCTTTGCCTGTGACGATATTGTGTACCAAGGGGCTGATAGGGTTGAGCATCTCCGTGTTCTCTCATGGATCCACAAAGCGAGAGACCAACGTAGAAAATATGGCTACGTTACCTAACCATGCCCGCAAAACTTGGAAATGAAAACATGAACACCAACCCTCACCCTGCATGCACGGCGACCCTTGTTATAGCGCTGTGCCTACCTCCAGTGTGCTAGCCCAGTAATTTTTTCTGGCTCTCTTCGACGGCTGGTGTGGCCGTGCGGTTCTAGGCGCATCAGTCTCGAACCGCGTGACCGCTACGGTCGCAGGTCCGAATCCTGCCGCTGGCATGGATGTGTGTGATGTCCTTAGGTTAGTTAGGTTTAAGTAGTTCTAAGTTCTAGGGGACTGATGACCACAGATGTTAAGTCCCATAGAGCTCAGAGCCATTTGAACCATTTTTTGGCTCTCTTCAATTGTTGCTGTATGACCTCAGGTGTGACTTTGTCCGGCGTAACATCGTTCACAGACAGTAAGGTGGACAGTGGTGAATTCAGAGGGTAATTCCAAATCAAGGAGATGGGTGTTGCCTTTCGAGTCTCGCGAAGACCCGAATTAAAGGCTGAGTTGAACCTCAGAATAGAAAAATTCCACTAGTGCAGAGATTCTGCGTCAAACGTGATCAGTGCAAATTTTAAATTACTGATCATTGCATCGGCAATCGAATGCCGAGGGCAGTATGGTAGTTTGGTGAACAGAAACACTTAAATTGACTGGACAAAAAGGCTCAGTACTTTCACCAATAACTGTCTGAAGGTGGGCCAAAAGTGGAGAATAGTCTAGACAATTGGCGAATGGTGAAGGCCGTAGGCAGTCGACTGCACGGAACCAACTACATACTCCCGGTAATGGCAACCCCGTAGTCTAGCTGTAGCGCCCTTGTGTAGTAATCAAAACGTCCTCGGTTCCAGGTGAGACACCCGCAACGACTTAATTTTTGATTAATAATGAATATTGGCACCCGAAGACTTCCGGGGTAAGAAGTTCCCCTCATTCTGCCAACGGCCTTGTTGAAGAGGGCGGAGGAGCGGACAGAGGTTCATCCCCCCACTCGTACTTGGGTTGGGAAACTGCCCCTAAAGGCGGAGGAATCAGCAATGGTCAATGGCATGCGGATGCGAAAGGCCATGGAAACCACTCCATCAAAACACATAACGAATATCCAGAGCATATGAAGCCTGTAACCTAAAAGCATTTCTTGATGATTTCTTCATTGGCAATAGATTCCGGAAGAGTCCCCCTCTCGGATCCCCTGGAGGGGACTGTCAACGGTAGGTGACCATGAGAAAAACATTGAATACTCAACTAAAGGATACAGGGGGAAAAGATTGAATAGTCAACTATAGGGTAACGTTCTACGAGTCGGGGCGTGGAATGTCACAAACTTCTTCGTAGTCGAGAAGGAAGAAGGTCTAAAAAGAGAGATGTAAATGCTCCATCTAAATATAGTAAGGGTCAGTGGACTTATATGGAAACAAGTCAGGGATTTCTGGTGAGATGAGTATAGGGCGATAACAATAATAGCAGAAAATGGTATAACGGGCTTAGGATTCGTTATAAATAGGAAGGTAAGGCAGAGTGTCTGTTACTGTGATAGGGTAGTTCTTATCAGAATCGACTGCAAACCAACACGGGTAACGATAGTTCGGATATACATGCCAACGTCGCAAACTGAAGACGAAGAGATAGAGGAAGTGTATGAGGATATTGAAAGGGTAATACAGTACATAAATGGAGATGAATATGTAATAGTCATGAGGCACTGGAATGGAGTTGTTAGGGAAGGAGTAGAAGTATACGGGATAGTCAAAGCAACCTTCACTAACAGTAAAAGAAAAAGTGGTAACATTACGAGTGCACCGGGAATTCCACTGTTAAATGCAGAGGAGAGACCAGTTAGGTGGAAAGAGTACACTGAAGTCATCTATGAGGGGGAAGATTTGTCTGATGTGATAAAAGAAGAAACGGGAGTCGATTTAGAAGAGATAGGGGATCCAGTACTAGAATCACAATTTATAAGAGCATTGGAAGACATATGATCAATTAAGGCAGAAGGGATAGACCACATTCCATTAGAATTTTGTATATCATTGGGGGACGTGGCACCGAAACAAACTATTCACGTTGTGTGTAGTAGAGTCTGGCGAGATAGCATCTGACTTTCGGAAAAATATCATCCACACAATTTCGAAGACTGCAAGAGCTGACAAGTGCGAGAATTATCGCACAATCAGTTTAACAGCTCATGCATCCATGTTGGTGACAAGAATAGAATACAGAAGAACGGATAAGAAAATTGGGGATGTACTAGATGACGATCAGTTTGGCTTTAGAAAAGTTAAAAACACCAGAGAGGCATTCTGAGACTGCGGTTGATAATGGAAGCAAGACTAAAGAAAAACCAACACATGTTCATATGATGTGTCGAGCTGGTATAAGACTTCGACAGTGTAAAATAATGCTGGTTGTTCGAAAGCCTGAGGACAATAGGGGTAAGCTATAGAGAAAGACGGGTAACATATGAACAAGAGCATTTGAGATGGGCTTCTACAGACGAATGTTGAAAATTTGATGGACTGGTACGGTAAGGAATGAAGAGGTTCTGCGCAGAATCGGTGAGGAAAGAAATATGTGGAAAACATTGACAAGCGTAGGACATCTGTTATGATGTCAAAGATTTGATTCCATAGTAACAGAGGGAGCTGTAGAGGCAAAAACTGTAGAGAAAGACAGTCATTCGAATATATTCAGCAAATAACTAAAGACGTAGCTATGTTAACTTAAGGTTCACCTGATGTGGAACGTTAACGCATTCGCAAGTTCCTCAAAACGTTCCAACAGTCACAAAAGTTCTCCCACTTGTGGTAATTCATCTACCGCCTTTCAACCCCGACGTAATAAACTCTATATCGGCGGCTGGGAATCTGGTCTGTACGAGGACGTCGTTTTTGCCAATTTTGGGTGATAGCACACTCCATAAATTTGCCTCATCCAACTTTGATGATACGTTGTGTGCCCTTTGCTAATAATTCATGAAGTATTTCGGTGGGCTTGTTAAAGTAAACTACGTTCTTGTCGCCTTAGCATCGTAGTACTCCAGCCAGGTTCCCCTCAACTGTATCTCTGTATTTGTTGCCTGCCGTGGTTCAAATTTCAAAATGACTGACGCACAGTTCATTGGTGAAGATTTTTTTAAATATATTCTGCTCTTTTCATTTAAATTATGACCAACTACTGATGAAACAGTTCTGGAGATTGAAATTTTGTCGTGTCTGCTATTTAAAAGCAGTGCAGTTTACCTTAAGGGGAGCTACCATTTTCATTGCAATAATTCCGTGCAAGCTGCAGTACATCTTTTTTGGGCTTTAAGGTTTGTCTGGTATGCCAATAAAAATATGGAGATTCACTTTAATAAAAGCTATTATTTTCACGGAGGTCATTAAGGGCATTCATATAGAAAAATAACTTTGGAGTATTGAAGCCCTTCCTTCTCGCCTTTTACTGTCATTCTGGTGTTACCGCAATTATGGTTTTACATAATACTGTACAGCCCATTATAATTCTGAGTTGCGCCTACAGATAGTTTGCTTAGCATCATGAGTAATCTTGGGCAGATTTTTTTACCAAGTTATGTTGGGTTGCATTGTCACCACATAAGCGATGTCTGAATTGTATTCATACAGCTTCGATTTATTCTAAACTTACGTCGCCAACGGGCGTAACGCATTTGTTTTGTGTTTACTACTAGTTTGCGGTGAATTTTAATAGCATTATTTAAATTTTATATCCAAAGTCAGTCTAACGAATTTCGAAGCCCTAAAAAAAGGGGAATTTTTGGTCATTGCCGAAGTTTTATAAACAGAAGGCGGTTTTAGGTAATATGGGAAATTTTTCTTGTAAAAAACTTGGCAAAATTTTTGTTTTTTTTTTTAGAAAAAATAGTGGCAAATGAATTTGTGTTAATGTTCTATTGAATAAAATAGCGTTGGTGTTCTCAACGGCGAATGCTCTTCGTTGTTGTCTGGTCCAGTCGTAAGATGCAACAGCGTATTAGGGTGGTTGAAGGGTCTGCAAGACATCGTAATATCCATGCTGTGCAAACAGTAAAGTTGTGCAGTTGAGATTAATGATAAGTCCGGTGGCCTCGGGATACTTATAATATATTAATATTTTTGGCTGCACATACTTCGCTTATACTTTTTGTGTATTTATTAATTCAGCTAGTTAGTCTAATTAAATTTCGCCACTTAGTGTTATGCTGTTACATATGTGGCTGTAGGAATACTTCTGCGTACGTCAACTCTTCTAGTGTTCAGTATATGGTATGTGTGAATATTATCCTTCCTAAATGTTCAGTAGACCGCTACTGAGTGCACCCCTTGCGGCTTTCCTAGTTACTACGTGTAAATGCATTCATTTTTGCCTTTACGATAAATGAATGTGAATGGACAGAATTAAGTGTGTGTGTCACTAGTCTTGAGTATCACTGGAAGCTCCGCTCGACACTTCCAAATCATAAACTACATTTACTAATGATTGATTAAAAAATGTGACTCTTTGACCCCTAGGCACCATGTAATATCAGAAACTATCATCAGTTGCTTGTAGGAAATATTAATTTTATTGATGTGTAGAACAAATCACTGAGTTGAGAGGAGAGCAATGGAGTTTTAAGCGAATAGTTGCCCGCTTTAGTTCCTCGCACGTTTCAATCGATGTTCAGTTTGATCGTCCTCTGTTTCCGCTTCTCTTCTGTCGTAGGCGTTCGAGCGAATGACACACTTTCACTCACAGCTGTGTTATAATGTTATATGGCTATTTAAATTCCTTTAGGTCAGGGAGAAAGGCATTTATGTAAAAATACAACTGCACTTATCATCAATGCACACAGGTAAAATGGACTAGATGTATAATTTGTTTGACAGTTGGTCGTGAACCAAATGAACTGACTATTATTTGTCATTTGCATGATCAAGAAGAAGATCCTGTGTACTGATAGTTACGGCAGTCTCTGTGTAATATGGCTGTGGCAGATGGATACCTAAAAAGATAACGTTCTCAAATATTTGTCTAAATGCAGTCACACATGTAAAGAGAGAGAAATAATGGTACATCTTTGATTGAAATCATTAATTTTATTTTATTGTTTGTTTAAATGGAGTTCAGTGACATTTAAGCTTAATTAACATTCCTTTACAAGGGTACTTTTAAAGTCAGAGGTCGAAGATATTTTATTAATTCATTTAATATTTCATTCACTTTAAATATCTGTGAGTAGGTGTCCCCATTCACTTTTCAGACAAACAAAAGATTTTGTCCTCATTATCTCCGCCTGAACCACCAGCACTGTCTCTGATGGCGACGCATCAGTGGGATGTCCTTATGAGCCACTGTACTTGGTTTCACATGAATATGTTCATTGGCTAGTGAACCGGTATACTCGTCCACTTTGCACACAGGCAAGAGTCCCAGCCCTGACATTCTCCATCCAGCACCATTATCACCTTCTCCAATTATGAGGCATTGATGATATGCCCTCCTCATACACTGTTCTAAGTTCATCATCAATATGTTCTCTGGCTTGTAGAAAAGCTGATGTCACCACCCAATTTGCAGTCACCCAAGAGTCTTAGCCGTGACATTCTCTAACCAGTATGTCTAACACGTCCCCAACATTGAGGCATTGTTGGGATATCCACTGTAATCAATTCCTCACGAACATGTCTATTGGTTAGTGAGTCATTATCCCTGTCCAGTTCGTACACGCACAACAGATTTGCACTGATGTTTTTCACCCAGCACCTCCAACAACCTCTCTGACGACGTGACATTCTCTGGCCAGTTTGTCTAACACGTCCCCAACATTGAGGCATTGTTGGGATATCCTCTGTAATCAGTTCCTCACGAACATGTCTATTGGTTAGTGAGTCATTATCCCTGCCCACTTCGTACACGCACAACAGATTTGCACTGATGTTTTTCACCCAGCACCTCCAACACCCTCTCTGACGACGAGGAACTGGTGAGACGTCCTCGTCATGAATACGTTTAGTGGGTAGCGAGGCGGTGTGCCCGACCACCGTGAGGGCTCACGAAGGTCTTCGCCCCGACTCTCTCCGCCCAGCACCTCCGACACCCTCTCCGGCGGCGAGAGATCGGCGGGATGTACTCGTCACACTCCACCACAGGCGGCTCGTGGATCTCGGCAGTCGTCACAATCATCCAGCCATCGTTCACCTGCACAGAAAAGCAATTCTTCCCTTTAAAATAAATAAGACATTCTTTGTGCCACAACAATAGCAATAATTCTACAAGATGACTCGTATGGACAAAGCGTGTATTAAGAGAGAACAACTTTCTATTTTTGTGTGTGATCGAAAGAAAGGGAAGAGTTTTCATACATAATACTTAACGGTGACAAGGATCATATTTGTTATCATCCAGGATGAACCAAACATGAGCCACTTTATATTGGTCTCAGAAAAGTGTATGTTGTATGTAATCAACTCATCACTTAATAGCGAGTTATCAATGAGGTTGTGTCTTCAGTGCCGCCTTACCTTCCCGATGACTTTGCCGCAGGCTACATCAATGGCAGCAGGCGGTGGCCGGGACTTCTCCGCCTGCGCTGCCAGCAGAACCAACTCGTCCACGTCTGAGCGCAGCCGCCAACGCGCGGCGCTCATCCTCTGTGGGAGATTTGTTTGTTACAAGCACGTTTATACGAAGCCACAAAAGAAAAGTCGTTATTCTGTGATGTTCTACTTGTAGCTTCGAGTAACTAAGATAGATTATCTAAATCCAGAAAGCACTACAGTAATCAGTGACGAAAGTAATTATCTTAGTAAAAATGGATGCACCTAAGAGTAATTTCAGTTTTTCCAATAAATCTCGGTATTCCTCACCTCTGGTTTTCCAATCAAATCGACGTCTATCAGGTCTCCGTAGAAGTCTTCCTCTGCCTCCCTCCCAGACCGGAAGCAGAACACGCCCAAAAGCCTTCGGAACATCTGCGGAAAAGAAAAATAGATATCACGTTACGTACTGACCAGACAGAATTACAGCGTGTCCATTATGGACTCCTGGACAGTTAGAAAGATTGCAATTGGAACAGGGCCAGTGTCCTACAAAGATTTCTTACTAATGAGTATGCGCATATGGAGACAACACCATCAGAAACGTCGATATCTCTCATACTGTAGGATTTTAACGAAATTCAAATGTCTGCTGACAAATAATTTGCAAATTCTGATCAAAGTAACGGTATAGATAATAGAATAATACATGTAAACCCAACATATTCTAAGAACCAAATCTATGATTCAAGCCCAGTCTCGTTGTGGGGACGTACAGTGCCAATTAAAGCAGGGACACAGTTTTCGAAAATGTGTTGTGATACGTGATGTAAAGAGTGAGGAGCTTCAGTGTACATTTCGGAACAATGTACGAACAGTACTCATGATATCATGCGACAGAACTTAGTATTATAGGTTACCCGCGTGGTACGTTTTTCTTTTTCTTTTCCGTTTCTTTCTCTGTTCTTCAAGTCAACTGACACCACAAGGACAAACAATGGTCACACTAGTTACTGTTGCCCGACTTATTTGCTCTCTGTGCAAATTTCCACACATTCTTTGCCTTACCATTTTAAAGCCACTTCTACATGTGAAAAGGTACCATTAATTTGCCCATAAATGGCACCAAAAGAGTGCGAGATACTTGTGGCAAATGGCAAAATGTCCAGCATGTAGCGGATACCTTGTACTTTGGACAAGAAGGAAGATTTGAGTGATTTAGCATTGAGTTATTTGCGCTTTATGTGGCTGTAAACGAGTTAAAATTGCCGTTCAGCTACGTCCAGTGATTTTATTAAGTTGTTCTAAAGCCATTTGCTGAGGAGAAAGATGAAATGGCGCACGTGAAAAGAAAATGTCGACTTGCTGCCACGTCGTTGTCCAGCTCGGCCGCTGTCGATGTCGTATACTCAGTTTCCCTTTGTGATGTCAATATTTGAAAACATAGACCTGAGTTCCAATAAACTCTAAAAATTCTCATAATCATATGGTGATCGTTTAAGACTGTAAACGACGGATGCTCACTAGTAACTGAGTTGCTCAACTTTGTTCCTTACTGAAGCTAGTAAAACCACCTTCATTTGAGGTGGAGTAGCAGAGAGAGCAACAGTATTAACATTTCATGCAGTCATTGTTTCACTTGGGGCAGAATGAAAAGTGTTGAGGTTTAGATGCAAGTGTCTTTCGATTACTCCATTCACACTGAGAGGCCTGGTTCAATTAGTTTCACGTGCAGTGCCTCAGACAGAATGCGTTGCTCACTTGGCAGTGAGGTGAAACTCATCACGTTCTCCTTGAAATTGCTTCACAGCATATCTCGTTTTTAACGGTTTGTGTCCTTCGAAGATTCCATTGAATGATATGTGATTCACAGCTACTGCTATTGGAAAGCTCTCAAATGTAACACTCAGGCTCATAAGAACGCACTCGCAGATGCAACCAAATATGCGGTGCTGATGTACACATAACTCGCAATGGCGCTTAAATGTCGAGCACGACAAGAAAAGAAGAAAGTGGGAAGAGAGAGAGATAGAGTAAATGCTCCACCTTCATTTCCTGCAAACATAGAAGTAGCTACCTCTATTTGGAAAGGACACTCCCAGAGTAGAATAGCAAGTCCACTGTCTTCTGACTAACAAAATACAGCACGTTATACTGTTTTTTGAATATTCCACAGAAAATAAATTAGCACCCAAAATCCGAAGGAAGTGTAGTGGGACGTCTAATAATCTCTTTCTACACACATGGTTTATCACGAGATATCTACGGGAATGCAATAAATTGGTTGACACAGAAAATGAACCTGAAATATACCACATGTTGTGATCTTACCAATTTTTTAAATCGACTGATCACTTTGTAACATTCACAAGAGAAAGAAGTAAAAGATAATTATTTAAATAAAACTGAATTTTGAATGTACCACATCATGACATAGGACTAGAAAGTGTAAAATAATTTCTAACAGTCCTATACATATTCTTATCCTTATAAAGATAATGCTGCAGATTTGTGATTGTGAACTTTTAGTATCCGTGGTAGTTATTGTAAGATTAAAAGCGAAAAACCTGAATCACATTCAATATAGCTTCACGTTAGTCAGCAGGTGAATTATCCATGCACCAGTTATGTATTACGTGTGCCCCACGTTTTTCGTTTTAAATGTTTCAAGTATTTTCGTAGACATTAAAAATTCACGATCACAACTTTCCAAGACACTCTACGTGATGTTCGTAATCCGTATGGAACTATGAGAAATCATTTTATACCTTTCAGTCAGATTTAAAAAAGTGTCACACTAAAAAGCGATTTTTCCTCTCAGTAGATGTTTTCTGTTACTTACTCTTTGGTGGGTGAAATTTTATCGGTTGATTTCATACGTTTTGATGAGTTTACAGCGGGGTCTGTTATATATTTCAGGATTAATTTAGTTTATGTTCACCTGACTTGAAAAATCTGTTGATTTCTCCTACGTCTATCTTAGGATGTTACCGTGTGGGAAAGAACATCTGACTTCACACGGAGTCTTACCACCTACCGTTCATTCCGCGGTCCATTCGCGACTGGATCAGAGAAAGGAGGAGATGGCAGTGGTGCATAAAATACACTCCGCCACATACCAGGCAAGACAGTGAGTTAATATTGCATTGTCAGACATGTCTGAGCTACGCTGGAAGTTTCAAGACTCTACGTCACCTTTAAGTTAATTTGGAATCAATTTCGAAATCTGCACCGAAGAGACTGACAGACAAGGAATCGAACTAACAGGAACGTGATTGAAAGTAGCGCATTTATGGTGATGTGATGTTAAAGATAAACCCTAAGAAACCATGAACCGAGCACAACTCAACATTCAGATAATCAGTAAGTTGATAAATACGTCTCAAGTCAAGTGTAGAAGTCTGAAAACTAAACTCCATCCGAACAGGCCAGGAAGTCCCAAAGTTACCGACTCACCGCCGTGTCATCCTCAGCTGACCGGCGTCGCTGGTGGCGAATATGGAGGGTCATGTGGTCAGCACACCGCTCTCCCGGACGTATGTCAGTTTACGAGACCTAAGCCGTTTATTCTCAATCAAGTGTCTTATCAGTTCGCCTCACAAGGACTGACTGCACCACGCTTGCCTACAGCGCTCGGCAGACCGGGTGGTAACCCATCCAATTGCTAAACCAGCATGACAGTACTTAACGTCGGGGATCCGACGGGAACCGGTGTTATTTGGTCCCTGGGAAGAAAATGTATCACCAAGGATGACGTCTCCTTTCTCTTACGCACTGAATCAACTTGTAATTCACTCTTAATCTCTACATTTCTGAGGCGATATATTCTGCTGCACACTATAACACCGAGCGAGGTCGCGCAGTGGTTAGACACTGGACTCGCATTCGGAAGGACGACGGTTCAATCCCGCGTCCGGCCATCCTGATTTAGGTTTTCCGTGATTTCCCTAAATCGCTCCAGGCAAATGCCGGGATGGTTCCTTTGATAGGGCACGGCCGACTTTCTTCCCCATCATTCCCTAATCCGATGAGACCGATGACCTCGCTGTCAGATCCCCTTCCCCAAACAACCCAACCCGCCACACTATAACACTACGGACAATTCTTATTTATCCTGCTCAAATCCATTTGTGTGGAAAATCAAATAAGATTCATGGAACATAGTAAGTACTGTCATGACTTTCTCAACTTCATCTTTCTCTCTTTCGTCGTTTGTTTTTGTTGCGCGTTTCTAGTTGTTCCACAGTTTGCGCTACATTTTAGGATGCTGGTATTAACTTTATTCACAAAACCTCGTCATTCGATCATACGCGTATAGAAGAGTATTAAAACACTTTCTCTGTTGACCTTTATGCCGTAGCGTTTCCAAGCGCTAAGTAGGTCATCCACATAGAAACTGAAAAGAGGTGGAGACAGGTTACATACTTGTCTAATTCTCTGTTTTCTTGTTACTTATTTAAACAAGTTCTTTATTCTCGATCATAATTTTTGTCTCTTTGTAACAGCTTCAAAAGACATGAAGCCATTTTTTGCATTACTGACTCATCACACGTCTATTGCCTTTCTCAACAGGATTTTCATAATCTATAAACATTATAGCGTCTCTAACTTACATTCTTTCCTCTTATTTAACCGGTGCCTTACCCTAAAATATACTGTCATTACAGGATAGTTCTCTTATAAACCAAAAAATGCACATGCATCAATACTCGCTGTTAAATACAATAGTAAATAGCTAATGGTAAACGCTCGCTGTTAAATACAATAGTAAATAGCTAATGGTAAACGCGTTTTTGTGCACTATTTCTACTGGAACAAAACGTGATGTGCGCGAACAGACAATGAACATTATTTTACTTGCAAGTGATTTGGTAGCAGTTGGAATTTTTTTATCCTCTCCTGCTCTTACGTGGCATTGAGAAGGTTGTAGTGTTTTTTGTTTCATTTGCTCGTTACCACTTGGCTACCGACGTCCGACCGATGTTTGGTCATCTTCGCTTCGCTTCATTGACCTCTCAGTTATGAACTTCACAACGAAACCTATGAGCTCGGAACGCTGTAACTGTATTTGTACACAAAAGAAGCTACATAATCTAGATATACGGCAGTACCCTTTAAAGGCGATCATACCCTAGTCCTCTTTATCGGAAGTTGAGCGACATGCTACACTTGCAAGGAGTATTAAACGTAAAATGAAGCAAAAAGTCTTAAGCTGTGTATTGCTGTCATATTCATACCCAGGTATATGCCTTTCGGCGACAAGGCCCCTATTAGTTGAATAAATGCTTAACTGCATTAGCGTCAGTGGGAAAGAGTGTAAGACCGAGGACGAAGTTTTCATCCTGCAACGAAATGTGTATGAGAGAGAGAGAGAGATACAGATAGACAGCCAGCAAGCGACCTAATAAATCCATCGTCAAAAGTGGCGGCTTTTAGTGTAATGACTCGTGACGTAGTAGGGTAGAGATAGAATGGGGAATCGGCTGGCCGCGCTTCAGTTTGCAGACTAACGAATAGGGAAGAGTTTGACCACATGCCAGCGGCCTGCGTTCCCTCACGTGTGTACCATCCGCCCACACTCCTCCACCCCGTTACAGTAACAGAACATAATTTCTCCCTTAACAACGTTATATTGCACTTTGACGAGCGACATCCATTTAATAAGTTCCTTTATCCACTTCGTTTAACAAAAAATGGCTCTGAGCACTATGCGACTTAACTTCTGAGATCATCAGTAACCTAGAACTTAGAACTAATTAAACCTAACTAACGTAAGGACTTCACACACATCCATGCCCGAGGCAGGATTCGAACCTGCGACCGTAGCGGTCACGCGGCTCCAGACTGAAGCGCCTTTAACCACACGGCCACACCGGCCGGCATTTCGTTTAACAATAAACGTTAAATTCAGAACGCTAAATATTATTTTCAATAATCTACGATTTATCCAACCGCTGCAACGCTAAGAATATTTGGTCTCCAGAGAATTGAACAGGACAATTTTCTTAGGAAATTTAATGCAGCTGAACTGAACACTGGATTGCATTTTTTCTCAAAGCAGTCCGCCTGTCTGGACCATTGGCATAATATTCATGTCAGTCCCTCATACTACTACTGAAATTTAACAACTATAAGATTTTTTTTCTTGATACGACCTATCTTATCTTCGTTGGCTGGGCTATGAACAATATACACAATTTTGATAATAAACAGAAAATGTATGACATAACATCATTCACTATGCTAATACGACGCAGAATAAAGTCGGTACAAAACCAGTAAATCATCTCGAAAATGAAAATAAAAAGCTTCCTGAATTTCAAGAATGTAAAGAACTCAGCAGGCTACATCTTCTCAGGTACGCGCCGAGTAAAACTGTGAGGGACGGGAAAAACCCACCGTGGTACAACAACAATGTTAGGAAACTACTGTGAAAGCAAAGAGAGCTTCACTCCAAGTTTAAACGCAGCCAAAGCCTCTCAGACAAACAGAAGCTAAACGATGTCAAAGTTAGCGTAAGGAGGGCTATGCGTGAAGCGTTCAGTGAATTCGAAAGTAAAATTCTATGTACCGACTTGACAGAAAATCCTAGGAAGTTCTGGTCTTACGTTAAATCAGTAAGTGGCTCGAAACAGCATATCCAGACACTCCGGGATGATGATGGCATTGAAACAGAGGATGACACGCGTAAAGCTGAAATACTAAACACCTTTTTCCAAAGCTGTTTCACAGAGGAAGACCGCACTGCATTTCCTTCTCTAAATCCTCGCACAAACGAAAAAATGGCTCACATAGAAATAAGTGTCCAAGGAATAGAAAAGCAACTGGAATCACTCAATAGAGGAAAATCCACTGGTCCTGACGGGATACCAATTCGATTCTACACAGAGTACGCGAAAGAACTTGCACCCCTTCTAACAGCCGTGTACCGCAAGTCTCTAGAGGAACGGAGGGTTCCAAATGATTGGAAAAGAGCACAGGTAGTCCCAGTCTTCAAGAAGGATCGTCGAGCAGATGCGCAAAACTATAGACCTATATCTCTTACGTCGATCTGTTGTAGAATCTTAGAACATGTTTTTTGCTCGAGTATCATGTCGTTTTTGGAAACCCAGAATCTACTATGTAGGAATCAACATGGATTCTGGAAACAGCGATCGTGTGAGACCCAACTCGCTTTATTTGTTCATGAGACCCAGAAAATATTAGATACTGGCTCCCAGGTAGATGCTATTTTTCTTGACTTCCGGAAGGCGTTCGATAGAGTTCCGCACTGTCGCCTGATAAACAAAGTAAGAGCCTACGGAATATCAGACCAGCTGTGTGGCTGGATTGAAGAGTTTTTAGCAAACAGAGCACAGCATGTTGTTATCAACGGAGTGACGTCTACAGTCGTTAAAGTAACCTCTGGCGTGCCACAGGGGAGTGTTACGAGACCATTGCTTTTCACAATATATATAAATGACCTAGTAGATAGTGTCGGAAGTTCCATGCGGCTTTTCGCGGATGATGCTGTAGTATACAGAGAAGTTGCACCATTAGAAAATTGTAGCGAAATGCAGGAAGATCTGCAGCGGATAGGCACTTGGTGCAGGGAGTGGCAACTGTCCCTTAACATAGACAAATGTAATGTATTGCGAATACATAGAAAGAAGGATCCTTTATTGTATTATTATATGATAGCGGAACAAACACTGGTAGCAGTTACTTCTGCAAAATATCTGGGAGTATGCGTGCGGAACGATTTGAAGTGGAATGATCTTATAAAATTAATTGTTGGTAAGGCGGGTACCAGGTTGAGATTCATTGGGAGAGTGCTTAGAAAATGTAGTCCATCAACAAAGGAGGTGGCTTACAAAACACTCGTTCGACCTATACTTGAGTATTGCTCATCAGTGTGGGATCCGTACCAGATCGGTTTGACGGAGGAGATAGAGAAGATGCAAAGAAGAGCGGCGCGTTTCGTCACAGGGTTATTTGGTAACCGTGATAGCGTTACGGAGATGTTTAATAAACTCAAGTGGCAGACTCTGCAAGAGAGGCGCTCTGCATCGCGGTGTAGCTTGCTCGCCAGGTTTCGAGAGGGTGCGTTTCTGGATGAGGTATCGAATATATTGCTTCCCCCTACTTATACATCCCGTGGAGATCACGAATGTAAAATTAGAGAGATTAGAGCGCGCACGGAGGCTTTCAGACAGTCGTTCTTCCCGCGAACCATACACGACTGGAACAGGGAAGGGAGGTAATGACAGTGGCACGTAAAGTGCCCTCCACCACACACCGTTGGGTGGTTTTCGGAGTATAAATGTAGATGTAGTTACCGAAATCATGCCCACGATTCAGTGAAAGTACTTTCCTAGATTGAAACTCAAGTCGCATTGGAAAGGATTTCTTTTGTCTTTCTCGTTAAAATGTAGCTGTTGTGATTGAACATTTCGTCTGGCACGTAAGTAAAATAGCGACGATTGCTTCCGACTGTAGCCAGACAGTTTACTAACCATACATGTAATATGTGACTGATCTGCCAAGCCCACAAATTCCCAGATCAACTGCAATTCAGAAGTGCATGTACTATAAACTATGAAATTTGTCACTTTCCCTGCTGACCATGTTAGTATCGGCTTTAAACTTCTACCCTAAAATTCTTTGTTGCCTATTAAGCGAGATAAAGTAATACCATATACTGAAAATATTAATTTTAAATTAACAACAACCTCAGTTACAGTGTTACATAGATTAACCTATATTTCAATTGGGATAACCCAACCTTCTACAGAACAAATGGAACTGCGATTTGTCCATAATGGACAAAGTCAAAAACTAAAAACTGTAAATAGTAATACATTGCCATATTGCAATAACTTATCTCGGAAACAGCTTCGGCCCTAATTCGCGATCGCAGTACGGCAGCAACGAAGAAGTTATTGCAATGTGACGATGTATTACTATATTATAGTTTTTAATTTTTGACGTTGTCCATCATGGACAAATGGTTGTTCCTTTTATTCTGATGAAGGTTGTGTTATCCCATCTGAAACATAAGTAAATCTAGGTAAATACTGCAACTGCGACTATTGTTAATTCAAAATTAATATTTATATAGTTGCTGACAGGGCCGCGAAATGTTCAAAATATTGAAAATATCCCAAAATTAAGCTAATACGCTGGTAGAAGCCGCTAACTTTCCGCTCACCTAAGCGTTGGTGCCCGGAGAGCTGTGTAATAATTTTGCTACAAAAAGAAGCAGTTGACTTACACACATTATTTACATATTTCTTCGATGATTGCAACGTGTCTCTTTGGCCACAGGAGTACCTGAAGTCATTTTTTCATGTACTGTGAAATGATGTGGCAACTACTTATGAATGTGAACATATCCGAAAATTAACTTCTTTTCAAGTTTGAATAACATTGGGAAAGCAGTTGAGCGAAATATGTTTGCATCAGACACTTAACACGAAATTTTGACATTTATAAGCCGACGCACTGAGTGAGTCTGTGGTTCGTTGCGATGTGCATATGACCCATCCTTAAAGCCTGAATAATATTAAGATGGAGTCCGAATAGGGCGAGCATTGAGAGAAACTAAGAAATAAGAAGCGATCATTTCAAGAGGCAACTATAATTCTCAATGACGACACTTCTAATACAATGACAGACGTGCAGAGGGTGCAGTTGCGTTTCGAAACAAAATCGAAATGCGTGTGCGGCAGAAAATATTGCGTCGCCTAAGAGCATTAAGATCATTGCTAAAGAAGATGTACACACACGTTTGTATGTTTAGAACGTGAAATATTGTGTGATCATACGAAATTGTTGGAGACGTGAGACTTTGCACACAATTCGTAGGTCAGTTGCGTCTACCAAATATTCGGAAACCAGGGACAGAGTGGGGCACATCGAGGTCACCGAAGCGCTTCCTAAAACACAAATTATCCATACAATATTTTCCGTAGTTTCTACAAACATAAATATTTCACGAAAACCCTAGTTACTTGAAAATTGTCAAAACATCTACAACAGGAACACGTTTTTGTGCATGGATTCAACTCGAACAAAATGTGATGCACGCGAACAGACACAGAACATTATTTTCCTTAGCAGCAGGTGGATTTCATTTTACTCTGTCCAGCCCTCATGTTGCATTGTGAAGTTTGCAATTTGTTTCGCTTTTCTTTTCGATGCTCGTAGGTGGCCAACTGCCGACGTGCAACCCATGTTTGGTCGCCTTCGCCTTCACTTCACGTCATTCACTACTCAGTTACCAACTTCACAACACAATCTAAAAGCTACCTACACTGTGAATGTATCTTTGTACCAAAGAGGGCAGATAATGTAGATACACAGACAGACCCTTTAAAGGAGAACACATGCCCGTCCACTTTATCGGAACCTGTGCGACCACTTAAGAGTAGCATGCATTGTGAAATGTATAATGAAGTCAAATTTTAATGCTGCTCACTGCTGACATATTCGAAACTAGGTATATGCCTTTAGGCGAAAAGGCCCCTTTTAGCTATGTAACTGTCTCGCTCTCATTGTGCAACGAACTGACTGTAAGTGTATGGGGGTGAGAGAGAGAGTGAGAGAGATACAGATAGAGAGCCAGAAAGCGACCTAATAAAACCGTGGTCAAAACTGGCGGTTTTTAGTGTAGCTTCTCGCGACAGAGTAGAGTAGGACGAGAGGGGAATCGCCTGAGCGCTTCAGTTTGCAGGCTAACAAAGAGGAAAGAGTTTGATCAAATACCAGCTAACTGCATTCCCTCACGTGTGTACCATCCACACACCCACCACCACAATGCTACAGACAACTGAATTGGACAATTTTACCAACTAATTTAATATAGCTTACTGATTACAGGAATACGTTTTTCCTTCAAGCAACCCACTCCGATTTATTTAAGAGAAGTAAAAAATTCATCTTTAACCCAACCCCCCCCCCCCCCCTCTTCCTCATCACATCCCATCCCATCTCCCTCCCATACTTCTTTTTAGCTCACATCTCTCCGGTCTGGACTTTTAAGTATAATAATATAATATTCATATCAGTCCCCGCTACCACTAAGCACAAATTTTCAACAATATATATTTTCACCCACATTTTTGGTCTTCGTTGACTATGAACAATATAAATAACCTTGGCAATCTCCGGAACATGTAAGACATAAAAAGCGATACGTTATGGTAATATGACACACAATATAGCCGACACGTAGCCTCTAAACCCTCTTGATGGTGGACATATACACCTCTCGGAATTTGAAGGATATAAAGAGTTCGCCGGCCGAGCGGTTCTAGGCGCTTCAGTCCGGAATCGTGCGACTGCTACGGTCGTAGATTCGAACCCTGCCTCGGGCATGGATGTGAGTGATGTCCTTAGGTTAGTTAGGTTTAAGTAGTTCTAAGTTCTAGGGGACTGATGACCTCAGATGTTAAGTCCCATAGTGCTCAGAGCCATTTTTTTTATAAAGAGTTCAGCAGGGTGCAACAGTTACCGAAATCATGCCCACAATTTTGTAAAACTCCTCTCATAGGCTGAAGCTCAAGGCGGATCACTGGAAAGGTTTTCTTGTCCCTTTTTCATTAAAATGTAGCGTGGCCGTTAAACATCCAAATCAAATCAAATACAAGCGATTTCATGCGTGTGCTAAAGCGCGCAGCAGCAGTGGTTGACAGTGACATTAACGGCAAAGGATGTAAGTGTGGATGAGAGATGATGGAGAGAAGATGTTGATGTTCACTTACGGTTCCGTACTGCGTCACACGCAACGCTGCCTTTGGAAGTTCTTCTGTTGGAAGACTGTTCTCGAAAAGCTGTTCAGATATTCAGTTAATGAGCTTTTCTCACCAAGAAGACACTCTAGAGCACAAAGAATAGCACTACGAAAATCACGCAAGCACAGACAATGTGTTTACGCAACACGATTCGCAATCGCAGTGTTGCTACGCAACTGCCCTCCTGATGACGTATGATATTTCATTGTTGACACATTTCCCTGGTACCCAAGCTAAAATGCGACGACCTCCTCTGACAGTAAAATAGTACCGTGCTAAATATACAAAATAAGTTACTACAACGTTCATTCGCAGTATTATATTTTCCTCTTAAGTAAAATTTAATAATCATCTCTCTTTGAAAAGCCTCTCTATGAAGATGATGAGGTGATATAAGCTATTATAAACGAGAACAGCTGCAAAAATATGTGCGATGAATTGGGGTAATAAGTTTTTCTTAATGTCACGTAGTCCAGTATCGCTATAGTTTTATATTTCGCTGACGACAACACGTCGTTTTGGCTTACCTTACTGTTACGGTAGATCTTTTTGTTATGAGCTGTGTAGTGGTGATAAGGGCTACTTCTGAATGTGCAAAAATTTGAAACATCTGCTTCTTTTGAAGTTTGGATAACACTTAATTTCTAGTTCGACGAAATATGTTTGCACCAGACACTTACCACTACAATTTTAGATTTGTTGGCCGACGCACTTAGTGTATCTGTGGTTCGTTGCGGTGTGTATGTGCATCTTATTGATCTTAAAAAAAGTTTGTATAGTATCCGAATCATTCGGGCGTCAAAAGAGACTAAGAAAACGATGTAATGGTTTCAAGTGCCACTGTAGTTCCCCATGATGACAGTTTAAGGACGATGGTGAAGATTCAAAGAACAAATTCAAGTAGCGTGTAAAGTTCCGGTTCAAAACGGTTTCAAAAGTCGTATACGGTAGTAAATACTGAGTCCCGAATGCGAATTACCCTCTATAGTAAAGACCATGTACACACACACGATTGAGGGTTAGGAAAGAGAAACATTATATAGTGGTATGAAGTGAGAGCATATGGCGCTGTGGTCACCACCGTCTGGCGGTTGCGTACGTTAACCACTGCCGCCATGTTGGTGGTATTAGGAAGGAGTAGGCTCTGGACTAGCGCTGAGTACTACACGCTCATTTCCATACAGTACAAACATGACTTTTATTTATTTGTTTTTATTCATGTATCTGGTATTTTCCTTTAGTCTTTTACCTAAATACAACAGTAAACAAGATATTGTACGTGAATTGACATGAACATAGCACGTAATGTTTTAACGTAATTTCAGATGTGTTAGTGTAACTAATCATTGTAGTGTTTAAGTTGGAAAAATATACATTACGTATCTGCATAAAACATTAATGGAAAGTCTGTATGCAATATGTAAGTTTGTAAATAATAAGTTTGACAACCAAATCTGTATTCTAACCTTTTGCTTAAAACATGGTTCAAGTGGCTTTAAGCACTATGGGACTTAACTGAGGTCATCAATCGCCTAGAACTTAGAACTACTTAAACCTAACTAATCTAAGGACATCACACATATCCATGCCTGAGGTAGAATTCGAAACTACGACCGTAGCAGCAGCGCGGTTCCCGACTAAAGAGCCTAGGACCGCTCGGCCACGGTTGCCGGCTACCTTTGGCCATTTGCCACATAGTTAGAAACCGTATATTAGTTTGGAATCCAGAGGCACATGCTACTGGCCTATTGTAATTTGTGATTCTTGACTACATTACCATACAACACTACGCTTCGCAGCACTATACTACGCTAATGCCACACTACATTTGACCACTCTAACCGGTGACAGAACCAAGCTTGATTTTTCATTTGTCTGGATAGTTGACCCCTGGCAGACTGAGGCACAGCTCAGGTTTCACAGGGACCCTGCTACTGCCACCCAAGTTGTGTAGATTGCGAGGCGACTGACAGGGACTAATCCCCGAGGCTCATTTCCCCTCACCTTGCGAAAGGTTGCTGTAGGTGGATGTTCTGCTATGGTGCAACTAGTCGTCTTTAGGTGTGGCCTTTCCCTTGTTGTCTCTAGCCAATGTAGGCTTGCAGTTCATATGCTAATACACACATCAAAAAAAGTTTTCCATCACCCCAGTTCCCAGAAATCCTGAAGATACACGTTCGCTGTGGATTCCGCATCACAGATACAGTCCCTTTGACTGTTCAGAGATGTCACTAAACCCGCCCAAAGGTGTAAACAACCATGCTTGAGCTGCTCCCATTAGACGAAGGGGGATCGATAGCCGATCAGATCCAGTGATTCCGCAAGGAAGGAGGTACACGGCTCTTGTAGTCTGTAGTTCCATCGTGCCTAGACGGTCCATACCGCGGTTTGATCGCGTCCGCATTGTTACTTTGAGCCAGGAAGGGCTGTCAACAAGGGAAGTGTCCAGGCGTCTCGGAGTGAAACAAACGATGTTGTTCGGACATGGAGGAGATACAGAGAGACAGGAGCTGTCGATGATATGCCTCGCTCAGGCCGCGCAAGGGCTACTACTGCAGTGGACGAAAGCTACGTAGCTACCTACGGATTATGGCTCGGGGGAACACTGACAGCAACGCCACCGTGTTAAATAATACTTTTCGTGCTGCCACAGGACGTCGTGTTACAACTCAAACTGTGCGCAATAGGCTATATGCTTTCAACCTGAGAATCGTCGGAGACATGTTTGGAGGCAACCCGGTCACGCTGAACGTCTTAGACACACTGTCCAGCGACTACAGCAACGTGGAGGTTCCCCGCTGTTTTGAGGTGGATTATGTGGGGCCGACGTACGCCGTTGGTGGTCATGGAAGGCGACGTATCGGTTGTACGATACGTGAATGCCATCCTCCGACGGATAGTGCAACCATAATAAAGGGCAGCATTTTGCGAGGCATTCGTCTTCATGGACGACAAGTAGCGCATCCTTCGTGCACATCTTGTGAATGACATCCTTCAGAATCACGAAATCAGTTGACTAGAGTGGCCACCATGTTCTCCAGACATGAACCCATCACGACTCTGAGGGATCTACGCCAAATCGCCGTTGAGGAGTGCGACAACCTGAATCAGCAGTACGTTGATGAACTTGTGTATATTATGCCACGGCGAATACAGACGTGCATCATTGTAAGAGGATGTGCTACTGGGTATTAGACGTACCAGTGTGTACAGAAATTTGGACCACCACCTCTGAACGTCTCGCTATCTAGTGGTACAATATGCAATGATTGGTTTTCATGAGGAATAAAAAGGGGGGAAGTAATGTTTATGTTGATTTCTATTTCATTTTTCTGTACAGGTTCGGACCTCTGGGAACCGAAGTGACGCAATTGGTTTTGTCTAGTGGCACATTCTCAGACGATGTGGTCAAGTGTGACAACTGCCCCATATTCACAAGGGTCTGTGATGTGTGGTTGTATTTTCTGCATTTAAGAAGGATATGGGCCATTTCCCGTCAGGTAGTGTGTAGGTTCCTTGGTCGGGAAGAATTATGAGATGTGGATCTTTCTTATATTTTAGGTTGGAAATGTTTAGTTCTCGTTCCTGTTTTTGCTTCGTCCCAGAAGTATTGCTATTTTCTATCGGTGTATGCCTTCATTTCCTTATTCGATGTGGCTCTTGTGACCAGTATCTCCTTTACTGTTCCATATTTTCGCTTTACGAACCAATACAGTATACCTTACTTTCTTGTGGCTGTGTCCAGATTAGCTAGTCTAATATCACCAGGAGTGCCACATTCGGTATTGTTCTATACAAAACTCTAAGGCATAGAAGCACGCTTCCCTGTGCTTCCCGTAGAGTGTGGGCTGTCCTTACCTTTCTGGCTGTACGAATACAGACACTCAACCTGTACCTCACAACAGCGTTAGTATTGGTTTTTGGTGCGTTGTTACTGCACTTAGATTCATATGAAAATTTCTTTGGCCTGTTGTTCTTATTTTGTGCAGGATTTTAATGTCTCTCTGGCAGACGATATCTACATCTGCATGAATATCAAGCTTTTCTTCCATGTTTAAACCAAGGTACCTGTATATAACTTATCTTTACATGGGTAGGTCATTTATTCTGATTGTGGGGTCCCTCGATTTTAAGGATCTTCCTAGTCCAAAGATGCCCCTTTTCCAAAGACTTTGCTGATATCATCTTCCGTCACTGCTTTTGAAGAAGCTGTCGACGCTATCAGAGGATTCAGCTGAAGAAATCAGACGTGAAAGCTGCCAAGCAATTAGGAAACACAGCCCAGAAAGAAGTAATGTTTCCAAGGAAAAGAGATTTGCAGTATAAAAGCTGCGTGGGGATGCTGACACAGTCGTGCTACGTGCTGATAAAGGTAATGCGACCGTCCCTTTGCTTCAGGAAGTCCACAAGGAAAATATATGTTGTCAACTTAGTTCTGGTGCATACCGGAAGATTAACAAAGATCCTACCAACGAGATGACAATATGAGGCCTATAACGAGCACTATTGCTTCACTAACACATTTTTCTGCCCAATATTTTAAATATTTATATTAAAATAAATGGCAGGAAAATGTAGACACCACATATGTAATTCTATGGATTTAATTCCATGAATTTAATGCTATGAGTTAAGTTCCGAGACTTAGCAATGTCATGCTAAATAGTACGGATGTGCTCGTTTGTTTTGACGTGGTATCATTATATATTAAAGTACCTTTAAAGAATTCTTTATCTCTTATCGGCCAACATGTTGATAAGAACATGATGACCTTGCTTGATCATGTGCTTTTGTCATCCTATTTTCAGTTTAATGGTGAATTTTATTAGCAGATTGATGGAGTTGCTATGGGAAGCTCCCTCTCCTCTCTGGTGGCTAATTTATTCATGGAAGACTTCGAGGATAAGGCACTGAACTTAGAAAGTTTTAAACCACCGGTATTCGGAGGTAAGTGGACGACACATTTGTAGTGTGGCCGCACGAGATGGATTAATTACATCGATTTCTTGAGCATTTGAATTCTGTCATGCTAGTATTAAATTTACTATGGAAATAGAAAAAGATGGCTGCCTCCCCTATTTGGATGTTGTCGTTCGCCCTAGAGTTGATGGCACATTAGGTCATGACGTATATCGAAAACCAAACATACAAATCAATATCTGCGCGCCAGTGGATTACATCGCCCTTCACTGACCACAGGTGTCCTCAAGACCTTAGTGCACAGGGCGTACTGTATATTCGATAAAGATAATTTACAAGAAGAACTCACGTATCTCAAGAGCTTTTACAAAGCGAATGGGTTTTCTCCGCAACAAATTCGTAGAGTATTCAATCAAAAACCTAGAATGCCGGTGTGCGATGAGAAATAAGGTAGTAATTCATTGAAATCATGTACTGTTTTGCCCTATTTGGGTGCTGTCTCCTCGAAGATAGGCCATACTCTTGAGAACCACAATGTTAACCTTATCTTCCCGCCTCTCACGAAGATTGCAGCTAATAATTTAATAAACAGAGATAGTGGTTTCTGTTTGGACAAAGCATGGAACATTTTAAAAATGTCATTGACTGGTTTTCTAGGAGTGGTCTTGCACTCAATATTAAAAAGACACTAATGTTTTCAAAAGTATCGTGGACGGGATTTCTGCGAATGCTCTCACCCTCCATTTTAAAAAGACACAACATATTGAGTTCTGCGTATCTAGAGGTACTGCACCAACGATAACGGTAACACACAGTAAGGAAATAATGAATAGGGTGAAAACTTCAAAATGCTTTTATGTGCACAGTGATGAGAATTTAAACTGGAAAAAGCACATTTTGGAACTCCTTAAAAAGGTTAGTTCAGACTCTTCTGCAATTATAAATGTTACAGACCATGGGGAGAGACAAATCTGTAACTCGTCGTATTCTCCGTGTTTTCATTCAATTACGTCATATGGAATAATGTTCTGTGCTAAGTCATCTTTAAAAAGGAAACCCTTCATTGCTCAAAAAACGTGTTGTAAGAATAATATGTGATTCTCAATCGTGATCACTTTTAGAGATCTGTTTAAGGAGTTGAGGATTGTGACTCCTTTTATACAATTTATTTATTCGCTCCTGAAGAGTTTTGTAAATATTTCACTACATTTCAAAAGGAACAACGAAGTACGTAATTATTATGTGGGAAGCAAAAATGGTAATCATTATTCCATGCCAAGGTTGTCGTTAACACAAGAAGTGGTGCAGGATGTTGCAACAAAAGTTTTGATCACTTGCCTAACAATACAAAATGTCTAACAGAAAGCAAAGTCAAATTCGAAAACAAACTGCGAAAGTTTCTTGTTGGCACTTTCTTCTGTTCTGTACAAAAATTTCTATTGTAACAGTAAAAGATGAAGGGTAGGCATTACTAACTCACATATTTATATTTTAGGGAAAAACATAGACTTATAAATGTTTAGCATATAGCCCTGTTAACGATGTGTACGTAAAGTAACTCATTCCACATTACGATTTATTATACAAAGTGACCCGTGAACATGAAACTAACTAACTAACTAATCCTTTCACGAAATCCATTAAGAATTTACGGCAGTATGTGAACAAACCGACGATCGACTGCATCTGTTCGGCCGTCCATGGTGCTGGAAAATTTTGAATTGCTTCTGTAAAAGGAAGATCAGTATGTATACAACGCTCACTAATTATGTGTCCAGTTTCTTAACTCGAGTTTGAGCAAAACGGTACTTGCCCATGCACGGCGTCCGACGTGCTAACTGTAGCCTATCAAAAACATTTTTTGGTAGTACGGCTGAATAGACAATTGAGACATCTAAATGGATCACATAGCCTTTAGGCTTTAACCCTCTTAAAACTCCGTCTAATAACCGCTGGAAAGCAGCAGGTGCATTTTTTGAACCCAGTGGCATCCCCATATATCGATAATGTCAACAGGGAGCGGTAAACTGTGTCTTTGGCCAATGTTTAAGTGCTACTTTTAATGGATTGTAACCAGTTTTGAGGTATCCTGCAGTAAAGTGCCGACATTCACCCAAATTATCCTAGGATAGTTCCGTAATATTAAGGATTCGATAAGCATCTATTATCATAGGAAGACATGTATATCTTCTTCCCATCCAATGATTTCTTAGGGATAGTTGCAATATTTGTGCTTCAGGGACACTCGCTGGGTTCTTGATCCAATCTCGTAGTGGCTGTGCATTGATCTCTTATGTTAATTCCCTTGTGTCTACAAGAAACCTCTGTTCCATACCACCCTCTACACACACTGAGCATCTTTCCGCCTGTGCACTAACTTGTATTGTGTTACGATCTATCAGGACTGCCTTCCGATGGTCAAAGTTTTCCCGATTCTGTTTAGCGGCTGTTTACCACAATTATGTTTCCTATTCTTCCTCTGTCGTCATTCAGATACTCGGTAGCCCACTTCCCCACATGAGTAACTCTCTAGTTGCTCCCACTATTTCGCCGGCCGTTGTGGCCGAGCGGCTATAGCGGTTCTATTCCGGAACCGCTCTGCTGCTACGGTCGCACGTTCGAATCCTGTCTCGGGCATGGCCGAAGTGGCCGTGCGGTTAAAGGCGCGGCAGTCTGGAACCGCAAGACCGCTACGGTCGCAGGTTCGAATCCTGCCTCGGGCATGGATGTTTGTGATGTCCTTAGGTTAGTTAGGTTTAACTAGTTCTAAGTTCTAGGGGACTAATGACCTCAGCAGTTGAGTCCCATAGTGCTCAGAGCCATTTTGTCTCGGGCATGGATGTGTGTGATGTCCTTAGGTTAGTTAGGTTTATGTAGTTCTAAGTCAGGGGACTGATGACCTCAGATGTTAAGTCTCCTACTGGTTAGAGGCATTTGAACCATTTTTCCACTATTTCTGTGTATGGCCCTTGCGCCCACACCTGTAGCACCTCACCTCAGGAGGGAAAAAACAGTGAGCTACCCGTTGCTTCATGACAAAATATATTTCCTCACTTTGGGCCGCAGTTTTAAGAGCAGCAACCTCCAGCGATAACACATTGTTGGCCTCTGCTTTGTGAAACTCACATATGTTGAGCATTAACTTCGCAAATCCTACCTGAAACTATTTCCACTGACTTATCACAGTTCAGATTAAAAATATTGAGCTCCTCACGAAAGATTCCTATTGTATTTTGTTTTTGGTAACAGTGATGCAGTGCAGCAGCCAACTGCTGAAACGACTGTGCTTTACTTTGGATCTCATGGTATACCACATAAGAATTGGCCCATCATGTTAAACGCAAATTTAGTCACACGAAATATTTCTTCATCTGATTGACCCCTCAGTGCTGCAGTAGCTGTAACATCATTAAACCTTGGAATACCAAGGGGGTTGGACGGAGGGGAGCGGTATTTTACGCTAGAATTTTGAAAATATTGAAATCTACTCAGGTACTTCGTATTTTAAAATTTTCTAAGAAAATATTTATTGTATTTAATGCAGTCTACTTCCAGATTCTATGATTGTTTTACGATGTCTCGTTTAGCTTAATCGGAAAATTTAAGTTTAAGGGAGGTGGTCATAATGTCTCCCCCGCTGGGTAGCAGATGCGACTTCCCATATCGGTCGTTTTACTCCACAAATAGTAGCATTACGTGACCTTAGAACACATGGACATTATATTTCTCTGGGTTGACAGCAACAACTATGTCAACAATGATTCATATCCCCTTGGTTCTTTATTGTTTCCTGTTCAGTGCCACTTAGTCCAGTGTTAGATAAAGCTGTGAGTGAAATTGTATTGACAGTCACATACTGAAGGAGAAATATCACAGATTTTGGAAAAAGCTACAGATTCACAAATTGAATTTGCCGCGCGGTCTGTGGGGCTCTTTGTCCCGGTCCGTGCGGCATGTCCAAATGAACAGATACCATCTTAGTATATATATTTATGTCTCACTGCACACTTGACCATTTTCTTCTTCTGTGCGGATGCACAAACAACGCCCCAACTCTTACGGGAATCGGCAACGCGCCACGAGTAATAAGTATTATATGTGGGGGCACTACGAATGTTATGTGGGACAATACTTTGAGAATGTGGGTTTCTCGGGAGGCGTGCAAAAGATAAATTCCTTTGTGTCCACGGTGGCTCAGATGGATAGAGCATCTGTCATGTAAGCAGGAGATCCTGGGTTCGAGGCCCTGTCGGGGCACAAATTTTCATCAGTCTCCGTTGACGCACCTTAACGCCTGTAAGCGGCTAAGGGTTTGCATTTCATTGTAATTTCATTCTAACGAGCTGCGTGGTCACCGATAGTATCTGTTCTTTCGGACATCTCCGAAAGAACAGACACCATCTTAGTATATAGACAATCTTTGATATTGCCGTGGAAAAGTATTTCCTCTCAGCAGTCTGATACGTTGTTCTTTGAAGTGTGGTAGGCGAGGGACCTATTTGCCAGTGCTGCGTTGACTGCCGATTCCATCTGTTGGATGAGGAAAGATGTCCTGTGAAGGACAGCAAAGATGAATAAGAGTACATATTGAAAAGTGAAAGGTATATAAAATTTGAATAATGATATATATGGCGGGGCTATTTGAATAGTGGTTCAATTCAATTCCACTTTGTTCATTTTGAGATACGGAGTCCTGAAGTTAAATGAGCACTGAAAAATGTGCAGTTGAGATACTAGAAATATTCAAGCAAATGGCTTGATGCTACAGATGAACCTTTCTTTCTGTTTGTTTGGATCATTAATTTCAGAAGAATTATAAGCAGAAAAGTGGAGGTAATGGACTTGTATCACTATTGAAATAAGCCCTTCATAATGTATATATATTAGTTGAAATGTAATTGTTTGAATCAGATATATATATATATATATATATATATATATATATATATATATATATATATATATACCTGATTCACCCATTAGGCTTCCAACTGATTAAGCTGTTAGAGTTTCTTAGAAGTTGTTTTTAACTTTGTACCGTTTTAAAATCATTGTTTACTTTGCACCATGTGGTATGTAACAGTCTGAATGTAGTCTGGAAATTATACTTAGAAATCTAGCTTAACTGCTATTTGCTTGCTGTTTCCTGTTGTGCTTTTGAGAAAGCAGCAACAGTGTTGTCAAGATGAGAGGTAAGTGGAAATTTTGGTTAGGGTCATATAAGTGTTTTATTCCGGATGGGAATTTGATTTAAAGAGAAGCTGTACTCAGACCACTTAGAGTTCAGTTCTTTTTTTTTTTTTTTCTCAAAGGTTAGAATACGTGTTTCAGGTGGATAACAGTTCATAAGGACATAGTTTTCGTAAAACGTAGATTTCTTCTAAAGAGTGGGAGGTAAAGTAGAGCAAAATTTCATTTAAAAAATGTAGTGGGGACGTTATTCATTTATTCTGATAGCTAAATAGCTGTGAAACGTCTATCAATCGCTGCAACAACATGAAGCCCTTGGCAGAATAGGGGAAAGCAACAGGCAAACCTGCTGTGGGCCCCTGGAAACTCAGGAATTAATGGCAAGGAAAAAGCTAATAGAATTATCAGGACAGGCACAATGACTCGATTTATTGTACCGGAACCTGTCATCACATAAGGTGACAGTACCACCGAAACTACCTAACTGAAACAGAAGGTAGAACGTTTATTGAACTACGAGCCAAAATGAAAAACATGGGAAGTCAGTGTTGCTGTACCTTTCAATAGGCGTTCTATAATAATGAAATTGAACAGAAAACTGATCAAACTCGTCGTAGAACATGGCTGGACATGGAACTTCATAAAACATTGGCACCGGATGGATACAGAGCAAAAAGCCGCTCCGTGTGGACTACGTGATGAGGAAGACCAAACTGCACCACATCTAATCTTCCAATACGAAACTCTGGCGGCCAAAAGACACAGAATAGTCAGGTTGGTAGAGCCAGATGGAAACGTGTCTAATAAGGACATAGTAAAAAGCCTTCTACTACTTCTTAATGGTACCGGTTTGCTTTACTAGAAATACTGGGATCGAAATACCAGAATAAACTCAGTTTCCGTGGCTACAGTAATGGACTAAGACCTAGTAGTTTTTATCTCTCTGCATTAGAAATATCAATTGGTATTGTCTCCACATGAGCCTCTTCATCATTTTGCTTAATATTTAACTTAATGTACCCTCCGCTGGCATCTCAATTCTGGGCGCAAGCTGCAAACTGCTAATAAAAGACTGAGCAGCTGAGTGCGTCTGTAGAGGATACAAGGTATATTATCTTTATTTCACTTCACATTTTACAATGTTTAGTGTAATTATCGGAGCCCCACACCCATATTCAATAGATTTATGTGCACTATGTCAGTACATACATCACTCCCTACTCTCACCTCAATCAATCAAGAGCATGAATGAAAGTGTACAAGATAAATTTAAATGAACAGTTACCAGTTCAGAAGCCTTCCGTTTGGCTAAATATATCGTCAGCTGCTTGTGTTAGATGCCTCAACAGTATAATTCCTGTAGACTTACGATCAGACATAGCACTCAATGTGGATGACATTCTCATGGCAGTGAAGTCATGGACTGTAAACAATGGAGTGGTGCATTGGTTATTGGAAACATTCAACAGGTGAGAGTGACTGTGAACTTAGATAAGTCACAATTCGGCAGAATAGAAATAAGATTCCTGGAACTCATTGAATCTGCAGATGAAATACAACCTGACCCGGGCAAGAATTGTTCGATTGCGGAATGTCAACTCCAACCAATAAAAAACAATTACACGGTTTTCTCAGACTATTTCATTTCTACCAGCGCTTTGTAAATCGAAACTTGGCAGCCGAGCAGTCTTTGGCGCCCTGCCACGTTTCGTGTGGCACCCCCACTAGAGGTTCGAGTCTTCCTTCGGGCATGGGTGTGTGATGTGCTTAGCGTAAGATGTAATAAATCTCCAGTGAACAGCCTGGTATGAGTGTGCATAGGACACAATATTTCGGCAATCTACCACGTTGCCATCATCAGGTGCACTGATGTACTGACCGGCTGTGGGCCGGCGCCAAGTATATATAGGACAATACCCCTCTCGCTCCTCCCTCAGGCGCTTCCTATGAGTTGGTGCGGTCCGCTCCCCGTGAGCAGTCCAGGTGCAGCGTCCGTTCTCCCGCCAACTGTAGGCTGCGTCTTAGGTCTTCTTGTTCGAGAGGATCTGCCGGCACTGCTCTCGTTATTCTTCCCTCTCGCCCCGTATTCGGTACAATCTGGGAAATATCCACTTTCTTCTTAATCCAGCTGATCTCGGGTTCACACGCCTTGCTAAGGATGTAACCGCTGTCACGATTTAGTTGTGGCTCCTTACTCTGATCTCTATGGCTTCTTTGATGACACAGGCCAGTATTTGGAAGTCTGTGTCAGGACTTTGGTTAGGTCATAATCCATGATGTGGAGTTCCGACAGGCAGTTCTCACTGATTGCCGACTTACTGGGCTGTTGCAGTCTAGTGTGCCGTTGATGTGCTCGTCATCGGTAATCAATGGTACGAATGATGTGCCCTATGTATACACCACCGCATTGACAAGGTATCTGATAAATTCCTGATTTACGTAAACCAAGGATGTACTTCACACTACCAAGAAGGCTCTTGGTTTTTCTTGGAGGGCGGAAGATGGTTTTCACTTGGTGTTTCTCGGTACTCAAACACAAAACGAGTTGGTGACACTTCGTTCTCAGCTTCAGGCTGGGATGGCTTCGGTTACATATCTCGAGGCTACAGTGGATGGGCACCACTGTTGTGGGCCGGCAGTGGGATTCAACGGACGTCCAGCGCATCAGAGTCCTCCAATCGGTCCTCACTGGTGGCGAGCCCAGTCACTGCTCGCATTGAGGTTGACCCTTCACCTGTGGACGAGTGGGAGGTCGCCTCAGGGTGAAGCAGGCGGCGAAAGACTTCCCAGGCGGCCGCACGTAAGGCCTCCCCAGTTTGTCTGACAAACAGGTTCCATCTTCTGCCTGTGGCTGACATTCTCGCTGAGCCAGATGCTGTCGCCTGTCCTGTTCCAGAAAAAAATACTCAGCCTGCAAGATCTTGGCAATCACAGTGGGTGGGATTATTGGTAGTTGGGAGCTCCAACGCTAGGCGCGTTATGGGGCCCCTTAGGGACTTGGATGACAAGAAGAGTAAGAAAATCAATGTGCACTCGTGTGCATACCGGGTGCAATCATTGCAGATGTGGACGCCATGAAGAGCCCAGGGTGCAGCCAACAGCAGGTGGTTGCTCATGTTGGTACCAATGATGTGTGTCACTCTGGATCAGAAGAGATTCTCTCTGGTTTCGATCGGCTAACAGAAGTGGTAAAGGCTGCCAGTCTTGGTTGCAAGATGAAAGCAGAACTGACCATTATCAGCATAGTCGACAGGACCGATTGCGGACCTCCGGTACAGAGCCGAGTGGAGGGTCTGAATCAGAGGCTCAGGCGATTCTGCGACCGAGTAGGCTGCAGATTCCTCGACTTGCGCCAAAGGGTGGTTGGGTTTCGGGTTCCGCTGAATAAGTCAGGTGTCCACTATACGCAGGAGGCTACACGGGTGGCAGGGGTGTGTGGCGTGGACTGGGCGGTTTTTTAGGTTAGAGGGTCTCATGGAAACACAAGAAGGGCTTCAGTCACAAAAGGAGCAGGCTGAACACAGGAAGAACGTAGTTAAAGGAACCATTGATATAACAGTTCTAAATAGTCGTAGCTGTGTTGGGAAAGTACCAGAGCTCCAAGCGCTAATAGAAAGCACTGATGCTCAAATCGTTAAATCACTGAAAGCTGTCTAAAGCCGGACATAAGCTTATACGAAATTTTTGCGAAGAACCTAACGGTGTTTCGAAATGATGGGCTAAACACGGTTGACGGTGGTGTGTTTATTGCTGTCAGAAGTAGTTTGACTTGTCGCGAAATTGAAGTAGGTACCTCCTGTGAGTTAGTATGGGCAGAGATCATTGTTGGCAACCGCGACAAAATAATAATTCGATCCTTTTACCGACTTCCCAATTCAGATGATACAGTTTCTGAAAGGTTGAAAGAAAACTTGCGTTTGATTTCTAACACGTACACGGCTCATACGATAATAGTTGGTGGTGACTTTATTTTACCCTCGATATGTTGGAGGTACGCATAAAATATCATACGAAATTGTGCTAAACGCATTCTCTGAAAACTATTTCGAACAGTTAGTTCATGAGCCCACGCGAATAGTAAACGGTTGTGAAATCACACTTTATCTCTTAGCAACAAATAATCCTGAGTTAATAACGAGCATCAAACCGATTCAGGGATTAGTGAACACAGGGTTGTCGTAGCGAGACTGAATATTGTAATCCACAAACCCTCTAAAAATAAAAAAAAATTTACCTATTCAAAAAAGCAATTAAAGATTCACTTGACGCCTTCCTGAGGGACAATCTCCACTCATTACAAATTAATAATATAAGTGTGGAAGAGATGTGGCTGAAATTCAAAGAAATAGTATCGGCAGCAATTGAGAGATTGAGACCGAATAATTAAACAAACGACGGTGCTTATCCTCCATGGTACACAAAACGGGTTAGAACACTGTTGCAGAAACAACGAAACAAACATGCCAAATTTAAACAGATGCAAAATCCCCAAGATTGGTGATCTTTTACAGAAACTCGAAAATTAGTGCGGACTTCAATGCGAGATGCCTAAAACAGTTTCCACAACGAAACGTTCTCTCGAAACCCTACAGAAAAATCCACTGAGATTCTGGTCGTATGTGAAGTATGTTAGCGGTAAGAAACAATATATGCCTTCCTTGCGTGATAGCAATGGAGATACTATTGAAGACAGTGCTGCCTAAGGAGAGTTAGTAAACACAGTCTTCCGAAACGCCTTCACAAAGGTAGACAAAGTAAATGTTCCAGAATTCGAATCAAGAACAGCTGCCAACATAAGTAACGTTGACAAAATATCCTCGGAATAGTGAAGCAACTTAAATCACTTAATAAAAGCATGTCTTCTGCTCCAGACTGTATACCAGTTAGGTTCCTTTCAGAGTATACTGATGCATTAGCGCCATACTTAACAATCACATACAATCGGTCGCTCGACGAAAGATCCGTACCCAAAGACTGGATAGTTGCACAGGTCACACCAATATTCAAGAAAGACAATAGTATTAATCCACCAAATTACAGGAATATCGGTAACGTCGATATGTAGCAGGATCTTAGAACATATATTGTGTTCGAACATTATGAATTATCTCGAAGAAAACTGCCTATTAACACACAGTCAACATGGGCTTAGAAAACATCGTTCCTTTGAAACGCAGCAAACTCTTTATTCACATGAAGTGATGAGTGCTATTGACAAGGGATTTCAGATCGATTCCCTATTTCTGGATTTCCGGAAGGCTTTCGACACTGTACCACACAAGCGGCTCGTATTGATATTGCGTGCTTATGGAATATTTGTGATTTCCTATCAGAGAGGTCACAGTTCTTAGCAACTGACTAAAAGTCATCGAGTAAAACAGAAGTGATTTCTGGCGTTCTCCAGGTTAGTGTCAAGGCCCTTTGGCGTTCCTTATCTATATAAACAATTTGGGAGACAGTCTGAGGAGCCGTTTTCGGTTGTTTGCATATGACGCTATCGTTTATCGACTAATAAAGTCATCAGAAGATAAAAAAAATTGCAAAACTATTTAGAAAAGATAATTGAATGGTGCGAAAAGTTGCAGTTGACCCTGAATAACGAAAACTGTGAAGTCATCCACATGAGTGCTTAAAGGAACCCGTTAAACTTCGGTTACACGATAAATCAGTCTAATCTAAAAGAAGTAAATTCAATAAATACGTAGGTATTACAATTACAAACTACTTAAATTGGAAGAAACACACAGAAAATTTTGTGGGGAAGGCTGACCAAAGACTGCGTTGTACTGGCAGGACACGTATAAAATGTAACAGACCTACTAAGAAGACTGAGTACACTACGCTTGTCCATCCTCTTTTGGAATACTGCTGCGCGGTGTGGGATCCTTACTAGATAGAAGTGATGGATTACGTCGAAAAAGTTCAATGAAAGGCAGCACGTTTTGTATTGTCGCGAAATATGGGAGAGAGTGTCACAGAAATGATACAGGATTTGAGCTGGAAATCGTTAAAAGGCGTTTTTCGTTGCGACGGAATCTTCTCACGAAATTTCAATCACCTACTTTCCCTTCCGAATGCGAAAATATTTTGTTGACACCGACCTACATAGGGAGGAACGATCACCACTATAAAATAAGGGAAATCAGAGCTCCTACGGAAAAATATAGGTGTTTATTCTTTCCGCATGCCATACGAGATTGGAATTGTGAACGTGGTTCGCTGGACCCACTGCCAGGCACTTAAATGTGATTTGCAGAGTATCCATGTAGATGTAGATGTAGATATAATATATCATTGCACTGTTGGTCACAACGTGTTGTGGATTTCACGGTTCTATGTGCCTTCCCTGAGTCTAGTGTGTCAAGCCTTTTTGACCAGAAAGTTTTAAAGTAATATCAAAAGTGCAATCCAAAAGTTTACTCGATTAGCACACCGCTCGGGATGGCCTCTACAGACTGGCCGTTTGTTAAAATAACACGTGTAAAATATTCACAATTGTGGCGCCCAACTTTTTTTCCGGCTTCTGCACACCTCCCTTCTTTCGAAAGATCTCCCGAATCTTCCAAGACGAATCTTTAATTTAAATTATTCTTAACCAAAAGAATTCTGTGCTGTGCTGATGGCAGCACCCAGCTGCAGCCCTGAGATGTCCCGTATGAGTTTCTCCTTTAAACACTTACTCTCAAAGTGCGGTTTCCAGGACCTAACTACAATACAGTCCTCAGTCTAATGTTCATGCTACCTAGTATAGAGATTCTACTTCCATCAGTTGTTTCATAGCCTTTGCCGGTTGACCAGTCGGCTGGAAACTGGTGTGGCAGTTGCTCTGTAAACTCTGCACCCTTCTGTATTTATTACAGAAATAAAAGCATGTACAACTGGTAGATGAAATAACTATCGATATAACCTTGCGCTCACGATTTTGTGCATCTGCTTCATTAAAATTTTCCCCTGCTGTGATTCTATAAATTTGTCTAACGAACGCGTAAGTTCAGGGTTGAGGGTGGCATTAAGGTGAGGTAAATTCTCGAAGGGGAATGCCCTTAATGGCCCTTCCGGCCAATACAGTTATTCCACGTCAGTGTCATGACAGTCATTCAAGTGAGTGTAAACGGAAGAGGGACATCCGCCCCGAGGCGAGTGCCATTCCATGGCACTCGTCATAGAAATCACCGCTTTCTAAATTTGACTAAATGAATAATTTAATTTCGCAATATCCTCCTCATCTGGTGTGCCGAACAACAATTATATTAATAATCTCTCCCAAGTAACCAACATCTTTTCCTCTTAACTATAGTCTGTGATACAGTATCTACCAGCCGTGATAACTGTGCTCTTAATTTGCCATAGATAAACTGTGACTAAAACAGCTCCCTTGTAAGTCCTGAAATAACCCTCACTTCTCTGTATCTCTTTAAACAATTCCAAAAGAATATCTTCCAATCTCCGAATTTCGTTCCTCATTTCGATATCCGCTGATGCCTCATAAGGAAGACATCCAATTGTCTAGAGAAAAACAGAAATCGTACCAGTTGTTGACCGACAACTAAGCGTTCTGCTCCACTCCCGAAAATGTAACTGGAAATTTTGATTAGGACCATGTTCTTTTACTACAGTTGCACATTTAGAGTAAAGAGAGGTTCTATTTAAAGCAGTTATGGTTCAGTTCAAATTAAGTTATGTTTTGTGATAGGTTAGAAATCGAGTTTAAGGTGGTAACAGACTGTAAGGACATTGTTTTAGTAATACGTACTCTATTTTTTATAGAGTGGGAGGCAAAGTAAGGCTAAATTTCATACAGAAACAAGAATATAGTGGAACTGTTACTCATTTATTCAGATTTCTAAGTAGCTGTGAAATATCAATTAGAGCCTGCATCGAGATTATAGGTCATTACATAATGCAATGAAGACCTTCGGGTACTAGGGGAAAGCAATAGGGTAAACCTGCTGTGGATCCGTGGTCACTCAGGAATTAGTGGCAATGAGCAAGCTAACAGAATGGCCAGGACAGGGTTGATGAATGGATTTATTGGACCGGTACTTGCATAACCGAAGATGGTTCAAACGGCTCTGAGTACGATGGACTTAACTTCTGAGGTCATCAGTCCCCTTGGAACTCAGAACTACTTAAACCTAACCAACCTAAGGACACCACACACATCCATGCCCGAGGCAGAATTCGAACCTGCGACCGTAGCAGTCGCGCGGTTCTAGATGTAGCTCCTAGAACCGCTGGGCCACTCCGCCCGGAAAACGAAGATGATGATGCAATCAACACTATGTAGCTGAATCAGGAGGCAGCACATAGAATATTGAACTACTATACAAAATCAGAAACTGGCAAGCGAATGTTGGCAGATCCATATTTCAAAAGAAGTTCTATATTAATGAACTTAAACAGGACACAAATCAGACTCGTAGTAGAACTCATGACTGACCACAGAACTTCTTAAAACATCAGCACAGCACGCGATGACACGGAGGAGAAAGCCGCTAAATGTGGACTTCGTGGTGAGGAAGATGAAAGTGCACCACATCTAACCTTCCAATGAGAAGCTCTGGCGGCCGAAAGACACAGAATCGCCGAGTCTGTAGAGCCTTCGGAAATCGTGTTTAGTAAGGACCCAGTAAACAGTCTTCTACCACTTCTTAATGTTTCCGGTTGCCGTTACTAGAATCACAGGGAGCGAAACAGCACAATGAATTCAATTTCCGTAGAGGCAACAGGGGTCTAGTACCATTGTTGTTTTTATCTCCCTGCATTAAACATATCAAATTGCAGGGTGACTATCACCTCAATTCTGGGCGCAATCTGTAAACTACATAAAAAAGACTGAGCAGCTGAGTCTGTCTATAGTTTCGAAAAGGTGCTATTTTTATTTCACTTTACATTTTACTAAGCTTTTGGTAATCGGAGCCCCACACGCATATTCAATAGATCTATGTTGTGTGTGTCAATATATACATCCTTTCCTCCTCTCGCCAGCTGAATGAAAAGCATGAATGAGAGTGTAAAAGATAAATTTCAGTATCTAGGTCTGTGGGAGTAAAAGTAGTCGGCTACAGTGGCAGAATAGCCAACCCTATAAGTAAGTACCAGGCAGAAAACAGGCTTCTGTTCGCCTTAGACGAAGCTCTTGTACAGTCTGTCACCACAAAGCAGGGAGCTCTCGGGGCACTTCTGGGCGAACGGCACGCGTGGCTTCCAAAATAGTTCGCTCAGCAGTGTTCCGGTAGACGCGACATGGGCGTCATTCAGAGTGAGTGTGCCTATTCATAGTTAACTCATTATATTATTTTTGTACATTTCAGTTCCAGTCAAAATAAACGTCTTGCTCTCATCGTTCATTGCTCGTTGTATGATATTCGGAACATTTCTTTCTAATTTCGGTACATTACGAGCAGGTGCACTTAGCGACGTATGCAAGCTGTTGTTATACTCCACACTTGTTGAAACATGTGGACATGTGATATATCTTATCAATTCAGTTTGATATTACTTAGTTGTTCGGTCTCTCGAGTACAGGATAATTGAACAAATTTCTCACACTTTACTGATTTCGATTTGAGTTTCGAATCTAGTTCCTACGCATCTTTGTTGTCTCAGCACGTGTTAAGTACCGATCTGAGAAACTTAAGTTCGCAGATCGCCTCTCACAGCAATGTATCTTGTAACTGTGGCGAATCTCTATTATATGCGTATATGTGCCTGAATGTCATCATTTAAAGATTCCTCTGTACTTTCCATAATTAGTAATTATTGATAAATCGTGGTGGAGTCTGCAAAACACCGCTGTAAATGTAATTTTGTTATTCAGCCGAGAGCGTAATGAACAACAGCAACAATCGCCCATTTGTTAATTATTTAGTTTATTAGTTTGTTCCGTTGTGTCTTCAATAAGTGCGATATTTTTACCAGAGCACGTATTCTCTCGCAAAACTTCCATTTTTACGTCCTACTGCTATCCGTTGTGTAACAGATAAATATCGTCAAGTTATTAATTAAATGTTTATTTAACCATCATAAATATACAGATCCAGCAACCATTTCATTTAAACATTACAGGATTTTCTTTCATGTATATCCAGATACCGACTCCCCACCCTTCATGTTAACAGATACCTCATTTTAATGGACACCTTCAACAAGAACTCCGATCCCCAGATCCATCACGTACAGATACAATTCAAAATCATATCTGAGTTACTCAGGCTCGCACCGATCTCTCGATCGCGATAGCCATGCGGAATCTTTGACGATTTTCCGTGCCAGGCGTTTTGACAAGCACTTGGTGAGGCAGTTGCAGATTCATAGGGAAAACTGAAACAGCAGCTGAGGGCGCACGCGCGGCCTGCCGCCTTTTAGCCCTGATATATTGAACTTTATCACTCCGAGAGTGGTATTTTGATCAAAACAACGTTCTTGTACATATCAGGTCTACATCGGCCGAGCTAGGGTTTAATATGTTCTTAACTGAACACACTCACGTTTCATTTTAATTTAAGAAACTTTCAGCTTGGTATGTTTGTCCGTGACGATATTGTGTACCAAGTGGCTGATAGGGTTAAGCATCTGGATGTTCTAGCATGGACCCATAAATCGATGTACCAACTTAGATAATATGGCTACGTCACCCTAACCATGTCCGCAAAACTTGGAAATAAAATCATGAACACCAACCCTCACCCTGCATGCATGTCGACCCTTACTGTAGCGCTGTGCCTACAGTGTGCGAGCCCAATATTCTTTCTGGCTGTCTTCCATTTCTGCTGTATGACGTCAGGTGTTACTTTGTCCAGCGAAAGATCGTTCACAGACCGTGAAGTAGACAGTGGAGAATTCAGAGGCTAACTCCACGTCAAGGAGATAAGGGTCAAGGGTAATACCATACATAAATGGAGATGAAAATGTAATAGCCATGGGGACTGGAATGCAGTTGCTAGGGAAGGAGAAGAAGAAAAAACTATAGGAGAATATGGGCTTCGGACAAAAATGTGAATGTAGAAATCCTAATTGAGTTCTGTAACATATTTCGGCTAGTAATAGCGAATACTCTGTTCAAGAATCACAAGAGAAGCAGGTATACTTGACAAAGGCAGGATGATAAGTGAAAATGACAGCTAGATTACATCATGGTTTGACAGAGATTCCGAAATCACATACTGGATTGTAAGGCGTACCCACGAGCATATATAGAATCTCATCACAATGTACTAGAGATGAAGAGTAGGCTGAAGTTCAAGATTCAGCTGATCGATGAAAGAAAAAACTACAAATGTGCTCAGGGAAAGGCAGGTATACAAAGATTCACTTGGCTGAGGAATGAAATAAACAGCAAGTGCAGAGAAGGAAAGACCAAACGGTTGCATTAAAAACGTGAAATATCGAAAAAGAAATGATTGTCAGAAGGACTGACTCGGCATACGTGATAGTCAGAACAACCTTCGCTAACATTAAAAGCAAGGGTGGTAACATTACGAGTGCACCGGGAATTCCATTTTTAAATGGGGAGGAGAGAGCAGTTAGGTGGAGAGAGTACACTGAAGGCCTCAAAGAGGTGGAAGACTTGTCTGATGTGATAAAAGAAGAAACGGGAGTCGATTTAAAAGAGATAGGGGATCCAGTACCAGAATCAGAATTTAAAAGCGCTTTGTAAGACTTAAGATCAACTAAGGCAGAAGGGATAGACCACATTCCATTAGAATTTCTAATATCATTTGGGGACGTAGCACCAAAACAACTATTCATGTTGCGTGTAGTAGAGTCTGGCGAGACGCCATCTGACTTTCGATAAACATCATCCACACAATTCCAAAGACTGCAAGAGCTGACAAGTGCGAGAATTATAGCACAGTCAGCTTAACATCTCATGCATCCATTTTGGTGACAAAAATAATGTACAGAAGAACGGAAAAAAATTGGGGATGTACTAGACGACGATCAGTTTGGTTTCAGAAAAGTTAAAAACACCTGAGTGACATCTTGAGGCTGCGGTTGATAATGGAAGCAGGACTAAAGAAAAACCAGGACATGTTCACAGGATTTGTCAAACTGGAAAAAGCCTTCGACAGTGTAAAATAATACTGATTGTTCGAAAGCCTGAGGACAATAGGGGTAAACTATAGAGATAGACGGGTAACATATGTACAAAAGCCAAGTGTGAATGATAAGAGCGGATGACTAAGAACAAAGCGCTCGGATTAAAAGGGGAGTAAGGCAGGGATGTAGTCTTTCGGCCCTACTGTTCAATCTGTACATTGAAGAAACAGACGGAAATAAAGGAAAGGTTCAGGAGTGGAATTAAAATTCAATGTGAAAGGGTATCAGTGATAAGATTCACTGATGACTTTAATATCCTGAGTGAAAGTGAAGAAGAATTACATGATATGCTGAACGGTATGAACTATCTAATGAGTACAGGATATGAATTGGGATTAAATGGAAGAAAGACGAAAGTGTTTAGACCTTTACAGTAATGAGAATAACGAGAAACTTAACATCAGCGCTGATGCTCACGAAGTAGATGAAGTTAAGGAATTCTTCTATCTGGGCAGAAAAATAGCGAATGACGAACGGAGCAAGGACATCAAAAGCAGACTGTCAGTACAAAAAGGGAATTCCTGGACAACATACAGCTAAGGGCTATCAAACATAAGCCTTAATTTGAGGAATAAATCTCTGAGAATGTATGTATGGAGCAAAGCATTGTATGATAGTGAAACATGGACCGCGGAAAACCGGAACAGAAGAGAATCGAAGGATTTGAGATGTGGTGCTACAGACGAATGTTGAAAATTTGATGGACTGGTAAGGTAAGGAATGAGGAGGTTCTGCGCAGAATCTGTGAGGAAACAAATATGTGGAAAACATTGACAATGGCAAGGTACAAGGTAATGGGACATCTGCTTTGATATCAAAGATTTGCTTCCATAGTAATAGAGGGAGATGTAGAGGGCAAAAACTGTAGAGGAAGACAACCATTTGAATATATCCAGCAAATAACTGAAGACGTAGGTTGCAAATGGTACTCTGAGATGAGGAGGTTGGTGCATGGGATGAATTCGTTGCGGGCCGCATGAAACCAGTCAAAAACCCGATGACTCAATAAATAAAAATGGAGTCAACCACCACAAAACCATAAAGGATCCCATCCCTTTGCCGTGGGACTGGTCCGATATAACCAATGAACATTTTGTCCATGGTATCACATTCTCGCAAGAACTGAAGTAAGCCTTCTGTAAAACTGGGTTCGGCCTTGACGACATTGCATTCTTCACACTTTCCCACTAATTTTCGCACATCTTTACGCATTGTGGGCGAAGCAGGTACTGTTTAACTTTCATAATGGTTTTATTCACTTCCAAATGCCCGCCAGTAAGGGGATTGTCAAAATACTAGTTCCTCAGGTAAACAGATCTTAAAGGATGTGTCGCTCGTAGTCTTACAACACGTATTCCCTTTTGTCAGTTCATAACCTGGCACCTTTGCTTAGTATCAAGCTTTTGTCTCATACCCTGAATCTATGCTTCCTGTGTCTGTTTGCCCAGCAAGTTTCCAAAGAGCTCATGTACCTCAGAAAACACGATTGAAACCCATTTAGAGTCCAGTAAATCCTGTCACAGCTGTTATTCCGTTGCGTGCTCCTGGAACATACAGCTAAGGGCATCTGTTACCTGATTGCTCCCTGGATGTGCCTGACAGAGAAGAGAAAGTTAAAAACATACACTGCCCAACTCGCGATTCGTCCAGTCTTCCTGGATTCCGAGAGTTCCAGACTGAAATACTGATCATCTGTTTTGAGGACAAAACTGACAAAATGGTGAAGCTCCAAGTAGATCTTAAATTTTTGGAAAGCCAAAACCAAGAAGGCCTGCCACTCACACGGAGTACTTCAGTTCATCGCGCGACATGGTTCTGGAAGCGTAAGCTGAACAGTGACCCTCGCCATCGTTGTTTCGTGAAAGGACAGAAACGACCACAGAATTAGAATCACACGTTTGGACAATGAAGGTTCGTTCAAAATCCGGAATCTCCAAAACTGGCAGAATACTTAGAGATACTTTAATTGCCTCAAAGACCGCCTGCTGCGTTTTCCCCATCTGGAAACTCAACCCTTTCTTCGTCAAGCCATTTACTGTGCCTGCTAATTGGACAAAATTCGAAACAAATTTCATTAAAAAAACTGAGATACTGATAAGCGAGCTACTTCCTTCTTCTCTGAAGATCTCGTCTCCTTTCCTGATCTATTTTAGCAACACTGGCTGAGACCAAGTCTTAAAAAGGGAAGCCACCTTACATCCAGATTTACCATAGATGGTTCAACGGTCAAACACACTTCCTGCGTGACAATGAGGACTTTACTGTAGACTGATTTGAATGTCATGTCAAACAAAACAGAGTGTACCAGACGTGATAGTACAGACGCATCGTTAGATAAGCTGAAAGGAACGCTACTGAACTCGTACAGCTTCCGAACGGCGCAAAATCCTGCCGCATGTTTACAGTCCTCAGTAAGAGGAATCTGCTGGTCTGCCATGTTAAAATTCAGGATGGTAAATTATTGTGCCCCCGCAAAGGAAGTAGAACAGGTACGGAAGTTCAGTTGTGGCACAGATTTTAAGACGACTTTTTGGTTAGGAATTCTGCAATAAACAACCGATCGATAACTACCGGCTTGTCTCTTCGGTACCTGAAACGTGGGTGACGCATACGGAGAAATGGGAACCCGTATCACCCCGAGGAGAAGCCTCTCATCAATCAGCTGTCACAAAATTTTCATTTTCGGTGGCGCAACCGTTATGGAGGTTGGCAAACCTGAATATCGTCCATCAAACCGATCTTATACTGAATCCTGGTGGTGACTCCGAGTTTATTAGTCATCACGTCAGAAAACCACCCAAGTTCTCCTAACCTAGATTTAGGTTTACACACCCGCAAGTGACTGGCCTGAAACTGTTATGTACCGCGAGGTAATTGACCTCTTGGACAGACTGGCAAGAATACAACTTAAAATCTATAACAAGACTGAAATGGAATGAAACTTCTTTTCGTCAGAATTAAGAATTAATCCTCTGCGATGCATGAAAATACACCCCAATCATAAATTAACTGACAATTCTTCTGATAATATTAATTCCACAAGCCACTGAAAATGCTATGAAGCAACGCTTCCCTGTAAACAACCTCCTAGATTCAACATTTGCCTGTTGGCAGTTCCTCATTTCTGTAACGTTCCTCGCAATCGGGTTAGCTTAAAAATACCACGCCTTTTCCGGTACAAGTTATACTGATAAGACAAACTTTACTCCCAGAGTTTATTAGAGCACAGACGGGTTAATGATTGTCGTAAGCGCAGACAAAATGTGGGTACTGACTAGTTACCACCCTGATTCGGTTACACCGCTTGGATCGTGAACGACTCCCAGAGTATCCAAGTCTCTGGAGTCAGCTGTTCGGACGTCCACTACGCTGTATGGGCCATAGGCCCACAAAATGACCGGAATCACCGCACCCAAAAGAATCTGTAACATTCGGTGGAGTCGTTTACCTGAATCTAAACATTCCCAGCTTGTTCCCCTGTTGCTCATGTTTCAAGAATGCTTATCGTATCGGCAAATGTATGATCTCGATTTTGAGGAACATGTAGGTGGTAAACCTCTGCAAAACACAAATTTCATTCGTGACTTGCATTCTCGACTGTTGGAGAGTTCAGCCACGGCGTCCTAAGCGTAGAATGTATTTATACAGCAGTTCGCCCCTAACTCGCGACCGTTAACTTTCTCACCCAATCTATCTCCCTAAGTCATCTAACATTCACTGAACCTGTAGTACCTCAGCCACACTCTTACGTAACAAACCTCTCGTCACCAGGTACGTTAACTTAAGGTTCACCTGATGTGGAACGTTAAGGCATTCGCAATTTCCTCAAAACGTTCCAACATCTACCTCCTTTCAGCCCTGACATATTAAGCTCTATATCGGTGGCTGGGCACCCGGTCTGTACGAGGTCGTCGTTTCTGCCAATTTTGGGGTGATAGTAAACTCCATATATTTGCCTAATCCAAGCTTGTTTCTACCTTGCGTGCCCTTCGCTATTAATTCATGAAGTATTTAGGTGAGCTTGTTAAAGTAAACTACGTGCTTGTCGTCTTAGCATCGTGGTACTCCAGCCAGGTTCCCCTCAACTGCATCGCTGCACAAGTTGCCTTTCGTGTTTCATTCCAAAATAACTGATGCACATTTCATGGGTGAAGATTTATTTTTAATAGATGCTGCTCCTTTCACTTAAATTATGACCAACTACTGATGAAACAATACTGGAGATTGAAATTTTGTCATGTCTGCTACTTAAAAGCAGTGCGGTTTACCTTAAAGGGAACTACCCTTTTCATTGCAATTATTACGGGCAAGCTTTAGTACATCTTTTTTGGACATTTCAAGTTTGTCTGGACCGTCAATAAAAATACGGAGATTCACTTTAATGAAAGCTATTATTTTCAGGGCGGTCATTAAGGGCATTCATATAGAAAAATAATTTTGGAGTATTAAAGCTTTTTTTTCTCACCTTTTACTGTAATTCTGGTGTTACAGAGGACTGTACAGCCCATTGAAATTTTGAGTTGCGCCTACAGATAGTTTGCTTCCCATCATGTGTAGTCATTGGGCAGATGTTTTTAACAATTTATGTTGGTTACAAGTTATGTACCAGAATTTGTCCTTACTTTGCTGTAAAAGGAGTGGACTGTTAAGAGTTCTTAAGATCAGTTTTTAGTCTGTTGTAGTTGGCCTTGTGTGGGATCCGCCTACATACCAGTACGGTCGTGGATGGCAGTTCTGCACCACCGATGCTGTCTGTTACATTATCCCCGACTAAGCGTGGCCTCAATTGTATTCATATAGCTTCGTCTTATTCTAAACTTGTGTCACCAACGGGCGTAACACATTTGTTGTGTGTTTACTACTACTTTGCGTTGAATTTTAGTAGCATTATTTAAATATCCAAAGTCACTTTAACTAATTTTGAAGTCTATAAGAAATGGAGTTATTGGTCATTGCCAATGTTTTATAACCCAAAGACAGATTTAGGTACTATGGGAAACTCTTTCTAGTTAAGAATTTGGTAAAATGTTTGGTTTTTAGAGAAAATCGGGGCAAAAGAATTTGTATTAATGTTCTATTGAATAAAATAGTGTTGGTGTTGACAACGGCGAATCCTCTTCATTGTTGTCTGGCCCAGTCGTATCATTCAACAGCCATTTGGCTTGTTAAAGGGTCTGCAAGACAGTGCACTATCCATGCTGTGCAAACAGTGAAGTTGTACAGTTGAGCATAATAAGGCCGGTGGCCTCAGGCACTCATAATATATTAATATTTTTGTCTGTACATACTTCGCTTACAGTCTTTGTGTATTTATTAATTCAGCTAGTTCCAATACATATTTTTCGCCACTTAGTGCAGTGCTGTTAGTTATGTGTCTGTAGGACCATTTATGTGTACGTCAACTATTGTAGTCTTCAGTATATGGTGTATGTGAATGTTATCCTTCCTAAATGTTCAGTATCACCACTACTGAGTACACCACTTGCTGCATTCCTAGTTACTACGCGTAACGGATTCATTTTTGCCTTTACGACAAATCAATGTTAATGGACAGAATTCAGTGCGAGTGTACCTCACTAGTCTTGAGTAACACTGGAATTTCCGCGCGACACTTCCAAAGCAGAAACTACATTTACTAATGATGGATTTAAAAATGTGACTATTGTAACCCTTAGGCACCCTGTAATATCAGAAACTATCATTAGATTCTTGTATGGAATATTAATTTTATTGACGTGTAGAATCAAATCACTGAAGTTCAGAGGAGAGCAATGGAGTTTTAAGCGAATCGTTTCCGGGCTTTAGTTCTTCGCACGTTCCTATCGATGTTCAGTTTGATCGTCCTCTGTTTTCACTTCTCTTCTGTCGTAGGCGTTTGAGCGAATGACGCACATTCATTCACAGCTGTGTTATAATGTTATATGGCTATTTAATTTACTTGAATTTACGTAAAAATATAATTGCATTAAGCATCAATGCAGTTAGGTAAAATGGACTACTTGTGTAATTGGTTTGATAGTTGTTCGTGAACTACATATACTCACAATTATTTGACGTTTGTCATGATTAAGAAGGATATCCTATGTACTGATAGTAGTGGCAGTCTGTGTATAATATTTCTGTGGGATACGGACATCTAAAAAGATAACATTCTTAAATATTAGTCAAAATGCTGCCACACATGTAGAGAGAGAGAAATAATCGTAAAGCTTTGATAGAAATTATAAATTTTATTTTAATATTTGTTTAAATGGAGTTCAGTGATATTAAAGCTTAATTAACATTCTTTTACGCGGGTACTTTTAAAGTCTGAGTTCGACGATATTTTATTAATTCGTTTAATAATTTATTCACTTTAAATATCTCAGAGTCGGTGTCCCCATTCACTTTTCAAAACTCTCTCTGATGAAGAGGCATCAGTGGGATATCCTTCTGAGCCAATGTACTTGGTTCCACATGAAAATGTTCATTGGTAAGTGAGCCGTTATCCACGTCCACTTGTCACACAAACAAGAGTCCCAGCCCTGACATTCTCCATCCAGCACCCTGACCAATAATGAAGCATCGGTGATATACCCTCATCATACACTGTTCAAAGTTCCTCACGAATATGTTCATTGGCTAGTAAAAAAGCTGTTGTCACCATCCATTTTGCAGTCACACCAGAGTCTTAGCCATAACTTTCTCTGAGCAATGCCTCTAACACGCTCCCAAACTTTGAGGCATTTTTGGGATGTCGTTCCTATCGACTTTACTCAGTTCCTCAGGAACATGTCTATTGGTTAGTGAGTCACTGTCCCTGTGCACTTTGTACACACGCAACAGTTTTTGCACTGACTTTTTTCACCCAGCACCTCCGACACCCTCTCCGGCGGCGAGGGATCGGCGGGATGTCCTCGTCACACTCCACCACAGGCGGCTCATGGATCTCGGCAGTCGTCACAATCATCCAGCCATCGTTCACCTGCACAGAAGAGCAATTATTCACTCACAATGCATTATACTTTCCTTATACAACAACAGTAGCAGTAATTCTATACGGTGGCTCGTAAGGGCTAAACGAACATTAAGAGAGAGAACAACTTTCTATTTTTGTGTGTGATCGAAAGAAAGGGAAGGAAGAGTCTTTAAACGAAATCATTAACGGTGACAAGGATCATTTTTATTATCTTCCAGTATTAACTAAACTTATGCCACTTTATAATGGTCCGAGAAAAGGGTATGTTGTATGTAATCTAACTTATCCCTAAGTAGAGAGTTATCAATGAGGTTGTGTCTTTAGTGCCGCCTTACCTTGCCGATGACTTTGCCGCAGGCTACATCAATGGCAGCAGGCGGTGGCCGGGACTTCTCCGCCTGCGCTGCCAGCAGAACCAACTCGTCCACGTCTGAGCGCAGCCGCCAACGCGCGGCGCTCATCCTCTGTGGGAGATTTGTTTCCATCGTCACAATTCATTCATTTGTTGATTTTCAGTTTTATTTTCTAACTTTTATGTAACATCTATTATTTTGTGGGCGTTTACTCGCAGAATTAATTAAATTAATCTCATATTAGTGTATTAAATACAGCAGCCTTGCAACATTTAGCAATTACACAAAAAGGTCTTATTTTTGGCAGCACATACTTGGATTGTTTTCCAGACGGTCATAAAGTAGCAATACGACAGTATTTTGCCTTGGGTCTGGATCGTTAATGTGTTGTATTTAGAATAGGGATTCAAGCAAACTGCATATAAATTATCTTCACTTAAATCTTCCGGGCTGATAGTCCGTGGTCGATGTATAAAGCTCTCTACCGACGTTTCGTCTCCGACTGCGACAGATATCCTTCGAGGATGTCTCCAGCAGTCGGAGACGAAACTTCAGGGGAGAGTTTTATACATCGACCACGGCCTACCAGACCAGTGGTTTTAAGTGAAGACAATACCGGCCGCGAAAGCTTACACTGAATGCATATAAATTAGTTTACCAAGCTAAAACGATGTGGTCCCACCTCTCTACTACGTAACTAAAACGTTGGTCGCCACGTATAAGTCGTTGACATCCAACTATTTTCAGAACTTCTATTGTCTGACCACAAGAACCAGCCAAGCACGAGCAGTACAAATAGTCACATAAACTACCTCCAACTGGTACCTAATATCACACATTCATAACATTCTCCATAAGCAAAGCAGAGTAATCTAATGGATCCACTCACTGCTTTGGGACCTCTACATACCGAGCACGTGTACGCCCATTCCGTAGCAACGGTCGACTTGAAAACCTGTAAGTGGCTAAGCCGGTCCTAAAATCACCGCCTAATCAGTTTGTCCAAGTATCAGCCAACGAATTATCATCATGCATAAGTGAGACCTGATACAATTCGTGCATTAATTTTATCAGAATTTATAGAGAATCTTCAGTTGTGGTAAATGCTGAATTAGCAGGTGTTATACGTAGTGTAACTACGCTGTAGTGTAGCTACGCTGTTGCGTTTTTGGAACCAACAGCAACTGGTTTATGAAGACATTTCCCCACATTCTGTAAATTCTTGTGAAATTCCCGTTACCCCCAAAAGTTCCATTTAATACTAAAATTCAGGAACTTAACTGATTTCTTACTATTAATGTCCTGCATAACCCCTTTTTTATTCATAGTACATTCTTTCCGTACAAAGTACAAATTTGAGCGGGCCAGTGGTTATAGAGTTCCTACGAAACGAATGTACTCGTATAGAAAGCCGAACGATATTTCGTTTTATTAGCGCTACAAGCACGTTTAACGAAGGCACAAAGGAATAGTTGTCATTCTATGATGGCCTATTTATAACTACGAGTAGCTAAGATAAACTAAGTAAATCCGGAAGGCCTTACAGTAATCAGAGATGTAAAGTAATTATCTTAGTAAACGTGGGTGCACCTAAGAGTCATTACTATTTTTACGATAAATCTCGATGTTCCTCACCTCTGGCTTTCCAATTAAATCGACGTCTATCAGGTCTTCGTAAAAGTCTTCCTCTGCCTCCCGCCGAGATCGGAGGCAGAACACGCCCAAAAGCCTTCGGAACATCTGCGAAGAAAAAAATAGATATCACGTCATGTACTGACCATACGGAATTACAGCGTGTCCATTATGGACTGCAGGACAGTCAGAAAGGTTGGAATGATAACAGGGAGAGGTTCCTACGAAGTTTTTTACTAATCAGTATTCAAGTAGATGAAACCTACAGAAACGTCGAAATGTCTGATAATGGAGTGGTTTTAGGAAACTTAAATATTAGCTCGTGACTAATTTACAGATTCTGACCAAAGAAACGGTTTTAGTTAATATAATAATACATGTAGACCCAACATGTTCTAAGAACCAAATCGATGATTCAAGCCTAGTCGGGTAGTTTGGACTTACAGTGCCAATTAAAACAGGTACACAGTTTTAGAACAAGTGTTATGATACGTGATGTAAAGAGTGAGGGTCTTCGCTTTGCACTTGAGAACAATGTACGAACAGTACACATGATATCATGGGACAGAACACAGCATTATAGGTTACCAACGTGGTACGTCCTTCTTTTTCTTTTCAGTTTCTTTCTCTGTTCTTCACGTCAACTGATAACACGAGGACAAACCAAGGTTCACACTAGTTACTGTTGCCCGACTTATTTGCTCTCTGTACAAATTTCCACAAATTCTTTGCCCTGCCATTTTAAAGCCACTTAGACATGTAAAGAGGCTACCAATTTGCCCATAAATGGCGCCTAAAGAGTACGAGGTACTTGTGGCAAATGGCCGAATGTCCAGCATGTAGCGGATACCGTGATCTATCGACAACGAGTTGCGAGAGTTAGCATTGAGTTATTTGCGCTTTACATGGCTTTAAATGAGTTAAAGTTACCGTTCAGCCAAGTCCAGTGATTTTTTTAAGTTGTTTTAGAGGCACTTGCGGAGGAGAAAGATGAAATAGCTCATCTGAAAAGAAAATGTTGACTTTCTGCCACGCCGTTGTCCAGTTCGGCCGCTGACGAGACTGTGTACTCAGTTTCCCTTTCTGTTGTCCAATACGTAAACATGTAGACTTGAGTTCCTACAAACTCTAAAAATTCTCATAACCAGATGATAATTGTTTAAGGCTGTAAGCGTCGTATGCTCACTAGTAACTGATTTGCTTAACTTTGTTTCTTTCTGAAGCTAGCGAAACCAGAGTAGTAGAGAGTGCAATAATATTAACGTCTCATGCAGTCATTGTTTCACTTGGGAAGGAATTAGACGTGCTGACGTTTAGCAGCAAGTGACTTTCGATTACTCCATCTACACTGAGAGACCTGGTTAAATTAGTTTCACGCGGAGTGCATTAGACAGCATGCATTGTTCACATTAGCAGCTAGGTAAAACATAATATGCTCTCCTTTAGATTGCTTCAAAACGTGTCTCGTTTTTAACGTTTTGTGTCCTTCGGAGCTTCCATTGAATGATTCGTGATTCACAGCTACGGCTACGAAAAAGCTCTCAAGCGTAACGCTCAGGCTCATAGAATCGCACGCGCAGATGTAACCAAATATGTGATGCTGATGTACACCTAACTCGCAATGGTGCTTCATTGTCGTGCAGAATACGAAAAGAAGAAAGAAAACGAGAGAGAGAGGGAGTGAATGATCCACCTTTATTAGAAGTAGCTACCTCTATTTGGAAGGGACACTCCCAGAGTAGAATTGCAAGTCGCATACTAGACCCTTTGTTCTGACTAATAAAACGCAGCACGTTATACCGTTTTTTTAATGTTCCACAGACATTAGCACCCAATATTCGGAGGGAGTATAGTAGGGCGTCTAATAATCTCTGTGTACCCACATGATTTATCACAAGATATCTAGGGGAATGCAATAAATTAGTTGACACCGAAAATAAACTGAAATATACCACATGTTGTAATCTTACCAATTTTTGAAATCGATTGAAAAATTTAACACACTCAGAAGAGAAATAAGCAAAAATAATTATTTAAATAAAAGTGAATTTTGTATTTACCACATCATTAAATCGGACTAAAAAGTGTAAAATAATTTCTCACAGTCCCATTCATGTTCTTATCGCTATAAAAATACTGCTGAAAGTTTGTGATTGTTAACTTGTCGTATCCGTGGTAGTTCTTGTAAGATTAAAAACGAAAAACGTGAACCACTTGTAATATAGCTTCATGTTAGTCCGCAGGTGAATTATTCATGCATCAGTTATGTATTGCATGTGCCCCATGATTTTCGTTTTAAATGTTTCAAGTATTTTCATAGACATTAAAAATTCGTAATCACAACTTTCCAAGACTCTCTACATGCTGTTCGTAGTCTGTATGGAGCTATGAGAAATCGTTTTATACCTTTTAGTCACATTTAAAGAGGTGGAATACGAAAATGTGATTTTTCCTTTCAATAGTTATTTTCTGTTTCTTACTCTTCGGTGAGTGAAATTTTATCAATCGATTTCATAAATTTTGGTGATATGAGAACGGAGTCTATGATATACTTCAGGATTATTATAGTTTATGTTCACCTGACTTGAAAAACCTGTTGCTTTCTTCTACGTTTATCTTAGGATATGACCATGTGGTAAAAAAGTGGATACATCTGACCTCACACGGAGGATTACCACCTACCGTTCCCGCGGGCCATTCGTGACTGAATCAGAAAAAGGGGCAGATGGCAGTGGTACATAAAGTACACTCCGCTACACACCAGACAAGATAGTGAGCTAATATTGCTTTGTCAGACATGTCTGAGCAATGCTGGAAGTTTCAAGACTCTAGGTCATTTTAAGTTAATTTAAAATCAATTGCAAATCTGTACCGAAGAGACTGGCAGACACGGAAGCGATCTAACAGGAACATGCTTGAAAGTGGTGCTTTTCTGGTGATGTGATGTTAAAGGTAAATCCTAGTATACCATGAATCGAGCTCAACTCAACATTCAGATAATCAGTAATTTGATAAACACGTCTCAACTCAAGTATAGGAGTCTATAAACCAAACTCCATCCCAACAGGCAAGGAAGCAACAAGTTATCGACCGGCCGCCGTGTCATCCTCAGACGACAGGCGTTGCTAGAAGCCGATATGGAGGGGCATGTGGTCAGCACACCGCTCTCCCGGACGTATGTCAGTTTATGAGACCGGAGCCGCTCATTCTCAATCAAGTATCTCCTCAGTTTGCCTCACAAGGGCTGAGTGCACTTCGCTTGCCTACAGCACTCGGCAGTCGGGATGGTCATCCATCCAAGTGCTAGACCAGCTCGACAGCAGTAAACTTCGGGGATCCGAGGGAACCGGTGTAACCACTGCGACAAGGCCGTTGGCAAGAATACGAGTCAGAAACAGAATAAGATATGACAACTATGTATTCAGCAATACATGTTGGAGTCCAGATGTGTGCCTGTGGGAAACGTGGATCTTACTAGCTAAAGAAACGTCTTGTTGTATTGAGGTCCTTGGGAAGAAAATGTATCACCGAGGATGAAGTTTCCTCTCTGCAACGAAAAGTGTGTAAATGTATGGGATAGAGAGACAAACAGAGATAGTGTGCGTGTGAGTGACAGAGATAGAGACAGAAAGAGAGGAGGAGGGAGTGAGAGAGAGAGAGAGAGAGAGAGAGAGAGAGAGAGAGAGAAAGGGAGAGAAAGAAACAGACTGAAGGCTTGAAGTGTGCTGAGAGACGTGGTCGGTGGTTCAAATGATTGCTGGTTTGTCCCCGAAAGCCTAAGCTGAGATTACTAGTCAGTACTTAACAGTCGACTTCAGCATCACTGGAAACTGGATTGCTGTCAACTTACTACTGCAGGCTAAGATAAACAGTACTGAAACGTAACCCAGCCTTAGTTTGCTGGTAAGGTGTGTTTTCTTACACACTAAATCAACTATTAATTTATTGTTAATCTCTATATTTCTGAGGCACTAATTTCTAATGCACGCTATAACACTACGGAAAAATCTCATTTAGCCTGCTCAAATCACTTTGTGTGGGAAATTAAGTTTAAGATCTATGGAGCACAGTATGTACTGCCATGACTGTGTCAACTTCATTTTTCTCTTCTCTGTCGTTAGGTTTTGTAGCGCATTTCTAATTGTTCAACAGATTGGGTTTAATTTTGGGATGTAGTTTTTAATTTCATCACTGAGATCTCGTCATTTGAGCATCTACTTATAGCAGATTATAAAAACATTTCTCCCTGTTACAGCACCAGAACATAATTTAGCCCTTAACAATGTTATAATGCACTTCGACGTGGGACATCAATTTAATAAGTTCCTTTATCCCCTATGTTTAACAATAAACATTAATTTTACAACGCCAAATATTATTTTCAATAATCTACGATTTTTCCAACAGCTGCAACGCTAAGAATATTTGTTCTCCAGAGAATTGAACAGGACAATTTTCTTCGTAATTTAATGCATCTTAACTAAACACTGGATTGCAGTTTTTCTCAAAGCAGTCCGCCTGTCTGGACCATTAGTGTAATATTCATGTCAGTCCCTGCTCCTACTACGCAAACATTATCAACTACAACATTTTTTTCTTAATTCGTCCTATCTGTCCTTTGTTGGCTGGGATATGAACAATATACACAATCTTGATAATAAACAGAAGCTGTAAGACATAACATGATTCACTATGCTAGTACGATGCAGAATAAAGTCGGCACAAAGTCAATAAATCATCTCGAAAATGATAATAAAAAAATTCCGTAACTTAAAGAATGTAAAAAACTCAGCAGGCTACATCAGTTACCGAAATCATGCACACGATTTAGTGAAAGATTCTCGTAGATTGAATATGAAGTTGCATTGGAAAGGAATTCTTTTGCTTTTCTCGTTAAAATGTAGCTGGTGTGATAAAACATCCAAAGTGAAACCAAATACAAGCGATCTGATGCGTGAGCTACAGCTTTCAGCAGCAGTAGATTACAGTAACATCAACAGCAAAGGATTTTAGCGTGGATAAGAGTTGACCGAGAGAAGATGTTGATTGATCACTTACGGTTGCGTATTGCGTCAATCCAACGCTGGCTTTGTAAGTTCTTTTGTCGAAAGACTCTTCTCGACAAGCTCTTCAGATATTCAATTAATGAACTTGTCTCACCAAGAAGAAGCTCTAGAGCACAAAGAACAGCACTACAAAAATCACGTAAGCACAGACAATATGTTTACGCAACACGATTCGCAATCGCAATGTTGCTACGGAACTGTCCACCTAATGTTGTGCGACATTCATTGTTGACAGATTCCTCTGGGGCCTAAGTCAAATAGCGACGATTACTTCCGACTGTATCCAGACAGTTTACCGACCATGCATATAATGCGTGACTGATCCGCCAAGGCCACAAATTCCCAGATCAACTGCAATTCAGAAGTGCATGTGTTATAATCTGTGAAATTTGTCACTGTCCTTGCTGACCACGTTAGTTTCAGCTTTAAACTTACACCCTTCAAATTTTTCGTTGCCTATTAAGCGAGATAAAGGAATTGCATTTACAGATAATATTAATTTTAAATTAACAACAGCCTCCGTTTCAATGTTTACCCAGCTTTACCTATACTTTGGTTGGGATAACTACCCTTCTTCAGAATAAAAGGAACTACGATTTGTCCATTATGGACAACGTCAAAAACTAGAAACTATAAATAGTAAAACATCGTCATATTGCAATTACTTTTACGTTGTTGCCGTACTGCGGTGTAGTAGTAGGGCCAAAATGCAGCTAATATGCTGGTAGAAGTCGCTAGTTTTCCGATCACCTACGCGTTGGTGAATAGAAAACTATGTAATAATTTTGCTTTAAATACAAGCACTTGACTTACACATAAATGCATCTTCCTTCGATGATTACAATGTGTCTCTTTGGCCACAGGAGCACCTTAAATCATTTATTAATGTACAGTGAAATTATAGTGGGAACTACTTATGAATGCAAACATTTCAGAAAATTCAGTTCTTTTCCAAGTTTGAATAACATTGGGAAAGCAGTTGGGAGAAAGATGTTTGCATCAGACACTAACACGAAATTTTGACATTTGTAAGACGACGTCGTGAGTGAGTCTGTGGATCGTTGCGATGTGCAGATGCCCCTATCTTAAAGCCTGAATAAAATTAAGATGGAGTCCGAATAGGGCGAGCGTCGAAAGAAACTAAGAAATAAGATGCGATTATTTTAAGAGGCAACTATAATTCTGAAAGACGACACATCTAATACAATGATAGACGTGTGGTAGTTGCAGCTGCGTTTCGAAAGAAAATCGAAATGCGTGTGCGGCAGTAAATATTGCGTCTCCTAAGAGCATTAAGATCGTTGGTAAAGAACATGTACACACGTGTGTATGTTTAGGATATGAAATACTGTATGATGATACGAAATTGTTAGAGACGTGAGACTTTGCACACAATTCGTAGGTCAGTTACGTACACCAAATATTGGGAAAACAGGGACAGAGTGAGATAAATTTATTAATAACGCCAGGCAAATATTTGATCCATATTAACGGAAATTTCGAATACTATTCCTACTTCTAGAAGTCGGACATAATCAGTAAATAGAGAATCTTTTGACCATAACGTCAGGAAACCTAAAAATCTGTCGACACGTAATCAAAGATATTAGTAATACAGTAGTGAACAAATAATATAATTAACGACATTCAGAATACAAAAATATTTATTTAGGGGTAAGAAAGAATAAACTGTCACTCATTTCCACTGCCACACAACAGATGAGCAGTAGAATCCTTAATTAATTCCCTTACGTACGTGCACCATTTTCTGGTAATAAAAATTTAACGAAGAGACATCGCGGTCACTGAAGCCCCTTCCTAAAACCCATTCTAACCAAATTATCCATACAATATTTTCCATAGTTTCCGGCAAACATAAAAGATTTCACGAAAACCCTGATTCCTTGAAAATTGTCGAAACATCTACAACAGATACACGCTTTTTGTGCACGAACATACGCAGAAGATAATTTTTTTTTTCCTTAGTAGCAGGTGGGTTTCACTTTACTCTGTCCAGCCCTCATGTTGCATTGTGAAGTTTGCAAATTGTTTCGCTTTTCTTTTCTTTGCTCGTAGGTGGTCAACTGCCGACATCCAACCCGTGCTTGGTCGCCTTCACTTCGCGTCATTCACTGCTCAGTTACCATCTTCACAACGCAATGTAAGAGCTATCTAAGCTGTGAATGTATTTTTATACCAAGAGGACAGATCATGTTGATACAGAGATAGACCCTTAAAGGAAGAAAACATCCTCGTCCACTTTATCGGAACCTGTGCCACACCCTAGAGTATCATGCACTGTGTAAATCTAAAATAAAGTCGAATGTTTAAATTCTGTTCACTGCTGACATATTCGAAACTAGATATATGTCTTTTGGCGACAAGGCCCCTTTTAGCTAAATAAATGTCTCACTCTCATTCTGCGACGAAATGTGTGTAAGTGAATGAGAGAGAGAGAGAGAGAGAGAGAGAGAGAGAGAGAGAGATACAGATAGAAAGACAGACAGCGACCTAATAAAACCGTGGTAGAGAGTGGCGGTTTATATTGTAACTTGTGGTGACAAAGTACAGTATAGAGAGAGGGGAATCGCCTGGTAGCACAACAGCTTGCAGACTAAGGAAGAGGGAACAGTTTGATCAAATACCAGGTAACTGAATTCCCTTACGTGTCTGCCACGCACACACCAACCACCACCCGACTACAGAGAACTGAATAGGACAATTTCTTTAACGAATTTATTCTAGCCTACTGATTACAGGAATACATTTTTGCTTGAATCAACCCATTTCGATTTATTTAAGAGAAATAAAAAATTCATCCTCAAACCAACCCTCCCTCTTCCTCACCACATCCCATCCCATCTCCCTCCCATAACGCTCTAGCTCACATCTCGCCGGTCTGGACTTTTAAGTATAATATTCATATCAGTCCCTGCTACCACCAACCACAAATTTTCAACAATATCAATTTTTACCCAGCATTTTTGGTCTTCGTTAACTAGTAACAATATAAAGAACCTTGGCAATCTCCAGATTATGTAACACGTAAAAAGAAATACATTGCGGTAATGTGACGCAGAACATAGCCGGCACGTAGCCCCTAAACCCTCTTGATGGTGGACATATACACCTTTCGGAATTAGAAGGATATAAAGAGTTCAGCAGAGTACATCAGCTACCGAAATCATGCCCACGATTTTGTAATATTGCTCTCATAGGCTGAGGCTCAATTAGGATCACTGGAAAGGTTTTCTTTTCCTTTTTCGTTAAAATGCAGCTGGTGCCATTAAACGTCCAAATAAAGTCAAATAAAAGCGATTTCATGTATGTGCTAAAGCGCTCAGCGGCAGTAGTTTAGAGTGACATTAAAGGCAAAGGACGTTAGTGTGGATAATATATGACGAAGTGAAGATGTCGATGTTCACTTACAGTTCCGTACTGCGCCACACCCAACGCTGGCTTTGGAAGTTCTTCTGTTGGAAGACTGTTCACGAAAAGCAGTTGAGATATTCAGTTAATGAGCTTTCCTCACCAAGAAGACGCTCTAGAGCACAAAGAATAACACTACGAAAATCACGCAAGCACAGACAATGTGTTTACGCAACACGTTTCGCAACTGCCCGCCTGATGACGTAGGATATTTCATTGTTGACAAATTTACCTGGTACCCAAGCAAAACAGCGACGACCTCTTCTGGCAGTTCAATAGTACTGAACTAACTACACAAAATAAGTTACTGCGATCTTCATTCTTATTACTATTGTTTTTTTCTTAAGTAAAATGTATTAATCATCCCTCTTTGAAAAGCCACGAAATGAAGATGTGATATAAGCTATTATAAACGCGAACAGCTGCATCAATATGTGCGAAGATTTGAGGTAGTAAATTTTTCTTAATAGCACGTAGTCCACTATCGCTATAGTTTTATTTTTCGGTGACTACAACACGTCGTTTTCGCTTACCTTAATGTTACGGTAGATCATTTTACACTGAGCTGTTTAGTGATGGTGAGGGCTACTTATGAATATGCACAAATTTGAAACATCCGCTTGTTTTGAAGTTTCGATAACACTTAATTTCTAATTTGCATCGGACATTTACAACGATATTTTTAGATTTGTTGGCCGACGCACTTAGTGCATCTGTGGTTCGTTGCGATGTGTAGATTCTTCTTATAGACCTTGAAAAAAAAATTGTATCATGTCCGAATCATTCCAGCGTCAAAAGAGTCTAAGAAAAGGATTAATGGTTTGAAGTGCCACTGTAGTTCCAAATGACGACAGTTTCAGGACGATGGAGAAGATTCTAAGAATTAATTCAAGTAGCGTGTGAAGTTCCGGTTCAAAACAGTTTCAGAATTCGTATGCGGTAGTAAATACTGGGTACCGAATGCGAATCACCCTCTATATTAAAGACCTAAAGACCATGTACACACACACACACACACACACACACACACACGATTGAAGGTTTAGAAAGTAAAACATTATGTTGTGGTATGAAGTGAGAGCATATGGCGCTGTGGTCACAACAGTCTGGGGGTTGCGTACGTTTACCACTGCTGCCATGTTGGTGGTATTCGGAAGGAGTAGGCTCTGCGTCAGCGCTGAGTATCACACCCTCTTCTCCGTACAGTACAAAATGACTTATTTATTTGTATTTGTTTACTTATGCCATATTTTCCTTTAGTCTTTTATCTAAATACAACAGTAAACCAGATGTTGCACATGAATTGACATGAACATAGTACATAATATTTTAACGTAATTTCAGATGTGTTAGTGTAACTAATTATTGCAGTGTTTAAGTTGGAAAAATCTACATTAAATTTCTGCATAAAATATTAATTGAAAGTTTGTATGAAACATTTAGGTAGTAAATAATAAGTTTGAAAACCAAATCTGTTTTCTAACCTTTGGCTTCAAACATGGTTCAAACGGCTCTAAGCACTATGGGACTTAACACCTGAGATCATCAGTCCCCCACACTTAGAACTACTTAAACGTAACTGACCTAAGGACATCATACATATCCATGCCCGAGTCAGGATTCGAAACTGCGACCGTGGCAGCAGCACGGTTCCGGACTAAAGCGCCTAGAACCGCTCGGCCACAGCTACCGGCTACCCTTTGGCCATTTTCCACATAAATATAAACCGTGTATTAGTTTGGAATCCAGAGGCACATGCTACTGGCCTATTGTACTATGCTGCTTTGAGACATCAAAAATTTTGTAATTTGTGATTCTCGACTACATTACTATACAACAATACACTTTGCAGCACTATACTACAGTAACGCCACACTACATTAGTCTGCTCTAACCGGTGACAGAACCAAGGTAGATTTTTCCTTTGTCTGGATAGTTGACCCCTGGCAGATTTAGGCACAGCTCAGGTTTCACAGGGACCCTGCTACTGCTACCCAAGTTGTATGGATTGGGAGGTGACTGTCAGGGATTTCTCCTCGAGGCTCATCTACTCTCTCCTTGTGAAAGGTTGCTGTAGGTGGATGTTCTGCTATGGTGCAACTCGTCGTCTTCATACGTGGCCTTTTCCTTGTTATCTCTAGCCAATGTAGGCTTGCAGTTCATATGCTAATACACACATCAAAAAAAGTTTTGCATCACACCCGTTGCCATAAATCCTGAAGATAGACTTTGACTGTGAATTCCGTATCACAGATACAGTCCCTTTAACGGTTCAGAGATGTCACTAAACCCTCCCAAAGGTGTAAACTGCCACGCATGAGCTGCTCGTATTAGACGAAGGGGGTCCGATAGCGGATCACATCCACTCATTCCGCCAGGAAGCGGGTACACAGCTCTTGTATTCTGTAGTTCCATCGTGCCTAGACGGTCAATACCGCTGTTTGATCGCGTTCGCATTGTTACTTTGTGCCAGGAAGGGCTATGAATAACGGAAGTGTCGAGGCGTTTCGGAGCGATACAAACCGATGTTCGGACATGGAGGAGATGCAGACAGACAGGAGGTGTCGATGATATGCCTCGCTGAGGCCGCCCAAGGGCTACTACTGCAGTGGACGACCGCTACCTAAGGATTATGGTTCGGGGGAAACCTGACAGCAACGCTACCATGTTAAATAATGCTTTTCGTGCTGCCACAGTACGTCGCGTTACAACTAAAAGAGTGCGCAACAGGCTACATGATGCACACCTTCACTCAGGCGACCAACGCGAGGTCCATCTTTGCGACCACGACACCATACAGCGCGGTGCACATGGGCCCAACAACATGCCGAAGAGACCGCTCAAGACTGGCATCATGTTCTCTTCACCGATGTGTATCGCATATGCCTTCAACCTGAGAATCGTCGGAGACATGTTTGAAGGCAACCCGGTCAGGCTGAACGCCTTAGACACACTGTCCAGCGACTACACCAACGTAGGGGTTCCCACCTGTTTTGAGGTGGATTATGTAGTGCCGACGGGCGCCGTTGGTGGTCATGGAAGGCGACGTATCGGCAGTACGATACGAGAATGCCATCCTCTTACGGATAGTGCTACCATAATTATGGGCAGCATATTTGCGATGCATTCGTCTCAATGGACGACAAGTAGCGCATCCTTCGTGCACATCTTGTGAATGACATCCTTCAGAATAACGAAATCGCTTGACTAGAGTGGCCACTATGTTCTCCAGACATGAACCCTACCGAACACGCCTGGGATAGACTGAAAAGGGCTGTTTATGGATGACGTGATCCATCACCACTCTGAGGGATCTACGCCAAATCGCCGTTGAGGAGTGCGACAACCTGAATCAACAGTGCGTTGATGAACTTGTGGATATTATGCCACGACGAATACAGGCATGCAACAATGCAAGAGGGTGTGCTACTGGGTATTAGAGGTACCGGTGTGTACAGAAGTCTGGACCACCACCTCTGAACGTCTCGCTGTATGGTGGTACAATATGCAATGCTTCGTTTTCATGAGGAATAAAAAGGGGAGAAATAATGTTTATGTTGATTTCTATACCAATTTTCTGTACAGGTTCCGGAACTCACAGAACCAAATTGGTGCAATTCTTTCTTTTTTTGTTATGTGTGTATTTTTGCTGTCAGCAAATTCCACTTATGCCACTGCTCCTCTTTCCTTACTATGTCATCGACTGTTCCATAACCATAGATGTTCCTATCGTAGTCTGCAACATTTTGTCTAGTGGCACATTCTCAGACGATGTTGTCAAGTGTCCCGACTGCATCATATTCACAACTGTCTGTCATGTGTGGTTGTATTTTCTGCATTTAAGAACGATATGGGCCATGTCCCGACAGGTAGCGTGCAGTTTCCTTGGTCGGGAAGAGTTATGATGTGTATATGTTAGGTTGCAAATTTTTAGTTCTCCTTCCACTTTTTTCTTCGTCCCTGAAATATTGCCATTTTCCATCGGTGTATGTCTTCATTTCCTTATTCAATGTGGCTCTTGTGGCCAGTATCTCCTTTACTGTTTCATAGTCGCCCTTTCTGAGCCAATACGGTATACCTTACTTTCTTGTGGCTGTGTTCAGATGTAGCAAGTCTAATATGACAAGGAGTGTCTCATTCGGTATTGCTCTATGAAAAACTCTAAGGCATAGAAGCACGCCTCCCTGTGCTTCCCGTAGAGTGTGGGTGTCCCTAACTTTCTGGCTGTACGAGCCCAGAAACTCAATCTGTACCTCACAACAGCGTTAGAATTATTTTTTGGTACGTTGTTACTACACTTAGATACATATGAAAACTACTTTGGCCAGCTGTATTTATTTTGTGTAATATTTTAATGTCTCTCTGGCAGACGATATCTATATCTGCATGAAAATCAAGCTTTTCTTCCATGTTTAACCAAGGTACCTGTATATTACTTTTCTTTACATGGGTGGTCATTTATTCTGATTGTAGGGTCCCTCGATTTTAACGATCGTCCTAGTCCAAAGATACCCTTCTCCAAAGACTTCGCTGATATCATCTTTCGTCACTTCCATTGAAGAAGCTGTCGACGCTGTCAGAAGATTCAGCTGAAGAAATCAGACGTGAAAGCTGCCGAACATTAGGAAACACAGTCCGCAAAGAAATAATGTTTCCAAGGAAGAGAGATTTGCGGTATAAAAGCTGCGTGAGGAGGCTGACACAGTCGTGGTGCGTGCTCATAAAGGTAATGCCACCGTCCCTTTGCTACATGAAGTCCACAGGGAAAATAAATGTGGTCAACTTAGTTATGGGGCATACCGGAAGTTTAACAAAGATCCTACCAACGAGATCACAATATGAGGCCCATAACGACCACTATTGGTTCACTAAAGCATATTTCGGCAAAATATTTGGCATCATTATTAAAAATAATGGTAGAAAATGTAGACACCAGATATGTAATTCTATGGATTGAATTCCATGGATTTAATGCTATGAGTTAAGTTCAAAGACTTAGCATTGTCATGCTAAACAGTACGGATGTGCTCATTTGTTTTGACGTGGCACCATTATATATTTGTCTTTTTAAAGGCTTCTTTATCTCTTATCGAGCAACATTTTGATAAAAATATCACGACCTTTCTTGATCACGTTCTTTTGTCATCTTACTTTCAGCTACATTTTACTAGCAGGTTGATAGAGTTGCTGTGGAAAGCTCCCTCTCTTCTGGTGGCTAATTTATTCATGGAAGACTTCGAGGATTAGGCACTGGACTTAGCAAGTCTTAAACCACCGGTGTTCCGAGGTACGTGGGCGACACATTTGTAGTGTGGCCGCACGAGATGGATTAATTACATCGATTTCTTGAGCATTTGCATTCTATCCATGCCAGTATTGAATTTACTATGGTAATAGAAAAAGATGGCTGCCTCCACTATTTGGATGTTGTCGTTCGCCCTAAAGTTGATGGCACATTGGGTCATGCAGTATATCGTAAACCACAAAATACAAATCAGTATCTACACGCCAGTAAATGCCATAACCCTTCATAGACCACAGGTGTCCTCAAGACCTTAGTGCACAGGGCGTACTGTACATTCGATAAAGATAATTTGCAAGAAGAGCTCACATACCTCAAGAGCTTTTTTAAAGCGAATGGAATTTCTCCACAACAAATTCACAGAGTATTAATGAAAAACCTAGAATGCAAGTGTGTGATGGGAAACAAGATAGTAACTGCTTCAAATCAAGTACTGTTTTGCCCTATATGGGTGCTCTCTCCTCGAAGATAGGCCATATTCTTGAGAAACACAGTGTTAACTTCATCCTCCCGCCTGTCACGAAGATCGCGGCTTTACTCAGTGCAGGTTAGCTAATAATTTAATAAACAGAGTCAGTGGTTTCTGTTTGGACGACTCTGTGGACGGCCGGACGATACTCACCCGAATTATCGGCGGTAGAAATTTTACTTGCGCGGCTGCATGTCCGAAATTTAGTGCTAACATAAAAACTGTTTTGTGTGGTGATTTCGTTTAACTGTTTTCTGTGCACCAATTACTTAGTCCTTCAAGAACTTCACTAAAATCCTCGTCTAATATAGCACTTGTGTGGGCAGATACTGTAATAATCAGACGATCTGCGTAGGCTCTGCTGCCTCTAGTGTCTGCTGTACACTGAAGCTGGTTTACTAATGATCAATGCCACCATTCCAGAAATATGGACCCGAAGAGGGTCCTTCAGGCAGGCCTTTGGTGATATCTGTCACGATTTTGTTTCAAGAACATTCCAATTGCATCTGAATATCTGTGCAGTAATCTCGTAGTCGTTTATAGAGACATATGTGGCAGTCCATTTCATTCATTTGAACAGGGCATGCCACCATAAATTATCAGGAGCCATAGCCTATAACGTACTTGTCGTCTGAGGTGTTCACAACATGTACTGATTGATTTACCGACCATGGGTGGTTTTGTATTTCCTGAAACCATGCTGCAGAGGATTCACATTTCTGTGATCCCTCAGGCGGCAGCACAGAAGCTCTTATTGTATTTTGGCTAGAACACACCTTATTTTCTCCCTCACCTTACTTTCATTGTGGGGCGGGGCTGAAACTACTCTTTTTCCCTGGTTACAATTTCTCACTCCAATGTTTACGAGGCGTATTATGAGCTGCATTACTTCCTCCCGTGTCGGTGTGAGGTATTGCCACGTGTCGCGTATAAAGATTCCACGCCGCGTCGTCATTTCTGGTGGCGCTCTTCGGAACTCGCTTCGCCCACCAGATGCCCCGTCCCCTGTTTATGCATGCAAAATCCACCTCGGAAACTGCCTTAACTATTGTGACCCGTACCGCTACCTTGGAAATCTCCCTTCGCACACTTGTCTCGTTTTTCTCGCTGTCCGTCATTAAACTTTTCGGCGGGAGAACGTTTTCGTACCGCGGAAGCTCTGGCCGTTCACATCCTGTTTTTGTGATTTCGCTAGTGCAGGCCTCTGTTCTTCTCATTAATATCGAGGCCCTCCTGTTCTGCTCTCTTTTCAACATCATCGTCATCTTCTTCTTCGCCTTCTTAGCGTAGTCGCATTGGAGTGTGGTCTGCTTTTTTGGTCAATGTACACCTTTTCTTACGTTCTAACACTACCTGTGGGTTTAGGTTCCTTGATCTTAGATATACGTTTATAGTACCTATCCAACGCGGTTAAGGTGTTGTACGCTGTCTGTGGCTTTCAAGAGTCAGGGGATAGGCTAAGCTGATGACTAAAGCAGGTGGTATACGATGTGTCCATACCACCGAACGCTACATTTTTGGATCTTTCCATTGACTGGAGCCACTCCAATTAGTTGTCAGACCGTTGTCTTGTTGCTGTGGTCCAGAGGGGAAATGGCTGGTGGTTTTCTCAGCATCCGAATTTTCATAACATGTAGTGAAACTTCAGAACTCTTGGGTGTCCACCAATGGTCAGTATCACATAATTCAACTGTCTTCACCGTTGTACTTTATAACTTTTATTTTATGCGGATGGGCGTCTTGTTCTCACAAAGAATACCAGTGATGTGTCTGAATCGATCCAAATTACTGAGGTTCTTACTCGCTCATCTTACCTGTAGTCGAGGACCTAGATATAGAAATGTGTCCATCTTGCTAAGTGTTTCAATAGCCTTCCTTGTATTCACCACATACATAACATCTTCAACATATTGCATTGCCCACGATACTATTTTCTATAAGAGGCTTGTTATGGTAAACATTACAGTAAAAAAGTGCAATTACAGGAAATAGAGCAAGTATGTAGCTGAATTATGTTATTATCTGTATCACAATTCATCACTAAATTCACAAAGGGGATATTGGCAATTGGTACAGTGCAGATAGCGTCAGATAAAACATGCTCCAAAATCGCACACGGAAATTAAATAAATGACTGAAGGAGCGTAAATGAGTAGCCATAAAGAGTGTTAACTCTTTCGCGGGCTAATTTTTTGTAGCATCTCAGCGAACATAATATTTTGCTGGCCTATTAGACATGTGATGAACTTACTGTACTTATTTTTAGTAACTTTATTTTTGAGATATAGGACAAAACACTACATTGCTACTAATATAACCACGCCATCTTTGTGAGGTATTTAAATTGGATGTAAATGGATTTCCCACTTCCCCTTTTGAGTGCTATTATGTGTTGCCACTACACGCAAATAAAATAAGGAACAGTGTTTTCGGTTTTTATTTTATATTTTCTTTTATTTTGAAAATATTTGTTACTGATATTAATTTTCACTTACCACAATTTGAGAACTATCCTTGAAACCTTGTCACTGAATTAAGCTACGAGCTGATACAGGATGCAATAAAGTATATTGCAGGAGGGAAGCAATGTGTTCTGACAACAGTATTAATCCCAAGACATACAGAAACTAATTGTTGTAGCAGTTTTCGTACACCTTGTGCAGTGTACTACCACAACATGTCTGGCACAGACAGAGGTGGTAAGAACTGTTCCCAAAAGTTTTTCGATACCCTTTAGTTGGTTCAAAGTATGTTTCCCAAGGACCACAAATGACAGATTAATTTTGCGGGAAGGATACTTCCCTATCCGCTTCCAGGAACTATATTAATGGTAGCCATAGTTCCCAATAACCATTAATACATCGCTTTTTTTTGGGATACACACTTCTCGCATTCCAGAAGGCTGTATTTCACAACAAATTAAACTACAGCTGGTGCAGCGGACTGCCACTAGATGCCAGGAGGGTACAGAAGTGATAACACATATTCCCTTACGCACTGTAAATACACACTACAGTGGGAAGTACACCCTGCAAGGGTTAAAATAATCAATTAATAGATATACATCACATAGACGCTACACACAGTGTGAACCTGTACCGAATTTTTAGAAATCACAAAAAGATGAGGTTCCTATGCACATATTCCAGCAGTGCATTAAGTAAAGTGAAATGCAAGGGAGAATGATGATATGGAGTGCATAAAACATTAGAAAGAACAATTAAAATACGTTATTGTTGTCCTGTGGCAACACGCGAAAAATAATCGATCTCTTAGGCTCTGCAATATCATTTCTCTGAACGCTAGACCGTCCCGGAATTAATCATCACTGCAGGACAGAAAACGATTACATTTTAAATATGTAAATATCCAACGCATTGTGTATTACTATGTATTGCAAACTATTGTAACGGTCTCACCAAATCCCTAACTGCAATATCATCCTATGATCAGTTTAAGACCTCATGACCACCACGTTCAGGACACAAGTACGAATTTAATTGAATTGGCTGAATAACACAACTGACCTGCCTAACACGTGAACTACACCAGTGTTTCGCAAATATATTGCTCAAAGAGCTTCATGACCTATCGTTACCAACTACAAAACATCTTTTTGAAACGCATGCAACATTTATTTCACTGTCTAAAGAAGAAAAAACTATGAAGAAATAAAAGCACTCTTTAAAGTAGAACTTTCATTGACTTCTCCTTATAAATAGGAGCACATCTGTAATGTGTTCTGAAAAGATTCATTTCAGGATGTTATAAACTCATGCAAAACAAGAAAAAACATCCTTTATATTCACATAAAGAAAGGAAGCCACTTAGAAATGAATATTAAGTTCGTGTGATATTACTGACGCTGGGTTTAAATAATGGTAACATCATGGTGAAGACTGCGTGCTTGACATTATATAAATCTAATTCATGAGTACCAACTTTTTAGTTCCATAATAACAATAAAGTCACTTTTACAATATTGCAAAACAAACAATTATTCGAATATAAATATCTAAAAAGATTTTATTTAATTGTTACATACAGAACTGTTAGAAGGTACAGTACCTGAATGTAGACACTCAAGTTTACGTTAAAAGTCCGACTAACCCCTGTAATGCCAAGACGTTTTACATAATGTGCATTACCAAGAGGAGGGGGGGGGGGGCGACATTGTGCCCATGCTGAAATTTTTTTTAAAAAATTCGTTAATTATTGTTGAACGATATTAACAACAGGTTTTTTAAAGGGCAACTGATATGCGATCAGGGTCCAGAAATTGAAAATGCCTTTAGCACAGTCTTAGCAATAACAACACACTTTCAAAAAGTGTACTGCCGGTTTTATGAACACCACAAAAAATATAAAATGCCAACATCGGTCATTGTTTTTGACGTTTCCTCTCAGTATACGTTTTAAAGAGATACTGATGTCTAAATAAGGCCCTTAACTTGGAAATACTGACAACGACCTTCGTTGTAGAAAGTGACATCTACAATTGAGACTTAAATTTTTCGGTTGAGATTAAATGAAAAATTTAAAATATGCTAGGTGTATGACAAAAGTGATGTGACTGATTTTTTATCTACCAAATTTTTTTTTCGAGTATTGGTCACTACGCAGTAGTTGGTTTCGGTAACTTTACGTCGGTAAAATCTTTGTTCCCAGGCTTGGCAGCAGCGCCGAAAGGCTTTTAAGTTAGAGGGCCTTCAATAAGTTAGTTACAGTGTTTAGAATGTTTCGAGAGCCCTAAAACGACGTCCTTTTTAGAAATTTTTAGTTTGCATGGCAATGGGACGCTATAATTATTCAGCGTCCATTTGTCTGCATCCAGTCGGTCTCACTCGATTTAATCTTTTCCTGAGCGTTTGAAGGACATCCTTGTATAACACAAGGTTGAAAGTTTGTCCTGAAGGAACAAATTCATTGTGCATGATATTCATACAGTCAAAAAAGTAAATACGAACTGTTTTGATCTTTGATTTGCTCATTCGAGCCTCTTTTGGTGGAGGAGATTTCTCAGTATGCCACTACTCACTTTGCCCCTTCGTCTCAGGATCATACTCAATAATCCTGGATTTTTCAGCGATGATCACACTACTGAAACATTCGCAGCTAATGGCAGTCTTCGCAAGAAGACCAACACACGTGTTTCTTCGATTGTTGTTCTGCTCAATTATGAGGATTCTCAGCACGATTTTGGCACAAACCTTCCACATGTGCAAATCTTCAGTCAGATCTTTGATGTAAGGTTAAAGTGGTCAAGTTTGACAGGTCACCCATTATTTTTATTGTTAAATGTCCGTCTGGTCTCGAAAGACCATGCACACGTTCGACGTTGTCGTCGGTTTTTGATTTTGATTGGGTCACTGAGCGAGATTCATCTTCACCGTGCTATCAGCCTTCCAAAAATGATTTGTGCCAGCGAAAAATGTGTGCTCCTGACAAGGAACGTTTCCCGTAGGCCTTTTTCAACTTTTCGAAGGTCACACTCATTGATTACCCAAGTTTAACAATAAACGTGACTGAAATCGTCGTTCTAAATTCCGCTGTTCCATTACTGTAAAAACACAACGAAAACTCAACTTCACTGGTGGGGGCTCTCAAAAATCACGTGATTGATGCAAAGAGCTGAAAACTCAGATTATCAGAAAGTTACGATCACTCCAGTGTACATAGCACCTCCAGATCGTTCGCAGTGTTGTCTGCGACGTTACTTTTCTGACACTACACATATATGGAATCTGTTAGAATAATTCCTTAAAAACAAAAATATGTTTTTCAAAGTGTCAGCGTGCGAACCTATCAAAGAAACATCATCGATATGGGCTTTTGGAGGCGAAGGCCCACTCCTGTACCGTTGATGACTGCACGACACAATACTTTACGCTTTGGCTAGACCAATCATCACCTCAATGGAAAAATTATGCCTGGTCGTCAGCAGAGGACTGTTAAAGCTGGTGGAAGCTCTGTAATGATGTGGGATGTGTGCAGCTGGTATATAACCCCTGATACGAGAAGATACGACTCTGACAGATGACAAGTGCATAATCATCCTGTCTGATCCCCTGAATCCATTCATGCCCATTGTGCATTCCGATGGACTTGGGCAGTTCCAGCAGGACAGTGTGATACCCCACACGTCCAGAATTGCTACATAGTGTCTTCAGGAGCACTCGTCTGAGTTTAAACACTTCCTTTGGCCACCAAACTCCCCAAGCATGAACATTACTCAACATATCTGGAATGCTTTGCAGCGAGCTGTTCAGAAGAGATCTTCTCCCTCTCATACTCTTAAGGACTTATGGACAGCCCTGCATCATTCATAGTGTCAATTCTATGCAGCACTACTTCAGACATTACTCAAATTCATACCACATCGTGTTGCACCACTTCTGCATGCTAATGGGGCCCTACGCCATATTCGTCAGTTCTACTCCTTTCTTTTTCTCTTCGGCGTATAATCCACTTTTAATCTATTCACTTTAAAATATTTATGAATGGAATCACAGTATACAACACCTCAGTTGATCAATAAACATATTATACCAACATGTACATCTTCTTCTAAACAATAATTAGTGCTATATGTGGGGTGCATCAAGAGATAATCATCACACTATTTATATACCTGTCATCAGGTTTTTCCAACATCACATTTACTTCTCAGCTTGTCCCACAATCAAACCACTTTTATGGTCTTCACTTCCATTTTTACTACATTTATTTGAATTTTTATGCCTGACAATTTTTTATTGACACGCAAACTTCTTCGAAAATTCTGTGCAAGATTTGTGGCTCATAGTAAAATCCCTTTATCGACACTAAGTAGAAAAAGAGAGTTATCAGTACAGCAAAAATTATCGAAAACATGCTAACAGCCAGAGAAATCATGTTCATCATGTAACAACACACACACAAAAGAACTTTGTGTCCTTGGATGCACTGAAAACATCGAAGAATTATGTCGCAGTACACTAAATAAATTGCCTTTCACTAATTCGCCTACCACTTCAGCACAGATACTCCAACTCCATGTTTCTTGTGAAGCACAAAGACATCATTGGCAAATCATGTAATAGGACTGCATGAACACCATACTCAGTCACGACAGCCAACTCTTCCCTCATGCTTTAACATACCATTATTATACTTAAAACTCACTACACCACAGCCCAAGGGCATAACTTCTTGGTGTGTCCACAAAATATCAGCCCCTAAAATCGTATCACTAGCGAAATTCCACACAGTTACTAAATTTGCATGAAGCTGTGACAAAGAAACTCAGTACCTACTTGTCTCTTCATCTCTGCTCCTTTTCTGGTAATCATCCCCTTCACTTGAGTCCACTGTAAAGAAGGAATAGTTTATAAAGCTACACCTTCAGATCTGTGAAATGCTGACTCACTCAACCCAGACGACTCGCTTCCAACACCTGGAACACAAGGTAAAATATATTTGCAACGCTGGACTCTTCAGAGAATAGAGGTTTTGTTGACTATCACTTATCAATGGGTAACTGAAGCATACAAAAGTAAATACATTCAATTTCTCATACTTATTTTTCATCTTGTTTTTAGCACTCAAATCAGCTGCACACGTCACTTGTCAATTATGTGGCTATGGGGCTATGAGATATCCATTTGCATATTTTTCTGTGGATAAGCTGAGCGTACGTCTAAAAAATAGAAACTATAGTTTCTATCTTGTCAATATCAGTGAGTACCATTCCCTTTACCACCTTGATCTGACGAGACAGTCTTCCAATCCAGTCACTATTGCCACTCCTAAAATTGCTGCTTTTATTGCAATCACATAATTCCTCTGATGCCTCCACTTCCCGTTCCCATATCCTTCACAATATGTACCACATTTCTGGTTATCATTATTCCAATTCCTCCGTGGCCTCAAATTAGGATAACAAAACTTACTGTTGCTTCTACCACAACCATTCTCTTCAGCATTGTCATATTTTAATTCTTGGAGAAAAATCTCAAAACCCATAACTACCCTTTCATTTGACCAGGATGAATAATCTGGCTCAACTTGGGAGTAAATTTTACAACTCAATTATAATTCAATTCAGTAGGACTGTAAGTATTGTTAGTAAAATTATTTTTCCACACCATGCATTCAAAGAATGAAGCAGGATTTATAAAATCAGTATTATTAAAATTTTTCTTCAACTAGTTTGCCCAAGATTCTGTCTTGCGCTGCGTCAGACCAATCTTCTAACAGGAATATTTGATAAAACTCGTCGTATGGCTCACACTACACGTACTAAGGTCGCCTACCAAACAGTCATATACAAACTCAGTTCTGTGATCGGCAGGCCGTTTCTAAGGAAATATAATATGAAACTGCTCTAGACAAGTATGAGGATCAGTACTATTTCATATAATCATAAAAACTTGAAATTTTAGAACAGGCAAGAAATGGTTATATTGGAAACCATGCCTCATTTCACAGTTTCCAGCATCATGATTAGAATGACCATGGTTGAGAAGAATTCTCCTCCTTTCATAACGAGCTACAGGATCTCATTCGTCGTCATGAACAGAATATTAATCATTGTTATCTGGCACATGACCTCTGTTGTAACAATGACCCCAAACTTTTGTCATTTTAGAAACTCTTTCATTCAAGTACTGACCTAATTCTTTATTCTCCTGTTACACTCCATTTGATATCCTCTGAAACTCCAAAGTTCTGTACAGTTGCTTGGAAAATATATTGATTCCAAACTGAACTGGCAACCTCACATAAATCATGCCTTAGAAAGATATCAAGACTGTCCTACCTCACCGAGCGAGGTGGCGCAGTGGTTAGCACACTGGACTCGCATTCGGGAGCACGACGGTTCAATCCCGTCTCCAGCCATCTTGATTTAGGTTTTCCGTGATTTCCCTAAATCGCTTCAGGTAGAGCAATCAGACATTTTGTCAATCCAGTCTTTCTTTCACGCCGATTCTTTGAAACCTGTAAATTTTCCTGTAACAGCTTCTTCTGTTCACTTACAGATCTCTGCAGGATTACTCGACTCTCTTCTACAGAAACAACTCTGTTATCTTTTTCACAGCAGAGAGCCTCTCTGCAACTCTTACCTTAACCGAGTTGTAAATGTACTAAATATCCACGAAATGTCTTCCACAGTGAATTCAAACTTCTGCACTAAATTGTGAATTCACCTTTGGAGTAGAATAGCACTACCTCATTGTTGACTGGGAACAGCCAGCAAGTTATCACTAAACCAATTGGTACTAGTCTGTAATTTCACACTAAGTAACTTTACACTATTTCTGGGGCTAACATTTAATTAAGCTCCTTAACGCTTGGGTGTGGCTGCTGACGGTAGATGTCCTGATGACGACCAGCGATGTCCTAGTTACCCGCCAGAGATAGACGATGACAGTGGCCAAAAGTTCAAATGTTTGTGAAATCTTATGGGGCATAACTGTTAAGGTCATCAGTCCCTAACCGTACACACTACTTAACCAAAATTATCCTAATGACAAACGCACATACCCATGCCCCAGGGAGAACTCGAACCTCCATCGGGAACAGCCGCACAGTCCACGACTGCAGCGCCTGAGACAGCTCGGCTAATCCCACACGGCCGGCGGATAAAGACGTCAAAGACGTCTAGGTTTCTAGGAGACCACGAGTGCACATCTCTCCCAGCCAGACTGTAGCCATCTGGTAGTCCATCGACCCTAGTAGCTCAGGGGGTGGAGACTGGCTGAGCCCAAGCTACCCACATCATCGAAATTTCCCGCAAATCCAGCAGCCATCACGCCACCGACATGGTGTGCCTCGTTGCCAGATTGCCAGCATATTTCCACCACCAAGGGTGGGTCGTGGTTTCTCTGAAACCCAAATGACATCAATCTTTCCTGTTTAATAAGTAGACGGAATGGAGGCATTACTTCATGCTTTGATTTCCTACGCTCGATTACTTATAACCATACAACTACGCGTCCAACTTAGGACTATTATAGGGGGACGAGTATGTTTATTTCATGTTACTTGGCTTTCAGCTTTTCCTAACTAGCTGTGTCCCGAGCACGGATTGCTACATCCAGTTAAATTTTCAACGCGTGAGTTTCTCGGTGGCGCGTAAGTGTCTCTTATAAAACATCACCCCACACTTCGTCATACTATGATGCGGCATTGAGGTTCTACGTGGCTCGCCCGTCCCCAGTGCAGCAATCCTGTCTGGCCGAAATGTTTTGTCGTAATGTCAAAAGTACAGTCCACCGGCTTGCTCTATTAGCACTTCGGGCAGGTTTCCCTCTACTGCCTAGCTGCGTATGGGAATAACACGTTTAATACATTCGCAACTCGCACACCAAACTTTTTCGGGGTGCAACACACATCCCCTCTTTAGAAAGATTCGTCCCGGATCTTACAGGACCGAGCCTTCCATCCCTGAGGTGTCCCACATGAGTCCTTCCTTATCTACTTCCAGCATGAGCTTAGTCTCAAAGTGCGTTCTTCAGGAGCATACAACAGTAAAATCCTGAATGTAATGTTTATACCACCTAATACAGAACTTCTACTTCCATCAATCGTTCCCACGGCCATTGACTGCTAAACACTCGTCTAGCAACTGGTGTCTCGGCTGATCTGTAGTTTATGCCCTACTGCGATTATTTCATTAATTAATTATGCAAATACCTAGTAAAGACACCACATATTGGTAGATGAAAGTCATCTACGTAATCATGTGTTGACGATTTTCTTTAATGGTTTGGATATGGTGTAACATCCGCTCCACTGAAATTCTCCCCTGCTGTGAATCGATAAATCTGTGTAATGAATGCGTAAGTTCAGGGTTGAGGGCGGCATTAAGGTGCTCTAAATTCTAGAAGTGCTACATCCTAAATGGCCCTTATGGCCAATGCAGTAAATTCCGCGTTAGTGTAATGACAGTCATACAAGTGAGTCAACACCTAAGACAGAAACCAATCCCAAGACGAAAGCCATAGCACCTCACCCTTCATAGAAATCACCGCTTTCTGAAAATGACCAAGTGCATCATTTAATTTCGGAACTGCTCCTAATCTGTTATCGCGGACAACGTTTTTATTAATTTATCTTCCGCATTTAACCAAGTTCTGCTCCTAAAAACAACAGGTTGTGGACAATATATACTCTTTATGATAAGTGTGCTCTTAATTTACTGTCATTATGATACTCCTTCAGCACTTTCCTAAAAAACGTTACTTCCCTGTGCCTCTGTATATCAATCTGAAACAAAATCTACCAGTCTCCGAATTTCTTTTCTCTGATGTGTTGATTTCAATGTCCACTGATGTCTAATAAGGAAGGTATCCGACTGAATAGAGAAATATATACCTCAAACAAACATTTGGACGACAGCTAAGCATTCGTCTCCACTACCGATGATGTATGGCAAACCAAGGACTATTCCCATCATGCAGGGTGTCGTAACGGAGTCGCCAACTGAGGAAAGGAACCATCTACCACCCCTGTCCTCCTTCCGAAACGAGTAACTAACGACTGATAGCAACAAGACCAACAGCAATAAATACCTGACAATGACCCTACAATAATAAAAAAACACATGTGGCAACGACATGAAAACAATAAATTCCCTGAAAACAACATAATGCAAAAAATACCCATAACACAAATATCAAGAAAAATCTAATACCAGCATAATATTTTAAATAATATAACAACAGTGACGTCAGACCATAGGCATGCCTTTTGCTCTAAGCCGTCTAGACGATTAGGTTTCTCATTTCCGGACAGGAGTTTCAACACTGACGTGCAGGGCAAACAATCGACACGACATGGTATCCAGGCAGGCGTACCCCAAGGAAGCACCCTAGGGCCCTTACTGTTTAGCCTCTACATTAACGACCTCCCAGCTACACACAACACGACGGTGGCAATCTACGCGGATGACACCACCATTTTTGCGCAAGATTGGAAGCCCTCTAACATTAACTCACGACTACAGACTGCACTCAGAACGGCGGAGCCTCGTCTGGTGAAATGGCGTGTTAGAGTAAACGTCGACAAGTGCGAAGCCGTTCTGTTCACTAGAAGACCGAAGCAACTGCGCAAACATCAGCACTGCAACCCAGTAACACTACACACACGCCCAATATGCTTCCGCGAGAAGGTCAAATACCTCGGTGTCTGGCTGGACAGGAACTACTCTGTGGGGGACCACATTCAACACGTAACCATCAAACAAACGCGAGGCTCAAACCACTCTACCCTACGCTTAACAGGCGTAGCACACTGAATAGGAGAGTGTCTAGGTCCATGTACATGACACTTACTGATCCCTGATGACGTACGCAGCCCCTGTCTGGGGATACGCTGCACCCACTCGCCTGCGCCGTCTGCAGCTCATACAGAACCAAGTACTCAAAATCATAAGCAACGCTCCGCCCAACAGACGCATCGCGGACTTTCACCGGGAATACCTGCTAGATACCATCTCGCAGGTATTCCAAAAACTCTCCACACGACTGTACAATAACACGAGACAGTCGCGCAACCCGTTTATTCTTTCTCTGGGTAACTACGACCACAACCATAGATGGAAGCATAACAGACTAAAGACACTATTGACTAGGAACTAAACATCTATGGGCCATATAGCACGCTAACACGACAGTACTGGCGTGTCCCTGCAACACAGCTACTAGTGGTAACCCCAGATGCTCGACCAACCGAAAAACAGGCAACCGCAGGTTCAAATGGTTCAAATGGCTCTGAGCACTATGGGACCTAACAGCTGAGGTCATCAGTCCCCTAGAACTTAGAACTACTTAAACCTAACTAACCTAAGGACATCACACACATCCATGCCGGAGGCAGGGTTCGAATCTGCGACCGTACCGGTCTCGCGGTTCCAGACTGAAGCGCGGCAACCGCAGGGAAACTGTACTGTACACAGCACGCAAACCAACCACACACACCCTAAACTGCCTGTGAGCCGATCTATGACCGATCGCCCACTAATGTACAGTCGTGATCAAAAGTATCCGAACGACCTGAATTGAATTTCGCCTGATTCGCATGCAACCTACGTAACGCCGCTGTCTAGCTCCTCCTCTAATCGCTCCTTCGCTCCTTGGTACAGTCGTTTGACTATTGAAAATGGTTCCAACAAGACACCACTAGAAAACACTGCTCTGCATCGCAATAACTAAAGATGAAAAGTAATACTACGATTCTAGCAATATCAGGGAACACCTTATCATAGATAAGACTGTCTTTAAGGCTTGTCAGGTCACATTTATTGCAATAAATGACATACCTGAAATGTCACCACTCTCATTATTACGTCAGATAGGTAACGCACGTAGTAAGCTCGTCGTATTCATGATTCCCTCTTCAAAGTAACATACCGTACTTGTTATTTAACACAAACTGGCATTAAAAATCTATGTTATTCACGAACAGCTAGTTGAGAATATGTATGAACTTCAAATGACACGGCGAACCGTCTCGTTCTGCATATGGATTCAAACCGAGGCCATGCAGACTAAGATTTCGTGACTGACGGAGAGCAACAGTCATTCCTGACTAGGCATACAGAAAGTGATATACCTCGATTTTGGACAGTATCAGTTAGCAAACATCAACTTTAAATTACATAACGTAAAGATATATAACGGACGCGAATTCCTACACGGCATCTATTGGCCCTGTTAACTAACTACAAGAGATGTTAAATATCGCTTCTTCACAACTCACGTACTTGAAATGCCGTGAGGTAAAATTATGTGTTGGACAGGGATTCGAACCCAGAACCTAATCGGATTGCTATCGAAGCACAATCAACTGTGACATATCGGATTTTCTCGGCATTAGCTATATGTTTTAACTGAAATGACGAGACGAAACATTAATTTTTTCCTTCTCAGGACTCCATCCCAGCACCTATCGCTGTTGTATTCTAGAGAAAACGAACGTTAAATATGGGTTTGTTACACCAGCAGCGACATGTGAGCATGTTTGAAGTAGAAATAAAATGACGAAGAGTTCAGTGCTGAATGGGAATCGAAACCCACACATATTGTTGTTAACTACACACAAAGAGACGTCAGATACCGAATTTTTCCCCACCATCAGCTCGGAATAACGTCTTTGAACTTACAGTGATGTCTTAAATAGTTCTGTGTCTCACTGGGAGTCAAAAACGTCAGATATCTCTAGTGTTGACGACGAATCAAAATGCATTAAAAGTCAAAATTATTATCCACCAGCAGATAGTTGTTCTCATGCTAGAGCTTGATAATACATAATGAAAAGTTTAGTGCCGGGCCAGGATTCGAACCCATTCATGCGCAATATGTGGAGATGTTGAGGGATCTGCAGTTTTCAACAGACAACAAATTGTCGTCGAGCTGTATTGTTACGAAGGGATCAAATTACGTGATAAGGGCGGTCTGAGTTACATTCCAAGTTGAGAATCAATTTTATCACAATATGGAAGCTCAAATAAAACATGGAATTAGTGTCCTGAGACCCTACATAGCGTTTGTTTCGTCACTAGAAATAAATAACTAGTATAAGAATGGTTACTGGTGATAGAGTTCCCACATTTCGCCACTCCTGGCTTTATTGAGGTTCAACCTAACGTCTACTTGGTGGTCGTCTTTTATATTCGAGTTTAGATTTGGTTACTGATATTGGCGAAAATTTCAGTATTTCATGACTCTTCACGGCTGGTCACCAATATGATATGATGAGATTAGATTAGATTAATACTTGTTCCATAGATCATGAATACTATTGTTCGTAATGATGTGGAAGGTGTCATTTTAATGAAAGATTTCTCTACATATAAGTATTCAAATCCTTTACAACAATTTTTTCCCACCTCTCACATTTTTTTTTTAATTTTTCTCTCTCTCTCTCTCTCTCTCTCTCTACCTCACACACACACACACACACACACACACACACTCACACACACACACACACACACACACACACACACACACACACACACACACACACACATCCTTTTTTTATTTTAATTGTTTGGTGGGATCGACTATTGGCGGGGCATGGAAATGTCCGTGAATGAGTTTCTTAGTTTTGAGTACAGTTACGCAAGGAATATTAAAACAACTATGAGAGTTACTGATTTATGATGCTTAGTTTGCAGTCATTTCTGAGTATTATTAGTAGCTACGCTCCAGTCCCTAAACCTAGTTACAGAAATGCAAATCAGACGCATTACTTATTCCAGGCCGTAGCAGACACATTTTGGAGACGCGAGCTATGGCCACTTCCCAGCCCGCTATAGGATATCATAGGTTCGTCTTCTTCCTGCTGGTACTGTAACTGACATTTGGCAACAAGGCAAGGTATGTTTGGCAACTCTGTGGTCTACGAGTTACTTTCTGGTATGCGTGGAATGAAGCCTCAAAGTTCACTTGATTTTTCCTGTCATTTCCATTCAATAATCTGAGTTATTATCGCTCGAGGTGTAACAAGAGATTGTAAATTTACGGTTTTCAGTCCAGGAGAGCCGTTGCATGTGGAATTTGCAGCTAATCTTGTCCTTTAAATAGCGGTTTACCATTTCAAGCCACTATGGGCCTCACTAAGAGGTAAGCGCATCATATACCTTCCGTTATCTCTGAGGTGATGTGCTGGCCTGTGAATGAGCTTCTGTTATCGTTCGCGGTTTTAGTCTGGCTGCCTCTAAAATTTTTATCATTTTTGTGATAGAGCTACAAGCGTTCAGATCAAACATCGATAAGGAAATCTTAAGAAAATACTTTCAGCTCATAGTGCTATGGTGAAAAACTTACAATGCTGCACAACAGGTAACGCCCCTTTCCGCTGCTGACAAGCAAATTTTGGGTTTCTAGGTATACATGACTTTATTTATGAAATGCCACATGTGCATACCTATTGAGTATGACACAGCATACCAATAAAACACAGATGCAATAGAAATCTAAGTGAGTAGTATTTTACTAATTCGTGCCGATACAGGCACGCTTGTGTACAGATACACAGTTTTATTAAAACAGACTTTCGTCGTAAGGTTATCATGGATAGTTTTATTTCATTTCTTATAATACAGTGCACAATTTTCGTAAGGCTTCTTTTAGCATTGTTAAAACAATACTGCATCTGCTGCCTGTTCGTCTATTAAACCTGAAAAGAACAAAATGTCGGACAAGTTAGCCTTTTTTCCTGATTCAGCTATTTTGGGTTGACAACTGAAGGGAGTTATGTTAAAAACTCCATTAAATTGATAACTTCAGGGGACAGTATAATGGCGTTTTAAAAATAATGTAGCAGCGAATGTAACAGAACTCGCGACGTCTTACCTACAGTGCACGACACTTACCGTTACGCTACTACCTATCATGTAGTTGCAGCACCTCCAGAAGTCAACAACAGTTCCCCCAGGGCTTCCGTATTCCACAGTGCAGTGAGATAATGCGTATGACCGGATCTAGACTTCTGAGAGAAAGGCTGTCACAGCTTTTCTTTTGCACTGCGCGACGTTTTCAACAAGCAGACAGCGCAATAGAGTAGCTCAAATGGAAAGGAACATTTCCTATTTAAATTTCTGCACCCTACACTGTTGGCATTTCCGTGTAGGTGGCAGCTGAGTGATTTTATTTCGCTGATTACAAAATAGAGTCGAATGTATGCACTGGGTAGCCGAGGCAGCTAGTTCATGGCGGTTCGGTCGACCAAGTAAAAGAATGTAGCCTACTGAACATGCTGCAAACCACTACAGGTAGCCTGTGTGTCAGAATTCTCATCGAGTGTGCCCCAGTCTCGCCGCGTCAGCAGAGCTGTGCGGACGTGTGCTGAGTTTCGTGCGCCGCGGTCTGCTGTGCTCCGGCGTGGTAAGTCGCAGTGCTTCTTGCATCGTTGCAGAGAGTCTACGCGTATTCGTGATGGCCCACTTGAACAGACAAGATACTTTGAAATTCTCGTTTGATCGTAATTACGCCCGACCTAAACTACACGAAATCGAAGATTGGTTGGAATACGAAGTGAAAGTTGATTCAGAGGATGTCATTGGCATGCATCTTTCCATAGTGAGCACCGTTGTATTTGTGAAATTGAGGAATGCTAACTTACGTGACAAAATAGTTGATTCTTGCGGAGGAATTATGAACTTTAAATATTGCGATGGACACGTAGGCGAAGTCACCGTAACACATGCAGGGTTTGGAATACGAACTATCAGGATATTCGAACTACCATTCGATGTACCGGCGGAACAAATAAACGCAGTGATAGCGCCGTACGGTAAAGTTCTCAGCAATGTTGCCAAACGGTGGTCCAACGCACGCAAATTCCAAGTTCTCAACAGAGTGAGACAATTAAAGGTCGATTTGCACAAGCATGTACCGTCATACATCAGCGTCTGTTGATACCGAGGTATCGTTATATACGACGGCCAGCCGACGACGTGCGCGGTGCGACTCTCCCGGCCACGTCCGCGCTGAGTGTTTACAGCGGCGAGTGGCGCAGCTGCCGGCTGGCGAGGCGCTGCGACCGCCGGCTATGACTGCGCTTCCAGCGACTTACGCTACGGCTGCCCGCAGCCAAGTCCTGTTCCCAAGCCCTGATGTGAGCACGGAGAACCATCCACCCCGGGATGAAGCCCCGACTGCCACTACTGACACAACAGAAGCTAGACCACCCGAACCTACGGAAATCGGACAGCTGTAACGGTTTCAACACAACAGATGCCGGAAGATATTGGGAGCCACAGCAAATTTTCCGAATCCTCCGCCGTTGAGAATGACATGCAAGAACCATCCTGGAATGAGCATCCTCACAGTGAACCGATTTCTCTATTGACACCATCATCCACCAAGAACACGGTCGACAATTTGGCTCGAAACATCACCCGCTTAGAAGATGTGAAGCATGCTGAGGAAGACAACATCAGACAGCAGCCGGTGAAAGCTAAACGGAAAACACGAAAACAGAGTCCTGAAGAGATTCAAGAACTGGAAAAAAAACTCTCCCGTACCAAAAAAATTCTTAAAACAGATCGAAGTGGAAAGCAAGGCGTGACAGACATCGGAAAACCAGACATCCCCAACCCGAATGAGGACGTACAGATGAACCTCGCCTCTCCAATTGAAGAACCAATGGACACTGTTGACCGCTGCGGACCTGATACGGGGACAGCATGGTCTGATGACACTGAATGCGCTTAGTTGGACTACCGAATGACGCAGGCGTATAAAATCGCTACGTTCAATGTAAACAGAATAGTTTCTGAAGTAAAGTTACAATCTGTGAAGGACTACTTATATGCCGCCAACATTGACATAGCGATGTTACAAGAGGTAGTTACGACCAAAATAGCGGATGTGTACGGATATGAGGCGATCTTAAACATAGGCAATGAATGTGGAACGGGAATATTGTTCAAACACGGCATACCATGTACAGCAAAAGCAGTACTTGAATCTGGACGAGGCAACACTGCACAAATATATGATCTGCTTCTCGTAAATATATACGCTCCCTCTGGATCCAGTGAAAAACGAGCAAGGGGCAACCTGTTCCGGGACGAAATTGTCCCATTAATAACGGATCCTCGACTGCTCATAATTTTGGGTGGAGATTTTAACTGCGTATTGCGTCCAGAAGATCAAGTCCCCAACTTCAACTTTTGTGAGCAGCTGTTGTTGTTAACTAACGGATTAGACATGAGAGATGCTTGGTGCCATCTTCGCCCGCACACCCGAGGATTCACGTACGTATCCAGTACTTCGGCAAGCAGACTAGACAGGCTGTATGTAACGAAAGGTTTTATCCACAATGTAACTGACTGCGAAATTTGGCCTCTTAACTTCTCGGATCACTGCGCATTTCATATAACCGCGCAGCACAATAAACAAAACACATTCTTGGGAAGGGACGTATGGTAGCTAAACGTGTCACTTTTGGAGGACGCAGTACTGAAACAGGAGATCTATGATACATGGCAGCGTTGTCTTCGGACGCAATCCAGATATCCAACACGCATCATGTGGTGGCTACAGTCTGCGAAACCACAGACAAAAAAATGCATCGCACGATATGGTCGCATGAAAGCGTACTGGCGAAAACGCACCTTGGAGTATCACTTTCTTTGCCTCCCCGAACTATATGATGATTCCATGGGATTAGTAGCAAACAGCTCTCGAATAAAACGCACTAAAGCAAGAATAACGGCGTTGGTACGACAATCACTGGAGGGGAAAAAAGTTCGATCACGTCCTCCGATTGAACTGACGCAGGAGAATACGTCTGTATATCACATGATACGGGAAGCCAAGAGAGGTAAACAAAAGTTAATCCACACTCTCAGTGATGAACAGGGGAACGAATACGATCAACAAGTCACAGTGAAAGACTACGTGGTGCAACATTACACAGATTTTTACGCCGCGTCGGCGACTGATGCGACTGCAAGTGAGCCGCTTTTATCCAACATTCAATCCACGGTCCACCCGACTGACAACGCCGACCTTGTAGCCCACATAACAGAGGAAGAAGTATGTGCCATTATCAAAGATTCGCCTACAAAGAAATCTGCTGGTTTAGATGGCCTACCCATAGAATTTTATGTTTGTTTTTGGCACATCATAGGACCGGAATTCAAAAAAATATGCAATGAATTATTGGGAGACGCGCAGATGCCATCTCAGTTTACCGAAGGACTGATTGTCCTGATTCCCAAAAAACCACGGAGCACTACGCTGAAGGATTTTCGACCACTAACACTGCTCAATTCCGACTATAAAATCTTCACCCGACTCATCAATTGTAGACTGAAGACGGTATTGCCGAAAGTACTTGACCCTTATCAAATGAGTGCTGTCCCAGGGAGATCAATGTCGAATGCATTACGTGAGTATAGGGACATCATATATTTGTCGTGGCTATGTAAGTGCAATGTTGGTCTCATGTTTTTAGACTTCGATAAGGCTTTTGACCGCATCAGCCACCACTTTCTACTAACTGTAATGCAACGGATGGGACTCAGTGCTCATTTTATTCAGATCATACGCAAGTGTATAGTCGGAACTTCCTCTCGAATCAAAATTAATGGTCAGCTAAGATCATCAGTCCCGATCAAGCAATCAGTGAGACAAGGCACTATACGCAATCGCCGTAGAACCGTTACCGTTAACTCTGCATCACAGGTTAGAAGGTCTACAGGTGTTGGGTACAAAAACCGTGTGTCACGCTTATGCTGATGACATCAGTGTAGTAGTTAACACGCACTCAGAAATGGAAATCGTTCAACAAATAATCCACGCTTACGCGACTTCTTCCGGAGCCAAACTCAATTAACACAAATCGAAAATTTTACCTGTCGGACCCCATATGAAGACAATTCAAAGAACATGGCTACAAAGGACAGAGAAGACAAACCACTTAGGTATGATTCTAATGGCAAACCCAAGAGAGATGACAGTAGCCAACTGGGACCATAAACTAAATACATTCAGGGCTACTCTCCGTGAACACAAAACCAGAACGCTCAATCGGATACAGAGAGCTCTCTTGATTAACAGCTATGCGCTAGGCAAAATATATCACATCGCAGCAGTGTTACCAGTACCCCAGGTTACAGCGCAAAAGCTTTTAGCTGCAGCGTATTGGTTCATATGGAGTGGAACCATCTTTAAAGTCACCATGCCAACCACAGTGTTAACCCGCGCTGCTGGTGGTTTGGGCGTCAAAGACATCAAGAAACAATGCATTGCCACATATATGGACCGAATCCGCAAAATACTGCAGACACCCCACCCGACAATTACGAAAACGTTATTCAACAGGTTAGCCCTAACGAGCAAAAAGGCCCCAGTCGATGTTGGTCGCATCAGTGCTCAACTCGATCACGTCCGGACTTACTACCTGGAAATGAGCTATATTCAAGATACTTCACAGCTGCTTAACACCAGAAGGACCTATTACCACCTCACGAGACACCATAGGCAAAACCCAATGGAAGCGAAATATCCAGCGGTCAACTGGAGTAACGTCTGGAAAAACATTAACAATCCCATCCTCCACTCCAAAGTAGTGTCCACATGGTATGACATTGTAAACGAGAAGGTCCCCACAGGTGAAAAGCTGCACAATATCAAAATGAAGCACAGTCCGTACTGCGATCATTGCCATACTGTAGATACCTTGGCACACATTCTCATTTGCCGAGGCCAATACCACATATGGAACTGGACTAGGAAAAAACTCGCAATAATTACTAGAAGTTCAGACGCTGCTATAACACTTAAAGATGTACTTCAATCAAAATGGCATTTCTTTCCTGCAACAAAGCACAATAGCTACACTTGGATCATCGGCCAGTTTGCATATTTTGCAGTTACGAATACGCATATGAGTATAGACGAGTACATGCAGTATATAACGGAAGAGCACCACAACCTTAAAACGAGTCGAAAATACAAAGTTTTGTTTCAAAATTTCTTACTTCACACTTCGCCATAATGAAGCGGCAATTTTGGTTGATGCACAACACTACAGCGAGTCGATACTAATTTTGCTTCATTATAATTAAGTTGGCATTTATTTATTTATTTATTTTTGTAGTATGGCAATCAAAGTGTCTCAGGAAAACTAATTTTGCCAGAAGCTGTAACATAACAGAAATCAGAAGTGCTTGCTTGATTTCGTGTTCTTCTGTTTTACGGGTATTGGACAGTTTGTCACGGATAGAAGATTTATTCAGTTTCTTTATATATTATTTAAAAAAAATTACAAAAAAAGAAAGTAGGTTAAGTTAGGGTGAAAGTGGCTGTGGCAACAGATTGTTTTTCTTATGTTAGATAGGATTTTGGGGGTGATAAGGGTGATAGGAGCCAACGCCTGAAGTGGAAGAGGTCAGGTTAAAAAAAAAAAGTTGGTAGAGCACTTGCCCGCGAAAAAAAAAAGGGAGATACGACAATTGATCCTCATGCCCACAAAACTAGTTCTGGGTGACTTGGGCTCTGTGAACAGGGGCCGTATCGTCTTGGACCACAGCATCACCAGTAGGGAACAAACATTGTGCCACAGGATGGATCTGACAAGCCAAAATAGTCACATAATCCTTGGCAGGCATGCGACCTTGCAGATTACCCACGGAGTCCATGGAATACCATGATATGGCTTCCCAAATCATCATCGAATCTCTGTCATGTTTCACTCTTGGAACGAAAACTCGGCCAGAATTGGGTACCAGTGTGCAGTAAGACTTATGCGACTAAATGACTTACTTCCATTCCTCCTCAGTGCAGGTTTTATGGCTTCAGCACCACGTTCTCCTGATAGGGAATTTACATTACTGATGAGTCGTTTTGGAATTCCAGCTCGACCTGCAGTTCCTTGCTTCTGTAGCCCCATTCGTGCTGGTTTGGTGTTGACAGGATTCGCCAGAGCGACATTCAGATGTGCAGTAACTTTTGCAGTTGTCACCTTCTTACTTTTCGTCACCTTCAATCCCCTTTAATGGCGTGCGTCACGATCACTCAACACACACTTTTGTCTACATTGTTACTTGGAGGATGATGTTTACCCGGTTTCCCTGTACATGGTATAAATCGTAGATACAGCTACCTTTGTTATGGAAGCAGCCACCATAAGAGCATCAACAATCATCCACATTGCAATTCATGTGGCTCTGACATAGAGGCTGTAACGTTCGTAAGTGCAGATATTGTTGTACGTTGTATCTTAATTTGCACTTGGTTATTTTTTCGTCACATCGAACAGTCTTTCCATAAACACGTCACAAAGATTACGACCCAATGTTTTCTGTACTGTCATAACTGCACAATTAAGTGGACTACACCTGTCAGTATAGGCTAACCGCTTTGCGTCCATATGTCCACACTTCAAGACCAACCTGCTGCCCAGTGGAAAATAAACATTAATGACTTACCCTTGATAAGCATACTTGGAGGAACTAACCAACATTAAAACATACAACTTGTAATAGTTATAATTATTAGTCTGCAAATGATGTAAATACTGATGTTCAGTACAGAGTCCTAAGAAATATCTGGTCTATACTCGTTACACCCAGCATTGCACTCACAAATATGCAGAACACTGTTCTGGTCACGACTGACATTAGCAACGTATTGAGGACGCTGCACAGATGGCGTTCGTGGTGAAATGCAACAGCACAAGCTGCAGGCTTGGCAAGCAAGTGCATTTACCTTCAAGCATGCATGTTTTCATGTTTTTTCAAACCCCTGTAGGAATAAATCTAATAAATACAGCTGAATGTTTTATCCTTGCTACATGTAAGACACATTTTGCTTCAGAGAGGTTATGATATTTTCGTCCCACTTTCGTATTCTCATGACTATCACTTCCAAATGACGACTAAGTGATGGCCGACGTGGAACTAGAATCAAAGTCTCCACCAACTAATCCATTATTGCGAAAAATGTGTCGCACTGAAGGGGCAGTATGTTGTAAGTAGACTGTTTAGTTTGTTTATTGGTAACGCCACGTAAAAAAAATGATGATGCTCTGGGTTCGTTTCGACATTCTATCAATGATTTTTAATAGGGGGAGACAGATTATATTCTCTTCTGGCTACACCAAGTGAAGAATTGTGGTCTGACATTCACATTAAACATGAGATTCCTTCTCTACCAAGTAGACGTTAGGTTGATCCTCAATAAAGCCAGGAGTGGCGAAATGTGGGAACTCTATCACCAGGAACCTTTCTTATACTAGTTATTTATTTCTAGTGACGAAACAAACGCTATGTAGGGTCACAGGAAACTAATTCCATCTTTTATTTGAGCTTCCATATTGTGATAAAATTGGTTCTCAACTTGGAATGCATCTCAGACTGCCCTTAACGCGTAATTTGATCCCTTCGTGACAATACAGCTCGACTACAATTTGTTGTTTGTTCCAAACTGCAGATCCCTCAACATCTCTACATATTGCGCATGAATGGATTAGAATCCTGGCCCGGCACTAAACTTTTCATTATGTATTATCAAGCTCTAGCATGAGAACAACTACCTGCTAGTGGATAATAATTGTGATTTTTAACGCATTTTCATTCATTATCAACACTAGCGATATCTGACGTTTTTGAATCCCAGTGGGACGCAGAACTATTTGACACGGAACTATTTGAGACTATTTGAGATGTTATTCCGAGCTGCTGGTGGAGAAAAATTCGGTAGCTGACGTCTCTTTGTGTGTAGTCAACAACGATATGTGTGGGGTTCGATTCCCAGTCAGCACTGAACTCTTCGTCATATTATTTCTACTTCAAACATGCTCACATGTCGCTGCTGGTGTAACAAACCCATATTTAACGTTCGTTTTCTCTAGAATACAACAGCGATAGTTTCTGGGTTGGAGTCCTGGGAAGGAAAAAATTAATGTTTCGTCTCGTCATTTCAGTTAAAGCATATAGCTAATGCCGAGAAAATCCGATATGTCACAGTTTATTGTGCTTCAATAGCAATCCGATTAGGTTCTGGGTTCGAATGCCACCTCACGGCATTTCAAGTACGTGACTTGTGAAGAAGCAATATTTAACATCTCTCGTAGTTCGTTAACAGGGACAATAGATGCCGTGTAGGAATTCGCGTCCGTTAAAAATTTTTACATTATGTAATTTAAAGTTGGTATTTGCTAACTGATACTGTCTAAATTCGAGGTATATCACTTTCTGTATGCCTAGTCAGGAATGACTGTTGCTTTCCGTCAGTCACGAAATCTTAGTCTGCATGACCTGGATTTGAATCCATATGCAGAACGAGACGGTTCGTCATGTCATTTGAAGTTCATACATATTCTCAACTAGCTGCTCGTGAATAACTTAGATTTTTAATGTCATTTTGTGTTAAATAACAAGTACGGTATGTAACTTTGAAGACGAAATCATGAATACGACGAGCTTACTACGTGCGTTACCTATCTGACGTAATAATGAGCGTGATGAGTTGCTTTGGAACTTGGTTTCCTCTGCCCTTACAACCGATACCCTTCGATCGCTTTCGTACCCTTTCTGTCTCCTGATGGACGACGTTAATGTGTAATCTTACCCAGACGCATGGATAACATCACAGACCGCACCCTGTGACTCCTGATTCAAAAACTAACATGTATACGGAGGTGACAGTAGGGCTTTTGGTGTGGTCACCACGTTGGTGTGTGCGTTGTGGGCCCCATCCTTTGTGAAAAAGACGTGCAGGATAGACATTGGACGTTTTGGTAGGAAACCATACCTTTCCGTTAACAATTGAGGTCATATCCACCACCTGGTACGGCCCGTGATATTTAGTCAAGAAATTATTTATCTTTCTCTTTGGTATATAGGGGCTAGTAATTAACACACACTGCACTCTACGATACTGCGGCAGCCTGCCAGTGCGCCTATTTCGCTGTTCCTGGCGTTCCAGAGCCTTTGTGTACGGGTTTTGCACTTTTCTTCTCTTATTCATTGGTTCGCTATTCGCTAGTAATTTAGGACGCCAAAAAGTCAAACTGAGTCGGCATTTTCATCCCGTACCTCAAATAGTGACATGACTGTTCCCGTATGAACCTTTAAGTTGTTCGTGCAAACTACATATGCAAAGTGGGTATCCCAGTTATCGGGTCTGGCTTTCACATAAAAGCTTAGCAGTTTAGAAATGGTCTTAGGCTCACGCTCCATCCTGCTTTCACTTTGTGGGCAGAAAGGGCTCGTTCGTAACTCCCGAATATGCAGCACACGGCATAGCTGGTTGTAGGTACCGAAACTAAGTTCGTACCCTGGCCTATAACTAAGGTATCAGGCACTCCAATCTTCATTGTCCAATTGCTAATAAATACTTGTGCTACAGTACTGGCCTTTTAATCTGGAATTGCTATCATTACTAGATACCATGAGAAACATTGATGACCGTAATCTCATACGTATTCTTTATAGGTGTTCTGGTTATGGTTAACAAATCTCTAGAACAAGCATTTAAAATGACTTCGACGCCTCTGGTAACCTCTGCGAAGGGATTTTCTAGTGCAAAGCATCCACTCTCTGAGTACATGGTACACGGTCTTTGACATATTTCACGACGAGCCTCTTCCTGTTCCCCACCAAACCATTCCGTAATGTGCCTATCACCTCATCGTAGGTCGCCACGATGTGAAATAATATATTCATGAACCTGTTGTAACACTTTATTTTCGAATTGTGTACCGAATGTCCTCATGCGTGATAAAGTGTAGTTTGACATAAAAGCCTAACACTCTCTACTGTCTGACTGTGCTTGCTGCTGTTCCAATATAATCTTGTCCAGAGTACTCTGAATGGCTACTTTGCGACTTCCTTTATCTGCATTTGTGTGGACAACCTCGTAATCACACTCACTGAACTTGAGAAGCCAGCGTGGCAAACGAGTAGATGAGTCTCTTAGACCAAACAACCATTCCAGTGACTCATGATCAGCCTTAACTTTAAATCTTCTACCACACATGAAACACCAGAAGTTAATAATACCGCATACGACCGTTAACACTTCGGTTATTGAGTGGCTACGTTACGCATTATTTAACTGCCCCTGTCCATCAAGCAGTTGGCAAAAAATACATACGACTAACCATTACAAGCATCATAAGAGACAATGAACCATTTTCTAAAACCTGAAATAACCAATACGATATCGGAACTCATTCCTTGCTACAGTTTCTCTGATACTACCTGACTCTCCTCCTTCTACATATTTGTTTCCATATAATAAATCTGGTCTTATCCGAACTACGTAATGCATCACTAACTCAGCTATAGATCTGTTTCACTGCTGACATCATTTGAAAAAATTATCTGAGAGGGTTATTTATTCTAGAATAGTATCTCACCTTAGGAATGAAAATATCCTCAGAAAATCACAGTTAGGGTTTCAAAAGAGGTGGTCTATTGAGAAAGCCATTTAAATGTTAACTCGCCAACTTTTACAATGGTTAAATTATGAAGTAACATCGGTTGGGCCTCTGATCGTATGAATCATTATATTCTCCTAGATAAATAGAAATTTTGTGAGACTGATTGTACAGCCAACCAATGGATAATGTCATATCTAACCAAGTAAATGCAGAAGGTTGTACTTAATAATTCAATAATTATAGTCCAGGGACATGAATCCCCAAGGATCGGACGTGGGTCTGCTATTGTTCCCCACATAAGTAAACGATCTTTGGTCTAATTTGTAACAAACAGAATTAGTTCTGGTTGCAGACGACACGGGTGCTAAAATCAGTCCAAACATACATACAGAAACAGAACAAATGGTAAACAATATTTATAAAAGTGTCATTGACTGGTTGTCTGCAAGTGGTCTCGCACTCAATATTAAAAAGACACAAATGTTTTCAAAAGTATAGTTGACTGGTTTTCTGCGAATGGTCTCACCCTCCATTTTAAAAAGACACAGCATGTTGACTTCTGCGTATCTAGAGGTACTACACCAATGATAAAGGTAACACTAGTAAGGAAATAACGAATAGGGTGAAAACTTCAAAATACTTTTATGCACACAGTAATGAGAATATGAACTGGAATAAGCACATTTTGTAACTCCTTACAATGGTTAGTTCAGACACTTCTGCAATTATAAATGTTGCAGACCTTGGGTGAGACAAATCAGTAACTCGTCGTCTTCTGCGTGTTTTCATTCAATAACGTCATGTGGAATAATGTTCTGTGCTAAGTCATCTTTAAAAAAGAAACTCTTCATTGCTTAAAAAACGTGCTGTAAGAATAATATATTATTCTCGCCAGTGATCACCTTTAGACGTCTGTTTGAGGAGTTGAGCTTTGTGACTCATTTTACACAATTTATTTATTCGCTCTGTAAGACTTTTGTAAATGTTTCACTACACTTCAAAAGGAACAACGATGTACATAATTACAATGTCAGAAGGAAAAATGATATTCATTATTCCATGTTAAGGTTGCCGTTAGCACAAGAAGTGGTGCAGGATATTGGAACAAAAGTGTTTGATCACTTGCCTAGCAATACAAAATGTCTGACAGAAAGCAAATTAAAATTCGGAAACAAACTGAAAAAGCTTCTTGATGGCACTTTCTTCTTTCCTGTACGAAAATTTCTATTGTAACTTGTAAAAGATGATGGGTAGGCATTACTAACCCACATATTTATATTACATATTTATATTTTAGCCACAAACATAAAGCTATAAATGTTTAGCATATAGTCCTATTTACAATTTCTACGTAAAGTAACTCATTCCACATTCCGATTTATTGAACAAACTGAACCGTGAACATGAAACTAACCAACTAACTAACAAATCCTTTCACGAAATCCATTACGAATTTACGGTAGTATTTCAACAAACCGACGAACGATGCATCTGTTCGGCCGTCCATGTAACTGGAAAATTTTGAATTGCTTCTGTAAAAGGAAGATCAGTCTGTATACTACGCTCACTAATTATGTGTGCGGGATTCTTAACTAGAGTTTGAGCAAAACGGTACATGCCCATGCACGGCGTCTGACATGCTGACCGTACCCTATCAAAAAAAGTATTTGGTAGAACGGTTGAATAGACAATTGAGTCATCTAAATCGATCATATTGGCTTTACGCTTTTAACACTCTTAAAACTCCGTCTAATAATAGCTGGAAAGTAGCAGGTGCATTTTTTAAACCCAATGGCATCCCCATATATTGATAATGTCAACAGGGAGTGGTAAACGCTGTCTTTGGAAAATGTTCAAGTGCTACTTTTAATTGATTGTAACCAGTTTTGAGGTCCCTCCAGTAACGTGTCGACATTCACCCAAATTATCGTCTGATAATTCCGTAATATTAAGGATTTGATAAGCATCTATAATCACAGAAAGACATATGTTACTTCTTCCCATCCAATGATTTCTTAGGGATAATTACAATATTTGTGCTTCAGGGACTGTCGCTGCATTCTTGATCCCGCCTCGTAGTGGCTGTTTAATGATCTCTTCTGTTAAAGCTTGTAAGTGTCCCGCTGTACGATATTATTCGCTATAAGCTGGAGTTCCACCACTTAACTGTATATACGGCTAAGTTACTAGTGTTACTGTAATAACCCATTTGGATAAAACAAGTCGCTAAGCTTCAGTAATACTTTTTCCATGCTTGTACGATTACTGTCCTACAAGTGACAGAGTCCATCACTTAATGCTTGCTTACTGCTTCTACAGAAACTCCACCTATCGATGTCTTTTTCTATCATTATACCTTCTGACAGATTAGCTTCAGATCTGCCAAAGTTAGCTGTACTAACGGGAACCAAATGTTTAAATTAACATTACTCAGTGCGCTATGCTTCTGCACACAAAACAATGAAAAACATCAAACTGTCTATTACTTGAGCTCAACCACATACAACGTCACACAAGGTAAATCAGTACTCACTGCAAGCCGCACTATCATTCCCATACCTGCGGATATTTTATCCCTCTGATCAATCTTTAGCGTACTAGACTGCAGTTTAGCTAGCATCACCTTAATGACACGTATGCCTTGCGATGTCGCTTCGTTTGCAACTGTATTACCAAGTGAAACAAAGTTTCTGTGAGCTCAAGAGCTTTTCCTAATCTCACCCACACGTGGAAAGACATCCAAATGCCCTTTAAACTGTGTTTCCGTAATGGTAAACTCACGTACTGTCATACCCAACAACTCAACATTTCTATCACCAACCCCAGGTAACTTGCATCGTTGTGGTCCCGCCGCCCAGGTTCAGACTGATAAAGTGTGCCCTCGTGTCTACAAGAAACCTCTGTTCCATACCACCCACTACACACACTAAGCATCTTTCCGCCTGTGCACTAACTTGTATGATGTTACTATCTATCAGGACTGCCTTCCGATGGTCAAAGGTTTCCCGATTCTGTTTAGCGGCTGTTTACCACAATGATGCTTCCTGTTCTTCCTCTGCCATCATACAGATACTAGGTAGCCCACTTCCCCACATGAGTAACGCTCTAGTTGCTTCCACTATTGCGCCGGCCGTTGTGGCCGAGCGGTAATAGCAGTTTTAGTCCTTAACAGCACTGCTGCTACGGTGGTAGGCTTGAATCCTCCTTCGGGCATGAACGTGTGTGATGTCCTTAGGTTAGTTAGGTTTAAGTAGTTCTGAGTCTAGAGGCCTGATGACTTCAGATGTTAAGCCCCATAGTGGTTACAGCCATTTGAACCATTTTTCCACTATTTCTGTGTATGGACCTTGCGCCCACACCTGTAGCACCTCACCTCAGAAGGGGAAAAACAGTGAGCTCCCCATTGCTTCATGACAAAATATATTTCCTCAAATTGCTCCGCAGTCCTAAGAGCTGCAGCCTCCTGCGACAACACTTTGTTGGCCTCTGCTTTGTCGAACGCACATATGTTGAGCATTAACTTCGCAAATCCTGCCTGAAAATATTTCCACTGACGTATCACAGTCCAAATTAAAAGTATTGATCTCCTCGCGAAAAAATCGTATGGTATTTTGTTTTTGGTAACACTGGCGTAGTCCAGCAGCCAACTGCTGAAACGACTGTGCTTTACATTGGATCTCTTGGTATACCACATACGAATTGGTCTCTCATGTTTAATGCAAATTCAATCACACGAAGTATTTCTTCGTCTGATTGACCCCTCAGTGCTGCAGTAGCTGTAACATCATTAATCCTTGCGATACCAGGGGGGTGAACAGAGCGGAGTGGTACTTTATGCCCACTTTTTGAAAATATTGAAATATACTCAGGTACTTTATGTTTTAAGATTTTCTGAGAAAATATATTATTGTCTTTAATGCAGTCTTCTTCCAGATTCTATGATTGTTTTACGCTTTTTCGTTTAAGCTTAGTCGGGAAATTTACGTTTAAGGGAGGTGGTCATAAACTCTCCCCCACTTGGTAGCAGATGCGTCTTTCCAGAACGATCGTCTTACTCCACAAATAATAGCATTACGTGACCTTAGAACACATGAACATTATATTTCTCTGGGTTGACATCAACAATTATCTCAACAACGATTCATTTCCGTTCGGTTCTTCATTGTTTCCTGTTCAGTGGCACTTAGTCCAGTGTTAGGTAAAGCTGTGACTGAAATTGTATTGACAGTCACATACTGAAGGAGAAATATCACACATTTTGCAAGAATCTACAGATTCTCGAATTTGCAGCGCGGCATGTCCAAAAGAACACATACCATATATATATATATATATATATATATATATATATATATATATATATATATATATATATATAGCTAAGTCTCACAGGCCACTTTACCATCTTCTTCATCTGTGCGGATGCACAAGCAATGCCCAAACTCTTACGGGAATCGGCAACGCGCCCCGAGTAATGAGTATAATGGGCGGGGGCACTGCGAATGTAGTGCGGGACAATACTTTGAGAATGTGGTTTACTCGGGAGGCGTGCCAAAGATAAATCCCTCCAGTCTCACTATTCTCTATGCCCTCGGTGGCTCAGATGGATAGAGCGTCTGCCATGTAAGCAGGTGATCCCGGGTCAGGGCACAAATTTTCACCTTCTCCTTTGACGTATGTCAACGCCTGTAAGCAGCTAAGAGTTTTCATTTCATTGTAATTTCGTTCTAACGAAATGTATGGTCACCGATAGTGTCTGTTCCTTCGGACATGTCCGAAAGAACAGATACCATCTTAATATATATACAATCTTTGGTCTTGCCGTGGAAAAGTATTTGCCTCTCAGCTGTCTGATACGTTGTTATTTGAAGTGTGGTAGGCGAGGGACGTATTTGGTAGTGCTGTGTTGACTTTTGATTGCATCTGTTGAATGAAGAAAGATGTACTGTGAAGGACAGCAAAGATGAATGTGAGGTATATATTGAAAAGTTAAAGGAATATAAATTTTGAATATATGAAGGTCTTATTTCAATAGTGTTGCAAGTCCGCTTTGTTCACTTTGAGATACAGAGTCTTAAAGTTAAATGAGCGCTGAAAAATCTGCAGCTGAGATACCAGAATTATTGAAGCATATGGCTTCATGCAAGAGATGAACCTTTCTTTCTGTTTATTTGGATCATTAATTTCAGAAGCATTATAAGCTGAAAAGTGGAGGTAATGGGCTTGTACCAATATTGAAATAAGCCCTTCATATATATATATATATATATATATATATATATATATATATATATATATATATGTGTGTGTGTGTGTGTGTGTGTGTGTGTGTGTGTGTGTGTGTGTGTGTTAGTTGAAATGTTATTGCATGAATCTCTCTCTCGCTCTCTCTCTCTCTCTCTCTCTCTCTCTCTCTATATATATATATATATATATATATATATATATATATATATAATCAGCTAGTTAACTTGTACAGAGCTGGGGGAATGACCACCACACTTGCCTCATTCACGCATTAAGATTTCAACTGATTAAGCTGCTAGAGTTTCTTACAAGTTCTTTTTAACTTTGTACCCTTTTAAATGTATTGTTCACATTGCAGCATGTGGTATGTAAGAGTTTGAATATAGTTTGGAAATTTTACTTAGGAATCTAGCTTAGCTGCTACCTGCTTGCCGTTTCCTGTTGTGCTTTCGAGAAATCAGCAATAGTGTTGTCAAAATTTTGATTAGGGGCATGTAAGTGTTTTATTTCGGATGGGTATTTGATTTTGATTTAAAGATAAGTTGTACTCACACCACTTACAGCTCAGTTCAAATTTGGTTTTTTTTTTTTGTCAAAGGTTAGAAATTGAGTTTAAGGGGGATAACAGTTCATAAGTACATAGTTTTCTTAAAACGCATATTTTTTCTATAGAGTGGCAGGTAAAAGAGAGCTAAATTTCATTAAAAATGTTGTGGCGATGTTATTCATTTACCCAGGTTGCTAACGAGCTGTAAAATGTCTATCAGTCGCTGCAACGACATGAATCCCTTGGCAGAGTACGGGAAAGCAACGGGGAAACCTGCTGTGGGTCCCTGGACACCCAGGAATTAATGGCAAGGAACAAGCTAATAGAACGACCAGGACAGGCACAATGACTCGATTTACTGGACCGGAACCTGTCATCACGTAAGGTGACAGTACCACCAAAACTACGTAACTGAAACAGGGGGTGGAACGGTTATTGAACTATGAGCCAAAATCAAAAATATGGCAAGTCAGTGATGCCGAACCTTTCTAATAGGAGTTCTATAATAATGAACTTGAACAGAAAACAAATGAAACTCGTCGTAGAACTTATGGCTAAACATGGAACTTCATAAAACATCTGCACTGGATGGATACAGAGTAAAAAGCCGCTACGTGTGAACTATGTGATGAAGAAGATGAAACTGCACTACATCTAATCTTCCAGTGCGAAACTCTGGCTGCCAAGACTCTGAATAGTCGAGTCGGTAGAGCCGGAAGGAAACGTGTCTAATAAGGACGTAGTAAAGCGTCTTCTACTACTTCTTAATCGTACCGGTTTGCTTTACTAGAAACACTGGGATCGAAATACCAGGATAAACTCAGTGGGTGCAGCAGTGGGCTAAGACCTTGTTGTTTCTATCTCTCTGCATTAGAAATATTAAATTGAAGGGTCTGCACATGAGCCTCTTCATCATTTTGCGTAACATTTAACTTAATGTACCCACCTCTGGCACCTCAGTTCTGAGAGCAAACTGCAAACTGCTTAAAAAAGACTGAGCAGCTGAGTGTGTCTGTAGCGGATACAAGGTATATTACCTTTATGTCACTTCACATTTTACAAGGTTTACGGTAATTATCAGAGCCCCACACCCACATTCAATACATTTATGTATGCTCTGTCAGTACATACGTCCTTTCCTGCTCTCACATGAATCAACCAAGAGCATGAATGACAGTGCACAAGATAAATTTAAGTGAACAGTTACCAGTTCAGAAGCCTTCAGTTTGGCTAAATATATCGTCAGCTGCTTGTATTAGATGCCCGCACGGTATAATTCCTGCAGACTTACGATCAGATATAGCACTGTATGTGGATGGCATTCTCGTGGCAGTGAAGTCATGGGCTGTCCACAATGAAGTGGTGCATCGGTTATTGGAAGCCTTTGAACAGGTGAGAGTGACTGTGAACTTAGACAAGTCACAATTCGGCAGAAAAGAAATAAGATTCCTGGAACTCATTGTATCTTCAGATGAAATGCAACTTGACCCGGACAAGAGTTGTGCGATTGCGGAATGCGCAACTCCAACCAATAAAAAACAAGTACATTGTTTTCTCAGACTATTTAATTTCTACCAGTGCTTTGTGAATCGAAACTTGGCAGCCGTGCGGTCTTAGGCGCCTTGCCATGTTTCGCGTAGGACCCCCATTGGAGGTTCGAGTCCTCCCTCGGGCATGGGTGTGTGATGTGCTTAGCGTAAGTTAGTTTAAGTTAGATTGAGTATTTTATAGGCCTGGGGACCGATGACCTCAGCAGTTTGGTCCCTTAAAAACTTACCACAAACTTCCAAAGAAAAGAAAATCTAGCTTTACCACCAGACCATGTCTTCGTGCCCTGACAGGAAAAAATATTCCATGGATCTGGGACCAGCAGACAGAAACGTAATGAGGCATTAATCAAGGCACCGTTTCTTGCACACCCTGACCTGCAGCAAGATTTCTCTGTCATGACTAACAGTTCATTCTCTGGTTTGGGCGTCATTCTGTTCAAACCAGAGGACATCACCGATCCATCCTCATGGAAAATGATTTTTTTCGCAAACCGGGTGGTCACTCTCTGTAAAAGAAATTACACTCACACGGAATTTTTGGCACTCGAAATTGTGTGGGTGTTTATCAGATTCTAATGTTACCTTATTGGTCGAACGACAAGGGTATTTTTAAAGACAGCTAAGCCATCCCACAACAGACTGGCATGGTGGGCACTGTACCTCTAAAAATTCCGATTTAATGCGGTGTACATTCCCGAAGATAAAAACGTCGTTGCAGACTCCCTCTCACGTGTACGTGCAGGATTAGTACGTGCAGAAGATGGTGGTGATGGAGACAAAAACTTCAGCTTCTTATATCTAAAAGGTGAAGCTGGAGAAAATGCTGTTACAATCTGCCTCAATAACAATACACACAAGCAGGACAGAGATGAGGTGTTGATAGACGTTAAAGAAAAATGGGACGATCGCGACAATGCGTCGATTCATCATTTCTGCTTAGTAAGAGACGGAATTCACTTTAAAATTCGTAGTACAGACGACACACAGTGACAACTCGCCAGTCCAGACGTACTCATCGACAATTTAGTACGGTGCATACGCTTGAGATATGGGATTTTCGGCACAAAGAAACAGCTTCAAGAAACTCCGTGAGACATTTTACTTTAACGAAATGCTCAGACGAATACGCCGCGTCATTTGAATACGCCATGCCAGCGAGCCAAACTAGCCGCTGCGCCTCTCCACCCAGTACTCCCCACAAAACTGTGTGGCATCGCCGCTGTCGACTTGTTCAAAAAATGGTTCAAATGGCTCTGAGCACTATGGGACTTAACTACTGTGGTCATCAGTCCCCTACTTAAACCTAACTAACCTAAGGACATCACACACATCCATGCCCGAAGCAGGATTCGAACCTGCGACCGCAGCAGTCGCGCGGTTCCGGACTGCGCGCCTAGAACCGCTAGACCACCGCGGCCGGCTGTCGACTTGTGCTGGCCAGTAATCCGTACTAGGTCAGGCATTCCTTATGTACTGGAGGCTGTGGAACCAACGTGTAAGTTTGTTTCCCTTATACCTAAGAGGATGGCAAATGGGAAACTAGTGGTGAATGCTTCCGTTAACAATTTTTAACGAAATGTAGGACCGGAGAAGCGGGTAGTTTCAGACAATAGGTTGCAGTTTCGCTCCAAAGAGTGGTCACAACTTCTGAGGCGTCAGAAAGAAAAGCCGTTACTCATTTCAGTGTGCCAACCGAGCTGTAATCCAGCGGAACGCTTGTTTAGGGAACTTGTAAGACTTACTGTTACAGCAGTCACAAAACCTGGAACACGCACCTTAAATCTTTTCAGGACATACTCAACAGAACATCCATCATGCTACCCCAGATCTCGGTACTGAAACACAAGCCGAGTTGGTGACACTTCCCTCTCAGCTTCAGGCTGTGATGGCTTTGGTTACACATCTTGAGGCTCCAGTGGATGGGCACCACTGTTGTGGGAGACCAGTGGGGACACAACGGACGTCCAGCGCGTCAGAGTCCTCCGATCGGTCATCACTGGTGGCCAGTCCAGTTACTGTTCGCACTGAGGTTGACGCCTCACCTGTGGTCGAGTGGGAGGTCGCCCCAGGGCGAAGCAGGCGGCGAAAGACTTCCCAGGCTGCCGCAAGTAAGGGTTCCCCGCTTTGTCTGACGAACAGGTTCCTGGTTCTGACTGTGGCTGACACATTCGCTGAGCCAGATGCTGTCGCCTGTCCTGTTTCAGAGAAAACCACTCGGCCAGCAAGAACTGGGCAATCACAGAGGGTGGGATTATTGGTAGTTGGGAGCACCAACGTTAGGCGCGTTATGGGGCCCCTTAGGGACTTGGCTGGCAAGAATGGTAAGAAAAGCAATGTGCACTCCGTGTGCATACCGGGTGGAATCATTCCAGATGTGTAAAGGGTCCTCCCGGACGCCATGAAGAGCACAGGGTGCAGCCAACTGCAGGTGGTTTTTCACGTCGATACCAATGACGCGTGTCAGTTTGGATCAGAGGAGATTCTCTCTGGTTTCGATTGGCTAACAGATGTGGTAAAAGCTGCCAGTCTTGCTTGCAAGATCAGAGCAGACGTGACCATTTTTAGCATAGTCGACAGGACCGATTGCGGACCTCTGGTACAGAGTCGAGTGGAGGGTCTCAGTCAGGGGCTCAGACGGTTCTGCGACCGTGTAGGCTGCAAATTCCTCGACTTGTGCCAAATGGTGGTTGGGTTTCGGGTTCCGCTGAATAGATCAGGTGTCCACTACACGCAGGAGGCGGCTACACGGGTAGCAGGGGCTGTGAGGCTTGTACTGGGTGGTTTTTTCGGTTAGAGGGTCTCGGGAAAACACAAGAAGGGCTTCGGTCACAAAAGGAGCGGGCTGAACACAGGAACAACGTAGTTAAAGGAACCACTGGTATAACAGTTGTAAATTGTCGTAGCTGTGTTGTGAAAGTTTCAGAGCTCCAAGCGCTAATAGAAAGCAATTATGTTCAAAACTGTTATAGGCACTGAAGGCTGTCTAAAGCCGGACATAAGCACAGCTGAAATTTTTGCAAAGAACCTAACGGTGTTTCGAAAGGATAGGCTAAACACGGTTGGCGGTGGAGTGTATGTTGCTGTCAGAAGTAGTTTAACTTGTCGCGAAATTGAAGTAGATACTTCCTGTGAGTTAGTATGGGCAGAGGTCATTGTTGGCAACCGGAATAAAATAATAACTGGATCCTTTTACTGACCTCCCAATTCAGATAATACAGTTTCTGAAAGGTTCACAGAAAACTTGAGTTTGATTTCAAACACGTACCCGACTCATAAGATAATAGTTGGTGGTGACTTTAATTTACCGTCGGTATGTTGGCGGAAATACACGTTTAATTCAGGAGGTACGCATAAAATATCATCCGAAATTGTACTAAACGCGTTCTCTGAAAATTATTTCGAGCAGTTAGTTTATGAGAACACGCGAATAGTAAACGGTTGTGAAAACACACTTTATCTGTTAGCACCAAATAATCCACAGTTAATAACGAGCATCAAAACCGATTCATGGATTAGTGAACACAGGCTTGAATATTGTAATCCCCAAATCCCCGAGAAATAAGCGAAAAATATACCTATTCATAAAATCAGATAATAGTTCACTTGACGCCTTCCTGAGAGACAATCTCCACTTATTCCAAATTAATAATAAAAGTATAGACTTGATGTGGCTTGAATTCAAAGAAATAGTATCGGCAGAAATTGAGAGATTTAGACCAAATAAATTAACAAACGACGGAGCTGATCCTCCTTGGTACACAAACCGGGTTAGGACACGGTTGCAGAAACAACGAAACAAACATGCCAAATTTAAACAGACGCAAAATCCCCAAGATCGGCCATCTTTTACACAAGCTCTAAATTTAGCGCAGACTTCAATGCGAGCTGCCTATAACAGTTCCCACAACGAAACGTTGTCTCGAAACCTGACAGAAAATCCAAAGAGATTCTGGTCGTATATGAAGTATGTTAGAGGCAAGAAACAATCAATGCCTTCCCTGCGTGACAGCAATGGAGATACTATCGAAGACAGTGTTGCCAAAGCAGAGTTACTAAAAACAGTATTGCGAAACGCCTTCACAAAAAGTGGACGAAGTAGTGTAAGTAGGCTGTTCAGGTTTTCTTATTGGTAACCCCACGTAGCGCGCTGTATGAAAATCACTGGCTGTGCTGTGTGCAGTCTGTGGCTAGTTTGCATTTTTGTCTGCCATTGTAGTGTTGGGCAGCTGGATGTTAACAGCACGTAGCGTTGCGCAGTTGGAGGTGAGCCGCCAGCAGTTGTGGATGTGGGGAAGTGAGATGGCGGATTTTTGAGAGCGGATGATCTGGACGTGTGTCCATCAGAAACAGTACATTTGCAAGAATGGATGTCATGAACTGCTATATATATTATGACTTTCGAACACTATTAAGATAAATACATTGTTTGTTCTCTATCAATATCTTTCATTTGCTAACTATGCCTATCACTAGTTAGTGGCTTTAGTAGTTTGAATATTTTATTTAGCTGGCAGTAGTGGCGCTCGCTGTATTGCAGTAGTTCGAGTAACGAAGATTTTTGTGAGGTAAGTGATTTGTGAACCGTATAGGTTAATGTTAGTCAGGGCCATTCTTTTGTAGGGATTTGTGAAAGTCAGATTGCGTTGCGCCCAAAATTATTGTGTGTCAGTTTAAGCACAGTTATGTATAATTTTTCTAAGGGGACGTTTCATATGTCGACCCTTAGCTGAGGATACGTCACTGGAATCTTCTGATATTTTCTTGTAGTTTGTGTAATTAGTGTAACTTTTGTTTATTGCTAGCGCGTAATTGTAGAGATAATCACCTTTGTAGTTGCAGCCTTTCATTGTTGTACAGTAAAACAGTTGTGGCATGCATGTAGATTTGCACCAAGTATTTCGCAGCTGCGCTTGCAATTAAGTAGATATTAATTTCAGTGCTATGTTAATGTGTTTTCTTATTTTGCTCTTCAAATTGTGCTTTTCTGTGTTATCGTGTGAAATACGTGATAATTATGCCATGTGGAAAACGTAACACTAGGCTCCAAAGGAAACTGACAAATAATAGTGACGACGAGCGTAGCTTATCAGCACCACTGTGTAATGAATTAACAGACATTCAAAGTAGTAATTTGGTAATTGTGCATAGGGAAATGGAGCAGGCGGCAAATAATAGCGTAGACAGTGAAACAAATAGTGAACAGGGAAGCTTTATCGATCGATCGGTCGGCAACAGCTCACCTCAAGAATCCGGAATGACAGGGTACAATCTTGCAAATACTGTAGATTCAGGTTTTGCGTCCTCGCCTTTTTCTCAAATAAATCAAGACACATTTTCTGCTTGTCAAAATGTGAGTGTTTCCAGTGCAAATTCACTACTGAAAAGCACTGAGGAACATGTTTCAGACACCAGTGCATTGTTATTACAATTAATCCAACAAATGGAACAAAAGCTTCAAAAGTTAGACACAATGGAACAAAATCTTCGGAAGTTAGACACCACGATTGAACAAACACGTGAAGATTTAATTACTGAGTTACATAACATTGAATCGAAATGTCAAAAAGTCTGTAATGATGTAAAAACACAAATTTGTGAGCATTTTCAACCTATTTTTTCGCGGCATGAAAACGCATTACAGAATCACGAAGCAGCCATAAAAGAACTGCGAACTATTGTTCATGAAAATCATGAGACCTTGCAAGCTAAAATTGACTCAGTTGCATCTACCGATTCGGTTACGCAACTTGCAAAAACTCAGGAAAACTTAAAGGACACAGTAGATACTCTGAAAATTGGTTCAGAAAGACACATGGAGGAAATTATATCATTAACAGTGATAGAAGTTGAACTTTCGGATCAGCTAAATAATTTATCTACGAAGGTAGATGATAATCTGAATGACACAAAACCGGTAGTCTTTAATGACACAGAAGAGTGCGAACAAATTAGGAAATTCAAACAAAATCAGTATCAAATTAATACGCAACACCAAAGAGAAATCCGGGAAGTACAAGATCAGCTGACACAGGTAATACAAGAATTACGTATTTCAGAGGACACTCGCACTCCAATACGGGAAGAGGGACACAGAAATACGGAATAGCCACAAAATAATAACACCGGGTACTTCGGAAATTATGAAAGAAATTGGCAAGGTACGCCGAATTTTGAGATGGAACCGCCGAAACGAAGTAACAATGACCGATATGCGACTCGCCAACATGATGATTTTGACTATAAGCTGTTTATTACTACACGTAAATTCAAAACATTTAAGAATTGCGGCAACGACATTCATCCAAAAGCGTGGCTTCATCAATTCTATCATTGTTTTCCTCCCAACTGGTCATTAGAGCACAGATTAGAATTGATGTGTGGCTATTTAGAGAGTGAACCAGCAGTAAGAATGCGATCGGTCATTCACGATTGCCACAGTGAAGGAGAATTTTGTCATGCCTTCCTCTCAGCATATTGGTCTCAAGCTACACAAGACCGAGTAAAACATAGCATCATAATGATGAAACATTTCGAACAATCTGAATTCTCCAGTCTTGTGAAATATTTTGAAGACATGTTGCACAAGAATCAGTACCTGTCAAACCCATACAGCCCCTCAGACCTCATCCGAATTTGCTTAATCAAATTACCTGAACATTTACGACATATTATTTTGGCAGGGCGTTGCAAAGACGACACTGAAGCTTTTCAGGGACTCTCACAAGAATTAGAAATTGACACTGACAATCGCGGAACGCGAAAACAGGAACACAACAATTACAGGTCACATCCGTCGCAATTCTGCGATGAAAGAAATAATAACTGGACACGACAAGGCTATTCTCACAACACAAATCGTGACCAAAACAGACACCACCCACATGACAACCGTTGGCCCAGTAGTAATAATTACAGGGAAACATCACCTCTCCGCGGTAGTGACTATCACAGAGACAATCAGAGAAACAGACACTATGGGAACCAAAACAATTATTATCAAGGGAGACAGAATAACTTTAGACGCAACGGTCCAGCGCGCAGTTACGATTCAGGGAGACATTCTCCACCACATGACCGACAAGAAAGCAACTATGGAATCTACCGACATGACGACAGACGATATGATCGTAACGACGGACCTGAATTGCATCAGAACTGGTGGGATTCAAACAGGGCAGGGCCCTCTCGACAAGGTGAATTTGTAGAAGTTAGGTCTCCAAATCTCAATAACGACGCGCGCCAACAAAGACACAATAGGCAATGACTCATACCGCCGGCAGCCACAAAACGTACTTATGAAACTGACGACGCAGCTGCCGTAGCTAGTAATTACGTAAAAATGGAAGACATTAGGGACATCTTACTCCACGAACACGACGTAAAACATAACAACATTGCATATCCTGTGATTCACTTTACTGTAAATGACGTAAAATTTACGGCAGTACTTGACTCTGGCAGTGCCATTTCAGTAATTAGTGAAACAGCCTTTAGTAATTGCAACAAATCGAACGATTGCCCCACACTTCCGTTACGTAAGATTTAATTACAAGGTTCAATCTTTGGAATAAGTGTCGATGTATGCCAACAAACCAACTTAGAATTCTCTTGCCAAAGCCACAGCTTCTCTACGAACTTTCTTATTGTTCCATTATTGTCGACGGAAATTATATTGGGAGTAGACTTTTTGAATGAATACAAAGCAATCTTAAACTTTCACGATGCAGAAATAAGTTTAAAGAAAGAAGGTAAGTCAATAGCTTTGAAATTTGAAGATTGGCTCTCAAACCATGAAGAAGAAATTAATCGGCTTGACCTCCTGTTAGACAACAGTTCGGAATTTTCGACGGAACTTGACACTAACAATCACTCTGGAAGTACTGACAGGGATGATATCGACGGCGCATTTGATACTAATGAGTTAATTCAGAATAAAATTCAAACAATTGAGAATTGTAATGACACTGATAGGCAGGACCTTTTTGAAATTTTACAAGCACATTCCACAGTTTTTACTCACAAAACAGGAACAATCAAGGGATTTCAATACCAATTTCGTGTTCGTGAGCATACTAAAATTTGTGTTAGACCATACGTAATTCCGGCACATTATAGGGACCGTGTTAGAACAGAAATACAATCTATGCTTGACGAGGGCATTATTGAGCCTGCAGTAAGCTCATACAACAATACATTACATGTTGTTGAGAAGAAAAATGGATTGATCAGGCTTGTCTTAGATTCGACACAAATCAATACTATCATTATTCCTGAAACAGACAGGCCGCAAACGTTGGAAGAACTTCTTCAAAATTTTAATGGTGTAAAAGTGTTGTCTTCTATTGATCTCAGATCCAGCTTTTATCAGATCGAACTTCATCCAGAATGTACAGCTTTCCTTTGTTTCGGCGTTTGTTATCAATTTCGGAAACTTCCTTTTGGTTTGAACATTTCTTCGGCAGCGTTCATTCGCGGGCTAAATTCCATATTACCTGATTTCTTAAAACGTCACATCATCTTATATGTGGATGATATGCTAATAGCAGAAGCCTCATGGGAACAACATAATCGCATCCTCAACAGCTTGTTACGTAGTTTTGCAGAATCTGGAATTACAGTTAACTTGGAAAAGTCTGAATTCGGTAGGACAAAGGTGAAGTTTTTGGGATATATTATTTCTTCTGAAGGCATTCAGCCGGATCCTGAAAAGTTAGAAGCAATCATAGCCCCCATGCTCCCCACAAAAAATTTTACAAATTGTTCCAGAATTCGAATCAAGAACAGCTGCCAACATAAGTAATGTAGAAGTAAATATCCTCGGAGTAGTGAAGCAACTTAAATCACTTAATAAAAGCAAGTCATCTAGTCCAGACTGTATACCAATTAGGTTCCTTTCAGAGTACGCTGATGCATTAGCGCCATACTTAACAATCATACACAACCGTTCGCTCGACGAAAGATCCGTACCCAAAGACTGGAGAGTTGCACAGGTCACACCAATATTCAAGAGGGATAGTAGGAGTAATCCACTAAATTACAGGCCCATATCTTTAACGTCGATATGTACCAGGATTTTAGCACATCTATTGTGTTTGAACATTATGAATTACATCGAAGAAAACTGTCTATTGACACACAGTCAACATGATTTTAGAAAACGTCGTTCCTATGAAACGCAACTATCTCTTTATTCACATGAAGTGTTGAGTGCTATTGACAAACGATTTCAGATCGATTCCGTGTTTCTGGATTTCCGGAAGCATTTTGACACTGTACCACATAAGCGGCTGGTATTGAAATTGTGTGCTTATGGAATATCGTCTCAGTTATGTGACTGGATTTGTGATTTTCTGTCATATAGGTCACAGTTGGTAGTAACTGACGGAAAGTCATCGAGTAAAACAGAAGTGATTTCTGGTGTTTCTCAAGGTAGTGTTATAGGCCCTTTGTTGTTCCTCATCTATATAAACAATTTGGGAGACAGTCTGAGCACACGTCTTCGGTTGTTTGCATATGAAGCTCTAGTTTATCGACTAATAAAGTCATCAGAAGATCAAAACAAACTGCAAAACTATTTAGAAAAGATACCTGAATGGTGCGGAAAGTGGCAGTTGACCCTCTCTAACGAAAAGTGTGAGGTCATCCACATGAGTGCTAAAAGGAACTCGTTAAACTTGAGTTACGCGATAAATCAGTCTAATCCAAAAGCCGTAAAATCAACTAAATACCTAGGTATTAGAATTACGATAAACTTAATTTGGAAGAAAGACATAGAAAATTTTGTGGGGAAGGCTAACTACAGACCCCGTGTTATTGGCACGACACTTAGAAAATGTAACAGACCTACTAAGGAGACTGCCTACACTACGCTTGTCCTTCCTCTTTTATAATACTGCTCCGCGGTATGGGATCCTTACCAGATAGTATTAATGGAGTACATCGCGAAAGTTCAAAGAAAGGCAGCCCGTTTTGTATTATCCCGAAATATGGGAGAGAGTGTCACAGAAATGATATAGGATTTGGCTGTAAATCGTTAAAAGAAAGGCGTTTTTCGTTGCGGCGGAATCTTCTCACGGCATTCCAATCACCAACTTTCTCCTCCGAATGCGAAAATATTTTGTTGACACCGGCCTACATAGGGAGGAACGATCACCACGATAAAATAAGGAAAATCGAGCTCGTCCAGGAAGATATAGGTGTTCATTCTTTCCGCGCACGACACGAAATTGGAATTGTGAAGGTGGTTTGATAAACCCTCTACCAGGCATTTAAATGTGATTTGCTGAGTATCCATGTAGATGTAGATGTAGATATAATACATCATTTCACTGTTGATGACAACGTGTTGCGGATTTCACGGCTCTATGTGCCTCCCATGAGTCTAGTGTGTCAAGCCTTTTTGGCCAGAAAGTTTTAAAGCAATTTCAAAAGTGCAATCCAAAAGCTTACTCGATTAGCACATCGGCCGGGCTGGCCTCTACAGACTGGCCTCTCGTTAAAATAAAACATTTGAAATATTCACAATTGGGGCACCGAACTTTTCTTCCGGCTGCTGAACACCTCCCTACTTTCGAAAGATCTGCCGAACCTTCCAAAACGAATCTTTAATTAAAATTACTCTTAACCAAAAGAATTCTGTGCTGTGCTTATGGCAACACCAAGCTGCAGGCCTGAGATGTCCCATATGAGTTTCTCCTTTATGCATTTAATCTCAAAGTGCGATTTCCAGGACCTAATTACAATACAGTCCTCAATCTAATATTTATGTTACCTAGTATAGAGATTCTGCTCCACTCCCGATAAAGTATGATAAACCCAGGACCATTCCATCATTCAGGATGACATCACAAAATCATCACCTGAGGAAATAAACCGCCCATCATCGCCCTCCTTCCAAAGAGAGTAACTAACGACAAGCAAAAAGAAGAGACTACAGTAACTAGAATCTGACAATAACACTATAGTAATAAAAGAAAAATATATGATGCAATGGTACGAAAAATCTGAATCCGCCCGAACACAACTCAAGGCAAAAAATACTCATAACACAAATATCAAGCATAAATTTAACACTAACATAACACAAGAAATAATCTAACAACATAATTAATTACGTAACCTCTAAGTATGAGGCATGCTTGTGCCTCGAACTGTCTAACGGATGAGGTTCCCTCGATCTGCCTACTGCAGCCTATCGTACCGCGTACACAGGTAACCGTGGCACTGTATCCAAAATACTCTTCAATGGTTTCATCAGACTGATGTGCACGACAGACATTTAGGTAGTAAACTGTACCTTTTCCACGACCAGATATGGTCCGTGATATTTGATCAAGATCCTCTTCGTCTTTCCTTCTGCTGTATTGGGATTAGTGACCAATACTCACTGCCGTACACGGTACTGTGGTAGTCCGCCCATGCGCATTTTCGGTGGTTCCTGGCATACCACAGCCATCGTGTTCTCCTTTTGCACGTTTCGCCACACCTCCCGATTTCTTCTCACATACTTCTTCACTGGTTCGCTGTTGGCGCCTAATTTAGGACTTACAACGTCAAAGTGGGACGGCATTTTCGGCCCGTATACTACCTCAAGTGGTGACATGACTGTTACCGTGAGGACCGACTGCCTTATTTGATGCATCGTATGAGAGTATGAACTCTTTGTCAAAATCCGGAGTAACTAATACGGGATCCGAAACCATTTTCTCCTCCAATTTCTCCAATGCTACCAATCCTACCTCATACTGCAGCATTCACTGGAACTTTACTCTGTTTGTGAGTTGTCTAGATAAGAAAATTATACATTCTCTAAAACATAATTCTCATATGGTTTTGATGGTGTTTCGGATAGAGTACTAAAGATTTGTTTCCATAAAATAAGTTTGGTCTTATCTGAAATTTGCAATGCGTGACTAATTAAAGACATTTTTCCAGAGAGACTGAAATATCGCGTTGTTAAGCTCCTCTTTAAGAAATGTGATAAGAGAGGCGTCAATAGGCACCGACCTGTTTCGATGCTGACATCAGGTGAATTGTTACGGAATAGTATCTCACCTTAGCAACAATAATATCCTCAGCAATTAACAGTTTGGCTTTCAGAGGAGTTGACTACTGAGGACGTCATTTACATGTTAACTTACCAAATTTTAAAAACATTAAATGGTAAAAAGCACCAGTTGATATTTTCTGCGACCTATCTAAGGCGTTTGACTGTGTGAATCACAGTACTGCCCTAGTGAAATCGCAGGTTTATGAGCCTGGTGACACAGAAAATCAATCGATAATGTCATATGTAACTAAATGAATGCAAAAAGTTGTACTTGATGATTCGAACAGTACCGTGCAGGGACATGATTCTCCAAGGCTCAGTCTTTGGACTACTGTTATATCCAATATATTTAAATGATCTTTGGTCTGGTACCCAACAAGAAGCGATAGTTCTTTTTGCACATAACACTAGTATTATAATCAGTCCAAGGACACGCAACAAACAAATGAAATGGTAAACGATGTTTTTAAAAGTATCATTAGTTTCCCGCGAATGGTCTCACACTCACTTTTAAAAAGGCATAGTATATTCAGTTCTGCATATCTATGGGCACTACATCAGAGGTCGAGGTAACAAGTAGTAAGGAAACAATGAATAGGATGAAACTTCAAAATTCTTATGTGTCAGTACCGATGAGCATTTAAACTGGAAAAAGTACATTTTGGAATTCCTAAAACAATTTGGTTCAGACACATTTGCAATTGGAAGCATTGCAAATCTCAGGGAGAGGCAAATCAGTAACTTTCTGTGTACCCCATACTTCAGTAAAATCATGTGGGATAATGTCCTGGGGCAGTTAATCTTAAAAAAAAACTCTTTATCGTTCAAAAACGTGCTGCACGAATAATATATGATTCTCACCCATGATAATCTTTCAGTCATCTGCTTAAGGAGTTGAAGATTCTGAGCATTCCGACAGACAGTAAAGTAAAATTCGAAAACAATCTGAAAAAGTTTCTTATTGACACTTCAATTCTGTAACAGAATTTCTATTTCAATTGGTAAAAGTTGATGGACAGGAATTACTAGCTCATATCTGTAAATTTTATAGTTATAAATGATTACCATGTAGCCATCCTTACAAATTAATTTGCGATGTGTATTTGAAATGACTCATCACACATCATTACTACTTGTTGTACTAAATCATCCATGAAACATGAATTTAGCTTACTTACTAATGTGTTCAAAAGTTCAGTTGTGTTCACAAAATCCCTTCTGAATTTACTATAGTTGTTGCTCAAAGTGACGAACGACTGCATCTGCTTGTCAAATGAGCTGACTTAACCTATTAAAAGCATCCTCCAATCGTCTCACACGTTCTGGTACAACCGTTGAATGCACTATTCAGTCATCCAAATATATCATGTATGGACCTCAGACTTTAACCCTCCTAAAACTCTGTACAATAACCGGTGAAAAGTAGCAAGAGCGTTTTCCAAACCGAATGACATTCGCTTATGTTGATAACATCCGCATGATGCGGGAAACGCTGTCTTTGGCCTATGCTCAAGTGCTACTTCCAACTGATGATAAATTTGGTGTGCCACTGCAGTAAAGTAATGACACTTATCCAAAACCTCCGTAAAATTAGCGTTTGGATAAACATCCACAATCTCAGGAAACATGTATTCCTCGGTTCCGTCCAATGATTTCTTAGGGATGATTACAGCCTGTGTACTTCAGGGACTGTTACTTCATTCTTGATCCCATCTTGTAGTTGCTGTTCCATGAACTCCTCTATTAATGACTGTAAATGTCTCGCTGTACGAACTGTTTGCTGTAAATTGGTGTACTACTCCTAATGTAAAGAGTTCTGAGTTACTAGAGTCGCTGGCAACATCTCATCTCTACAAAACAAGTCGATAAATTTCAATAATACTTTTTCCACGCTTGTACGTTCACTGTCCTACAAGTGACACAGCTTCTTGCGTAATGCTTGCTTACGACTCCTATCCAAACCCAACCTATCGCTGTATTCTTCTTCTTGTATTGTACTGTCTTCTTGTATCAATCTTGACAGATTAAGTCCACCTCATCCAAAATTATCTACGCTAACTGAAACCCTTATACTATCCATAAACGTTACTCAGTGTGCCACGCTTCTGCCAACAAAACAGTGTCGAACATCTGAGCCAGATCGCTGGTAGATCATCAGCGATCGGCTTGTTGTCTATGGCGGGTCCCCGGGCATGGGCGTCTTTGCGTTTCGGCTGGGGCACGCGGGACGGTTAGAGGCAGTCGGTTTGGGTCGGCCGGTGAGACTGGTGCAGTTGTGGGTCGGCGTAGGCAGATGTGTGATGTCTGTTACGCTAGGGCTGTTCGCTAATGGCGAAACTCCTGCGGCGGTTACTGGTTGCCTGGAAGGCATGTCATATGAACTGTGCCAAGCCTCGCAGTGCGAGGGGAGTCCGGAGTTGGTGTTGGCCTAGGTTGTACAAATTGAGGTGCCTGTGTGAGAAGCATGGCGTTTCCTGTTGGTTGCTTCGTCCTTCTGGCAGCCACCGTAAGCGAATGTACAGCCGGAATGTCTACAGTTTGTGGTGAGCATAGTGTGAACAAGTTCTCGTAGGATGTGCTCCCAGCCTGATCCTTAGCCTGTGTTATTTGAGGGTGCCGACCCGTTGTCAGTTACTGCTTCCAGGTGACCTGTAAGATTTCAAAGCAAAGCTGTGTTTTTGTGGCATTCTGTGTTTCTGGCTCAGCCTCCGCCTAGAAAGGGGAAATGCGTGTGCCTTAATTGAAAGGGGTGTTCGATTGAACACCTTTTGTAATTCCTTAATGCTGTAATTTAACCATACAAAAAAAGTTGTTCTTTCAGAATAAACGCGTTTCTTTGGGACACTGCAGTTCAAACAGAAATGCATTCACGACAGATTGGAATCTATACGAATTTCACCGCGTGCCCTTTGGTTTAGCGACCGGAGCCGCGGTTCTCTCTAGGCTTCTTGAGACGTTTTGGGAGACGTAAGGTTCAACTGGCTCTGAGCACTATGAGACTTAACTTCTACGGTCATCAGTCCCCTAGAACGTAGAATTACTTAAACCTAACTAACTTAAGGATTTCACACACATCCATGCCCGAGGCAGGATTCGAACCTGCGGCCGTAGTGGCCGCGCGGTTACAGACTGTAGCACCTAGAACCGCTCGACCACCCCAGCCGGCCAACCTGATAGACTCCACTTGTTGCGGTTGGTCACATCGACCCTGGGAGCAGCAACAGCGAGATCTCAAACAGTGGAGATTTCAGTACTGGACACGGGTCACCCAACTTCAAATGTCCTGGGTTCGGTCGTCGGCTACACCGCCTCGGTCTGACAGTGCCTGCACGCCACCAGCTGTCCCGGCCCGCCATAGCGCTGCGGACCTCCTCGCTGTTCCGTTTGAAACCGAACTGATGTCCGTTCGCCACCCTTACCAAATCCAGTACGCAGACAGCATTAAAATAACTGCTCATTCAAAACGACAAGATACACACGGCCCCTGTAGAACAATTCCATCAGCAACTCACAACACTAAAACCAGTCACTGTGAAACAGGACGGACGAATTATAAGTCGGCACAAACACCGATAAGCCAGACGCCTTCGGAAGACCAAATGCACGTTGTCCGCTGCGACGACCGACAGAACGACCAACCAACGGTCGTCTCAGCTCAAGTCATGCTCGGGAAAGATACCAGTATAAATTGTGGACTGACAACTTATTGCCATGAGGTCACTTCGGTGGGCGGACACACACACACACACACACACACACACACACACACACACAAACACTAGTGAAAGTGGCACTACTCGAATATCACGGTCCATTCAACTAAAAGTCGCTGAGTCCGGTCCTTGACGTGGTCGTGCACTCCCGCGACCACATCCTTTCGTGGACAGTGCGTGTGTGCCGCCAGCTGTCGGGCGAGTACTGGCTGTCCGGACCTCACTACTGCTCCGTCCCAACTCACTAGCTCGACCCTCGACCACCCAGAAATACTAGAGGCTGCTCTAAAGATGGTACCACAGTACGCGCCATCGACAAGCGCTGTTGCTGCCACTCACGGACAGACAAAGCAAGCAAACGTAGTGGCGCCAGTGAACACACTAAGAAAACGAGACAACAGTATCGCTATTACAAAATGTCAAGCTATGAACGGCATCAACGTGAGACCCACGCTCATGGACCTTATATCGTGGTGGCCCTGTCACCTCCTGTTTACCTGGTCCAGACTGATAACCTACACATGTGCCCACGTGTCTACTAGAAACCTCTGTTACACATGGCCAACAAGTCCACTGAGAAGCTTTCCGTCTGTGCAATAACTTCTCCAGTGTTACGACCTATCTGGACTAGTTTCTGACAGTCGAACCGTTGCGTTTCATTGTAACAGCTGCTGCTCCCAAAGGTGCTTCCTGTTCTTCTCGTCTGATATATAGATGCTTGGTGGTCCAATGCTTGGTTGTCCACTTCCCCACAAGAGTAACATTCTGGATGTTGACACCGTTTCTGCATATGACGCTTGCGTCCACGCCCACAGCAACTGACCTCAGAAGCGAATAAATGGTGATCTCCCTCTTGCTTCAGCAAAATATATTTCCTCCAATTGCGCCTTAAATCTAAGATATGCCGCCTCCTGCAGTAACATTTTGTTCGCCTCCGCATTGTGGATAGGCACGTAGATCTGAGCATCGGCTTTGCCAGTCCTGTCAGAATGTGCTTCTATTGACTCACTGCAGTTCAGACTACTGAGTTCTCGCAAAAAATTTTGTATGGTATTTTGCTTTTGGTAAGGCTGAAGTAGTACAGCAGCCAACTGCTGAAACGACTGTGCTTTACCTACGGTCTTGAAATGTTTCTCTTTGAATAATTAATAAAACATGCCCCAAACGTTTAATTCCGGCTGAATTTAAGGAGACTAAAATCATTCATGATCAAAAAAAAAAATTATAGGAACAAAGATTTAAATAATTTTCCTCCAATTTCACTGCTGAATTCTGATTATAGATTAATAGCTAGAATAGTAAACAAGACAATTTCATGCCTTACAGATAAAATTATTAGTAAACGTCAGAACTGAGCGCAAGACAGAACCATTTCTCAGAATCTAGCAGAATACAGAGATATAATTGCAATAATTTCTGTAACAAACGTAAAAAGTGCTTTATTATTTTTTAGGATTTTATAAAGCCTTCGATGTAGTGAATCATGAATATCTTCTACAGACGTTGAAGAATATAGTATTCAAAGATAAGGTCATACAGTTGATAAAGAACATAGCAACTGGAATAAGTGTAAAAACAACTGTGAATTGCCAACAAGCCCGGCCGATACAAATAAAACGAGGTGTTCTTCAAGGAAGTCCTCTGTCCATGTCGCTTTTCGCCATTGCACTGGAACGTTTCCTCCGAAATGTCCATGCTAGATTAAAAGGCTTAACATTATCAGTAAATAAAACAGCTATGAGAGCCTATGCTGACGATATAGGGTTCATTATAATGGATAAGGAAGAGGTAACGACGCTAGCAGTAGTGACTGATGCTTACTGTAGAGTATCTGGAGCCAATGCAAAGGAAAGAAAAAGTAAGATGTTAAATCGCGAAGGTATCGATAATATCAGCATCGAGTGGGCAAAATTTGTCCGACAACATAAAACACTTGGGACCATCCTGACAGCATGCCCCATGAAAATGACGGCTTTAAATCGAAAAGTTGCAGCAGATAAAGTGCACGGAGCCATTAAAGAGAATTTAACTCCATCTATGATCCAAGTTCAAACAACAATGCATATCAATTCATGCATCCTTGATAAAACTTATTATATTGCCCAGTTATTTCCAATACCGAGAACGATAGCTAGGAGAATAATGTACAAAATCACAAACATTTTGTGGAAAGTTGAAGTGTTCAGAGAATCTGCTAAAGTGGTCACTTCAGAGTCTAAAATTGGTTGACTAGGATTAACTTATATAACGCCTTTTATGAAAAGGCAAGTTAATGTAATAATGTAATCCAATAATGTAATAAGAGAGTCGCTAGAAAGCATAACCAGCCAACATTTCGAGATCATAAACCTCGGAGCCTGCCTCCCCCGACTGACGAGCGGAATGTCAACGGAAGTTTGCAGCATGTGAGGGTTTTCTATGTTGAGTTCATTGATGTAAGTGCAGAAGTGACACAGTCATGACACTCAGCATCAAGAGCCATAATGCAGTAACGAAAAAAAGCGTAGGAAGGAACAAAATAGAACGACAGTTTCCATACAATGATTGGACTGAGATTTGGAAAAACATTAGTTCTAATGTGCTCACGTCTAATATAATAACGTCATGGTGCAAGACAGTTAACAATGTAATTAGCACCAATGAAAGATTGTACGCATTCGGACCCTGTGAAACAAATTTAGGTCAACAATTCCATCTAGTTGACACAATAATTCGTAGATATTTTGCAGTGAACACATAGTTCGTAGTGGAGCGATCACTCTGTTGACAAAGTAATTCAAAAGCCAAGATCGCTTAAATACTGTTTACTGCATAACCGGTTTCAACACACGCAAAGTGCCATCATCAGATCTGTGAAGATATAACATGTCACGTTTGAGGGAGGGATTACATGAGTTACACTACATACATTACTATTAGTACAGTATCACATACCTGAATGTAGCTTAACATTTATAATCCATCTAAAGGAAAGGCATTATCCATATTAGCGCCTTACAAAACTCCATATGGCGCCAATATGGATAATACATTTGCTTCAGATGTTTTTACTCTGTAATTGACGTACTTTGTAGTTTGTGTAGTATACATAGCATTTATAGGATGTACAGTTAGTGTATGCTAAAGTGTTCTTTGCAAGGGTATTTGATTAGCAGTAATAGTAAAGTTGTAGTAGTAATGAGTGGTTATACCATAGGACTGTGTGAGCACTGCTTCGACGGCGCTATCTAGAGCCCAGTTGTGAATCACTAGAATCGAAGCAGGTAAACCGGCGCGGAATAAGGCAGTGTGATGCCGACCGTTGTTAGTCGAGCAGCGGTCATGTACCAAATAGTTTTATGTTGTGACTTCGGTTTTACATAACTGATGGAAAAGAATGACAATGAGAGCAGCTTTTTTTTTCTTGTGACAATCATTTTATGTCAGCTGGTCTGCCTCAGGTTTCGATATAACCAAATGGTTTATAAACGTTAAGCTACATTCAGGTGTGTGGTACTGTTCTAATAGTAATGTATATAGTGTAACTCATGTAAGCCCCCCCTCAAACCTGATCTCCACAGATCCGATGATGGCGCCTTCAGTGTGTTGAAACCGGTTATCCAGTAAACAGTATTTAAGCGATCTTGGCTTTTGAATAATTTTTAAATTCGTAGATACACTTGCAGCGGTCACATTAATAGTTCGAAGTGGATCCAAGAGCAAATAGCTCAGATTACAAGGACATACTCTGAAAGTATATTGCTCTCATTGATACACCGGCCTGAAGCACGCTTTTTCCCAGAGGCAAAAAATAACAATGTGTACTGGTTGCTGGGAAATTTTGTTAATTACGTCATTAAAAAACTAAGATCCGACAGCACCATAAATTTCAAGGTACCCATGCTGTGTGAATACCACAACATTAGAAGGTATTCGAATCACAAGAATAAGTTCGGTAATATGTTAAAAATTATATTTGATAGAATGGGCATTGGTTAATATAAAAACGAAGACTGTGTTGATAGTGATGTATTGTACTTACATTAAGGATATTATTTAAATTTTTAGTGTAAACTTTTGGTTTCTATTTTTTCTACTTCAGAAAGTAGTTTTTGAAATTTTGTAAGATAATGTACATACTTTATGTGACAGTCAGATTGTTTGTCTAATAGTGTCAAAACACAGAACAATATAGCTGCATTAATGGTTTACGGTATTAATGTAAAAATTGACAGTTTTTATGGCAATGTCTTTATCGATTGGTTAAAAACATAATATTGTATCTAATATAATGCAATATTCATTTGCTGGCTAATTGCCCTGTTCATTTTTGCACTGTCATGTGTAAGTCAGTTTTCCAGTGAAAGATCTATTACATAGGTCTGATCACTTCAGAAAATTACCATTCCATTCATGTGCAGAAAGTGTAGTTTGGAAGGCTAGACACTTTTAGAACGTCTCTTCTCCGACATTCTCAGGTATTTAAGAGATTGCATAATACGATTATTAAATTGATTTTATGTGCGATGGCTATAAATATTCCATATTCTGTGCAATTTTTAGTGACTTCCATATAATCGTGTGAAATTCTCATAGCTAATCTGACTGAGCTGAGAAGGTTAAAGTTGAGTTTCTTCCCTTGACATGTCTCTCACGGAGACGAATTCCTCTTGTACATTAATATATTAAAAGTATCCCAAAAAACTTGCTGAAATCCTTCAGTGCTATTTATGCTTGTGTAAAGATTAGAGCACATGTAATTCAAAGTGCAGTTTTTTATTTATTCACGTATGAAGGAGTCTGAATGACTTTAAAAACTTTTCTTGGTATTCAAATTAATTCTTTCTGGTAATTTAGTCAGTAACACAAACTTCTGTTTATTTCTTTAACATCAGTATAACTGCAATGATCAAACGGTTTTTGTTTAAATGATTTCCTATATAAATGTTTGCATGGTTAGTGCATGTAATTACTATATATTTGGAATGTGTAACATTGTTCCTTTAAGAAATGTTTTAAAAAAATAAGTTGCTAGAGGTGCTGCCTCTGGATCACGGGGACCCGAGTTCGATTCCCGGCCTGGTTGGGGATTTTCTCTTCCCGGGGACTGGGTGTTTGTGTTGTCCCTCTTATTTCATCATCATTTTTGAACGTGTCTGAAATTGGACTCTATAAAGATTGGGACACTGTACGGGCGCTGATGACTGCGCAGTTGAGCGTCCACAAACGCGAGACGGGGCAAGGACTAAGTGTGACTGTGCCTATTCGCAGTTAACTCTTTATCTTATTTTTGTAGATTTCAGCTCCAGTAAAAATTAACGTCTTGCTTTCATGGTTCATTGCTCGTTGAACGGTATATGGAATTTTTCTTGCTAATTTTGGAACATTATGAACAGTTCCACTTATCCACCCATGCTAGCTATTGTCCTCTTCCCCCTTTTCGAACACATGGCGTGTGATATATCTTCTCAGTTCAGCCTGATTTAGTAAGTTGTTGATCTCACAAGAATAGCATAATAGAACAGCTTTCTGAAACTTCTCTAATTTCGATTTCAGTTCATTACCTAGTTCCCACGTGTCTTCGTTGTCTCAGCATGTGTTAAGAACGGATCTCAAAGCCTTACCTTCGCAGATCGTGTCTCACGGTAATATATCCTGTCCAATTTGTTTAGCTATTCTGAATTTTACCACTCATATTATGTGGTGCTACAGAAGAATGCTGAAGATTAGATGGGTAGACCACATAACTAATGAGGAAGTATTGAATAGGATTGGGGAGTAGAGAAGTTTGTGGCACAACTTGACCAGATGAAGGGATCGGTTGGTAGGATATGTTCTGAGGCATCAAGGGCTCACCAATTTAGTATTGGAGGGCAGCGTGGAGGGTAAAAATCGTAAGGCAGACCAAGAGATGAATACACTAAGCAGAATCAGAAGGATGTAGGTTGCAGTAGGTACTGGGGGATGAAGAGGCTTGCACAGGATAGAGTAGCATGGAGAGCTGCATCAAACCAGTATCAGGACTGAAGACCACAACAACAACAACATTATGCAGGATATTTGTTCATGACGACCACGTGGTCGTGCATTGTGAGAAACGTTACATGTCACAATTACTGTTTCTTGGGGTTAAAGTTCCAAATTAGTATCAGAACATCTTCTATGGTACAACTATTAACAGTTCTTTCTTACCGATGAATTCTTGTTGACTTGCTTCGTGCACTCAAGCCAAGGGGACGACCGTTTGCCAACCCCGTGCATACTGATGGAGTTTTTCTTTATTCTTATATTTGTCCCGAATCTCTATTGTATTTGTACATGTGCGTGAATGTCGCCATTGAAAGATTCCTCTGACCGTGACCTCATTAATAATTAATGACTAATCTCGACAGGGTCTCCAACATGCAGTTTTTATTTTGTAACCCAGCCGAGAGAAATATTAAGAAAAGCAGCCATCACCCATTCGTTAGATGTTTAGTTTACTAGTTTGTTCAGTTGTGTCTTTAATAAAAGTGATATTCTTACCAAAGCAAGTGCTTACATATACTCTCACAAATTTTCATTTTTATGTCCTACTGCTTTTCGTTGTGCAAGAGGTAAATAAGGCGAAGTTACTTATTTAATATTTATTCAACTATCTAAAATGTGCAGATCCTACAAGACAGTTCTTTTAAATGTCAAAGGTTTTTCTTTCCTGTACAATGAAGAGCCAGAGAAACTGGTACACCTGCTTAATATCCCGTAGGGCCCCCGTGAGCACGCAGCACTGCCACAACATGACGTGACATGGACTCGACTAATGTCTGAAGTAGCGCTGGACGTAAATGACACCATGAGTGCTGCAAGGCTTCCTATAAATCAGCAACAGTAAGAGGGCATGGAGATCTCTTCTGAACAAGACGTTGCAAGACATCCCAGATATGCACAAATATGTTCACGCCTGGGGAGTATGGTGACAGCGGAAGTGTTTAAACTCATAAAAATATTTCTGTAGCTACTCTGTAGCAATTCTGGACGTGTGGGGTGTCATATTGTGCTGCTGGAATTGCCCAAGTTTGTCGGGTTTCACAATGGACATGGAGGGATGCAGGCGATCAGACAGGATGCTTACGTACGTGTCACCTGTCAGACTTGTGTCTAGACTTACCAGCGGTTCCATATCACTCCAACTGCATACGCCCTACACCATTACAGAGCTTAGAGCTGTTATATTCTTTTAGAAATTCTCTGTCATCATAGCACACTTTGTAAATCATTATTCACATTGCACCATGAGATACGCAACAGTTTGATTATTGTTAGGAAATTTCATTTTGAGATAGAAATCTAGATTAGCTACTGCCTACTTGCCGTTTGCTGTTGTGCTTTCAAGAAATCTGCAACAGTGTTGTCACAAAATGCGAGGTAGTTGGAAATTTTGATTAGGAGCATGTTGTTTCACTACAGTTGCACATTTAGTGTAAAGAGAGATTGTATTCAAACGAGTTATGATTCAGTTCAAATTATGTTATGTTTTGTGATAGGATAGCAAGCGAGTTTAACTTGGGTAACACATTGTAAGGACATTGTTTTGGTAATACGTACATTATTTTTTTGGTAATACGTACATTATTTTTTGTAGAATGGCAGGTAAAGTAAGGATAAATTTCATACAGAAACAAAAATATAGTGGGAAGGCTACTCATTTATTCAAATTGCTAAGCAGCTGTGAAATATCTATCGGACTCTGCATCGAGATCAAAGGTCTTTACAGAATGCAATGAAGACCTTCGGGGACTAGGGGAAAGCAATAGAGCAAACTTGCTGTGGGTCCTTGAACATTCAGGACTTAGTGGCAATGAACAAGCTAACAGAATGGCCAGGAGAGGGGAGATTGGACCTGTACTTGCATAATCTAAAATGGTTCAAATTGCTCTGAGCACTATGGGACTTAAATTCTGAGGTCATCAGTTCCCTAGGAACTCAGAAATACGTAAACCTAACTAACCTAAGGACAGCACACATATCCATGCCCAAGGCAGGACACAGAGGAGAAAGCCGCTAAATGTGGACTACGTGATGAGGAAGACGTAACTGCAACCATTTCATTTAAACATTAAAGGCTTTTCTTTTATGTATTTCCAGATACCGACTCCGCACCCTCCAAGTTAACAGATACTTCATTAAAATGGACACCTTCAACAGGAGCACTGATCCCCAGATCCATCACGTACATATATCCTTCAAAATCATGTCTGAGTTATGCAGGCTCGGATCGATTGCGATAGCCATGTGGAATCTTTGATGGTTTTCCGTGTCAGGCATTTTGACAAGCACTTGGTGAGGCAATTGCAGATTCATAGGGAAAACTGAAACAGCAGCTGAGGGCGCGCGAGCGGCGGACCGCCTTTCAGTCCTGATATATTGAACTTTATCAGTCCGAGAGTGGTATTTTGGTCAAAACAAAGTTCTTGTATAGATCAGGTCTATATCTGCCGAGATAGAGTTTAGTATGTTTTAACTGAACACACTCACCTTTTTTTTTAATTTGAGAAAATTGCAACTTGATCTCTTTGCCCGTGACGATATTGTGTACCAAGGGGCTGATAGGGTTGAGCATCTCCATGTTCTCTCATGGACCCACAAAGCGAGAGACCAACTTAGAAAATATGGCTACGTTACCTAACCATGCCCACAAAACTTGGAAATGAAAACTTGAACACCAACCCTCACCCTGCATGCATGGCGACAGTTATTATAGCGCTGTGCCTATCTTCAGTGTGTGAACTCAGTATTTTTTCTGGCTCTCTTCAATTGTTGCTGTATGACCTCAGATGTGACTTTGTCCGGCGAAACATCGTTCACAGACAGTTAAGTAGACAGTGGTAAATTCAGAGGGTGAATCCAAGTCAAGGAGATGAGTGTTGCCTTTCGAGTCTCATGAAGACCCGAATTAAAGGCTGAGTTGAACCTCGGAGTAGAAAAATTCCATTAGTGCAAATTTCAAATTACTGTTCATTGTTTCGGCAGTCGAATGCCGAGGGCAGTATGGTAGTTTGGTGAACAGAAACACTTAAATTGACTGGACAAAAAGGCTCAGTCCTTTCACCAACCACTGTCTGAAGGTGGGTGAAAAGTGGAGAGTAGTCTAGACAATTGGCGAATGGTGAAGGCCGTGGGCAGTCGACTGCACGGAACCAACTATATACACCCGGTAATGGCGTCCCCGTAATCTAGCTATAGTGCCCTTGTGTGATAATCAAAACGTCCTCGGTTCCGGGCGTGACACCCGCAACGACTTAAGTTTTGATTAATAATGAATATTGGCGCCCGAAGGCTTCCAGGGTAAGAAGTTCCTCTCATTCTGCCAACGGCCTTGTTGAAGAGGGCGCAGGAGCGGACAGAGGTTCATCCCCCCACTCGTACTTGGGTTGGGAAACTGCCCCTAAAGGCGGAAGAATCAGCAATGGTCAATGGCCTGCGGATGCGAAAGGCCATGGAAACCACTACATCAAAACACATAACTAATATCCAGAGGATATGAAGCCTGTAACTGAAAACTTTTCATGATGATTTCTTCATTGGCAATAGATTCCGGAAGAGTCCCCCTCTCCGATCCCCTGAAGGGGACTGTCAACGGTAGGTGACCATGACAAAAAGACTGAATACTCAACTAAAGGATACAGGGGAAAAAGATTGAATAGTCAACTAAAGGATACAGGGGGAACAGATTGAATAGTCAACTATAGGGTAACGTTCTACGAGTCGGGGCGTGGAATGTCACAAACTTCTTCGTAGTAGGGAAGGAAGAAGGTCTAAAAAGAGAGATGTAAATGCTCCATCTAAATATAGTAAGGGTCAGTGGACTTATATGGAAATAAGTCAGGGATTTATGGTGAGATGAGTATAGGGCGATAACAATTATAGCAGAAAATGGTATAACTGGCTTAGGATTCGTTATAGATAGGAAGGTAAGGCAGAGTGTCTGTTACTGTGATAGGGTAGTTCTTATCAGAATCGACTGCAAACCAACACGGATAACGATAGTTCGGACATACATGCCAACGTCGCAAACTGAAGACGAAGAGATAGAGAAAGTGTATGAGGATATTGAAAGGGTAATACAATACATAAATGGAGATGAAAACGTAATAGTCATGAGGCACTGGAATGGAGTTGTTAGGGAAAGAGTAGAAGTATACGGGATAGTCAAAACAACCTTCACTGACAGTAAAAGCAAAGGTGGTAACATTACGAGTGCACTGGGAATTCCACTGTTAAATGCAGAGGACAGACCAGTTAGGTGGAAATAGTACACTGAAGTCATCTATTAGGGGGAAGATTTGTCTGATGTGATAAAAGAATAAACGGGAGTCGATTTAGAAGAGAAAGGTGATAAAGTACTAGAATCATAATTGATAAGAGCTTTGGAAGACGTAGGATCAAATAAGGCAGAAGGGATAGACCACATTCCATTAGAACTTCTAATATCGTTGGGGGACGTGGCACCAAAACAAACTATTCACGTTGTGTGTAGTAGAGTCTGGCAAGATAGCATCTGACTTTCGGAAAAATATCATCCACACAATTTCGAAGAGTGCAATAGCTGACAAGTGCGAGAATTATCGCACAATCAGCTTAACAGCTCATGCATCCATGTTGGTGACAAGAATAGAATACAGAAGAACGGATAAGAAAATTGGGGATGTACTAGATGACGATCAGTTTGGCTTTAGAAAAGTTAGAAACACCAGAGAGGCATTCTGAGACTGCGGTTGATAATGGAAACAAGGCTAAAGAAAAACCAACACATGTTCATATGATTTGTCGAGCTGGTATAAGACTTCGACAATATAAAATAATGCTGGTTGTTCGAAAGCCTGAGGACAATAGGGGTAAGCTATAGAGAAAGACGGGTAACATTTGAACAAAAGCATTTGAGATGGGGTTCTACAGACGAATGTTGAAAATTAGATGCACTGGTAAGGTAAGGAATGAAGAGGTTCTGCGCAGAATCGGTAAGGAAAGAAATATGTGGAAAACATTGACAAGCGTCCATAGTTACAGAGGGAGCTGTAGAGGGCAAAAACTGTAGAGGAAGACAGACATTCGAATATATTCAGCAAATAACTAAAGACGTAGGTATGTTAACTTATGGTTCGCCTGATGTGGAACGTTAACGCATTCGCAAGTTCCTCAAAACGTTCCAACAGTCACAAAACTTCTCCCACTTGTGGTAATTCATCTACCGCATTTCAACCCTGACGTAATAAAGTCTATATCGGCGGCTGGACATCTGGTCTAGCCGAAGACGTCGTTTTGGCCAATTTTGAGGTGATAGTACACTCCATAAATTTGCCTCATCCAACCTTGATGATACCTTGCGTTCCCTTCGCTATTAATTCATGAAGTATTTCGGTGAGCTTGTTAAAGTAAACTACGTTCTTGTCGCCTTAGCGTCGTGGTACTCCGGCCAGGTTCCCCTCAACTGTATCTCTGTACTGATGCACATTTCATTGGTGAAGATTTTTTTAAATAGATGCTGCTCTTTTCATTTAAATTATGACCAACTACTCATGAAACAATTCTGGAGATTGAAATTTTGTCGTGTCTGCTATTTAAAAGCAGTGCAGTTTACCTTAAGGGGAGCTACCCTTTTAATTGAAATAATTCCGTGCAAGCTTTACTGCATCTTTTTTGGGCATTTAAAGTTAGTCTGGTCTGCCAATAAAAATATGGAGATTCACTTTAATAAAAGCTATTATTTTCTGGGTGGTCAATAAGGGCATTCATACAAAAAAATAAATTTGGAGTATTGAAGCCCTTCCTTCTCGCCATTTACTGTAATTCTGGTGTTACCGTAATTATGGTTTTACAGAGGACTGTACAGCCCATTATAATTCTGAGTTGCGCCTACAGATAGTTTGCTTACTATCATGAGTAATATTGGGCAGATGTTTTTACCAACTTATGTTGGGTTGCATTGTCTCCACACAAACGATGTCTGAATTGTATTCATACAGCTTCGTCTTATTCTAAACTTACGTCGCCAACGGGCGTAACTTATTTGTTTTGTGTTTACTACTAGTTTGCGGTGAATTTTAATAGCATTATTTAAATTTTATATCCAAAGTCAATCTAACGAATTTCGAAACCCTAAAGAAAGGGGAATTTTCGGTCATTGTCAAAGTTTTACAAACAAAAGACGGTTTTAGGTAATATGGGAAATTTTTCTTGTAAAAACTTGGCAAAAGTTTTTTTTTTTTTTTTTTTAGAAAAAATAGGGGCAAATGAATTTGTGTTAAGGTTCTATTGAATAAAATAGCGTTTGTGTTGTCAACGGCGAATGCTCTTCGTTGTTGTCTGGCCCAGTTGTAAGATGCAACAGCGTATTAGGGTGGTTGAAGGGTCTGCAAGACATCGTAACATCCATGCTGTGCAAACAGTAAAGTTGTGCAGTTGAGAATAATGATAAGTCCGGTGGCCTCGGGATACTTATAATATATTAATATTTTTTGTCTGTACATGCTTCGCATATACTTTTTGTTTATTTATTAATTCAGCTAATTAGACTAATTAAATTTCGCCACTTAGTGCAGTACTGTTACTTATGTGGCTGTAGGAACACTTCTGCGTACGTCAACTCTTCTAGTGTTCAGTGTATGGTATGTGTGAATATTATCCTTCCTAAATGTTCAGTAGGCCGCTACTGAGTGCACCCCTTGCGGCATTCCTAGTTACTACGTGTAATGGATTCATTTTTGCCTTTACGATAAATGAATGTGAATGGACAGAATTAAGTGTGTGTGTCACTAGTCTTGAGTAACACTGGAAGCTCCGCTCGACACTTCCAAATCAGAAACTACATTTACTAATGATTGATTAAAAAATGTGACTCTTTAACCCCTAGGCACCATGTAATATCAGAAACTATCATCAGTTCCTTGTAGGACATATTAATTTTATTGACGTGTAGAGCAAATTACTGAGTTGAGAGGAGAGCAATGGAGTTTTAAGTGAATCGTTGCCCGCTTTAGTTCCTCGCACGTTTCAATCGATGTTCACTTTGATCGTCCTCTGTTTCCACTTCTCTTCTGTCGTAGGCGTTCGAGCGAATGACACACTTTCACTCACAGCTGTATTGTAATGTTATATGGCTATTTAAATTCCTTTAGGTCAGGAAGAAAGGCATTTATGTAAAAATACAACAGCACTTAACATCAATGCAGACAGGTAAAATGGACTAGATGTATAATTTGTTTGACAGTTGGTCGTGAACCAGTGAACTGACTATTATTTGTCATTTGCATGATGAAGAAGAAAATTGTGTGTACTGATAGTTACGGTAGTCTCTGTATAATATGGCTGTGGCAGATGGATACCTAAAAAGATAACGTTCTCAAATATTTGTCTAAATGCAGTCACACATATAAAGAGAGAGAAATAATCGTACACCTTTGAAAGAAATCATTAATTTTATTTTATTGTTTGTTTAAATGGAGTTCAGTGGCATTTAAGTTTAATTAACATTCTTTTACAAGGGTACTTTTAAAGTCAGAGGTCGAAGATATTTTATTAATTCATTTAATAATTCATTCACTTTAAATATCTGTGAGTAGGTGTCCCCATTCACTTTTCAGACAAACAAAAGATTTAGTCCTCATTATCTCCGCCCGAACCACCAGCACTGTCTCTGATGACGAGGCATCAGTGGGATGTCCTTCTGAGCCACTGTACCTATTTTCACATGAATATATTCATTGGCTAGTGAGCCGGTATACTCGTCCACTTTGCACACAGGCAAGAGTCCCAGCCCTGACATTCTCCTTCCAGCGCCACTATCACCTTCTACAACAATGAGGCATTGATGATATGCCCTTCTCATTCACTGTTCTAAGTTCATCATCAATATGTTCACTGGCTAGTAGAAAAGCTGATGTCACCACCCAATTTGCAGTCACCAAGAGTCTTAGCCGTGACATTCTCTGGCCAGTACGTCTAACACGTCCCCAACATTGAGGCATTCTTGGGACATCCACTGTAATCAGTTCCTCACGAACATGTCTATTGGTTAGTGAGTCATTATCCCTGTCCGATTTGTACACGAACAACAGATTTGCACTGATGTTTTTCACCCAGCACCTCCAACACCCTCTCTGACGACGAGGGACTGGTGAGACGTCCTCGTCATGAATACGTTTAGTGGGTAGCGAGGCGGTGTGCCCGACCACCGTGAGGGCTCACGATGGTCTTCGCCCCGACTCTCTCCGCCCAGCACCTCCGACACCCTCTCCGGCGGCGAGGGATCGGCGGGATGTCCTCGTCACACTCCACCACAGGCGGCTCGTGGATCTCGGCAGTCGTCACAATCATCCAGCCATCGTTCACCTGCACACAAAAGCAATTCTTCCCTTTAAAATAAATGAGACTTTCTTTGTGCCACAACAATAGCAATAATTCTACAAGATGAGTCGTATGGACAAAGCGTGTATTAAGAGAGAACAACTTTCTATTTTTGTATGTGATCGATAGAAAGGGAAGAGTTTTTATACATAATCATTAACGGTGACAAGGATCATATTTGTTATCTTCCAGGATGAACCAAAATTGAGCCACTTTATATTGGTCTCAGAAAAGGGTATGTTGTATTTAATCAACTCATCACTTAGTAGCGAGTTATCAATGAGGTTGTGTCTTTAGCGCCGCCTTACCTTCCCGATGACTTTGCCGCAGGCTACATCAATGGCAGCAGGCCGGGACTTCTCCGCCTGCGCTGCCAGCAGAACCAACTCGTCCACGTCTGAGCGCAGCCGCCAACGCGCAGCGCTCATCCTCTGTGGGAGATTTGTTTGTTACAAGCACGTTTACACGAAGCCACAAAAGAAAAGTTGTTAATCTGTGATTGTCTATTTGTAACTTCGAGTAACTAAGATAGATTAACTAAATGCAGAAAGCATTACAGTAATCAGAGATGTAAAGATGTTATCTAGGTAAACGTGGGTGCACCTAAGAGTCATAACTGTTTTTCCAATAAATCTCGGTGTTCCTCACCTCTGGCTTTCCAATCAAATCGACGTCTATCAGGTCTCCGTAGAAGTCTTCCTCTGCCTCCCTCCCAGACCGGAAGCAGAACACGCCCAAAAGCCTTCGGAACATCTGCGAAGAAGAAAAATAGATATCACGTGACGTACTGACCAGACAGAATTACAGCGTGTCCATTATGGACTCCTGGACAGTTTAAAAGATTGCAATGGGAACAGGGCCAGTGTCCTACGAAGATTTCTTACTAATGAGTATGCACATATGGAGACAACACCACCAGAAACGTCGATATCTCTCATACTGTAGGATTTTAACGAAATTCAAATATCTGCTCACGAATAATTTGCAAATTCTGATCAAAGTAACGGTATAGATAATAGAATAATACATGTAAACCCAACATATTCTAAGAACCAAATCTATGATTCAAGCCTAGTCTCGTTGTGGGGAAGTACAGTGCCAATTAAAACAGGCACACAGTTTTCGAAAATGTGTTGTGTTACGTTATGTAAAGAGTGAGGAGCTTCAGTGTACATTTCGGAACAATGTACGAACAGTACACATGATATCATCCGATAGAACTTAGTATTATAGGTTACCCGCGTGGTACGTTGTTCTTTTTCTTTTCCGTTTCTTTCTCTGTTCTTCAAGTCAACTGACACCACAAGGACAAACAATAGTTCTCACTAGTTACTGTTGCCCGACTTATTTGCTCTCTGTGCAAATTTTCTCACATTCTTTGCCATCCTATTTTAAAGCCACTCCTACATGTAAAAAGGTACCATTAATTTGCCCATAAATGGCACCAAAAGAGTGCGAGATACTTGTGGCAAATGGCCAAATGTCCAGCATGTAGCGGATACCTTGTACTTCGGACAAGAAGGAAGAGTTCAGTGATTTAGCATTGAGTTATTTGCGCTTTATGTGGCTGTAAATGAGTTAAAATTACCGTTCAGCTACTTCCAGTGATTTTTTTAAGTTGTTCTAAAGCCATTTGCTGAGGAGAAAGATGAAATGGCGCACGTGAAAAGAAAATGTCGACTTGCTGCCACGTCGTTGTCCAGCTCGGCCGCTGTCGATGTTGTATACTCGGTTTCCCTTTGTGATGTCAATACTTGAAAATATAGACTTGAGTTCCAATAAACTCTAAAAATTCTCATAACCAGACGGTAATCGTTTAAGACTGTAAGCGACGGTTGCTCACTAGTAACAGAGTTGCTCAACTTTGTTCCTTACTGAAGCTAGTAAAACCACCTTCATTTGGAGGTGGAGTAGCAGAGAGAGCAACAATATTAACATCTCATGCAGTCATTGTTTCGCTTGGGACAGAATGAAAAGTGTTGACGTTTAGAAGCAAGTGTCTTTCGATTACTCCATTCTCACTGAGAGGCCTGGTTCAATTAGTTACACGTGCAGTGCCTCAGACAGAATGCGTTGCTCACTTGGCAGTGAGGTGAAACTCATCACGTTCTCCTTGAAATTGCTTCACAGCGTATCTCGTTTTTAACGGTTTGTGTCCTTCGGAGATTCCATTGAATGATATTTGATTCACAGCTACTGCTACTGGAAAGCTCTCGAATGTAACACTCAGGCTCATAGGAACGCACTCGCAGATGCAACCAAATATACGGTGCTGATGTACGCAAAACTCGCAACGGCGCTTAAATGTCGAGCACGACAAGAAAAGAAGAAAGTGGGAAGAGAGAGAGATAGAGTAAATTATCCACCTTCATTTGCTGCAAACATAGAAGTAGCTACCTCTATTTGGAAAGGACACTCCCAGAGTAGAGTTGCAAGTACACAGTCTTCTGACTAATAAAATACAGCACGTTATACAGTTTTTTGAATATTCCACAGAAAATAAATTAGCACCCAATATCCGAAGGAAGTGTAGTGGGACGTCTAATAATCTGTTTCTACACACATGGTTTATCACGAGATATCTACGGGAATGCAATAAATTGGTTGACACCGAAAATGAACGTGAAATATACCACACGTTGTGATCTTACCAATTTTTATATCGACTGATAACTTTGACACATTCACAAGAGAAAGAAGTAAAAGATAATTATTTAAATAAAACTGAATTTTGAATACACCACATCATTGCAAAGGACTAAAAAGTGTAAAATAATTTCTCACAGTCCTATACATATCCTTATAAAGATAATGCTGCAAATTTGTGAGTGTGAACTTTTAGTATCCGTGGTAGTTATTGTAAAATTAAAAACGAAAAACGTGAATCACATGCAATATAGCTTCACGTTGGTCAGCAGGTGAATTATTCATGCATCAGTTATGTATTGCGTGTGCCCCAAGTTTTTCGTTTTAAATGTTTCAAGTATTTTCATAGACATTAAAAATTCACGATCACAACTTTCCAAGACACTCTACATGATGTTCGTAATCCGTATGGAGCCATGGGAAATCATTTTATAACTTTCAGTCAGATTTAAAACAGTGTTACATTAAAAAGTGATTTTTCCTCTCAGTAGTTGTTTTCTGTTACTTACTCTTCGGTGGGTGAAATTTTATCAGCTGATATCATACGTTTTGATGAGTTTACAACGGGGTCTGTGATATATTTCAGGATTAATTTAATTTATGTTCAGCTGACTCGAAAAATCTGGTGATTTCTCCTACGTTTATCTTAGGATGTTACCGTGTGGGAAAGAACATCTGACTTCACACGGAGTCTTACCACCTACCGTTCATTCCGCGGTCCATTCGCGACTGGATCAGAGAAAGGGGGAGATGGCAGTGGTGCATAAAATACACTCCGCCGCATACCAGGCAAGACAGTGAGTTAATATTGCATTGGCAGACATGTCTGAGCTACGCTGGAAGTTTCAAGACTCTAGGTCACCTTTAAGTTAATTTGGAATCAATTTCGAAATCTGCACCGAAGAGACTGACAGACAAGGAATCGAACTAACTGGAACGTGCTTGAAAGTAGCGCATTTATGGTGATGTGATGTTAAAGGTAAACCCTAAGAAACCATGAACCGAGTACAACTCAACATTCACATAATCAGTAAGTTGATAAATACGTCTCAAGTCAAGTGTGGAAGTGTAAAAACTAAACTCCATCCGAAGAGGCCGGAAGTCCCAAAGTTACCGACCCACCGCCGTGTCATCCTCAGCTGACAGGCGTCGCTGGAGGCGGATATGGAGGGTCATGTGGTCAGCACACCGCTCTCCCGGACGTATGTCAGTTTACGAGACCGAAGCCGCTTATTCTCAATCAAGTGTCTTATCAGTTTGCCTCACAAGGACTAACTGCACCACGCTTGCCAACAGCGCACGGCAGACCTGGTGGTCACCCATCCAAGTGCTAAACCAGCCCGACAGCACTTAACGTCGGGGTTCCGGCGGTAACCGGTGTTATTTGGTCCCTGGGAAGAAAATTTATCACCGAGGATGACGTTTCCTTTCTCTTACGCTCTGAATCAACTTGTAATTCATTCTTAATCTCTAAATTTCTGAGGCGATATATTCTGCTGCACACTATAACACTACGGACAATTCTTATTTATCCTGCTCAGATCCTTTTGTGTGGAAAATCAAGTAAGATTCATGGAACATAGTGAGTCCTGCCATGACTTTCTCAACTTCATCTTTCTCTCTTTCGTCGTTTGTTTTTGTTGCGCGTTTCTAGTTGTTCCACAGTTTGTGCTATAATTTAGGATGCTGGTATTAATTTTATTCGCTAAACCTCGTCATTCGATCATACGCGTATAGAAGAGTATTAAAACATTTTCTCTGTTGACCTTGATGCCGTAGCTGATACTGCGTTACCAAGCACTGAGTAGGTCATCCACGTAGAAACTGAAAAGAGGTGGAGACAGGTTACTTACTTGTCTAATTCTCTGTTTTCTTGTTACTTATTTAAACAAGTTCTTTATTCTGGATCATAATTTTTGTCTCTTTGTAACAGCTTCATAAGACTTGAAGCCATTTTTTGCATTACTGACTCATCACACGTCTATTGCCTTTCTCAACAGCATTTTCATAATCTATAAACATTATAGCGTCTCTAACATAAATTCTTTCCTCTTCTTTAACCGGTGCCTTACCCTAAAATATACTCTCATTACAGGATAGTTCTCTTATAAAGCAAAAAATGCTCATGCATCAATACTCGCTCTTAAATACAATAGTAAATAGCTAATGGTAAACGCGTCTTTGTGCACTATTTCTACTGGAACAAAACGTGATGTGCGCGAACAGACAATGAACATTATTTTACTTGCATGTGATTTGGTAGCAGTTGGAATTTTTTTATCCTCTCCGCTCTTACGTGGCATTGAGAAGGTTGTAGTGTTTTTTGTTTCCTTTGCTCGTTACCACTTGGCTACCGACATCCGACAGATGTTGGGTCATCTTCGCTTCGCTTCATTGACCACTCAGTTATGAACTTCACAACGAAACCTATGAGCTCGGAACACTGTAACTGCATTTGTACACAAAAGAAGCTACATAATCTAGATACACTGGCATACCCTTTGAAGGCGATCATATCCTCGTCTTCTTTATCGGAAGTTGAGCGACATGCTACACTTGCAAGGAGTATTAAACGTAAAATGAAGCAAAAAGTCTTAAGCTGTGTACTGCTGACATATTCATATCCAGGTATATGCCTTTTTGGGACAAGGCCCCTATTAGTTGAAAAAATCCTTAACTGCATTAGCGTTAGTGGGAAAGAGTGTAAGACCGAGGATGAAGTTTTCATCCTGCAACGAAATGTGTTTGAGAGAGAGAGAGATACAGATAGACAGCCAGCAAGCGACCTAATAAATCCATCGTCAAAAGTGGCGGTGTTTAGTGTAATGACTCGTGACATAGTAGAGTAGAGATAGAATGGGGAATCGGCTGGCCGCGCATGAGTTTGCAGACTAACGAAGTGGGAAGAGTTTGACCACATGCCTGGGGCCACCATTCCCTCACGTGTATACCATCCGCCCACACTCCTCCACCCTGTTACAGTACCAGAACGTAATTTATCCCTTTACATCGTTATATTGCACTTAGACGTGGGACATCCATTTAATATGTTCCTTTATCCACTTCGTTTAACAATAAACGTTAATTTCAGAACGCAAAATATTATTTTCAATAATCAACGATTTATCCAACCGCTGCAACGCTAAGAATATTTTGTCGCCAGAGAACTGAACAGGACAATTTTCTTAGGAAATTTAGTGCAGCTGGACTGAACACTGCATTGCACTTTTTCTCAAAGCAGTCCTTCTGTCTGGACCATTAGCATAATATTCAAGTCAGTCCCTCATACTACTACTCAAATTTAACAACTATAAGATTTTTTTTTCTTGATACGACCTATCTGATCTTCTTTGGCTGGGCTATGAACAATATACACAATCTTGATAATAAACAGAAGTTGTATGACGTAACATCATTCACTATGCTAATACGACGCGGAATAAAGTCGGCACATAACCAGTAAATCATCTCGAAAATGAAAATAAAAAGCTTCCTGATTTTCAGGAATATAAAGAACTCAGCAGGCTACATCAGTTACCGAAATCATGCCCACGATTTAGTGGCTTTGTAAGTTCTTTTGTCGGAAGACTGTTCTCGACAAGCCCTTGAGGTATTCAAATAATGAACTTCTCTCACAAATAAGAAGCTCTAGAGCACAAAGAACAGCACAACGAAAATCACCTAAGCACAGACAATATGTTTACGCAATACTATTCGCTATCGCAATGTTGCTACGCAACTGTCCACCAAATGTTGTGCGACATTTCATTGTTGACAAATTTGTCTGGGACCTAAGTGAAATAGCGACGATTACTTCCGACTGTAGCCAGACAGTTTACTAACCATACATGTAATATGTGACTGATCTGCCAAGCCCACAAATTCCCAGATCAACTGCAATTCAGAAGTGCATGTACTATAAATTATGAAATTTGTCACTTTCCCTGCTGACCATGTTAGTATCGGCTTTAAACTTCTACCCTAAAATTCTTTGTTGCCTATTAAGCGAGATAAAGGAATACCATATATTGAAAATATTAAATTTAAATTAACAACAGCCTCAGTTACAGTGCTACCTAGATTTACCTATGTTTCAGTTGGGATAACCCAACCTTCTTCAGAATAAATGGAACTACGATTTGTCCATAATGGACAACGTCAAAAACTAAATACTGTAAATAGTAATACATCGTCATATTGCAATAACTTATCTGGGAAACAGCTTCGGCCCAAATTCGCGATCGCAGTACGGCAGTAACGGATAAGTTGTTGCAATATGACGATGTATTACTATATTATAGTTTTTAGTTTTTGACGTTGTCCATTATGGACAAATGGTTGTTCCTTTTATTCTGAAGAAGGTTGGGTTATCTCAATTGAAACATAAGTAAATCTAGGTAAATATTGCAACTGCGACTGTTGTTAATTCAAAATTAATATTTATATAGTTGCTGACAGGGCCACGAAATGTTGAAAATATTGAAAATACCCCAAAATGAAGCTAATATGCTGGTAGAAGCCGCTAACTTTCCGATCACCTACGCGTTGGTGCCTAGAGAACTGTGTAATAATTTTGCTACAAAAAGAACCAGTTGACCTACACACATTATTTACATATTTCTTCGATGATTGCAACGTGTCTCTTTGGCCACAGGAGTACCTGAATTCATTTTTTCATGTACTGTGAAATGATGTGGCAACTACTTATGAATGTGAACATATCCGAAAATTCACTTCTTTACAAGTTTGAATAACATTGGGAAAGCAGTTGGGCGAAATATGTTTGCATCAGACACTTAACACGAAATTTTGACATTTATAAGCCGACGCCCTGAGTGTGTTTGTGGTTCGTTGCGATGTGCAAATGCCCCTTCCTTAAAGCCTGAATAAAATTAAGATGGAGTCCGAATAGGGCGAGCGTTGAAAGAGACTAAGAAATAATATGCGATTATTTCAAGAAGCAACTATAATTCTCAATGACGACACATCTAATACAATGACAGACGTGCAGAGGGTGCAGCTGCGTTTCGAAACAAAATCGAAATGCGTGTGCGGCAGAAAATATTGCGTCGCCTAAGAGCATTAAGATCATTGCTAAAGAAGATGTACACAGACGTTTGTATCTTTAGAACGTGAAATACTTTGTGATCATACGAAATTTTGCACACAATTCGTAGGTCAGTAGCGTATACCAAATATTCGGAAACCAGGGACAGAGTGGGACACATCGAGGTCACCGAAGCGCTTCCTAAAACAAATTCTAAGAAAATTATCCATACAATATTCTCCGTAGTTTCTACAAACATAAATATTTCACGAAAACCCTAATTACTTGAAAATTGTCAAAACATCTACAACAGGAACACGTTTTTGTGCATGGATTCTACTCGAACAAAATGTGATGTGCGCGAACAGACACAGAACATTATTTTCCTTAGCAGCAGGTGGATTTCATTTTACTCTGTCCAGCCCTCATGTTCCATTGTGAAGATTGCAATTTGTTTCGCTTTTCTTTTGTTGCTCGTAGGTGGTCAACTGCCGACGTCCAACCCATGTTTGGTCGCCTTCACTTCACGTCATTCACTACTCAAATACCAACTTCACAACACACTCTAAGAGCTACCTACACTGTGAATGTATCTTTGTACCAAAGAGGGCAGATAATGTAGATACACAGAGAGACCCTTTAAAGGAGAAAACATGCTCGTCCACTTTATCGGAACCTGTGCGACCCCTTAGAGTAGCATGCACAGTGAAATGTAAAATGAAGTCAGATTTTAATGCTGTTCACTGCTGACATATTCGAAACTAGGTATATGCCTTTAGGCGGCAAGGCCCCTTTTAGCTATGTAAATGTCTCGCTCTCATTGTGCAACGAACTGTCTGTAAGTGTATGAGGGTGAGAGAGAGAGAGTGAGAGAGACAGATAGAGAGCCAGAAAGCGACCTAATAAAACCGTGGTCAAAGCTGGCGGTTTATAGTGTAGCTTGTGGTGACAGAGTAGAAAGAGAGGGGAATCGCCTGGTAGCGCTTCAGTTTGCAGGCTAACAAAGAGGAAAGAGTTTGATCAAATACCAGCTAACTGCATTCCCTCACGTGTGTGCCATCCACACACCCACCACCACAATGCTACAGAGAACTGAATAGGACAATTTTCCCAACTAATTTAATATAGCTTACTGATTACAGGAGTACGTTTTTGCTTCAAGCAACCCATTCCGATTTATTTAAGAGAAGTAAAAAATTCATCTTTAACCCAAACCCCCCCCCCCCCCCCCCCCTCTTCCACAACACATCCCATCCCATCTCCCTCCCATACTTTTTAGCTCACATCTCACCGGTCTGTACTTTTAAGTATAATATTCATGTCAGTCCCTGCTACCACTAAGCACAAATTTTCAACAATATAAATTTTCACCCACATTTTTGGTCTTCGTTGACTATGGACCATATAAAGAACCTTGGCAATCTCCGGAACATGTAAGACATAAAAAGCCCTACGTTATGGTAACATCACACAGAATATAGCCGACACGTAGCCCCTAAACCCTCTTGATGGTGGACATATACACCTCTCGGAATTTGAAGGATATAAAGAGTTCGCCGGCCACGGTGGCCGAGCGGTTCTAGGAGCTTCAGTCCGGAACCGTGCGACTGCTACAGTCGTAGATTCGAATCCAGCCTCGGGCATGGATGTGAGTGATGTCCTTAGGTTAGTTAGGTTTAAGTAGTTCTAAGTTCTAGGGGACTGATGACCTCAGATGTTAAGTCCCATAGTGCTCAGAGCCATTTTTTTTATAAAGAGTTCAGCAGGGTTCAACAGTTACCAAAATCATGCCCACGAGTTTGTAAAACTGCTCTCATAGGCTGAAGCCCAAGTCGGACCACTGGAAAGGTTTCCTTTTCCCTTTTTCATTAAAATGTAGAGTGGCTGTTAAACATCCTAATCAAATCAAATACAAGCGATTTCATGCGTGTGCTAAAGCGCGCAGCAGCAGTAGTTGACAGTGACATTAACGGCAAAGAATGTTAGTGTGGATGAGAGATGACGGAGAGAAGATGTCGATGTTCACTTACGGTTCCGTACTGCGTCACACCCAACGCTGCCTTTGGAAGTTCTTCTGTTGGAAGACTGTTCTCGAAAAGCTGTTCAGATATTCAGTTAATGAGCTTTTCTCACCAAGAAGACACTCTAGAGCACAAAGAATAGCACTACGAAAATCACGCAAGCACAGACAATGTGTTTACGCAACACGATTCGCAATCGCAATGTTGCTACGCAACTGCCCTCCTGATGACGTGGGATATTTCATTGTTGACAAATTTCCCTGGTACCCAAGCTAAAGTGCGACTACCTCCTCTGCCAGTAAAATAGTACCGTACTAACTATACAAAATTAGTTACTGCAACGTTCATTCGCAGTATTATATTTTCCTCTTAAGTAAAATTTAATAATCATCTCTCTTTGAAAAGCCTCTAAATGAAGATGATGAGGTGATATAAGCTATTATAAACGAGAACAGCTGCAAAAATATGTGCGATGAATTGGGGTGGTAAGTTTTTCTTAATGGCACGTAGTCCACTATTGCTATAGTTTTATATTTCGCTGACTACAACACGTCGTTTTGGCTTACCTTACTGTTACGGTAGATCATTTTGTTATGAGCTGTGTAGTGGTGGTGAGGGCTACTTCTGGATGTGCACAAATTTGAAACGTCTACTTCTTTTGAAGCTAGGATAACAATTTCTAGTTCGACGAAATTTGTTTGCACCAGACACTTACCACAACATTTTTAGATTTGTTGGCCGACGCACTTAGTGTATCTGTGGTTCGTTGCGGTGTGTATATGCATCTTATTGATCTTGAAAAAAGTTTGTATAGTATCCGAATCATTCGGGCGTCAAAAGAGACTAAGAAAACGATGTAATGGTTTCAAGTGCCACTGTAGTTCCCCATGATGACAGTTTCAGGACGATGGAGAAGATTCTAAGAACAAATTCAAGTAGCGTGTAAAGTTCCGGTTCAAAACGGTTTCAAAAGTCGTATACAGTAGTAAATACTGAGTCCCGAATGAGAATTACCCTCTATAGTAGAGACCATGTACACACACACGATTGAGGGTTAGGAAAGCGAAACATTATGTAGTGGTATGAAGTGAGAGCATATGGCGCTGTGGTCACCACCGTCTGGCGGTTGCGTACGTTAACCACTGCTGCCATGTTGGTGGTATTAGGAAGGAGTAGGCTCTGCGTCAGCGCTGAGTACTACACGCTCATCTCCATACAGTACAAACATGACTTTTATTTATTTGTTTTTACTCATGTATCTGGTATTTTCCTGTAGTCTTTTATCTAAAACAACAGTAAACAAGATATTGTATGTGAATTGACATGAACATAGCACATAATGTTTTAACGTAATTTCAGATGTGTTAGTGTAACTAATCATTATAGTGTTTAAGTTGGAAAAATCTACATTGCATATCTGCATAAAATATTAATGGAAAGTCTGTATGGAATATGTAAGTTTGTAAATAATAAGTTTGACAACCAAATCTGTTTTCTAACCTTTTGCTTAAAACATGGTTCAAGTGGCTTTAAGCACTATGGGACTTAAGTGAGGTCATCAATCGCCTAGAACTTAGAACTACTTAAACCTAACTAATCTAAGGACATCACACATATCCATACCTGAGGCAGAATTCGAAACTACGACCGTAGCAGCAGCGCGGTTCCCGACTAAAGAGCCTAGAAACGCTCGGCCACGGTTGCCGGCTACCTTTTGGCCATTTGCCATATAGATAGAAACCGTATATTAGTTTGGAATCCAGAGGCACATGCTACTGGCCTATTGTGCTACGCTGCTTTGAGACATCAAATATTTTGTAATTTGTGATTCTTGACTACATTACCATACAACACTACGCTTCGCAGCACTATACTACGTTAATGCCACACTACATTTGACTACTCTAACCGGTGACAGAACCAAGCTTGATATTTCATTTGTCTGGATAGTTGACCCCTGGCAGACTGAGGCACAGCTCAGGTTTCACAGGGACCCTGCTACTGCCACCCAAGTTGTGCAGATTGCAAGGCGACTGTCAGGGACTAATCCCCGAGCCTCATTTCCCCTCACCTTGCGAAAGGTTGCTGTAGGTGGATGTTCTGCTATGGTGCAACTAATCGTCTTCAGGTGTGGCCTTTTCCTTGTTGTCTCTAGCCAATGTAGGCTTGCAGTTCATATGCTAATACACACATAAAAAAAGTTTTCCATCACCCCAGTTCCCAGAAATTCTGAAGAAACACGTTCGCTGTGGATTCCGCATCACAGATACAGTCCCTTTGACTGTTCAGAGATGTCACTAAACCCACCCAAAGGTGTAAACTGCCATGCATGAGCTGCTCCTATTAGACGAAGGGGTTCCGATAGCCGATCAGATCCAGTCACTCCACCAGGAAGGAGGTAAACAGCTCTTGTATTCTGTAGTTCGATCGTGCCTCGACGGTCAATACCGCGGTTTGATCGGGTCCACATTGTTACTTTGAGCCAGGAAGGGCTGTCAACAAGGGAAGTGTCCAGGCGTCTCGGAGTGAAACAAAAGGATGTTGTTCGGACATGGAGGAGATACAGAGGGACAGGAGCTGTCGATGACATGCCTCGCTCAGGTCACCCTAGGGCTACTACTGCACTGAAGGACCGCGATCTCCGGTTATGGTTCGGGGGAACCCTGACAGCCACGCCACCATGTTAAATAACGCTTTTCGTGGTGCCACAGGACGTCGCGTTAGAACTCAAACTGTGTGCAATAGGCTGCATGATGCACAACTTCACTCACGACGACCAACGCGAGGTCCATCTTTGCAACCACGACACCATGCAGCGCGGTACACATGGGCCCAACAACATGACGAATAGACCGCTCAAGACTGGCAAAATGTACACTTCAACGATGTGTGTCGCATATGTCTTCAACCTGAGAAACGTCGGAGACATGATTGGAGGCAACACGGTCAGGCTGAACGCCTTAGTCACACTGTCCAGCGGCTACAGCAGCGTGGGGGATCCCACCTGTTTTGAGGTGGATTATGTAGTGCCGACGGACGCCGTTAGTGGTCATGGAAGGCGACGGATCGGCTGAACGATACGTGAATGCCATCCTCCGACGGATAGTGCATGGACGACAAGTAGCGCAACCTTCGTGCACATCTTGTGAAAGACATTCTTCAGAATAAATAAATCGCTTGACTAGAGAGGTCACCATGTTCTCCAGACATGAACCCTATCCAACATGCCTGGGATGGACTGAAAAGGGCTGTTTATGGATAACGTGATCCATCACCACCCTGAGGGATCCATGCCAAATCGCCGTTGAGGAGTGCGACAACCTGACTCAACAGTGCGTTGATGAACTTGTGGATATTATGCAACGACAAATACAGGCATGCTTCAATGCAAGAGGATGTGCTACTGCATATTAGAGGTACCGTTATGTTCAGAAGTCTGGACCACCACCTCTGAACGTATCGCTGTATGGTGGTACAATATCCAATGCTTTTTTCTTTCGTGAGGAATAAAAGGGGGGAAAATAATGTTTAAGTTGATTTCTATTCCAATTTTCTGTACAGGCTACGGAACTCTATGGACTGAAGTGACGCAATTTTTTTTTATGTGTGCATTTTTGCTATCAGCTAATTCCAACTGTGACACAGCTCCTCTTTCCTTATTATGTCCTCGATTGTTCCATAGCCAAAGATGTTCCTATCGTAGTCTGCAACATTTTGTCTAGTGACACAATCTCAGACGATGTGGTCCAGCGTGCCGACGGCTCCATATACACAAGTGTCTGTGATGTGTGGTTGTATTTTCTGCATTTAAGAAGGATATGGTCCATGTCCCGTGAGGTAGTGTGTATTTTCCTTGGTCGGGAAGAATTATGTTTATATTCAAAAGGTTCAAATGACTCTGAGGACAATGCGACTTAACTTCTGAGGTCAACAGTCGCCTAGAACTTAGAACTAATTAAACCTAACTAACCTAAGAACATACCACACACCCATGCCCGAGGCAGGATTCAAACCTGCGACCGGAGCGGTCACTCGGCTCCAGACTGTAGCGCCTAGAACCGCACGGACACTCCGGCCGGCTGATATTTGAATCGTTCTTATATGTTAGATTGGAAATGTTTAGTTCTCCTTCCTGTTTTTGCCTCGTCCCAGAAATATTACCATTTTCTATTGGTATATGTCTTCATTTCCTTATTCAATGTGGCTCTTGTCCCCAGTATCTCCTTTACTGTTCCATATTCTCCCTTTCTGAACCAATACAGTATACCTTACTTTCATGTGGCTGTGTCCAGATGTAGCAAGTCTAACATCACCAGGAGTGCCTTATTCGGTATTGCTCTATACAAGACTCTAAGGCATTGAAGCACGCTTCCCTGTGCTTCCCGTAGAGTGTGGGCTGTCCTTAAATTTCTGGCAGTACGAGCCCAGACACTCAACCTGTACTTCACAACAGCGTTAGTATTGTTTTTTGGTACGTTGTTACTCCACTGAGATTTATATGAAAATCTTTTTGGCCAGCTGTACTTATTTCGTGCAGGATTTTAATGTCTCTCTGCAGACGATATCTACATCTGCATGAAAATCAAGCTTATCTTCCATGTTTAAACCAAGGCACCTGTATATTACTTTTCTTTACATGTGTTGGTCGTTTATTCTGTTTCTGGGGTCCCTCGATTTTAACGATCTTCCTAGTCCAGAGATACCCCTTCTGTCGACGCTATCAGAGGATTCAGCTGAAGAAATCAGACGTGAAAGCTGCCGAACAATTAGGAAACACAGTCGACAAAGAAGTAATATTTCCAAGGAAGACAGATTTGCGGTATAAAAGCTGCGTGAGGATGCTGACACAGTCGTGCTGCGTGCTGATAAAGGTAATTCCATTGTCCTTTTGCTTCAGGAAGTCCACAGGGAAAATATATGTGGTCAACTTAGTTCTGGTGCGTACCGGAAGATTAACAAAGATCCTACCAACAAGAAGACAATATGAGGCCTATAACAAGCACTATTGGTTCTTCAATGCATTTTTCTGCCAAATATTTAGCATCCTTATTAAAAGAAATGGTAGGAAAATGTAGACACCACATATGTTATTCTATGGAATTAATTCCATGAATTTAATGCTATAAGTTCAGAGACTTAGCAATGTCATGCTAAATAGTACGGATATACTCGTTTGTTTTGATGTGGTATCATTATATACTAAAGTACCTTTAGTGCACTCTTTATCTCTTATCGGCCAACATTTTCATAAGAACATCACGACCTTGCTTGATCATGTGCTTTTGTTATCTTATTTTCAGTTTAATGGTGAATTTTATTAGCAGATTGATGGAGTTACTGTGGGAAGCTCCCTCTCCTCTCTGGTGGCAAAACCTAGAATGCAAGTGTGTGATAGGAAAGAAGATAGTAAACCTTCAAATCAAGTACTGTTTTGCCCCATTTGGATCCTCTCTCCTCGAAAATAGTCCATATTCTTGAGAAACACAGTGTTAACGTTATCTTCCGGCCTCTCAAGAAGATTCCAGCTTTACTCGGTGTAGATTAGCTAATAATTTAATAAACAGAGTCAGTGGTTTCTGTTTGAACAAAGCATGGAACCCTGCTCTTGGGGTAATTAAAGTGCAGAGAAGTCGTCATGGTTTCATCTCCACCGAACATAAATCGATAAGCTAATCGAATGTCTGTACGCCTTCGCCACAAGCGGCGCTTATACAAACTTATCTTAATGCCGCTGACCAGCGTCTGTGACCCGCATACGGAACACCGCCTTGGTGTAACATATAAGGTCGCACATAGCACATTGTCGTCAGTCTTACAGCACGCTATGTGGACGGCCGGACGATACTCATCCGAACTACTGGGGGAAGAAATTTTATTTGCGCGGCTACATGTCCGAAATTTAGAGGACTAACATATAAACTGTTTTGTGTGGTGATTTCATTTAACTGTTTTCTGTGCACCAATTACTTAGTCTTTCAAGAACTTCACTAAAATCATCGTATAATTTAGCGCTTGTGCTGGCAGATATTGTAATTAGGAAATCATCTGCGTAGGCTATACAGCCCCTAGTGTCTGCTGTACTCTGAAGCTGGTTTAGTAATGACTCTCTGCCAACATTGCAGAACTCTGGACCCAAAGAGCGTCCTTCAGGCAGGACTTTGGCGATATCTGTCGCGATTTTGTTTGAAGAACTTTCCAGTTGCATCTGAATGTCTGTGCAATAATTCCGTAGTCTGTTACAGAGACATATGAGGCAGCCCATCTGCTTCATTCATTTGAATTGGACACGCCACCATAAATTATCAGAAGCCATAGCTATACCAATCATTGTGCCTGTAACGTACTTGCCGTCTGAGGTGTTCACAACCTGTACTGATTGATTTACCGATCATCGGTGGTTTTCCATTTTCTGAAATCATGCTGCAGAGGATTCACGCCTATTACATTTCTGTGATCCCTCAGTCTGCAGCACAGAAGATCATCTTGTATTTTGGCTAGAACACACCATGCTTTCCCCCTCACCATACTTTCACTGTGGGGCGGAGCTGAAACTACTCTGTTTCCATGGTTACAATTTTTACCTCTACTGTTTTCGAGGAGTATTACACGTTGCATTACTTCCTCCACTCTCGGCGTGACGTATTGCCTCTCGTCGCGTATGAAGATTCCACGCCACGTCCTCATTTCTGGTGGCGCTCCTCTGTACTCGCGCCCACCAGTTGTCCCATCCCCTGTTCATGCGTGCAAAAGCCACCTCGGAAGTTGCCTTAACTTTTGTGACCCGTACCGCTACCTTGGGAATCTCTCCTCGCACAGCTGCCTCGTTCTTCTCGCTGTCAGGAATTAAACTTTTCGGCGGGAGGACGTTATCGCCCTGCTCAGGGTCTGGCCGTACACATCCTGTTTTTGTGATTTCGCTAGTTCAGGCCCCTGTTCTTCTCCTGAATATCGAGACACTCCTGTTGTGCTCTCTTTTCAACATCATCATCTTCTTCTTCTCCTTCCTAGCGTAGTCCCATTGGTCGGTGGTCCGCATTTTTGGTCAATGTACATCTTTTCTTACGTTCTAACACTACCTGTGGGTATAGGTTCCTTGATCTTAGATACACGTTTATAGTACATATCCAACGCGGTTAAGGTCTTCCTCGTTGTCTGTGGCTCTCAAGAGTGAGACGATAGGCTAAGCTGATGACTAAAGTAGGTGGCATACGATGTGTCCATACCACCGAACGCTACATTTTTAGATCTTTTCGTTGATTGAAGCCACTCCAGTTAGTTGTCAGATCGTTGTCTTGTTACTATGGTTCAGCGGGTAAATGGCTAATGGTCTTCTCAGTATCCGAATTTTCATAGCATGTAGTGAAACTTCATAACTCCTGGGTGTGAGCTAACGCTCAGTATCACATAATGCAACTGTCTTCTTCGTTGTGCTTTATATCTGTTATTTTATGCGGATGGGCATCTTGTTCTCACAAAGAGTACCAGTGATGTGATTAAATCGATCCAAATCACTGTGGTTCCTGCTCGCTCATCTTCTTACCTGTAGTCGAGAACCTAGATATAGAAATGTGTCCATCTTGATAAGTGTTTCAGCAGCCTTCCTTGTATCCACCATATGCATCACATCTTCAGCATATTGCCTTGTCCACGCAACTATTTTCTATAAGGGGATTGCTATGGTAAACATTACAGTAAAGAAGAGGAAGTATGTAGCTGTATTATTGTATTATCTGTATCACAGATTACTGTTAAATTCACAAAGGGAATATTGACAGTAGGTATACTGCAGATAGCGTCAGATAACACATGCTCTAAAATCAGTCACGAAAATTAAATAAATGACTGAAGGAGCGTAAATGAGTAGCCATAAAATTTAACTGATACACTGTGTTAAGTCTTTCGTGGGCACATTTTTTGTAGCAATTCAGCGAACATAATATATTGCTACCCTATCAGAAATGTGATCAACTTACTGTATTTATTTTTAAATAACTCTATTTTTGAGAAATAGAAACAAAAATTATGTTGGTACATATATCACCACGCCATCTTTGTGAAGTATTTAAATTGGTTGTAAATGGATTTCCCACTTCCCTTTTGAGTGCGGTTATGTGTTGCCACTACACGTAAATAAAATAATGAACAGTGATTTCTGTTTTTATTTTATATTTTAGTTTATTTTATTTTGAATATATTTGTTACCGATATTAATGTTTAGTTACCACAATCTGAAAACTATCCTTGAAACTTTGCCACTGAATAAAGCTACGAGCTGATACAGGATGCAATAAAGTATATTGCAGGAGGGAAGCAAAATGATCTGACAACAGTATTAATCCCACGACCTACAGAAACTAATTGTTGTAGCATTTTTCATACACCTTGTTCAGTATTCGACCACAACATGTCTGGCATAGACAGAGTTGATAAGAACTGTTCCCTATAGTTTTTCGATACCCCTTAATTGGTGCTAAGTATGCTTCCCAAGGACCACAAATGACAAATTAATTTTGCTGGAAGTATACTTCCCAAGCCACTTCCAGAAACTATATTAGTGGTTACCATAGTTCCCAATACAACGCTAGTTGTTGGGATACATACTTATCGCAGTCCTGAAGGCTGTATTTCACAACAAACTAAAACTAACGCTGATGCAGCGGACTGCCACTGGATACCAGGAGGGTACAGAAGTGGTAACACATATTCCCTTACGCACTGTAAATACATGCCACAGTGGGAAGTACACCTTAAAAGGATTAAAATAATCAAACAATACATATACATCACTTAGGCTCTACACTAAGTGTGAACCTCTACAGAATTTTTAGATATCACAGAAAGATAGGGTAGCCTAAAAACATATTCTAGCAGTACATCAAGTAACTTGAAATGCAAGGGACAATGATGAAATGGAGTGCATAAAACATTAGACAGAACAGTTAAAATACTTTCCTGTAATCATGTTGCAACAGGCGAAAAATAATCGATCACTGAGGCTCTGCAGTACCATTTCACCGAACGCTAGACCGTGCGGGAATTTTATCATCTCTGCAGGACAGAAAACGATTACAATTGAAATATGTAAACATCACAATATGTAAATATCCAACGCAATGAGTATTACTATGCACTGCAAACAACTGTAATGGTCTCACCAAATCCCTAACTACAATATCATACTATGATCAGTGTTAGACGTCATGACCACCACGTTCAGGACCCAAGTACGAATTAAATTGAATTGGCTAAATGACACAAGTGATCTGCCTAACACGTGACTGGCTGTAGCTGTAGGTGAATCACTGAACTACACCAGTGTTTCGCAAATATATTGCTCAAAGAGCTTCGTCACCTATCGTTACCAAATATAAAACATCGTTTTGAAATGCATGCAATATTTATTTCACTGCCTAAAGAAGAAAAGTCTATGAAGAAATAAAAGCACTGTTTAGAGTACAACTTTCATTGACTTCTCCTTATAAATAGGAGCATTTCTGTAAAGTGTTCTGAAAAGATTCATTTCAGGATGTTATAAACTCATGCAAAACAAGAAAATTATCCTTTATATTCACATAAAGAAAGGAAGCCACATACCAATGAATATTAAGTTTGTGTGATAATACTGAATCTAAGTTTGATTATTGGTAACATCAGGGTGAAGACTGCATGCTTGACATTATTTAAATCTAATTCACGAACACCAATTTTTTAGTTCCACAATAACAATAAGGTCACTTTTAAAATATTGCAAAACAAACAATTATTCGAAGATAAACATGTAAAAGGATTTTATTCAATTGTTACATACATAACTGTTAAAAGGTACAATTTCTGAATTTAGACAGTAAAGTTAACGTTAAAAGACCGATTAACACCCGTAATGCCAAGACATTTTACATAATGTGCATTACCAAAAGGTGGGTGGGGGTGCGACATTGTGCCCATACTGAATTTTTTTTTAAAAATTCGTTAATTGTTTTTGAACGATATTAACAACATGCTTTTTAAAGGGCAACTGATATGCGATCAGGGTTCAGAAATTGTAAATACCCTTAACACAGTCTTGTCAATAACAACACACTTTCAATAAGGTGTACTGCCGGCTTTATGAACACCACAAAGAATATAAAAAAGCCAACTTCGGTCATTGTTTTTGATGGTTTCTCTCAATATACTTTTTAAAGAGGTACTGATGGTAACTAAGGCTGTTGGAAATACTGAAAACGACCCTCATTGTAGAAAGTGACATCTACTGCTGAGACTCAAAATTTTCGGTTGAGATTAAATGAAAAATTAAAACATGCTAGGTGTATGAGAAAAGTAATGTGACTGATTGTTTATCTACCAGAGTTTTTTTCGAACAATAGTATTGGTCCCTACACAGTAGTTTCTTTCGGCAACTTTACGTCGGTATAATCGTTGTTCCCAGGCGTGGCAGCAGCGCCGAAAGTCTTTAAGTCGTAGGTCCTTCAATATGTGAGTCACATTCTTCGAATGTTTCCAGAGTCCCAAAACGAAGTCCTTTTAAGAAATTTTTAGTTTCGCTAACAGAAAATGAATGACAAGGACTCAGATCAGGTGAAGAGGGAGCCTGTAGGACAACAGGAATGCCTTTTGTGGTGTGAAGATCCATGATGGATATGGCTGTGTTGAATGGGACGCTACGATGATTCTTCGTCCATTTGTCAACACGTCCAGTTGGTCTCACTCGATTTAATCTTTTCCTGAGCGTTTGAAGGACATCCTTGTAAAAAACATGGTAGACAGTTTGCCCTGAAGGAACAAATTCATTGTGTATGATATTCCTACGGTCAAAAAAGTAAATGCGAGTTGTTTTGATCTTAGATTTGCTCATTCGATCCTCTTTTGGTGGAGGAGATGTCTCAGTATGCCACTCCTCACTTTTCCCCTTCATCTCAGGATCATAATCAAGTAATCCTGGATTCATCACCGATGATCACACTACTGAAACATTCGCAGCGAATGGCAGTCTTCTCAAGAAGAGCAACACACGTGTTTCTTCGATTGTTGTTCTGCTTAATTGTGAGATATCTCAGCACGATTTTGGCACAGACCTTCCACATGTGCAAATTTTCAGTCAGATCTTTGATTCAAGGTGAAAGTGATCAGGTTTGACAGGTCACTCGTTATCTTTATAGTCAAATGTCTGTCTGGTCTCGTAAGACCATGCACACGTTCGATGTTATCGACGACTTTTGATTTTGGAGGCCTCCCTGAGCGACATTCATCTTCACCGTGCTATCAGCCTTCCAAAAATGATTTGAGCGAGCGAACAATTTGTGTTCTTGACGAGGAATGTTTCCCATAGGTCTGTTTCAACTTCTCAAAGGTCACACTCATTTATTGCCCAAGTTTCACAATAAGCGCAACTGAATAATGTCTTCCTAAATTCCACTGTTCCAGTACTGTAAACACACAATGAAAACTCATCTTCACTGATGGAGGCTCTCAAAAATCACGTGACTGATATAAAGAGCTGAAAACTCAGACTGTCAGAAAGGGACGATCACGTCAGTGTACATAGCACTGCCAGATCGTTCGCAGTGCTGTCTGCGACATTACTTTTCTCACACCACACATATATGGAATCTGATGGAATAATTCCTTAAAAACACAAATATATTTTTCGAAGTGTCAGCTTGCGAACCTTTCAAAGAAACATCATCGATATGAGACTTTGGAGGCGAAGGCCCATTGCTGTAACCTTGATGACGGCACGACACAATACTTTACGCTTTGGCTAGACCAATCATCACCTCTTTGGTCTGTTGATCACTGGAACAATTATGCATGGTCGTCAGCAGAGGACTTTTAAAGCTGGTGGAAGCTCTGTAATGGTGTGGAATGTGTGCAGTTGCTGTGATATGAACCCCTGATATGACAAGGTACGACTCTTACAGATGACAAGTGCATATGCATCCTATCTGATCACCTGAATCCATTCATGCCCATTATGCATTCCGGTAGACTTGGACAATTCCAGCAGGACAGTGTGCTACCCCACACGTCCAGAATTGCTACATAGTGCCTCCAGGAGCACTCGTCTGAGTTTAAACACTTCCTTTGGCCACCAAACTCCCCAGGCATGAACATTACGGAACATATCTGGGATGCTTTGCAGCGAGCTGGATTTATGGACAGCCCTACATAATTCATAGTGTCAATGCCATGCAGCACTACTTCAGACATTAGTCGAATCAATACCACATCGTGTTGCATCACTTGTGCGTGCTCGAGGGGCCCTATGCTATATTCGACAGTTGTACTAGTTTCTTGGCCTCTTCAGAGCTTAATCCACTTGTAATCCATTCACTTCAGAATATTTGTGAATGGAATCATAGTATACATCACCTCAGTTGATCAATAAACATATAATACCAACATGTACAGCCGTGGACAAAACGAGCGAGACCCCTCGCCTTTTCGTTATCTGAAATTTTTTAGACTGTTTTCTATAATTTGTAAGACTATATTAATGCTGATTAGTGTGTTAAATACAACACGTAAATATAAGTCAAAACTGAAAGAAGAAACGCTAATTGGTATGAACTGTATCAATAAAAATGAATTTCAACTTATCGACATAACATAACTGTTTTAATAAGACAAAGAACCCCAGATTGTTACGAATTAGCAAAATATTATCCGCATTCGGCCGCGAAACCGTCTGTGTCAGCGTTCAGACCAGTCATAATTGATTACCGTTGCTGACCTACCATGAAAGTGTGCAAATTAAGCAATGCGTGAAGAGTCATAACGAAATTCAGTTAAAAATAATTCAGTGCCACACTTAAGTCAATTCCATTATTGACAGAAGCGGAAAAAGTAGGCAGTAACATGTATGAAATTCTACAAGAGTGTCATATTGACATCCACAGGGCGCCAGTACAGAATAAAGGTAGCGATAAAACGTATTGGGGGCGCGAGAATTTCTTAAAATTGCTTTACTGATATTCTACCTGCCTCCATCGAGATTAGAACCGAAAACAAACCATACCTTCCTTTCACTACGCTAGCAGACAACCCAGGCAAACAGCCCTCTATTATTGCCCCAGACATGAATAAGCCGGCAATTTCGCAATGAAAATGGCAAAATGATCTGCAGTTTCTGTTGCATAGAGCTTTCTGGACTCAAAAACATGAATTTTCTTCCTTTATGTCACCGCTTATGTGACAATCATTCGGGATGTTTATCGTAATAACAAAATACTGTTATTAGAGAGTAAATTTAGTAGGATAATTCTGCACTACCCCAGGAAATAAACGGCTACATAGCTGTCAAACGTATTCTACACTGTTTCGAATTCTCCACTAGATTCGCCACAGCCAGAAAACGTTCATTAGCCGAAATGTATCTTAAGCTAGCTAGCAATGGGAATGTTCGCGCTTCTAAAACGCGGTGGCATTAATACTGGGATGTGAATTACCACGTGTATAGGCAAATGGATTCTATTTGCATTCCTGTAAACGTGATTTAGATCGAAAGCGTACCTACGATTAATATGGTGATGTATCGACTGCAACTAGAACATTTCGAATAACGAGTATGGGATGTTATTTATGCGGCCCTCATCTTCAGTAGCTGTCGCAGCTGTTTTCATTCTTAGGATTTCGACACCTAAACCGGTAAAAACGGAGCCCTACTAGTCTCTCTTTCTTGACCGTGTATCGGTCTACCCAACCCTTAAAACCCGTTTACCTCCAGAACGGGTAGACATAATAAGCGGAAATGTATCTCACTTCTTGCGGTAACCTGCCCCTTGGTGGTGTAAAAAAGTGAGCTTCTATGTCAACGCAATCTAAAGATACGGGCGTTTATGTAGAGAAAATTTACGCAAGAGGTCATAAACTGGGTTCAAGAACTATGTGACCAAACTGCTTATGTCATCAGCCCCTAGACCTAGAACTAGTTAAACCACCCTAACCTAACACACATCGATGCCCGCGGAAGGATTCGAACTTACGGCGCAAGCAGCGGTGCGATCCGCGATATGACGCCGTTGAAAGCACGGGTAACCTGCGCTGGCAAGCTGTTAATATCATCTGATGTTGCTAACAGGTTATTTACTTCTGGTGAATGATTTTCTGCGCAGTTCATTTAAGAAAGAATAGCTAAAATATATTAGATGTTACGGAAGACGAAGGACGCCGAATTCATTTCCCTCTCTTTATTTATGATGTTAGATTCGCAATCTGAGCATACCTATTATCCATAACCACACTTTAGCGCCACACAGATATATGAATAAAACAAATTGGCGTACAGTTTTAGACATAAAAACTGACAGCCGGCCGGCCGCCACGGAGACTAAGTCCGAGTCGTTCACTTAATGTGGCCAATAAAACACAATCTGGCAACACTGTCAGATGCGGAAGTGTTAGGAGGAATGTTGTCTACTTCCGAGATGTTCTCAGATTGTGTGAGCCCGTAGTCTAGTGGTGCCGGCACGGTAGCTCAGTGTGTTCGGTCAAAGGGTTAGCTGCCCTCTGTAATAAAAATATATATATATATATAAAAACTGAGTTAATGGATCAACAACGAACTGAAACGTGTGTCTTTCGACGTCCGCACCGAGCAGATACAACGAACGAAAACGAACAAAATGATATAAACTTCGTGCATTCTAAACTTATGGTAGCCTGTTCGCGTCCAACTGTTTATTTTTTTTTTTTTTTTTTTTTACCACATTTCGGTCTAAAGTTATGAGTCTGATTGAGCATCGAAGATAATTCACTTAACATTCTACCTACCAGCAATAACAAGTATTCCAGAAACAACTCCGCAGGACAGCTCGTGGCTGCGTCGCGATCATAACAGCTTACGCTCGCGCGTTTCCTCGCGCTGCAGCGGCTACCGGCCACCGGCCAGACGCCACCCGCCACCTGAAATCCGGCGCCGCTCATGTGAACGCGGCGCCTCGCTCTCAGTGTATATATCAACTGTCATTTTCGAATTAAAAGTTCTAGTTATCATCTTGCAGGCTAAGCATTGGATTTTGCATACTTGAAAATCATGAACTACAGTTAAGCATTGCAAAATTGAGCCGCAAGTGGAAAAAGGTGTAAAATCTGCATCACAACGTTTACTTTTGGTATATCAGAGGGGTGAATGCAGAGGAGGCAGCTAGAAAGATTTGAACTGTGTTTGGAGCGAGTGCTTTTGGGAAAAATACGCCAGAAAAAGATATTCGTGTTTCAACAAAGATCGTTCTGGCATGAATGATTTTCCACATTAAGGAAGTCTCAACTAATTATATATGTGATAGATTACCATTTTACCATCACGCGACATTTGCATTCAACAAGCAAAGTTCAGAAGTCTGGTGTAGGAGTACTGCATGCTCTAATTCGAAGCAACAAAAATCAACGGAGTGACTATTATTGAACGTCATCAGGTCACTCATCGAGCATTCCTATGCAGTACTCTTACTGGTGACGTGTTATGATGCCTTTATCGTTAACTTCCTAAGAAGAAGTGAAAGGCTGAGCCACACCAAAAGACATAAACACGAGAAAAGAGTAGTGTGAACGTAATATTTTACATCTGATAAATACCAAAGTGTGTTTTGGGCTACGAATTCTGCCCCCAGGGTGTGTGCAACACAGCTGGAATTTGTTGCCAACATCAGAGACACCTTTTGGTCGCAGTGTAGGAAAATCGAGCAACAAAACTACATCACCTGTGCTACGGCATGATAACGCACTATGTTGATTTGAGAAACAAAACTATACAGGAGATTGATAGGAAAGTCGTCTCTCAGGCACTTGTATTGATAGGGAAGTCCTCTGTCAAGCACCTGTCCCTCTCGTCATATATTTGTAAAATTTTACGTTTCCCGCTCTTGATCGATAAACCGTCAAGGCAATTCATTTCTACACGAAAATACTCATAAAACTACTCTGCTTTAATGACATCGTTAGGAACGGTAGGTTTCTACAGGCGTAGAATTTGTAAACAACTTTAGCATTGTCAGATCATTTTAGATATCGTGAAAGAAAATTCTGCTGCTGATTAATTTATCTTTGATAATTACTGTTGCGGTTAGTAAACTAATGGAAAATGGAATTAAAATATTCACTGTACTAATACAAATTAAATTCAGCTTACTACAGAAACATCACGAAGGCATTGTATCTCAATAAAGCATTAAGTGTCTGTGAGACGATTGAGCCTATTTTAACGCGAATTAGTAGGTTATTACCGACTTTTGACTTCAAAAAGATCTGTATTTATTTCATTTCCTGTAGCATTCGTAAGTATTATGAAAATGTGACATTTCATAGATAAAACTATGTATTCACAACAACAAAAAGTATGTCGGCAGAAAACAAAAGTGGCATTAAGAATTTGGCAGTACCGTAAGGTTTTCGCTCTGACACTAAGGGTTACTGAAAGTAAGCTGTGCGACAAAAGAATTAAAAATCTGGCTTTCAGCGAGCCACGAAAGGTGAACGAAAGCAGCTTGCACCTGGTAGCTAAGCATGTTACCTGCGAACTGGTTTTTTCCTAAAGTGGGAAGACATCCTTTTGTGGTTGAATTGTTGGCAAATTGTCAGTCAGACGTGTGCCGTTGGTCTAAGCGTTTCGGTGTGTTGAATTTGTACCAATGATTTTTCTACAGGTTTTTTCTGTACCAAATAGAGAGTTGAAGTCTCCCATTAGTATTTTTACGTCATTTTGGTGAAATTTGCTCATAGTATTTTCGAGTGTGTTCCAGAACTTTTCGACATTTTCGGTGTTTTTCTTATTTTCGATGTTGGTGGGACACGTGCATTGATGAGTGTATATTTTTTACTGGGGCTCTGAATGAGCATAGTCATAAGTCGCTTGTTGATGGGCTGGCCGCGGTGGCCGAGCGGTTGTTGGCGCTTCAGTCCGGAACCATGCGACTGCTACGGTCGCAGGTCCGAATCCAGCCTCGGGCATGGATGTGTGTGATGTCCTTAGGTTAGTTAGGTTTAAGTAGTTCTAAGTTCTAGGGGACTGATGACCTCCGCTGTTAAGTCCCATAGTGCTCAGAGCCATTTGAAACTTCTGATTGTTGATGGGTGTGATTTCTTTGACAGAGTTGATGATGGATCTGTGTTACAGAAATGCAATGCCGAAAATTGGTACGCCTTTCGCTAACTTTTGTTGTATTTTGCTCTTGAAGATGCAATGGTTTCCCTAATGCAAGGTTTCATTGTCAGTTACTCGTGGTTGTTGAAGAGCAAGGATGAGAATTTTTTGTCGGTCAATTTCTTTTGTGAGATTATTTAGTTTTCGTGTTTGGATCAGTGTATCGATGTTTACTTTTAAATGCATGTTTTCTGCTTGTAGGGAAATTTACCAGACATCTTTGATATTCTCTGCCGTGCTAACCAGGACTCCCCAGGAAACAATAATCCAATGTGCTTATTACAAATGCGTTATTTAAATATAAATATATGAACTAACTAGATAACAGTTTATTTACAGGAACAGAGACCCATCCATCATAGCAGAGCAGTGCGAGATCGGTTGCAGGGCCAAGAGAGGATAAAGTTCTTGCCGTTTGTTCCACGATCACCAAACATCAGCCAGATAGAGAATATGTGGGCAGAGGTAACAAGGCCATTGCCACGTGGATCTACAAAAGCAACCGACCTTTGGACAAATATAGAAAACATGTGTTGGGAAGTAAACCATCACGCTACGCTGTCGACGACTTAATGAAATCAATTCCCCTACGACTTCGAGATATCTTACGTAATGATCGAGGGTGGGTTGGTTACTGAAAGTATAAAAAAATGTTCAAATGTGTGTGAAATCTTATGGGACTTAACTGCTAAGGTCATCAGTACCTAAGCTTATACACTACTTAACCTAAATTATCCTAAGGACAAACACACACACCCATGCCCGAGGGGGACTCGAACCTCCGCTGGGATCAGCCACGCAGCCCATGACTGCAGCGCCTAGACCGCTCGGCTAATCCCGCGCGGCTACTAAAAGTATACTCGTCCACAAAACCCATGTGGAGAATTATCTGATAATCGGTCAAGCTTTGCTTTGTAGCAGCTCTTTAGCATACAAGTCCATTTACTTTCAGGCTCCTCCTTACAATTCTGGCAATGCAAAGTAATTGAAAAACTCATCCACTCGACGCTAACTGAGGAACTGGCTGGTGCATGTGTTGTTCAAGACATAGTAGTTGTCACCCTCACTGGAATCAATGACTGTGTGTGTGTGTGTGTGTGTGTGTGTGTGTGTGTGTGTGTGTGTGTGTGTGTGTGTACTTTCGTGTTCATGCACAATCTGAATCAATACTATTAACATTAGAGAGACAACCAACAATAAATATTGGATCAAATATGACTGTAAAGTATTTTAATGCGATGTGAAGTTGCAAACTGAATTTTCACCCAACCCACGTCCTGCATATTACGTTAAGTAAGATGCATTAACTCCATAGTATCGTTAGCAGAGACAATGCGCTCTTGTTGTCGAGGCTCGCGAGAAGCGCAGCGATCAGCAGTGCCCAGTGCTGCCGCGATTTGTTTATGTTGGCTGAGCGTGGACACTGCAGCAAACGCTTCACCATAAACAGAAAGAAACCACCTTGGCTCTGACTGTAGTGAGCGCATATCACTGCCTGCGTGTTCTTATACTAACCAACGTGACACTCTGTTCACAGGTGCCATGGAGCAATTGCAACGGGTATCATGTCATTAGTCATCAGAAAATTAACCAGTGATGTAAAGTCCACTCCATTTGAATCCCAAGAAGATAGGAACCTTCTCACAAAGGAATGTGAGGTGATATCAAAATTTATCCAACATACAAAAATTAACTGCAGAGTTTTCATGTATACAGTTGTAGCACACAAGGAAATATTATGTCTTGGGAGGGTATATTTCATTTCCTCCTCTCATATTAACGCCCTTGTTTTAGAATGAAGTGAGAAAATAAACACGAAAAAATTAAGTTCCAGAGAAGCATATTACTCATTTCCTCTTCTCATATTATAACTTTTGTTTTAGTATGAGGTAAAAAGATAAACAGTTTAGGGTTCTGAAACACAATATGACACCAGATTCTTATCGTAGGCGCTATCGGAAACGCAAAAAAGCAGGGAGCTCTCCAATCTTTTGTCCAAAAGTCTGTTTCCTTTCATGCATTACTCACGCTAGGAGATTCTCATTTAAGGACTTGTGGGCATCAAGTTCTTCAACAGAACAAGCGTTATGTCATTGTGCTAATTACGGTATGGAAAAAATGCAACAAAGACGAGTTCCCCTAGTGCAGTGAGGATATTTGCACATGTCTGTATTCAGCAATGACTGCCAGCTGCTACAACACTTCACAGTATCCTTGCGGCAGGTAACACAACTGTGCGTCCACTTCAGACTTCATTCAGTAAGACGTCAGGAGATGGATGGAAACGTCAAATTAACGTTGCTTTCAGAGTCGTATTCAATCCATAATGAGGTGTTATTAAGGTAGTTGAGCGTTCTAGCAATTACACTTTTATAATTCCCATATGAGTATGCCGATAGCCAAAAGAACCTGTGAGTGTGAAACCATCTGGAACTGCATTAACATCAAATTTCAAGAACTTGAGACAATACGTGGACTCTTCTCTTCACTAGGTAACCTATTACTGATATTTAGGATTCTCTCCGTCCCAGGCGTAATAGAAATGGAACTTCAGAGGCGCTTTCCGCTATTCTTGACAAACATGAGAAACTTGTAATCACTGCGAGTTACAACTGCGTGATGATAATGGTTCAGGTTGTCAGTAGTTGTGGTGGTGTTATGCTGCCAAACTGCTTACAGCAACGTTAATGGTGGCGCACATAACTTAGCGCTGACTACCTACTTAAGTAAAGATAGTGTTGTGGCGTCGTCGCTTGTCTTTATTTGGCCTCAGCTTGAGTAATCCGATTTAACGACCATAGTACCACATTCGCGGGCTGCTAATGATAAAGTATGACTACAGAGATCATCGTGTGGGTATTACATTAATTCTGCAATGAATTGCTTAAAAAATATTACCCTCAGCTATGCAGCTGGAATGACTCATTACACAGGTACTCTATGTTGCACTTGGTTAAGTGATCAGTTCGCTGCAATCCTGCTTCTACAGTTTGTAAATACTTGTATACTTCAAAAATGGTTCAAATGGCTCTGAGCGCTATGGGACTTAACTTCTGAGGCCATCAGTCCGCTAGAACTTAGTACTGCTTAAACCTAACTAACCTAAGGACATCAGACACATCCATGCCCGAGACTGGAGTCGAACCTGAGACCGTAGCTGTCACGCGGTTCCAGACCGTAGCGCCTAGAACCGCTCGGCCACCCTGGCCGGCATACTTGTATACTGACCATTCGTTATTTGACTAAATATGAACTACAATCTAATTCGCATGTATACGACATGGGTTAGCTCCGGCACGAAGGTATGACTAAGGATTGGATTGCGTTGGAGTCCTGTTATTTTGATGGCAAGACAAATGTTCTCAAATCACCTGTATTGCCTCAAAAAACAATTACACCGTAAATATCGAAGGACAGACGTCCACACTGTCACAGCGCGTTGAAATACAGTAACGACGGCAGATGAAAGTTTGTGACCGACTGAGCTTCGAACCTAGACCTCCTGCTTACTAGACAGACGTGCTGACCACTGCACTATTACTTTTTTTTAAAGTTTGAGAAGACTTTCAGCACCAGGTAGGCGGAGGCAAAGAGGGCAGGGGTCGAATATCCGAGGCCTGGCCACAGTGCCTCCCCTATACCTGTCACTGAGCAGCTGCATTATTCACATGTATTCCATGTTTGCACTCATATATTCCTTTGAATTGTTGAACAAAATTGAAGTAGTTATTAAGTTAAAATAAATTACAGATTGTCGCCTCCAATGGCGTGCGTTCCTTGTGGAACATAACCTATAACAGTGAGCAAAGAGTGAACAGGGTGACGGAAAATAAATTACAAACATTCATTCAGAAATATATTCACAATTTAAGTTATTATGCACTGGATGCATATGAGGTCCGTAAGGAAGCCATATATTTTTCAACAAATAGAAGAAGTTTCGGAGCCAGAGGGGTTTTGCCAAATTAAAACAGTTCTGATTTTAGAACCAACGTAAAAGAATATTCCACGAATTAAAAAAAGTGAAAGAATAGTATTCTGCTTCTAATCAATGAAACTGTCCACCTCTTTGTAGTTCACATAAAGTAATAGAAAAATAAATTTAAACCATTCCTTATGTTTGTTATTCTTCTTCAGCTTAAAATGTTCTTCTGCAATATAAAACATGCACTCTGCTAAGTTCTAAGTTTTGTTTATTACGACGTAAAACAAAAACTGTCCCAGAAGCCACGAATAACTTTTATTCTTTGCGGACGGGTAACTTTTCCAGTCGGGTTGTAAAGCTTCAGTTATCGGTATATGACTTTCTGCGGTTCTATTGATAGTGCTAACTTCTTCCTAGTCCAGTTCCATAAGCTATTTTCACATAAGAAGGTGTGCGCTACAGTTTCTACAAGCCCACATTTGTGGCAGTATGGAGATGGTCTCAATTTGATTTTTCATAATCGTTCCGCTGAGGGTATGGTTTCGTTTACAACGTCGCACCATACGGCGCTTACTCTAGTTGGTATAATTTTAATGTTGATATTTTTCCAGACGTTCCTCCAGTTTTTTGTAGGTTAATTTACCGGAATTGGTTTGTGTACACGATGTCTGGTAATATAATCATAGACGGTTCTAGTGTTGGTTTGTGCTGGTGGAAGTCTTATACAGCTCCAATCGCCGTAGTACTTTCGGACGCAATCTAGGCTGGCGTGCTACATTAACAGGAGCGTTCCTATCCCCAGGATCTAACGAGAGGAAAAGAAGTTTCGTGATGCCTGTCATAGTGGCGTGTATTAGTTTAAAAGCACGTCTTTAATTCCAAGTCCTCTGTTTTGCCTCTGCAAAGTCGCCGTGTGGAAGGATACTTTGAAGATACTTTGTTTCCACACATACCGAGAGGCTACAGCTAATATTTTATGTGCAGTGACCTGCAGTATCGGTAAGACTGCTGCGACATGATAAGTTTTGCTAAGTATGTATTTATAAACTGAACTTTCTAAAGTCAGTCTAACGATCGCAAGTCATGGTCCTTCTACAAGGTTCCGATGACATTAAGTTTCCGCTCCCAATTGTTCCTGGCCATGCGCTTGGGATTCACCCTTAACCACAATCTGAGATGGAGACTCTCTTCAGTTACATCTAACCAATGCACACCTATTGCACTATTGTAGGAACCGAGATGCCGTATTTTGGATTTAAAATTTTGTAAAATTGTGGTAAGAACTTACGGGACCAAGTTGCTTAGGTCATCGGTCGCTAAGCGTACACACTACTTAATCAAACTTAAACTATGGACAACACACACACCCATGCCGGAGGGAGGACTCGAAGCTCGGACGGTGGGCACTGTCGGGACACAGCAACCAACCTCTCTGCAGCACGTATCTACACACGCTCCTCATCAGACGCGAATTCCCATCTTTGCCGCATACCACATAGGTGGTACCCCTGGTCCCCCCCCCCCCCTGGCCCATATTCCACTTGCTCGCCCCCACACTGTATTCCCGCGTGGGTTCGGACGATGTCGTACGACTAGCACTGAAAACTTTAGATGAGCCGCCGAGACCCAAATAATTGTACAGAATGTTTCAGGAGAAATAGTTAATATTGTAGGAGATGGTAGTATAGACAAAATTGCAGAAACAATGACACATAACATGTGTCCAATTTTTATTGAACATACATATAGCTGGGTTGTAGTGTATCTAGAGGTAGCCTTGGATGGAAAAATGTTATGAACAGCTCACATAAAGAATGTGTTCAACTGCGAAAGACAATCTTATAAGCAGTAGAAACTGCTGTAGGGTAAACTGGGTTCTAAACCCAGTACTTACTGGATATACACGTGTGCAAAAAGACCATTGATAATTTATGGGCCTATAATATGAACACAGTCGAACAGAAGGTGGTTGCTAGGGAGTCTGGCAAAGTGCAGAGACTGATCTGCGCTTTCACAAACAGATGGAATTAGCAGGACATCCACTCTTGGGATTGATATTACGCTAGACATGCCCGCCTTACACCTGTGGCTTAAAATGGAGGCAGCGGCAGGGACATAAAGGCTAAAAATTGGAAATAGCTGGATATAGTTAGAATATACGGAATCCCAAATCAGTATGGCGATGACTCGGGAAATGCCGACTAACTATACAATAACTCCTAGCTGTTTCAATAAACCTTGCCATGTAACAGTTGGAGGCGTGGAGCAGTAGAAAAACGAACCACTACCCCGTGCAAGAGACATAATATAGTGGTTTACTGACAGGTCGAAAACAGATGAAAGTACCGGATCTGGTGTACTGCCTAGAATCTCTTTAGGGAAGATGGCCACAGTATTACATTACATCTTCTATCAGCATGTGCACGGAGGAGAATTAGAGGCCAGCCGGTGTGGCCGAGCGGTTCTATGCGCTACAGTCTGCAACCGTGCGACCGCTACGGTCGCAGGTTCGAATCCTGCCTCGGGCATGGATGTGTGTGATGTCCTTAGGTTAGTTAGGTTCAAGTAGTTCTAAGTTCTAGCGGACTGATGACCTCAGAAGTTAAGTCCCATAGTGCTCAGAGCCATTTGAACCATTTTGAGAATTAGAGTAGACCCTACAAAAACCGTAGCATCTACTTTTATTCATACAGCCAAGCAGCTCTGAAATCTCTATCAGCCCGTACAACTAGATCGAAGGTCGTTGCAGAATGCCATCAAGCATTTTCTTTCGGACATGTCCGAAAGAACAGACACCACACATATATCCATATACAGGGTGTTTCAGGAGGAGTAGTAGATATTTTAGCAGGTGGTACTACAGACGAATTGTATAAAAAGATTCCATATAAATGCGTCCACATCTTATTGAGGACAGAGATACATCTGTTAGTACGTAACCCTGACAAACTCAAATCAAAGGCAAATGAGGACGTTCAAAATTTATTGTCAAAAATTCCCCCACCAACTTCAATGCACATTTGACTTCTCTTGATAACACCACGTGTAGCTCTTCTGAGGTCGACTTTGCGTTCTTTTATGAGGGGTGAACTATTCATAATCCGAACGATCAAATTGGCTCTTGGGTTTACTTTTTCTTTGTAGACTTCGCCTTTAACCATCCACACAGGTAAAAATCAAAAGAGAGAACGTCCAGGGACCATGAAGGCCAAGAAAAGTGCCCGTATCTAATGATCCAACTTCCAGAAAATGTGTCACCTGACGACTAGAATTTGCAAGAGCCCCGTCATTCTGGAGGAACATAGTCATTACTGTAGCCAAATGAACCTCTTCCAATAACGTTGCAAGTCATTTTCAAGGAAGTGTAGACAACTGAGTCCTGTAAGGACCAACATATAAAACGGAAATGCATTGAACCCAGCTGTATGTACGAAATAAAAATTGGACACATGTTATATGGCATTTCTTCTGCAATTTATCTATACTACCACCTACTACAATATTTACTATTCCTCCTGAAACATCTTGTATAATTATTTGGGTCTCGGCGACTCATCTAAAGTTTTCAGTGATAGACGCACGACATCGTCCGAACCCACGCGGGAATACAGTGTCGGGGCGAGCGAGTGGAATAATGGCCGGGGGGCTTGGTCTCGTAAGTTCTTATCACAAATTTACAAAATTTTAAATCCAAAATACTGCATCTCTGTTCTTACAATAGTGCAATAGTTGAGCACTGGTTAGATGTAACGGAAGAGAGACTCAAACTCGGATTGTGATTAAGGGGGAATCTTAAGCGCGTGGCCACGAACAATTGGGAGCGGAAACTTAATGTCATCGGAACCTTGCTGAAGGCCCGTTGCAATTGCTCCATGGCACCTGTGAATAGTCTCCGTTGGGTACTATAAGAACACGCAGGCAGTGATATCCGCTCACTGCAGTCAGAGCCAAGGTGATTTCTTTGTGTTTATGGCGAAGCATCTGCTGCAGTGTCCACGCTCAGCAAACATAAACAAATCGCGGCGTCATTGGGCACTGCTGATCGCTCCGCTTCTCGCGAGCCTCGACAACAAGAGCGGACTGTCTCTGCTAATGATACTATGGCGTTAATACATCTTACTTAACGTAATATGCAGGATGTGGGTTGGGTGAAAATTCTGTTTGTAATTTCCCATCGCATTAAAATACTTTACAGTCATATTTGATCCAATATTTATTGTTGGTTGTCTCTCTAATGTTAATAGTATTGATTCAGATTGTGCATGAACACGAAAGTACAAACACACACACACACACACACACACACACACACACACACACACACAGTCATTGATTCCAGTGACGGTGACAACTACTGTCTCTTGAACAACACATGCACCAGTCAGTTCCTCAGTTGGCGTCGAGTGGATGAGTTTTTTCAATTACTTTGCATTGTAAGAATTGTAAGGAGGAGCCTGAAAGTAAATGGACTTGTATTCTAAAGAGCTGCGACAAAGCATAGCTTGACCGATTATCAGATAATTGTCCACATGGGTTTTGTGGACGAGTATACTTTTAGTAGCCGCGCGGGATTAGCCGAGCGGTCTAGGCGCTGCAGTCATGGGCTGCGTGGCTGATCCCAGCGGAGGTTCGAGTCCCCTTCGGGCATGGGTGTGTGTGTTTGTCCTTAGGATAATTTAGGTTAAGTAGTGTGTAAGCTTAGGTACTGATGACCTTAGCAGTTAAGTCCCATAAGATTTCACACACATTTGAACATTTTTTTATACTTTCAGTAACCAACCCACCCACGATCATTACGTAAGATTTCTCGAAGGCGTAGGAGAATTGATTTCATTAAGTCGTCGACAGCGTAGCGTGATGGTTTACTTCCCAACACATGTTTTCTATATTTGTCCAAAGGTCGGTTGCTTTTGTAGATCCACGTGGCAATGGCCTTGTTACCTCTGCCCACATATTCTCTATCTGGTTGATGTTTGGTGATCGTGGAACAAACGGCAACAACTTTATCCTCTCTTGGCCCTGAAACCAATCTCGCGCTGCTCTGCTATGATGGATGGGTCTCTGCTCCTTTAAATAAACTGTTATCTAGTTAGTTCATATATTTATATTTAAATAACGTATTTGTAATAAGCACATTGGATTAATATTTCCTATTGTGGCGTAACAAGACAGCTACGCCATACGGAAGTAGCCGAAAGGCACGCGTAATCTTAAGTAGTCTAGATAGAGGTCTGAAACAGGATACTTATTAATGTTATAAAGCAAAGTATGTAGCTACTAGAACACTTAACTTTTTATATAGTCCTTTGGTATACAGCATTCTGGGTGATACAAGTGAGACTCTATCTTGAGGTACATGCAATGTTACAAATGGCGCCTTGCTAGGTCGTAGCCATGGACTTAGCTGAAGGCTATTCTAACTGTCTGCTCGGCTAATGAGCAATGCATGCTAACTATCTGCTCGGCTAATGAGCGATACTTCGTCCGTGTAATCGCTAGCAATGTCGTCCGTACAACTGGGATCGAGTGCTATCCCGTATCTCGAGACCTGCCTTGTGGTGGCGCTCGGTCTGCGATCACACAGTGGCGACACGCGGGTCCGACATGTACTAAATGGACCGCGGCCGATTTAAGCTACCACCTAGCAAGTGTGGTGTCTGGCGGTGACACCACATTTCCTACAGTGTTTAAGAATTCAGGCCCTGTCATAGACAAGTGATCTATATTCAACAGTCCGGTTAAGAATGTGGTTCACCCAGTCTATCATATGATGAGAGTCGTAGTCGGATATCCACATTAAGACTGCCTGGCTGATCCGATTAACGATCTGGTATCGAAATTAAATTACAGAAATCGGATAATTTGAACGTCTGTATTGCAACAATTCTGCGCACATAAATTCCTATGATCTAGTAACAGGTAGCAACTGTCTAAGAAAAAGTGAGAAATATGTCTACTAGCAGCAATGTAACGTAATTATAACCTTCATTTATGTGATGGAAATACTGAATCGAACAATACACATATATTTCAGTGCTGGGAAGGCACACCATATCGGATTTGCTGATGACATAATGACAATAATTCGGAGCCGCGCTGCTGCTACGGTCGCAGGTTCGAATCCTGCCTCGGGCATGGGTGTGTGTGATGTCCTTAGGTTAGTTAGGTTTAAGTAGTTCTAAGTTCTAGGGGACTGATGACCACAGAAGTTAAGTCCCATAGTGCTCAGAGCCATTTGAACAATAATAATAATAATAATAATAATAATAATAATCGCGTGTGGCGGATAAGTGAAACCCTCCCCCATATGGGTGGTACCGAGGAAATCAAATACTAGGGGTGAACCAAGTACTAACACAATCCTGAACGGCTACTCAATCCGTTGAACCCAAAATCCAGACACGTCTGAGTGAAAATCACCGCCTGTTAGCTTAATGAGCTTAGCTGAAAACATTTGCTTTCAAAGGCTTCAACACCCACTGGTCCCGTACGGTCCTGTAATCACACAAGCCAAACCAATGAAACACAAGCAAACATGACCTATGCAAGCAAAGTCAACTTTACCTAAGCTGGTACACAACCCAGCTGTCGACAGGCGGCAGTTGGATTTTCGGAATCTAGGGAGTCCTGGTTAGCACGGCATAAAATATCAAAGATATCTGGTAAATTTCCCTACAAGCAAAAAACATGCATTTAAAAGTAAACATCGATACATTGATCCAAACACGAAAACTAAATAATCTCACAAAAGAAATCGACCGACAAAAAATTCTCATCCTTGCTCTTCAACAACCACGACTAAACGACAATGAACCCTTGCATTAGGGAAGCCATTGCATCTTCAAGAGCAAAATACAACGAAAGGTAGCAAAAGGCGTACCAATCTTCGGCATTGCATTTCTCTAACACAGATCCATTATCAACTCTGTCAAAGAAATCACACCCATCAACAATCAAAAGGTTCAAATGGCTCTGAGCACTAGAACTTAGAACTGCTTAAACCTAACTAACCTAAGGACATCACACACATCCATGCCCGAGGCTGGATCCGGACCTGCGACCGTAGCAGTCGCGCGGTTCCGGACTGAAGCGCCTGGAACGGCTCGGCCACCCTGGGCGGCATACTTGTATACTGACCATTCGTTATTTGACTAAATATGAACTACAATCTAATTCGCATGTATATGACATGGGTTAGTTCCGGCACGAAGGTATGACTAAGTATTGGATGCCGTTGCAGTCCCGTTATTTTGATGGCAAGACAAATGTCTTGCGGCCGGCCCATCAACAAGCGACTTATGACTATGCTCATTCAGAGCCCCAGTAAATAATACACACTCATCAATGCACGTGACCCACCAACATCGAAAACTAGAAAAACACCCAAAATGTCGAAAAATTCTGGAACACACTCGAAAATACTATGAGCAAAATTCACCAAAATGACGTAAAAATACTAATGGGAGACTTCAACTCTCTATTTGGTACAGAAAAAACCTGTAGAAAAATCATTGGTACAAATTCAACACACCGAAACGCTAAGACCAACGGCACACGCCTGACTGACAATTTGCCAACAATTCAACCACAAAAGGATGTCTTCCCACTTTAGGAAAAAACCAGTTCGCAGGTAACATGCTTAGCTACCAGGTGCAAGCTGCTTTCGTTCGCCTTTCGAGACTCGCTGAAAGATAGATTTTTAATTCTTTTGTAGCACAGCTACATGCAGGAAGATAAAAACTCAATAAGAGAATCGTAAGACAACGCTCGAGCCAAATTCGTCTCGCTACTTTCAGTAACCCTTAGTGTCAGAGCGAAAACCTTACGCTACTGCCAAATTCATAATGCCCATTCGGATCTCCGGGCGGGGACTACTCAAGAGGATGTCGTTATCAGGAGAAAGAAAACTGGCGTTCTACGGATCGGAGCGTGGAATGTCAGATCCCTTAATCCGGCCGGTAGGTTAGAAAATTTAAAAAGGGAAATGGATAGGTTGAAGTTAGATATAGTGGGAATTAGTGAAGTTCGGTGGCAGGAGGAACAAGACTTCTGGTCAGGTGACTACAGGGTTATAAACACAAAATCAAATAGGGGTAATGCAGGAGTAGGTTTAATAATGAATAGGAAAATAGGAATGCGGGTAAGCTACTACAAACAGCATAGTGAACGCATTATTGTGGCCAAGATAGATACGAAGCCCACACCTACTACAGTAGTACAAGTTTATATGCCAACTAGCTCTGCAGATGACGAAGAAATTAAAGAAATGTATGATGAAATAAAAGAAATTATTCAGATTGTGAAGGGAGACGAAAATTTAATAGTCATGGGTGACTGGAATTCGAGTGTAGGAAAAGGGAGAGAAGGAAACATAGTAGGTGAATATGGATTGGGGGACAGAAATGAAAGAGGAAGCCGCCTGGTAGAATTTTGCACAGAGCACAACATAATCATAACTAACACTTGATTTAAGAATCATGAAAGAAGGTTGTATACATGGAAGAACCCTGGAGATACTAAAAGGTATCAGATAGATTATATAATGGCAAGACAGAGATTTAGGAACCAGGTTTTAAATTGTAAGACATTTCCAGGGGCAGATGTAGACTCTGACCACAATCTATTGGTTATGACCTGTAGATTAAAACTGAAGAAACTGCAAAAACGTGGGAATTTAAGGAGATGGGACCTGGATAAATTAAAAGAACCAGAGGTTGTACAGAGATTCAGGGAGAGCATAAGGGAGCAATTGACAGGAATGGGGGAAATAAATACAGTAGAAGAAGAATGGGTAGCTTTGAGGGATGAAGTAGTGAAGGCAGCAGAGGATCAAGTATGTAAAAAGACGAGGGCTAGTAGAAATCCTTGGGTAACAGAAGAAATATTGAATTTAATTGATGAAAGGAGAAAATATAAAAATGCAGTAAGTGAAACAGGCAAAAAGGAATACAAACGTCTCAAAAATGAGATTGACAGGAAGTGCAAAATGACTAAGCAGGGATGGCTAGAGGACAAATGTAAGGATGTAGAGGCCTATCTCACTAGGGGTAAGATAGATACCGCCTACAGGAAAATTAAAGAGACCTTTGGAGATAAGAGAACGACTTGTATGAATATCAAGAGCTCAGATGGGAACCCAGTTCTAAGCAAAGAAGGGAAAGCAGAAAGGTGGAAGGAGTATATAGAGGGTCTATACAAGGGCGATGTACTTGAGGACAATATTATGGAAACGGAAGAGGATGTAGATGAAGATGAAATGGGAGATATGATACTGCGTGAAGAGTTTGACAGTGCACTGAAAGACCCGAGTCGAAACAAAGCCCCCGGAGTAGACAACATTCCATTGGAACTACTGACGGCCGTGGGAGAGCCAGTCCTGACAAAACTCTACCATCTGGTGAGGAAGATGTATGAGACAGGCGAAATACCCTCAGACTTCAAGAAGAATATAATAATTCCAATCCCAAAGAAAGCAGGTGTTGACAGATGTGAAAATTACCGAACTATCAGCTTAATAAGTCACAGCTGCAAAATACTAACACGAATTCTTTACAGACGAATGGAAAAACTAGTAGAAGCCAACCTCGGGAAAGATCAGTTTGGATTCCGTAGAAACACTGGAACACGTGAGGCAATACTGACCTTACGACTTATCTTAGAAGAAAGATCAAGGAAAGGCAAACCTACGTTTCTAGCATTTGTAGACTTAGAGAAAGCTTTTGACAATGTTGACTGGAATACTCTCTTTCAAATTCTGAAGGTGGCAGGGGTAAAATACAGGGAGCGAAAGGCTATTTACAATTTGTACAGAAACCAGATGGCAGTTATAAGAGTCGAGGGACATGAAAGGGAAGCAGTGGTTGGGAAGGGAGTAAGACAGGGTTGTAGCCTCTCCCCGATGTTGTTCAATCTGTATATTGAGCAAGCAGTAAAGGAAACAAAAGAAAAATTCGGAGTAGGTATTAAAATTCATGGAGAAGAAATAAAAACTTTGAGGTTCGCCGATGACATTGTAATTCTGTCAGAGACAGCAAAGGACTTGGAAGAGCAGTTGAATGGAATGGACAGTGTCTTGAAAGGAGGATATAAGATGAACATCAACAAAAGCAAAACAAGGATAATGGAATGTAGTCTAACTAAGTCGGGTGATGCTGAGGGAATTAGATTAGGAAATGAGGCACTTAAAGTAGTAAAGGAGTTTTGCAATTTGGGGAGCAAAATAACTGATGATGGTCGAAGTAGAGAGGATATAAAATGTAGGCTGGCAATGGCAAGGAAAGCGTTTCTGAAGAAGAGAAATTTGTTAACATCCAGTATTGATTTAAGTGTCAGGAAGTCATTTCTGAAAGTATTCGTATCGAGTGTAGCCATGTATGGAAGTAAAACATGGACGATAAATAGTTAGGACAAGAAGAGAATAGAAGCTTTCGAAATGTGGTGCTACAGAAGAATGCTGAAGATTAGATGGGTAGATCACATAACTAATGAGGAAGTATTGAATAGGATTGGAGAGAAGAGAAGTTTGTGGCACAACTTGACCAGAAGAAGGGATCGGTTGGTAGGACATGTTCTGAGGCATCAAGGGATCACCAATTTAGTATTGGAGGGCAGCGTGGAGGGTAAAAATCGTAGAGGGAGACCAAGAGATGAATACACTAAGCAGATTCAGAACGATGTAGGTTGCAGTAGGTACTGGGAGATGGAAAAGCTTGCACAGGATAGAGTAGCATGGAGAGCTGCATCAAACCAGTCTCAGGACTGAAGACCACAACAACAACAACTTTTGTTTTCTGCCAACATATTTTTTGTTGTTCTGAATACATAATATTATCTATGAAATGTCACATTTTCATAATACTTACGAATGGTACAGGAAATGAAATAAATACAGATCTTTTCGAAGTCAAAAGGTGGTAATATGCTACTAATTTGCGTTAAAATAGGCTCAATCGTCTCACAGACACTTAATGCTTTATTAAGATAAAATGCCTTCGTGATGTTTCTGTAGTAAGCTGAATTTAATTTGTATTAGTACAGTGAATATTTCAATTGGTTTTCCATTAGTTTACTAACCGCAACAGTAATTATCAAAGAGAAATTAATCAGCAGCAGAATTTTCTTTCACGATATCTAAAACGATATGAAAATGCTAAAGTTCTTTACAAATTCTACGCCTGTGGAAACCTACTGGTTCTAACGATGTCATTAAAGCAGAGTAGTTTTAAGAGTATTTTCGTGTAGAAATGAATTGCCTTGACGGTTGATCGATCAAGAGCGGGAAACGTAAAATTTTACAAATATATGACGAGAGGGACAAGTGCTTGAGAGAGGTCTTCCCTATCAATACAAGTGCCTGAGAGACGACTTTCCTATCAATCTCCTGTATAGTTTTATTTCTCAAATCAACATAGTGCGTTATCATGCAGTAGCACAGGTGATGTAGTTTTATTGCTCGATTTTCCTACACTGCGACCAAAAGGTGTCTCAGATGTTGGCAATAAATTCCAGCTGTGTTGCACACACCCTGGGGGCAGAATTCGTAGCCCAAAACACACTTTTGTATTTATCAGATGTAAAATATTACGTTCACACTACTCTTTTCTCGAGTTTACGTCTTTTGGTGGGGCTCAGCCTTTCACTTCTTCTTAGGACGTTAACGATAAAGGCATCATAACACGTCACCAGTAAGAGTACTGCATAGGAATGCTCGATGAGTGACCTGATGACGTTCAATAATAGTCACTCCGTTGATTTTTGTTGTTTCGAATTAGAGCATGCAGTACTCCTACACCAGACTTCTGAACTTTGCCTGTTGAATGCAAATGTCGCAAGATATTAAAACGGTAATCTATCACATATATCAGTAGTCGACACATCCTTAATGTGGAAAATCATTCATTCCAGAACGATCTTTGTTGAAACATGAATATCTTTTTCTGGCGTATTTTTCCCAAAAGCACTCGCTCCAAACACAGTTCAAATCTTTCTAGCTGCCTCCTCTGCATTCACCCCTCTGTTATACCAAAAGTAAACGTTGTGTTGCAGATGTTACACCTTTTTCCACTTGCGACTCAATTTGACAATGCTTAACTGTAGTTCATGATTTTCAAGTATGCAAAATCCAATGCTTAGCTGCAAGATGACAACTAGAACCTTTAATTCGAAAATGACAGTTGATATATACACTGAGAGCGAAGCGCCACGCTCACATGGGTGGCGCCGGATTTCAGGTGGCGGGTGCCGTCTGGCCGGTGGCCAGTAGCCGCTGCAGCGCGAGGAAACGCTCAAGCGTAAGCTGTTATGATCGCGACGCAGCCACGAGCTGTCCTGCGGAGTTGTTTCTGGAATACTTGTTATTGCTGGTAGGTAGAATGTTAAGTGAATTATCTTTGATGCTCAATCAGACTCATAACTTTAGACCGAAATGTGGTAAAAAAAAATAAATAAATAAACAGTTGGACGCGAACAGGCTACCATAAGTTTAGAATGCACAAAGGTTGTATCGTTTTGTTCGTTTTCGTTCGTTGTATCTGCTCGGGGCGGACGTCGAAAGACACCCGTTTCAGTTCGTTGTTGATCCATTAACTCAGTTTTTTTTATATTTTTTTTTTTATTGCAGAGGGCAGCTAGCCCTCTGACCGAACACACTGAGCTACCGTGCCGGCACCACTAGACTACGGGCTCACACAATCTGAGAACATCTCGGAAGTAGACAACATTCCTCCTAACACTTCCGCATCTGACAGTGTTGCCAGATTGTGCAGATGGCCGGACTTAGAGTTGTCAGGGGCGCTCAGTTTTATTGGCCACGTTAAGTGAACGAATCGGACTTAGTCTCGGTGGCGGCCAGCCGGCGGTCAGTTTTCATGTCTAAGACTGTATACTTGAGATATTTCGTTTCCCATGAAATGGTGGCAGACGATGCTGTGGCGTCTTCGAAGCTCGAGCTTCGTCAGTGCAAGATATCTCAGCACAGCTGAGCGAACGTTTTCTTACTGCTGCTAGTCTAATGGACAATGGCAGCACTGTAGAATACTTTTGACAACTATGTGACCACCGATTTATGTTTGTGAGTGGTTCATAATTATGTTAGTAAATTCACTCGATACTTTTATGTCATTTAAATTACATTTGCTACATGATTCGCATTGGAGACGTAGAAAATGTATGTTATTTGGTCCAGTAAGCACGTTCAAAGAGAAATGGATGCTTACATTGACATTTATGTTGAGAATTAGTCATCTTATCCATCCCATGGATAACGAGGATGCTCCGTTTCGCTACAGTTGTTTCATAGCTAACAAGGGAACCTCCTTATTGCACCCTCCTCAGATTTAGTTATAAGTTGGCACAGTGGATAGGCCTGGAAAAACTGAACACAGATCAATCGAGAAAACAGGAAGAAGTTGTGTGGACCTACGAGAAAAAATAAGCAAAATATACAAACTGAGTAGTCCATGTGCAAGGTAATCAACATCAAGGAGAGTGTGAGTTCGGTAGCGCCGTTGTCGCGTGGTTAGCGTGAGCAGCTGCGGAACGAGGGGTCCTTGGTTCAAGTCTTCCCTCGAGTGAAGAATTTAATTTTCTATTTTCAGACAACCATCACCACATGTACTGTTTATCAACAAATGTAGGAAATAATCATAAAAATGTTCGACAATCGTTCGATCCCTTAAGGAACACTCCGATGCCTTACAGTTCGGAAAATATTCATTGACATTGTTATTGAAGTCGCGAGCTATATTTGCTGGATTCAAATTGCCCACGGAATGCATCTCACGTATTTAATGCACTCTCGTTCAAAGTAGCGAACAGTCAACTGCCAGCCAGGGAGCCTCGTTAGCAGGAATACTCTCTCTTCCGTCCGCTGTAGTCGACTTACGTCATGTGTTTCGATGTTTGTTTAGGTGTAGCGTCATCATACTACGGCGCAGTTACCTCGCATCGGACGGACGGACGGACAGATAATAGTTGTCTGAAAATAAAAAATTAAACTTTTCACTCGAGGGAAGACTCGAACCAAGGACCTCTCGTTCCGCAGCTGCTCACGCTAACCACAGGATCAGGGCGCTCCTGAGCTCACCCTATCCTTGTTGTTGCCTATCTTGCGCATGGACTGCTGAGTTTGTATGATTTGCTTATTATTATCATAGTTCCACACAACTTCTTCCTGTTTTCTCGATTGATCTGTGTTCAGTTTTTCAAGACCTATCCACTGTGTCAACTTATAACTAAATCTGAGGGGGGTGCGATGGGGATGTTCCCTTGTTAGTGGTATTGTGTGTTGGTGGCGTTGCCAGTTTACATACTGTGCATGTAACACACAATAAATGCGTTGGATGCCTCCTGTGATCAGTTTACTTAAAAAACGTTTGTTGTCATCGTAATTTATGTAACTGGCTCTCCGACTTACAATCTGACAATTTGTGGAAAAATTGTTTACCTTGCTAGCCCTAGTTTGAAACACTGTCTGACAGAAAATGTAGGCATGAAGGAGTCAGTAAAAGCAATTATTCGCTATTACAGCAAACTTTTGAATCCAATGGACACTTGAATTCTCTATATTGATTCTGAGAATTTTGTTATTTCTCTTGTTGCAGAACCTTGCAGAACCAACACTCCTGAATGAAAGGTTCGCAGGAGGGCTTCTGTATAGTTTGGAAGGTAGAAAACGAGGTACTGGCAGAAGTAAAGCTGTGAGGACGGGGTGTGAGTCGTGCTTGGGTAGCTCACTTGGTAGAGCACTTGCACGCGAAAGGGAAAGGTCCCGAGTTCGGGTCTCGGTCCGGCACACAGTTTTAATCTGCCAGGGAGTTTCAATCTGGAAGACAATCTGAGCAGCCGTCTTCAGTTGTTTGCATATGTCGCTGTCGTTTATCGAGTAATAAAGTCATCAGAGAATCAAAACAAACTGCAAAGCGATTTAGAAGAGATATCTGAATGGTGCGAAAAGTGGCAGTTGACCCTGAATAACGAGAAGTGTGAGGTCATCCACATGAGTGCTAAAAGGAACTCGTTAAACTTCGGTTACACGATAAATCAGTCTAATATAAAAGCCGTAAATTAAACTAAATACCTAGGTATTAAAGTTACAAACAACTTAAATTGGAAGAAACACATAGAAGATTTTTTTGGGAAGGCTAACCAAAGACTGCGTTTTATGGTCGCAGAGAACGAATAGGTAGCCACTATTGCCGACGTGTGGTGAGTTATGTTGTGGTGGGAAGATATCCTGCAGTGCTGGTGGAGTATGCAGATCGTGCTACGTTCTGAACTGCTGCTGCGATTTTAATGACGTACGGAAGTAACAAGCTTTCGCGAAAGTGTGTTACAGCCAGCCTCACGAGTGGTTTTTATTTGTAACAATGTAATGAAGTTAAGGACATACCTCAAGAATAAACAATAAACCGATCATTGTGTAATGAGTGCGTGCAGTGTTACTCGGTGTCAGCCCGTAAGGTCTGTTAGTAGTGGCAAGTGTCACCAAAACTTCTGCACTACATTGAGGATTTCCGTGCAGTACTAGGGTATCAGGCATCCAGGAATGCAGATTATAGCTCGGTTCTGGACCTTGGGGATTTAGTGGAAGAGCCGGTGTGGCCATCAGCCTAAAATTCTTACAGAGGCCTTTTCTATTTGGAAAGGGATTAATGAGTGCGATTACTGATGGATCAAAAGTAGAAGAATCTACCTCCAACTCTGCCATATTTTCCCCTGACTCAGGCTGTGACTGAACCCGAAAGGTTTCCAAAGCCACAAATCTATTAAGAAGGTTCTTATGCTAGAGCTTTTGGTGAAATTTTTCCTCTGTTAGAGCAGCAACAGATTCTGTAGCAACACCATCACACACAAATAAACCACCAAAACACTACTAAAGAAAAATGTTATAAGTTACCTTTTTCTCGTGTGTCGTCACCCATCTACAGTCTGAACAATCGATAGCCAAATTATCAACACGTGTACATGTAAAAAAATGTGCCTCCTACAGCCTTAGTGCAAGGCAATTCGTGCCCTGCAAGACTGCAAAACGAACAACGACAAGTTCACGGATTCACATGAATTCGCAAACACAACCTTATTATACTCTATCCAGTACCCCACAAATTGAGTTAACTGAGGAAAAAATACTTAATTGAACATAAACAAAGTGTCGCTCAACGCACCCCATTGGAATGAGCCATTACTAGTGAATTGGAGATATTCCGCTCGAATGTAATTTACTAAATTACACAGTCTTACTGCCCGACTCTAAAAGACAGTGTTTGGGCTCAAGAGTTACCCAACAATCACTTACCTTGTCAGACTGTACGGTTTGTATGTTGGAAAAACACTTCCCCAGACCACCTGCGTCGTGAAGCGTAACGACTACTTCATGACACCAACTGTAACACCTGGACCTGTTCCTGACCTCTGAACCTCATGATGGGTGGGATGGTGAGGGAGAGGGCAGATTACCGCGGCAACGTATACTCACGGACGCCTCTTCCCGTTGGTGACGTCTGTTGACGTGGGTCATGAGTGGCAGCTACCGTGATGGCGAGCTCCCCACCAGAAGTGAAGAATTAGGGTGTGCCGTAAGGTGAATCACGGTCTTGCTGTCTATGCACCCCAGCTATTACTTGTGGTCTCCATGTCACACACTTGGGGGCAGTACCGATAGCAGTTGCCAATTGCTGAGCCATAATACCCTTGTCAACTACCCCTGGGATCACCCAGGGTGATGACCGACTGAGTTCATGTCTCTAGGAGGCCTCGAGGCCGCACTTCCCCCATCCAGGCTGTAAACAGCTGGCACTACACTGGCCGAACACCAGCTCCCCACATCAGTGAAGTTCCCGAAGTCCCGCGGCTACTACTCCTGGCCGAAGCTAAATGAGTCAGTCATTGGGCAGGTAGTCAACCGATCTTCATCAAGGAGGGTGGATTGTGGTATCTCTGAAATTCAAAAGCACATCATTCTCTTTGGTTCGAGAGTCAGACAGAATGGCAGTACTACTCAATGCTTTGAGCAACGAAGTTCGATTATTTATACGCTTACAGCTATGATTCTGATGTAGACCTATCGGAGGGCAACGAGTAGGTTTTCTTTATATTACTTGTTCTGTTAGCTTTTTCTAGCTCGCTCTCTACTGAGCACGGGTCGCTATACCGAGTTAAATTTGCGAAGTGTGGGTTTCTTGGTAGCACGTACGTTCCCGAGTAATAAAATATTACTTCACTCTTGGTAAGACTGTTCCATGCCCTCGGCCGTTGACAGGTGTCGTAAACGCCCCTCTGCCTGGACTGTTTTATTATAGTGGCAACAATACCGTCGAGTGACTTACTTAGTTATCACATAGGCCAGGCACGCCTCTACTGCCTGCAGGGCGTAGGAATAAAATTCTAACAATTCACAAATCCCGTGCCGAAATTTTACAGGACGCAACAGTACAAAGTGTACTACACATTGCGGAAAACTGGTGCAGAAAAAATAATATAAGTGTCAGGCCCAAGAAAACTTATTTAGCTCCGTTTACGAGGAAGCTAATTCATCACATTCATCGTTTACTGAAATGTCAAGCCTCTTGATGAAACTCTACGAGCAGAGGGTTGCGAAACTATCATGGGTCATTCACGTAAAGAATAAACATTTATAGGCAAAAAACACTCTTATGAGCACTAAAAGGGCGAGATGTAAAAACTAGGTTCTAAATCCCTAGGAACATGTTCTGGATATTCACTACTGTAATAAAACCTATCACAACTGATGGGGCTACAGTATGGCGAAATGAAGTGAAAGGTGGTTGTTAGGTACGTAGGTAAGGTGCAGATATTGGACTGGTTAACTATAACGGGAGGAATTAGCAGCACACCCACTGCTGGTATGGAGACCATGCTGGACATGCCACCATTGCATCTTTTGGTTACAATGGAGACAGCGGCAGAGACATACAGTTAAAAAATTAGTAATAACATGATTCCTTTAGCATAACGAAAATTTCACATTTGTGAATGCGGTAAATATAAGAACTGTTTGTGAAATGCCGACTGATGATACAATAATTTTTTGCGACTTCATAAACATTTCGACGTAACAAATGCAAGAAGGGAGCAGTGGAAGAATGAACAGCAACACCTTTCAGGAGACATAGTCTGGTATGCTGGAGGGTCGAAAACACATAAACCTGCTGGGGCCCGAATATACGGGGCACAGCGTTGAATAGACAGAGAAGTGTCTCGAGGGAAGTTGGCCACAGGCGAAATTATCCGATCGGGGTGTGCACGGAGAAGCATTTGCATAGATGTTACGAAGATCGTAGCACCTATTTTTGTAAGGTGGTCACGTCGTTTTGATTTTTGCATGTGCACGTTAGAGAGAGAGCAATTGACGTTAAACAATTTTAGTCTTGTCGTGGCAAAGTATTTGCCTCTGCGCACTCTGATACGTTATTTTAAGTACGGTAGGCGAGGGACGTATTTCGTAGTGCTGCGTTGACTTGTGATTGTACCTTTTAGGTGAAGAAAGATGTGTTGTAAAGGACAACACGGATGAATATCATCTATATATTGAAAGTTGAAAGGCATATAAATTTTGAATAACCATTTTTTCTTAAGTGTACGACTCTGAGATATGACTGTAGCATTGAGCAACTAATTTGTAGAAATGATTAGTGCCAGATAGTTAACTTCGTTCACTTACCCAGAGCTGAGAGAAAGACTACCCCACTTCCCTGATCATGAATTAATATTTCAACTCATTAAGCTGTTTCATTTTTATAGAAATTCTCTGCAAATTTTGTTCCCCTTTGTGTCGATATTACATTGCACCATGAGGTACACATCAGATTGAATAGGGGAATGTAACTGTTTTGCTTCAGTTGCTCATTTAATATAAAGAGAGGTTGTATTCAGACCCGTTACATTTCAGTTCAAATTACGTTATACTTAGTTGAAGGTTAGCATACGAGCTCAAGGTGGATAACAGTTTGTAAGGACATAGTTTTGGTAATAAGCAATTTTTTTTAAATAGTGGAAGGTAAAGTAGGGCAAAATTTCACGCAGAACCAGAAATACAATGGGAATGTTATTCATGTATTCAGAATGCTAACCAGCTGTGAAATATCTATCAGCGCCTGGAACGTGATCAAAGATCATTGCAGAATGCAATGAAGCCTTTCGGAGACTAGGGGAAAGCAACAGGGTAAAATTACGGGGGGTCCCTAGTCACTCAGGAACTGATGGCAATGAACAAGCTAATAGAATGATCTGAACAGGCGCGATGTGTCGATATGTTGGACCGGAACCTGTCATAACCTAAAGAGATGGTAAAACCAAACCTACATAATTAAATCAGAAGGCAGCACGTAGAATATTGATCTAAGACCCAAAATCAAAAAGATGGCATACCAATGTTGCCGAATCCATATTTCAAGAGAAGTTCTATAATGAGGAACTTGAACAGGAAACAGATCAAAATTCGTGGTAGAACTCATCACTGGCCGGGGAACTTCATAAAACATCAACACACGATGGATACGGAAGGAAAGGCCCACTAAGTGTGGAATAAGTGGTGAGGCGGATGAAATTGCACCACATATAATCATCGAATCTGAAGCTTTAGCGGGCAAAAGTCACAGAATATTCGACTCGACAGAGCCTGAGGAAATGGTGTGTAATAAGGACCTAGTGAAGATTTAATGGTACCTGTTTGCTTTACTAGAACCACAGGGGCGAAACAGTACAATGAACTCAGTTTCCGTGGGTTCAGCAGTGGGTTGAGACCACTATTGTTTTTATCTACCTGCATTAAACATATTAAATTGAAGGGTCTCTTCGTCATTTTGCTTAACATTTAACTTAATGTACGTACCTCTGACACCTAAAATCTGGTTGGAAACTGTAACCTAAATAAAAAAAGACTGAGCCGCTGAGCGCGTCTATAGTGGCTACAAGTTGTATTATCTCTATTTCACTTCATATTTTACTAACTTTTGGTAACCATCCGAGCCCGACCACGCATATTCAACACATCTGTGTGTAATATGTCGGTATATACATCCTTTCCTCATCTAACCTGATGAATGAAATCGAGAATGAGAGTGTACAAGACAAATTTCAGTATCCAGCTCTGTGAGAGTAAAAGTAATCTGCAAGTGTGGCTGAATAGCCAATCCCATAAAGCACATATCAGCTAGCAAAGAGGTTGCCCGCAGCTCGTGGTCTAGTGGTAGTTCAGTTTCAGCCACGCTAGCTAGTGGACGTTGTTTACTGCTGCGCTGTAATTCCGTGTTTACATCGCTGTACTTGAGCTTCGCTGAGTGTTATCCGCCCGTTAACCTACGTGTTCCTTCATATTCCTTGCGATCTGATTGCTCATTCTGGTCATGCTGATGCTAAGTGGAATTTTGGGTGTTAAACTGAAATTTTGTCGCTGGGTTAACCATAGCTACAAACGTCAGGAAGAATACTCAGGTATTTGCTTTTGATAAGGTGTCCCGTCCTGTTCAGCCGACATCCCTGGAAGTAGATGACTGGATTACACAGGTAATTGCCGGCTTGTGTGACCGAGCGGTTCTAGGCGCTTCAGTCTGGAAGCGCGCGACCGCTACGGTCGCAGGTTCGAATCCTACCTCGGGCATGGATGTGTGTGTGGTGTCCTTAGGTTAGTCAGGTTTAAGTAGTTCTAAGTTGTAGGGGACTGGTGACCTCAGATGCTAAGTCTCATAGTGCTCAGAGCCATTTGAACCATTTGAACCAAGAATAAAGATGAAGAATCCCATATTTCCCCACAAAAAAATTCGGAGGCATTAGTTTACAGAATGCCCACGTAGTTTACTATCTTAGCAGCGCTTTTCACACGTAAACCTGACCACAGCAAAAACCCCAACATAGTGAAGAGTTACTGTTGCTGTCAAAATACCTTAAGAATCGCAGAAACCAAGTTGCGAAAAGTGGTTTAACATATCTGACTGCCTCTCAAAAACGGTTTCTTTTACTCTCGAACGACCGATTAACGTTCTCCGGAAATCTGCGACAGCTGAAAATCATCACAAAGCTCGACTGCTCACACATATCTGAATGTAGCTCAACATTTATAAACCATCTGAAGCAAAGGCATTGTCCATATTAGCGCCTTTCAACACTCCATATGGTGCTAATATGGATAATACCTTTGCTTCAGATGATTTTACTCTGTAATTGACGTACTTTATAGTATTTGTACTATATATAGTATGCGTAGCATGTATAGTACGTACAGTTAGTGTAAATTGTTCTTTGCATGGGTATTTGATTAGCAGTAATTGTAAAGTTGTATTGTGGTAGTAATGAGTGGTTATACCATAGGACAGTGTGTGCACTCCTTGGACAGCGCTATCTAGAGGCCGGTTGAGAATCACTAGAAACGCAGCAGGTAACCCTGCGCGGAATAAGGCACTGTGATGCCGACCGTTGTTAGTCGAGCAGCGGTTGCGTACCAAATAGTTTTACCTTGTGACATCGGCTTTCCATAACTGATGGAAAAGAACAGCAATGAGAGCAGTTTTTTATTTTCTTGGGCCAATGATTTTATATCAGCTGGTCTGCCACAGGTATCGTTATAACCAAATGGTTTATAAACGTCAAGCTATATTCATGTGTGTGGTACTGTACTAATAGTAATGTATATAGTGTAACTCATGTAACCCCCCCACCCCCCTCAATCCTGTCATTTTATATCTTCGCAGATCCGATTATGGCACCTTCAGTGTGTTGAAACCGGTTATCCAGTAAACAGTATTTAAGCGATCTTGGCTTTTGAATTATTTTTAAATTCGTAGATACACTTGCAGCGGCCACATGAATAGTTGGAAGTGGATCCAAGATCTAATAGCTCTGATTACAAGGACATCCTCTGAGAGTATATCACTCTCATTGATACACAGGCCTGAAGCACGCTTTTTCCGGGATGCAAAAAATTACACTGTGTACTGGTTGCTAGGAAATTTAGTTAGTTACGTCATTAAAAAATTAAGACCCGACAGCACCATAAACTTCAAGTTACACATGCTGTGTGAATACCACAAAATTAGAAGGTATTCGAATCACAAGAAAAAGTTCGGTAGTATGTGAAATATTATATTTGTTAGAATGGGCATTGGTTAAGAGAAACGAGGAGACTGTAATGACTGTGATGTATTGTAGTTACCTTAAAGATATTATTTAAATTTTTATTGTAAACTTTTCGTTTGTATTTTTCCTACTTCAGAACAAAATTTTTGAAATTTCATGAGATAATGTACATACCTTATGTGACAGTCAGATTGTGTGTCTAATAGTATCAAAACACAGAACAATATAGCTGCTTTAATGGTTTATAGTATTAATGTGCAAATTGACAGTTTTTATGGAAATGTCTATATCGATTGGTTGTTGTTGTGGTCTTCAGTCGTGAGACTGGTTTAATGCACCTCTCCATCTTACTCTATCCTGTGCAAGCTTCGTTATCTCCCAGTACCTACTGCAACCTACATCCTTCTGAATCTGTTTAGTGTATTTATCTCTTGGTCTCCCTCTATGATTTTTACCCTCTGCGCTGCCCTCCAATATTACATTGGTGATCCTTTCATGCCTCAGAATATGTCCTACCAACCGATCCCTTCTTCTAGTCAAGTTGTGCCACAAACTCCTCTTCTCTCCAATTCTTTTCAATCCAACCTCATTAGTTATGTGATCTACCCATCTAATCATAAGCATTCTTCTGTAGAACCACATTTCGAAAGCTTCTATTCTCTTTTTGTCTAAACTATTTATCATCCACGTTTCACTTCCGTACATGGCTACACTCCATACAAATACTTTCATAAAAGGCTTCCTGACACCTAACTCGATGTTAACAAATTTCTCTTCTTCACCAACGCTTTCCTTGCCATTGCCAGTCTACATTTTACATCCTCTCTGCTTCGACAAGCATCAGTTCTTTTGCTCCCCAAATAGCAAAACACATTTACTACTTTAAGTGTCTCATTTCCTAATCTAATTCCCTCATCATCACCCGACTTAATTCGACTACATTCCATTATCCTCGTTTTGCTTTTGTTGATGTTCATCTTATATCCTCCTTTCAAGACACTGTCCATTCCGTTTTGCTGATTTTCCAGGTCCTTTGCTGTCTCTTACAGAATTACTATGTCATCGGCGAACATCAAAGTTTTAATTTCTTCTCCATGTCTTCTAAATCCTACTCGGAATTTTTCTTTTGTTTCCTTTACTGCTTGCTCAATATAGAGATTGAGTAAAATCGGGGAGAGGCTACAACCCTGTCTCACTCCCTTCCCAACCACTGCTTCCCTTTCATGTTCCTCGACTCTTATAAAAGCCATCTGGTTTCTGTACAAATTGTAAATAGGCTATCGCTCCCTGTATTTTACCCTTCCACCTTCAGAATTTGAAAGAGAGTATTCCAGTCAACATTATCAAAAGCTTTCCGTAGGTCTACAAATGCTAGAAACGTAGGTTTGCCTTTCCTTAATCTAGCTTCTAAGATAAGTCGTAGGGTCACGTGTTTCAACATTGCTACGGAATCCAAACTCATCTTCTATGAGGTCGGCTTCTACCAGTTTTTCTGTGAGAATTCGTGTTTGTATTTTGCAGCGGTGGCTTATTAAACTGATAATTCGGTAATTTTCACATCTGTCAGCCTCTGCCTTCTTTGGGATTGGCGTTATTATAGTTTTCTTGAAGCCTGAGGGTATTTGCCTGTCTCATACATCTTGCCCACCAGATGGTAGAGTTTCGAAAGGGGTGGCTCTCCCAAAGCTATCAGTAGTTCTAATGGAATGTTGTCTACTCCCGGAGCCTTGTTTCGACTTAGGTCTTTCAGTGCTGTATCAAACTCTTAACGCAGTATTATGTCTCCCATATCATCTTCATCTACATCCTCTTCCATTTCTATAATATTGTCCTCAAGAATATCGCCCTTGTATAGACCCTCTATATACTCCTTCCACCCCTCTGCTCTCCCTTCTTTCCTTAGAACTGGGTTTCCATCTGAGCTCTTGATATTCATGCAAGTGATCCTCTTTTCTCCAAAGGTCTCTTTAATTTTACTGTAGGCAGTATCTATATTAAACCTAGTGAGATAAGCCTCTAAATCCTTACATTTCTCATCTAGCCATTCCTGGTTAGCCATTTTGCACTCCCTGTTGATCTCATATTTGCGACATTTGTATTATTTTTACCTGCTTGATTTACTGTATTTTTATATTTTCTCCTTTCATCAATTAAATTCAGTATGTCTTCTGTTACACAAGGATTTCTATTAGCCCGCGTCTTTTTACCTATTTGATCCTCTGCTGCCTTCACTATTCCTTCTCTCAAAGCTACCCATTCTTCTTATGCTGTATTTCTATTCTTCATTCTTTTCACTCAGTCCGTTATAATCTCCCTGTAACTCTCTACAACCTCTGGTTCTGTCAGTTTATCCAGGTTCCATCTCCTTAAATTCCCACTTTTCTGTAGTTTCTTTAGTTTTAATCTACAGTTCATAACCAATAGATTGTGGTCAGAGTCCACATCTGCCCCTGGAAATGTCTTACAACTTAAAACATGGATCCTAAATATCTGTTTTACCAATATATAATTTATCTGAAACCTGTCAGTATGTCCAGGCTTCTTCCATGTATACAACCTTCTTTTATGATTCTTGAACCAAGTGTTAGATATGATTAAGTTATGCTCTGTGCAGATTTCTACCAGGCGGCTTCCTCTTTCATTCCTTACCCCTACTCCATATTCACCAACAACGTTTCCTTCTCTTCCTTTTCCTGCTATCGAATTCCAGTCACCAATGACTATTAAATTTTCGTCTCCCTTCTCTATCTGAATAATTTCTTTTATCTCATCATACATTTCATCAATCTCTTCGTCATCTGCGGAGCTAGTCGGCATATAAACTTGTACTACTGTGGTAGGTGTGGGCTTCGCATCTATCTTGGCCATAATAATGCGTTCACTATGCTGTTTGTAGTAGCTTACCCGCATTCCTATTTTTTATTCATTATTAAACCTATTCCTGCATTACCTCTATTTGATTTTGTATTTATAACCCTGTATTCACCTGACCAGAAGTCGTGTTTCTTCTGCCACCGAACTTCACTAATTCTCACTGTATCTTACCTTAACCTATCCATTTCCCTTTTTAAATTTTCTAACCTACCTGCCCGATTAAGGGATCTGACATTCCACGCTCCGACTCTTAGAACGCCAGCTTTCATTCTCCTGATAACAACGTCCTCCTGAGTAGTCCCTGCCCGGAGATCCGAATGGGGGACTATTTTACCTTCGGAATATTTTACCCAAGAGGACGCCATCATAAGTTAACCATACAGGAAAGCTGCATGCCGTCGGGAAAAATTACGACTGCAGTTTCCCTTTGCTTTCAGCCCTTCGCAGTACCAGCACAGTAAGGCCATTTTGGTTAGTTCTACAAGGACAGAGCAGTCATTCATCCAGACTGTTGCCCATGCAACTACTGAAAAGGCTGCTGCCCCTCTTCAGGAACCACACATTTGTCTGGCCTCTCAACAAATACCCCTCCGTTGTGGTTGCACCTACGGTACGGCTATCTGTATCGTTGAGGCACGCCAGCTTCCCCGCCAACGGCAACACCCATGGTTCATGGGATGAATCGATTGTTTAATACCATAATACTGTACCTAATATAATGCAATATTCAATGGCTGCTAAGTCAGTTTTCCAGTGGAAGATCTATTATATAGGTCTGATCACTTTAGATAATTACCATTCCATTCATGACCAGAAAGTGTAGTTGGAAGGCTAGTCAATTTTATAACATCACTTCTCCGCCATTCTCAGGTTTTTAAGAAATTGTATAACACGATTATTAAATTGTTTTTTTGTGGGATGGGCATAAATGTTCCACATTCTGTGTAATTTTAAGTGACTTCCATATTATCGTGTGAAATGCTCATAGCTAGTCTGACTGAGCTGAGAAGGTTAAAGATCAGTTTCTTCCCTTGGCCTGTCTCTCATGGAGACGATTTATTTTCGTACATTAATATATTAAAATTATCCCAAAACTCGTTGATATCCTTCATAAAGTACTGTTCATGCATTGAAAAGATTGGAGCACATGTAATTCAAAGTGCAGTTTTTTTTATTTATTCGCGTTTGAAGGAGTCTGAATGTCTTTAAAAACTTTTCTTGGTATTCAAATTAATTCTTTCTGGTAATTTAGTCAGTAACACAAACTTCTGTTTTATATCTTTAACATCACCATAACTGCAATGATCAAACTGTTTTTGTTTAAATCATTCCCAGTATAAATGTGTGCATGGTTAGTGCATGTAATTAGTATGCATTTTGAATGTGTAACATTGTTCCTTAAATAAATGTTTACAAAAATATGTAGCTAGGGGTTCTGCCTCTGGATCACGGGGTCCCGTGTTCGATCCCGGCCTGGTTGGGGATTTTCTCTGGGTGTTTGTGTTGTCCCTATCATTTCATCATCATTTTTTAACGTGTCTCAAATTCGACTGTATAAAGATTGGGACACTGTACGTTTGCTGATGACCGCGCAGTTGAACGTCCACAAACGCGAGACGGGGCAACGACTAAGTGTGACTGTGCCTATTCGCAGTTAACTCTTTATCTTATTTTTGTAGATTTCAGCTCCAGTCAAAATTGACGTCTTGCTTTCATCGTTCAATGCTCGTTGAGCGGTATATGGAATATTTCTTGTTAGTTTCGGGCCATTATGAACAGTTCCAGTTATTCACGAATGCAAGTTATTATCCTATTCCCCCCTTTTCGAACACATGACGCGTGATATATCTTCTCAGTTCAGTCTGATTTAGTTAGTCGTTGATCTCACAGGTATAGCATAATTCAACAGGTTTCTGAAATTTCTCTAGCTTCGATTTCAGTTCATTATCTAGTTCCCACGTGTCTTCGTTGTGTCAGCTTGTGTCAAGTAGGGATCTCAAAGCCTTACCTTCGCAGATCGTGTCTCACGGTAATATATCCTGTCCAATTTATTTAGCTATTCTGAATTTTACCACTCATATTATGCAGGATTTTTGTTTCAGGTGACCACGTGTTCGTGGATTGTGAGAAACTTTATATGTCACAGTTACTAATTCTCGGGGTAAAAGTTCTAAATTAGTCTCAGAACATCTTCTTTGGTACAACCATTAACAGTTCATTCTTACTGATGAATTCCTGTTAATTTGCTTCCTGCAACCACGTGCAACCACGTGCACACTGATGGAGGTTTTCTTTATTCTTATATTTGTCCCAAATCTCTATTGTATGTGTATATGTGCGTGAATGTCGCCATTGAAATATTCCTCTGACCCTGACCTCATTAATAATTAATGACAAACCATGACAGGGTCTCCAATATGCAGCTTTTATTTTGTAGCCCAGTCTAGAGCAATATTAAAAAAAGCAGCCATCATCCACTCATTAGTTGTTTAGTTTACTAGTTTGTTCAGTTGTGTCTTTAATAAAAATGATATTTTTACCAAAGCAAGTGCTTACATATACTCCCGCAAACTTCCATTTTTGTGTCCTACTGCTTTTCGTTGTGCAACAGATAAATATGGCGAAGTTATTTGTTTAATATTTATCCAACTATCATAAATGTCCATATCCAGCAACCCAGTTCCTTTAAATTTCAAAGACTTTTCTTTCCTGTACGATGAAGAGTGAAAGAAACTGGTACACCTGCTTAATATCCTTTAGGGCCTCCGTGAGCACACAGAGTTGGCGCAACATGACGTGACATGGACTCGACTAACGTCTGAAGTAACGCTGGATGGAATTGACACTATGAGTCCTGCAAGGCTTCCTATTAATCAGTAACAGTAAGAGGGGATGGAGATCTCTTCTGAACAGTACGCTGCAAGGCATCCCATATATGCTCAAAAATGTTCATGTGTGGGGAGTTTCGTGGCAGCGGAAGTGGTTAAACTCAGAAGAGTTTTCCTGTAGCTACTCTGTAGCAATTCTGGACGTGTGGGGTGTCACATTGTCCTGCTGGAAGTGCCCAAGTTTGTCGGGATTCACAATGCACATGGAGGGATGCAGGCGATCAGACAGGATGCTTACGTAAGTGTCACCTATCATACTTGTATCTGGAATTATCAGGCGTCCCATATCACCCCAACTGCATACGCCCCACACCATTACAGAGCTTAGAGCTGTTATATTTATATAGAAATTCACTGTCATCATTGTACACTTTGTAAATCATTATTCACATTGCACCATGAGATACGCAACAGTTTGAATATTGTTTGGAAATTTCATTTTGAAACAGAAATCTAGTTTAGCTGGTGCTTGCTTGCAGTTTGCTGTTGTGCTTTCGAGAAATCTGCACCAGTGTTGTCACAAGACGCGAGGTAACTGGAAATTTTTATTAGGACCATGTTCTTTTACTACAGTTGCACATTTAGTGTAAAGAAGTTGTATTTAAAGCAGTTATGGTCCAGTTCAAATTAAGTTATGTGTTGCCACTACACGTAAATAAAATAAGGAACAGTGTTTTCGGTTTTTATTTTATATTTTCTTTTATTTTATTTTGAAAATATTTGTTACTGATATTAATTTTCACTTACCACAATTTGAGAACTATCCTTGAAACCATGTCACTGAATTAAGCTACGAGCTGATACAGGATGCAATAAAGTATATTGTAGGATGGAAGCAATGTGTTCTGACATCAGTATTAATCCCACGACATACAGAAACTAATTGTTGTAGCAGAATTCGTACACCTTGTGCAGTGTACTACCACAACATGTCTGGCACAGACAGAGGTGGTAAGAAATGTTCCCAAAAGTTTTTCGATACCCCTTAGTTTTCCCAAGGACCACAAATGACACATTAATTTTGCGGGAGGGATACTTCCCTAGCCACTTCCAAGAACTATATTAATGGTAACCATAGTTCCCAATAACCATTAGTACACCGCTTTTTGTTGGGATACATATTTCTCGCAGTCCTGAAGGCTGTATTTCATAACAAATTAAACTACAGCTGGTGCAGCGGACTGCCACTAGATGCCAGGAGGGTACAGAAGTGATAACACATATTCCCTTACGCACTGTAAATACACACTACAGTGGGAAGTACACCCTGCAAGGGTTAAAATAATCAATTAATAGATATACATCACATAGACGCTAGACACAGTGTGAACCTGTACCGAATTTTTAGAAATCACAAAAAGATGAGGTTCCTGTGCACATATTCCAGCAGTGCATTAAGTAAACTGAAGTGCAAGGGAGAATGATGAAATGGAGTGCATAAAGCATTAGAAAGAACAATTAAAATACTTTATTGTTGTCTTGTGGCGACACGCGAAAAATAATCGATCTCTTAGGCTCTGCAATATCATTTCCTTGAACGCTAGACCGTCCCGGAATTAATCATCACTGCAGGATAGAAAACGATTACATTTTAATATGTTAATACCCAACGCATTGTGTATTACTATGCATTGCAAACAACTGCAACGGTCTCATCAAATCCGTAACTGCAATATCATCCTATGATCAGTTTAAGACCTCATGACCACCACGTTCAGGACACAAGTACAAATTAAATTGAATTGGCTGAATAACACAAGTGACCTGCCTAACACGTGAACTACACCAGTGTTTCACAAATATATTGCTCAAAGAGCTTCATGACATATCGTTACCAACTACAAAACATCTTTCTGAAATGCATGCAACATTTATTTCACTGTCTAAAGAAGAAAAAGCTATGAAGAAATAAAAGCACTGTTTAAAGTAGAACTTTCATAGACTTCTCATTATAAATAGGAGCACATCTGTAATGTGTTCTGAAAAGATTCATTTCAGGATGTTATAAACTCATGTAAAACAAGAAAAAATATCCTTTATATTCACATAAAGAAAGGAAGCCACTTAGCAATGAATATTAAGTTTGTGTGATATTACTGATGCTGGATTTAAATATTGGTAACATCATGGTGAAAACTGCATGCTTGACATTATATAAATCTAATTCATGAGTACCAACTTTTGAGTTCCATAATAACAGTAAAGTCACTTTTACAATATTGCAAAACAAACAATTATTCGAATATAAATATCTAAAAAGAATTTATTTCATTGTTACATACAGAACTGTTAAAAGGTATAGTGTCAGAATGTAGACACTAAAGTTTACGTTAAAAGAACGATTAACCCCTGTAATGCCAAGACATTTTACATAATGTGCATTACCCATAGGAGGGGGGGGGGGCGACATTGTGCCCATGTTGAAATTTTTTAAAAAAAAATTCGTTAATTATTGTTGAATGATATTAACAACAGGTTTATTAAAGGGCAACTGATATGCGATCAGGGTCCAGATATTGAAAATACCTTTAGCACAGTCTTAGCAAAAACAACACACTTTCAATAAGTGTACTGCCGGTTTTATGAACACCACAAAAAATATAAAATGCCAACTTCGGTCATTGTTTTTGACGTTTCCTCTCAGTATACTTTTTAAAAAGATACTGATGTGTAAATAAGGCCCTTAAGTTGGAAATACTGACAACGACCTTCGTTGTAGAAAGTGATATCTACAATTGAGACTTAAATTTTTCGGTTGAGATTAAATGAAAAATTTAAAATATGCTAGGTGTATGACAAAAGTGATGCGACTGGTTTTTTATCTACCAAATTTTTTTTCGAGTATTGGTCCCTACGCAGTAGTTTGTTTCGGTAACTTTACGTCGGTAAAATCTTTGTTCCCAGGCTTGGTAGCAGCGCCGAAAGGCTTTTAAGTTGGAGGGCCTTCAATAAGTTAGTTACAGTCTTTAGAATGTTTCGAGAGCCCTAAAACGGCGTCCTTTTCAGAAACTTTTAGTTTGCATGGCAATGGGACGCTATAATTATTCAGCGTCCATTTGTCTGCATCCAGTTGGTCTCACTCGATTTAATCTTTTCCTGAGCGTTTGAAGGACATCTTTGTATAACACAAGGTTGAAAGTTTGTTCTGAAGGAACAAATTCATTGTGCATGATATTCATACAGTCAAAAAAGTAAATACGAGCTGTTTTGATCTTTGATTTGCTCATTCGAGCCTCTTTTGGTGGAGGAGATTTCTCAGTATGCCACTACTCACTTTGCCCCTTCGTCTGAGGATCATACTCAATAATCCTGGATTTATCAGCGATGATCACACTACTGAAACATTCGCAGCTAATGGCAGTCTTCGCAAGAAGACCAACACATGTGTTTCTTCGATTGTTGTTCTGCTCAATTGTGAGGATTCTCAGCACGATTTTGGGACAAACCTTCCACATGTGCAAATCTTCAGTCAGATCTTTGATGTAAGGTGAAAGTGGACAAGTTTGACCGGTCACCCATTATGTTTATTGTTAAATGTCCGTCTGGTCTCGAAAGACCATGCACACGTTCGACGTTGTCGTCGGTTTTTGATTTTGAATGGATCACTGAGCGAGATTCATCTTCACCGTGCTATCAGCCTTCCAAAAATGATTTGTGCCAGCGAAAAATGTGTGCTCTTGACAAGGAATGTTTCCCATAGGCCTGTTTCAACTTTTCAAAGGTCACACTCATTTATTGCCCAAGTTTCACAATAAACGTGACTGAAATCGTCGTTCTAAATTCCACTGTTCCATTACTGTAAACACACAACGAAAACTCAACTACACTGATGGGGGCTCTCAAAAATCACGTGATTGATGCAAAGAGCTGAAAACTCAGACTATCAGAAAGGACGATCACTCCAGTGTACATAGCACCTCCAGATCGTTCGCAGTGCTGTCTGCGACATTACTTTTCTGACACTACACATATATGGAATCTGTTAGAATAATTCCTTAAAAACAAAAATATGTTTTTCAAAGTGTCAGCGTGCGAACCTTTCAAAGAAACATCATCGATATGGGCTTTTGGAGGCGAAGGCCCACTCCTGTACCGTTGATGACTGCATGACACAATACTTTACACTTTGGCTGGACCAATCAACACCTCAATGGAAAAATTATGCCTGGTCGTCAGCAGAGGACTGTTAAAGCTGGTGGAAGCTCTGTAATGGTGTGGGATGTGTGCAGCTGGTATATAACCCCTGATACGAGAAGATACGACTCTGACTGATGACAAGTGCGCATCCCCTGAATCCATTCATACCCATTGTCCATTCCGATGGACTTCCAGCAGGACAGTGTGATACCCCACACGTCCAGAATTGCTTCATAGTGTCTTCAGAAGCACTCATCTGAGTTTAAACACTTCCTTTGGCCACCAAACTCCCCAAGCATGAACATTACTCAACATATCTGGAATGATTTGCAGCGAGCTGTTCAGAAGAGATCTCCTCCCTCTCATACTCTTAAGGACTTATGGACAGCCCTGCATAATTCATAGTATCAATTCCATGCAGCACTACTTCAGACATTACTCAAATCCATACCACATAGTATTGCACCACTTCTGCATGCTAACGGGGCCCTACGCCATATTCGTCAGTTCTACTACTTTCTTTGGCTCTTCAGCGTACAATCCACTTGTAATTCATTCACTTTAAAATATTTATGAATGTAATCACAGTATACAACACCTCAGTTGATCAATGAACATATAATACCAACATGTACATCATCTTCTAAACAATAATTAGTGCTATATGCAGGGCGCATGAAGAGATAATCATCACACTATTTACATACCTGTCATCAGGTTTTTCAAACATCACTTTTACTTCTCAGCACGTCCCACAATCAAACCACTTTTATGGTCTTCACTTCCAGTTTTACTACATTTATTTCATTTTTTATGCCTGACAATTTTTTATTGACACGCAAACTTCTTCGAAAATTCTGTGCAAGATTTGTGGCTCATAGTAAAATCTCTTTATCGACACTAAGTAGAAAAAGAGAGTTAGCAGTACAGCAAAAATTATCGAAAACATGCTAACAGCCAGGGAAATCATGTTCATCACGTAACAACACACACACAACAGAGCTTTGTGTCCTTGGATGCACTGAAAACATCGAAGAATTATGTCGCAGTACACGAAATAAATTGCCTTTCACTAATTCGCCTACCACTTCAGCACAGATGCTCCAACTCCATATTTCTTGTGAAGCCCAAAGACATCATTGGCAAATCATGTAATAGGACTGCATGAACACCATACTCAGTCGCGACAGCCAACTCTTCCCTCATTCTTTAACATACCATTATTATACTTAAAACTAACTGCACCACAGCCCAGGGCCATCACTTCTTGATATTTCAACAAAGTATCAGCCCCTAAAAGCGTATCACTAGCCAAATTCCACACAGTTACTAAATTTGCATGAAGCTATAACCTTGTAAGAAGAAACTTAGTACCTACTTGTCTCTTCATCTCTGCTCCTTTTCTGGTAATCATCCCCTTCACTTGAGTCCACTGTAAAGAAGGAATAGTTTATAAAGCTACACCTTCAGATCTGTGAAATGCTGACTCACTCAACCCAGACGACTCGCTTCCAACACCTGGAACACAAGGTAAAATATATTTGCAACGCTGGACTCTTCAGAGAATAGAGGTTTTGTTGACTATCACTTATCAACAGGTAACTGAAGCATACAAAAGTAAATACATTCAGTTTCTCATACTTATTTTTCATCTTGTTTTCAGCACTCAAATCAGCTGCACACGTCGCTTGTCAATTATGTGGCTATAGGGCTATGGGATATCCACTTGCGCATTTTTCTGTGGATAAGCTGAGCGTACATCTAAAAAATAGGAACTATAGTTTCTATCTTGTCAATATCAGTGAGTACCATTCCCTTTACTACCTTGATCTGACGGGACAGTCTTCCAATCCAGTCACTATTACCACTCCTAAAATTGTTGCTTTCACTGCAATCACATAATTCCTCTGATGCGTCCACTTTCCGTTCCCATATCCTTCACAATATGTACCACATTGCTGGTGATCATTATTCCAATTCCTCCGTGGCCTCAAACTAGGATAACAAAACTTACTGTTGCTTCTACCACAACCATTCGCTTCAGCATTGTCATATTATAATTCTTGGAGAAAAATCTCAAAACCCATAACTACCCTTCCATCTGACCAGGATGAATAATCTGGCTCAACTTGGGAGTAAATTTTACAACTCAATTATAATTCAATTCAGTAGGACTGTAAGTATTGTTAACAAAATTATTTTTCCAAACCATGCATTCAAAGAATGAAGCAGGATTTATAAAATCAGTATTATTAAAATTTTTCATAAACTAGTATGCCAAAGATTCTGTCTTGCGCTGCCTCAGACCAATCTTCTGACAGGAATATTTGACAGAACTCGTCATATGGCTCACACTACACGTACTAACGTCGCCTACCAAACAGTCATATACAAACTCAGTTCTGTAATCGGCAGGCCGTTTGTAAGGAAATACAAAATCAAACTGCTCTAGACAAGCATGAGGATCAGTACTATTTCATATAATCATAAAAATTTGAAATTTTAGAACAGGCAAGAAATGGTTATATTGGAAACCATGCCTCATTTCACAGTTTCCAGCATCATGATTAGAATGACCATGGTTGTGAAGAATTCTCCTCCTTTCATAACGAGCTACAGGATCTCATTCATCATCATGAACAGAACATTAATCATTGTTATCTGGCACATGACCTCTGCTGCAACAATGACCCCAAACTTTTGTCATTTTAGAAACTCTCTCATTTATGTACTGACCTAATTCTTTATTCTCCTATTTCACTCCATTTGATATTCTCTGAAACTCCAAAGTTCTGTACAGTTGCTTGGAAAATATATTGATTCCAAACTCAACTGGCAACCTCACATTAATCACGCCTTAGAAAGATATCAAGGCTCTCCTACCTCATACGGAAATTATCTGATCCAGTTAGAAATAAATATCTTAGCACAGCTCAATTTGGCCCTTTCAGCTTCAGCTCATGGCATGTCACTGACGTAGTACTGATTCAGAAATAGGTGATACAAATAATTGTAAGGTTAGTCCAAGGGAACAATGCAGTCCTTTGTTCACTAAGACAAAAATAATGACGATGATAAAACTTTATCTCTTTTCCTCATTGATATTCTCTGAAAATAACTTAGCAGAATTTGACACCAGAGAGAACATACTCTATCATGATACCAGGAACAAAAAGGGTATCGCAACTCCTAGATTAGACTCACAAAAATAGGTAACTTTCGCAAAGTAAACTGTTTGAACTTTTTGAATAAACTGTCATACTCTCCAATCAATACATTTTTCAACAACTTTAGAAGTAAGTTGTATGACTGGTTGATGAGCAATCCATTCTACAGTTCAAGAGAGTTGTTCGAGAGTAGTAGGGTAGAATTTGAGTTTTCCGATTATGATTACAGTTCTGTACAACTGGTTAATGTATGATATATCATGTGTATGTGCAAAGTGAACAGTAATTTTGTAGTGATTACTACTGGATCATGCCATTAATACAAAACACATTTCACTAAATGTTATCTATGGCTAATAAACTCTCTGAATCTGAATAAAGTCCTAAATTTTTTGGGAATCATTTACACAAGAAGATACAGTTCCCTCTTGAACTCTGATCAGCATTAAGAGCAACTGTACAACAACAATAGTTTAAGGAGCCACCTTTTCTTTTGTATTCTATACCTCCTTCTGCTTTCGCACATTGTTTCTGCAACAATGTTTCACTCTTTAAAATTTATTTTTAAACCTTATAGTAATGTAGTATGAAGGGAAATACATTTTTTGATCTAATTACTTTTTAACTGGGTAGAGAAATCAGACATTTTGTCAATCCAGTCTTTCTTTCACGCCGATTCATTGAAACCTGTAAATTTTACTGTAACAGCTTCTTCTGTTCACTTACCGATCCCTGCAGGATTACTCGACTCTCTTCTACAGAAACAACTCTGCTATTTTTTTCACAGCAGAGAGCCTCTCTGCAGCTCTTTCCTTAACCGAGTGGTAAGTGTACTAAATATCCTCGAAATGTCTTCCACAGTGAATTCAAACTTCTGCACTAAATTGTGAATTCGCCTTTGTAGTAGAACAGCACTACCTCGTTGCTGACTGGGAACAGCCAGCAAGTTATCACTAAACCAATTGGTACTAGTCTGTAATTTCACTCTAAGTAACCTTACACTATTTCTGGGGCTAACATTTAATTAAGCTCCTTAACGCTTGGGTGTGGCAGCTGACGGTAGATGTCCTGATGACGACCAGCGATGTCCTAGTTACCCGCCAGAGATAGATGATGACAGTGACCGAATGTTCAAATGTTTGTAAAATCTTATGGGGCATAACTGTTAAGGTCATCAGTCCCTAACCGTACACACTACTTAACCTAAATTATCCTAATGACAAACGCACATACCCATGCCCGAGGGAGGACTCGAATCTCCATCGGGACCAGCCGCACAGTCCACGACTGCAGCGCCTGAGACCGCTCGGCTAATCCCACACGGCCGGCGGATAAAGACGTCAAAGACGTCTAGTTTCCTAGGAGACCACGAGTGCACATTTCTCCCAGCCAGACTGTAGCCATCTGGTAGTCCATCGACCCTAGTAACTCAGGGGGTGGAGACTGGCTGGGCCCAAGCTCCCCACATCATCGAAACTTCCCGCAAATCCAGCAGCCATCACGCCACAGACATGGTGTGCCTTGTTGCCAGGTTGCCAGCAGATTTCCATCACCAAGGGTGGGTCGTGGTTTCTCTGAAACACAAATGACATCAATCTTTCCTGTTTAAAAAGCAGACGGAATGGAGGCATTACTTCATGCTTTGATTTCCTACGCTTGATTACTTCTAACGATACAACTACGCGTCCAACTTAGTACTATTACAGGGGGACGAGTATGTTTATTTCATGTTACTTGGCTTTCAGCTTTTCCTAGCTCGCTGTGCCCCGAGCATAAGTTCCTACACCCAGTTAAATTTGCAACGCGTGAGTTTCTCGGTGGCCCGCAAATGTCTCTTATAAAACATCACCTCACTCTTGGTCATACTGTGATACGGCTGTGAGGTTCTACGTGGCTCGCCCGTCCCTAGTGTAGCAATCCTGTCTGGCCGAAATGTTTTGTCATAATTTCAAAAGTACAGTCCACCGGCTTGCTCTATTAGCACTTCGGGCACGTTTCCCTTTACTGCCTAGCTGCGTATGGGAATAACACGTTTAATACATTCGCAACTCGCGCACCAAACATTTTCGGGGTGCAACACACATCCCCTCTTCAGAAAGATTCGTCCCGGATCTTCCAGGACCGAGCCTTCCATCCCTGAGGTGTCCCACATGAGTCCTTCCTTATCCACTTCCACTATGAGTTTAGTCTCAAAGTGCGTTCTACAGGAGCATACAACAGTAAAATCCTGAACGTAATGTTTCTACCACCTAATACAGAACTTCTACTTCCGTCAATTGTTCCCACGGCCATTGACTGCTAAACACTCGTCTAGCAACTGGTGTCTCGGCTGATCTGTAGGTTATGCCCTACTGCGATTATTTCATAAATTAATTATGCAAATATCTAGTAAAGACACCACATATTGGTAGATGAAAGTCATCTACGTAATCATGTGTTGACGATATTCTTTAATGGTTTGGATATGGTGTAACATCCGCGCCACTGAAATTCTCCCCTGCTCTGAATCGATAAATCTGTGTAATGAATGCGTAAGTTCAGGGTTGAGGGCGGCATTAAGGTGCTCTAAATTCTGGAAGTGCTACATCCTTAATAGCCCTTCTGGCCAATGCAGTAAATTCTGCGTTAGTGTAATGACAGTCATACAAGTGAGTCAACACCTAAGACAGAAACCCATCCCAAGACGAAAGCCATAGCACCTCACTCTTCATAGAAATCATCGCTTTCTGAAAATGACAAAGTGCATCATTTAATTTCGGAACTCCTAATCTGTTATCGCGGACAACGTTTTTATTAATTTATCTCCCGCATTTAACCAAGTTCTGCTCCTAAAACAACAGGTTGCGGGCAATATATACTCTTTATGATAAGTGTGCTCTTAATTTACTGTGATTATGATACTCCTTCAGCACTTTCCTAAAAAACGTTACTTCCCTGTGCCTCTGTATATCAATCTGAAACAAAATCTACCAGTCTCCGAATTTCTTTTCTCTGATGTGTTGATTTCAATGTCCACTGATATCTAATAAGGAAGGTATGCGATTGAATAGAGAAATATATACCTCAAACAAACATTTGGACGACAGCTAAGCATTCGTCTCCACTACCGATGATGTGTGGCAAACCAAGGACTATTCCCATCATCCAGGGTGTCGTAACGAAATCGCCAGCTGAGGAAAGGAACCATATATCACCCCTGTCCTCCTTCCGAAACGAGTAACTAACGACAGATAGCAACAAGACCAACAGTAATAAATACCTGACAATGACCCTACAATAATAAAAGAACACATGTGGCAACGACATGAAAACAATAAATTCCCTGAAAACAACATTATGCAAAAAATACCCATAACAAAAATATCAAGAAAAATCTAACACCAACGTAATATTCCAAATAATGTAACAACAGTGACGTCAGACCATAGGCATGCCTTGTGCTGTAAGCTGTCTAGACGATTAGGTTTCTCCTTTACGGACAGGAGTTTCAATACTGACGTGCAGGGCAAACAATCTACACGACATGGTATCCAGACAGGAGTACCCCAAGGAAGCATCCTAGGGCCCTTACTGTTTAGCCTCTACATTAACGACCTCCCAGCTACACACAACACCACGGTGGCAATCTACGCGCATGACACCGCCATTCTTGCGCAAGATTGGAAGCCGTCTAACATTAACTCACGACTACAGACTGCACTCAGAACGGCGGAGCCTCGACTGGTGAAATGGCGTGTTACAGTAAACGTCGACAAGTGCGAAGCCGTTCTGTTCACTAGAAGACCGAAGCAACTGCGTAAACATCAGCACTGCAACCCAGTAACACTACACACACGCCCAATATGCTTCCGCGAGAAGGTCAAATACCTCGGTGTCTGGCTGGACAGGAACTACTCTGGGGGGGGACCACATTCAACACGTAACCATCAAAGGAAACGCGACGCTCAAACAACTCTACCCTACGCTTAACAGGCTAGGAGAGTGTCTAGGTCCGTGTACATGACACTTATTCGATCGCTGATGACGTACGCAGCCCCTGTCTGGGGATACGCTGCGCCAACTCGCCTGCGCCGTCTGTAGCTTATACAGAACAAAGTACTCAAAATCATAAGCAACGCTCAACCCTACACACGCATCGCGGACCTTCACTGGGAATACCTGCTAGATACCATCTCGCAGGTATTCCAAAAACTCTCCACACGACTGTACAATAACACGAGACACTCGCACAACCCGTTTATTCTTTCTCTGGGTAACTACGACCACAATCATAGATGGAAGCATAACAGACTAAAGACACTGTTGGCTAGGAACTAAACATCTATGGTCCATATAGCACGCTAACACGACAGTACTGGCGAGTCCCTGCAACACAGCTACTAGTGGTAACCCCAGATACTCGACCAGCCGAAAAACAGGCAACCGCAGGTTCAAATGGTTCAAATGGTTCTGAGCACTATGGGACTTAACAGCTGAAGTCATCAGTCCCCTAGAACTTAGAACTACTTAAACCTAACTAACCTAAGGACATCACACACATCCATGCCAGAGACAGGATTCGAATCTGCGACCGTACCGGTCTCGCGGTTCCAGACTGACGCCCGGCAACCGCAGGGAAACCGTACTGTACACAGCACGCAAACCAACCACACACACCCTAAACTGTCTGTGAGCCGATCTATGACCGGTCGCCCACTAATGTACAGTCGTGCTCAAAAGTATCCGAACGACCTGAATTGAATTTCGCCTGATTCGCATGCAACCCACGTAACACCGTTGTCTAGCTCCTCCTCTAATCGCTCCTTCGCTCCTTGGTACAGTCGTTTGACTATTGAAAATGGTTCCAACAAGACACCACTAGAGAACACTGCTCTGCATCGCAATAACTAAAGATGAAAAGTAATACCACGATTCTAGAAATATCAGGGAACACCTTATCATAGATAAGACTGTCTTTAAGGCTTGTCATGTCACATTTATTGCAATAAATGACATACCTGAAATGTCACCACTCTCATTATTACGTCAGATAGGTAACGCACGTAGTAAGCTCATCGTATTCATGATTTCCTCTTCAAAGTAACATACCGTAATTGTTATTTAACACAAACTGACATTAAAAATCTATGTTATTCACGAGCAGCTAGTTGAGAATATGTATGAACTTCGACACGACGAACCGTCTCGTTCTGCATATGGATTCATACACAGGTCATGCAGACTAAGATTTCGTGACTGACGGAAAGCAACAGTCATTCCTGACTAGGCATACAGAAAGTGATATACCTCGATTTTGGACAGTATCAGTTAGCAAATATCAACTTTAAATTACATAACGTAAAGAATTTTAACGGACGCGAATTCCTACACGGCATCTATTGGCCCTGTTAACTAACTACAAGAGATGTTAAATATCGCTTCTTCACAAGTCACGTACTTGAAATGCCGTGAGGTAAAATTATGTGTTGGACAGGGATTCGAACCCAGAACCTAATCGGATTGCTATCGAAGCACAATCAACTGTGACATATCGGATTTTCTCGGCATTAGCTATATGTTTTAACTGAAATGACGAGACGAAACATTAATTTTTTCCTTCCCAGGACTCCAACCCAGCACCTATCGCTGTTGTATTCTAGGGAAAACGAACATTAAATATGGTTTTGTTACACCAGCAGCGACATGTGAGCATGTTTGAAGTAGAAATAATATGACGAAGAGCTCAGTGCTGACTAGGAATCGAAACCCACACATATTGTTAACCACACACAAAGAGACGTCAGATACCGAATTTTTCTCCCCCAGCAGCTCGGAATAACATCTTTGAACTTACAGTGATGTCTCAAATAGTTCTGTGTCCCACTGGGAGTCAAAAACGTCAGACATCGCTAGTGTTGACAACGAATGAAAATGCATTAAAAATCAAAATTGTTATCCACCAGCAGATAGTTGTTCTCATGCTAGAGCTTGATAATAAATAATGAGAAGTTCAGTGCCGGGCCAGGATTCGAACCCATTCATGCGCAATACGTGGAGATGTTGAGGGATCTGCAGTTTTCAACAAACAACAAATTGTAGTCGAGCTGTATTGTTACGAAGAGATCAAATTACGTGATAGGGGGGTCTGAGTTGCATTCCAAGTTGAGAACCAATTTTATCACAATATGGAAGCTCAAATAATAGATGGAATTAGTGCCCTGTGACCCTACATAGCGTTTGTTTCGTCACTAGATATAAATAACTAGTATAAGAAAGGTTACTGGTGATAGAGTTCCCACATTTCCCCACTCCTGGCTTTATTGAGGTTCAACATAACGTCTACTTGGGGGAGAAGGAATCTCATGTTTAATGTCAATTAGACCACAATGCCTTTATACCTTCTTCATTTCGTGTAGAAAGAAGAGAATACAATCTGTCTCCCCCTATTGAAAATCATTGACAGAGGGTGGAATCGAACCCAGAGCATAATCATAGGAACCTATCATCAATCAAACAGACCACCAATTCCTCTTGCTTCGGACTAATTTTTCTATCATAACACTTTTGCGCCACACTCGATGAGAATTCTGACACACAGGCTACCTGTAGTGGTTTGCAGTATGTTCAGTAAGCTACATTCGTTTACTTGGTCGACGTAACCGCCATGAACTAGCTGCCTCGGCTACCCAGTGCATAAATTCGACTCTATTTTGTAATCAGCGAAATCAAATCACTCAACTGCCACCTACACGGAAATGCAAACAGTGTAGGGTGCAGAAATTTAAATAGGAAGTGTTCCTTTCCATTTGAGCTACTCTATTGCGCTGTCTGCTTGTTGAAAACGTCGCGCAGTGCAAAAGAAAAGTTGTGACCACCTGTCTCTCAGAAGTCTAGATCCGGTCATACGCATTATCTCACAGCACTGTGGAATACGTAAGCCCTGGGGGAACTGTTGTTGACTTCTGGAGGTGCTGTAGCTACAGGATAGGTAGTAGCGTAACGGTAAGTGTCGTGCACTGTAGGTAAGAAGTCGCGAGTTCTGTTACATTCGCTGCTACATTATTTTTAAAACGCCATTATACTGTACGCTGAAGTTATCAATTTAATGGAGCTTTGAACATAACTCCCTTCAGTTCTCAACCCAAAATAGCTGCATCTGGAAAAAGGGCTAACTTGTCCGACATTTTGTTCTTTTCAGGTTTAATAGACGAACAGGCAGCAGATGCAGTATTGTTTTAACAACACTAAAAGAAGCATTACGAAAATTGTGCACCGTATTATAAGAAATGAAATAAAACTATCCACGATAACCTTACGACGAAAGTCTGTTTTAATAAAACTGTGTATCTGTACACAAGCGTGCCTGTATCGGCACAAATTAGTAAAATACTACTCACTTAGATTTCGATTGCGTCTGTGTTTTATTGGTATGCTGTGTCATACTCAACAGGTATTCAAATATGGCATTTCATACATAAAGTTATGTATTCCTAGAAACCCAAAATTTGCTTGTCAGCAGCGGAACGGGTCGTTATCTTTTGTGTAGCATTGTAAGTTTTTCACCATTGCACTATGAGCTGAAAGTATTTTATTAAGATTTCCTTATCGATGTTTGATCTGACTGCTTGTTGCTCTATCATAAAACGAATAAAAACTTCAGAAGCAGCCAGACTAGAACCGAGAACGATAACAGAGGCTTATTTACGGGTCAGGACGTCACCACAGAGCTAGTAAAAAGACATGAGTTACACTTACCACTTACGAGGCCAATAGTGGCTTGAAATCGTAAACCTCTATTTAAAGGACGAGATTAGCTGCAATTTCCAAGTGTAACGGCTCTCCTGGGCTGAAAACTGTAGATTTACAATCTCTTGTTACACCTCGAGCGATAATAACTCAGATTATTCAATGGAAATGACAGGAAAAATCAAGTAAATTTTGAGGCTTCATTCTGTGCATACCAGGAAGTAACTCGTAGATCACAGAGTTGCCAAACATACCTTGCCTTGTTGCCAAATATCAGTTACAGTACCAGCAGTAAGAAGACGAACCGATGTTATCCTACAGCGGGCTGGTAAGTGGCCATAGCACACGTCTCCAAAATGTGGCTGCTACGGCCTGGAATACGTAATGCGTCTGATTCGCATTTCTGTAACTAGGTTTAGGGACTGGAGCGTAGCTACTAATAATACTCAGAAATGACTGCAAACTAAGCATCATAAATCAGTAACTCTCATAGTTGTTTTAATAGTTCTTGCGTAACTGTACTCAAAACTAATTAACTCATTCACGGACATTTCCGTGCCTCGCCAATAGTCGATCACACCAAACAAATAAAAATAAAAAAGAATGTGTGTGTGTGTGTGTGGGAGAGAGAGAGAGAGAGAGAGAGAGAGAGAGAGAGAGAGAAATTTAAAAAAAAATGTGAGAGGTGGGAAAAAATTGTTGTAAAGGAATTGAATACTGATATGTAGAGAAATCTTTCATTATAATGACATCTTGCACATCATTACGAACTGTCGTATTCATGATCTATGGAACAAGTATTAATCTAATCTAATCTAACCATATCATATTGGTGACTAGCCGTGAAGAGCCATGAAATACCGAAATTTTCGCCAATATCAGTTACCAAATCTACACTTGAAAATAAAAGACGACAATTTTTGTAATAAACTGGGACCCTTATCAAGACCCTTTCATCCCTGTTAACTAACCACGAAAGATGTCTTATATACCTCCATTCAGAAGCAACAAAGTGTGTATGCATTTAAAGATGAAGCGCATGAAGTGAAGTTCTGTGTGAGAGATACGAACCGAACACGTAATCGGATTGTTAACTAATTAAAATCAAATGTTACGTATCGGTTTTTTTTACCGGCTGCTATGTGTTTGAATCTAAAGTAAGTATACAAATTTTTGTGCCTGAGCGACAATCGAACCGCACTCCTATCGTTCTTCTTTATCGTCCACGAATATAGCTTAAGTACGAATTGCTTACTCACCAGCAGAAAGACGTGTGCGTGTTTGACCAGACATTGTTGGCAACACATCAACAGACATTAAAAATACACGTTAATTTTCACTAGCATGCCGGTGTGCACTTGATAGGGCTTGAAATGAAATTATGAATATTTTTGTACTGGATCAGGATGCGGACTCACATACTTACCTTTGGAAGAGACCTGGAGAAAACTGCAGTCTTGGAAAAAGGAACGAAATGATTGAACTATACTTTTCCGAGAGATTCCGATACTCGAAAGAGGAGATGCGAATTCGAATCACACTCCACCACGAAATTTTAAAACGCCTGTAGTTAATGAAGTAAAAGTACGATAAGAGCCCTGTTCCTTTAAATGGCTATCGGTTCATCAAACGAAATAATATATTCTAATGTAAGTAAGTTTACTGGCGACAGTATTTCTGTTTACCATGACCTCCACCTATGTCATTTCCAAAAGTAAACCGGCTCTGTCCAGTTGGGAATGAAGGAAAGTGATGTTTAATGCGGATTCTGGATTATAACGTCTTTCTCTTCAGGTTAACAGAGGTAAGGTAAACCTGTTTGTGCCTCTGAAAAGTAAATGCCTGAACCCACGGATTGCACTTGTGATAGTTCGTTCCACCAGACCATTGTGGTCAGATTTCCTATGAGTGTGCTGTAACGGATAATGTGCTTAGCTTAAAAAATTAGTCACGGTGGAAAAAATGCGAGTCTATGAAATGGTTAAGTAGAAGCGAGCTTCTGACGTGGACATTATGCTATTCTCACGTCGGCAGGATGTAAAGACTCTTCTAGGGATCATAGCCTCGATGTGAAGCCATTTTGAAATTTTCACTAATTAAGGAAATTTCTTAGTTCGGGAAAATTCACGGTCAAGTCTGAAGCTACCGGATAATTCTATTATTGCCGTCATTATTACTATCAGTTTCTTCATACCGCTGCTGGAACACATGTGCTTGAAGATCATTTAAGGCCTTTTGTTCATTATACACTCCTGGAAATTGAAATAAGAACACCGTGAATTCATTGTCCCAGGAAGGGGAAACTTTATTGACACATTCCTGGGGTCAAATACATCACATGATCACACTGACAGAACCACAGGCACGTAGACACAGGCAACAGAGCATGCACAATGTCGGCACTAGTACAGTGTATATCCACCTTTCGCAGCAATGCAGGCTGCTATTCTCCCATGGAGACGATCGTAGAGATGCTGGATGTAGTCCTGTGGAACGGCTTGCCATGCCATTTCCACCTGGCGCCTCAGTTGGACCAGCGTTCGTGCTGGACGTGCAGACCGCGTGAGACGACGCTTCATCCAGTCCCAAACATGCTCAATGGGGGACAGATCCGGAGATCTTGCTGGCCAGGGTAGTTGACTTACACCTTCTAGAGCACGTTGGGTGGCACGGGATACATGCGGACGTGCATTGTCCTGTTGGAACAGCAAGTTCCCTAGCCGGTCTCGGAATGGTAGAACGATGGGTTCGATGACGGTTTGGATGTAGCGTGCACTATTCAGTGTCCCCTCGACGATCACCAGTGGTGTACGGCCAGTGTAGGAGATCGCTCCCCACACCATGATGCCGGGTGTTGGCCCTGTGTGCCTCGGTCGTATGCAGTCCTGATTGTGGCGCTCACCTGCACGGCGCCAAACACGCATACGACCATCATTGGCACCAAGGCAGAAGCGACTCTCATCGCTGAAGACGACACATCTCCATTCGTCCCTCCATTCACGCCTGTCGCGACACCACTGGAGGCGGGCTGCACGATGTTGGGGCGTGAGCGGAAGACGGCCTAACGGTGTGCGGGACCGTAGCCCAGCTTCATGGAGACGGTTGCGAATGGTCCTCGCCGATACCCCAGGAGCAACAGTGTCCCTAATTTGCTGGGAAGTGGCGGTGCGGTCCCCTACGGCACTACGTAGGATCCTACGGTCTTGGCGTGCATCCGTGCGTCGCTGCGGTCCGGTCCCAGGTCGACGGGCACGTGCACCTTCCGCCGACCACTGGCGACAACATCGATGTACTGTGGAGATCTCACGCCCCACGTGTTGAGCAATTCGGCGGTACGTCCACCCGGCCTCCCGCATGCCCACTATACGCCCTCGCTCAAAGTCCGTCAGCTGCACATACGGTTGACGTCCACGCTGTCGCGGCATGCTACCAGTGTTAAAGACTGCGATGGAGCTCCGTATGCCACGGCAAACTGGCTGACACTGACGGCGGCGGTGCACAAATGCTGCGCAGCTAGCGCCATTCGACGGCCAACACCGCGGTTCCTGGTGTGTCCGCTGTGCCGTGCGTGCGATCATTGCTTGTACAGCCCCTAGCAGTGTCCGGACCAAGTATGGTGGGTCTGACACACCGGTGTCAATGTGTTCTTTTTTCCATTTCCAGGAGTGTAGAAGTAGTTGCCTAAGAACAGGTTCTTTCCCTGTCTACGGAATTTATTTCATGTTCGTATCAAACATCAGCAATTACTCGTAGGTTACATTAAAACTAAAGTAATTGATGAAGACGTTACTTGATAACAATAACGTGCTGCCTTTCTTCAATAACTTGCGCCTAGAAATGGTTGTCGAATATTGCCAAACGAAAAGCTAAAGGGATCTTACTGCCTTCCGATATACGTCACTGTCAGTTCTTCCATATGATTTTGTCGAAGTTTCCTCTTTGAAGTTGTGTATGACAGAGAATGTTTTAGAAAATTTATAGTTTTCCTTTGCGATAAACAGAAATATTTTCATTCTAAGCTATCCAAGTTCAAAATTTTCGCAATATTATTTCAAATTTAGTTTTCGCTTCTATAATGTAGGAAGGTATTTCACAGTTGCAGAACCCGCATCCGACTCATTGTCCTTACACTTAGTCGCTGACCATTAATTCTAGCTCAGAGTGACACCATTTTAAGTAACCTAATCTAGTGAAGACTGTTTGCCAGTGCTCTGCCTTACCGGAAAATATGCAATACACTCATTGGGCTCCATAAGTACACTGTAGCAATAATTTCTGTGTGTATGCAACGCATACGGATTGTAGAATTTAGTGGTCCTCTAACTCCCACTTCTGTATACAATATGCCTAAGCTAAACGGGACGTTTGTCATTACAGGCTCTGGGCGGTGCAACATCATACTGACAACAGTAATGTGCTTATACTGATAACCTCACTGTTCGTTTTACCTGATTTTGTAATCATTTAAATAACACAACATGACCTTCTATTAGAAGACATCTCGTTCCCCTTTTCCTTTTATGTAATTTGTCAGTAAACTTTTTGCCTTCCAACCAGCGAAATGTGGCAGGGTATGGCCGGTAAACGATTCATGAACCACGATTTAGTGCCGTTAAGACGATTTTTTAAACATTGGCGTAGCTAAAGGAATTTAGTTTTTTCTTAAATCGTCTTATGCAGCAACGTTCACAGATATCTCAAATAGGAAAAGCTCTTTATCTAGGTACGAAGGATGTAAAGCAAACTTGCCACAGTTTGTGTCAGGTTGATCTTTTTGTCTGATAGCACTGCGTAAGTATTTTGTCTAAGAGGTATCACAAGAAGTGTTCCTGTAGCTGTGGGAATCATCGGTTGAAAACGTGTTTAACACCAGTGGGTACAGCACCGCTAAATATTCAAAATGATTATCAACCTAAGTCTGAGTTTATCCGCAAACTGAAGCGTATTTATAGTATTGAAGATACACTGTGTATCTTGTCTACCTTGAGTGGTCATCGGAAGGCGTTTACACACATGTATACGAGGGTAATCCCAGAAGTTTGCTCTCCTAAGGGACATGCAAGTGCCATCGCAGGCACAAACGAGAGATCCTTAATTCTAATGCCAAGCAGAAACCACAGGAGTAACTGCATGGTGGCAAAACGATGAAGTGCAAAAGGTCTGATGTTCAATCCCTCGTCAGACCCACGATTTTTATGTGCCATTTTACACTTATTTCCCCTATGGCAGTGTTTGTTGATGTGAAAATGCCGAGTTACACTGTGGTCCGAAAGCCACGTTAAACTGTAGGTTCCCCTATTGACTGGCTAGGTAAGTCAACTCAAAGGTCGGAGGAAAGCCAAGGCATACCGCCTCCAACGAGATCGTGCCTATTGAAGTACACTGGTCTTGAAACCACTCTTACGACTGATGACTGCTTTACTTTCTATGGGTTCCAAAATTAATTATCTTCTGGTTATTAACATTTTTGTGCTTTCATGCTGTAACTTTGATACTAGTAAACGTAAGTAACCGGTCGAGCACTGTCACCGTTCGAGTTATCAAGGTGGTAGACGACGATGCTGTCGACCCCAGTTACAATCTTGGTCATGTCTATGTTTCAGTCGAATACCTCTATGTGACTTTCTGCGTATATCAAGATATACTTTGATACACTTGGTACGCATCCAAACTGATATGTTTTCCGTTCAATATATCGGGCAACACGTCAGTGCAGCGAGATTTCGTTTGTGTGTTGCACATGGTGCAAGAAATATTTGTGTTTTGCTTGCTTCTGTGATAGGTTTCACCACACTGAATGCGGGAAAGGTCACGAACAGACTGTCAATGACTGGAATTACGCAATAATACAATTAAAAGTTGTATTTTTTGCATTATGTATCCCAATGAAAATAAATGTAAACATGTTATATGCCTACTTGCTTATTATTCGCGCTTCTCGATGCTTTTCTCAATAATTAAAATAAAAATAAAGTGAGAGAGATAGAGACAGAGAGAGAAAACAGAAATGTATTACAAATATTAGCTCGGTGACGCCATGTTCGTCTCGTGATGTGAAGCAAAAACAGATGATAGGTAATATCTCTTTGTACTATCGATATGTATGGCTACTGCGTTCCTTCTTTTCTCTCGGCAAACAACCAGAACAGAATCCAGTAACAAAGAGGTAAGAACAACTATGCAGTGGGCCAATTAAACACTCAGCCTTTCTTGGTTATTTTGTTAATAGTCTGCAATGCAGTAAACATCCTTGATTACTGATTTGTTATTACTACCATTTTTACTGTTATTCGTCACCTCACAACAGCTTTCCTATCACTTATTACTGCTGATGCTCGTAATGAATGGATCAGGACGAATGGAATGTGGGAAGTTTCGTCACGGAGAATATACACATTTATCTCGGCGTCTTGTGTTCAGGGTGATATGAACATCTCAATAAGAGAAGACGGCCACAGGATGCCAGTGATGCAGGCAGTAACACCCAACTATTTCTGTCAACGCAACACCATGACAACAGACAAATTGAGGCTTCACTGTATTTTGATTATAATTCGTTAGCCTTCTTGCGACCTCGTTTTAATACCTCGTGGGAGCAGGCTTAATATTTTGCTTTTTGAACACCGAACAATAACACACAAAGATAGTAGATGGAAGGATACAAAGAAAAAATCAGTCTCATGGGTGTGGATCCAGTTCATCACTAGAAGACTAAACAAGAGGGAAACATTACGAAAACAATGAATGCGCTGGTTAGTATACATTATTTGTATAGATCTGAAGATGAAAGAACGGAGATCTGCACAGTGCCCTCATCTGCACTTTAGTTTCTGTTTTAATGGGCATAATTTTTAGTTTCTTCTCTTCTGAATTTTCAAATGAATTGATTATTACATGGTACAGAGTAATTAGTTAACTGTTCTTCTTACAGCTTACATTTGCACCAACATTTTTCTACATTCTCGTGCAATTCATGAAATTCTACTTGTATGATCACAAGCCTGCACATAGATCCAATCGATTTCAAGGTGCAAAGTGTTTGTTATCTTACTTTTCATGACAGGTGGGCGAAGTTGATTTCCAAACACTTTTTATTGTATTGAAATAATCCTTTGTCACAAAGTAACAAGGTAGTTGTTTTATTGGTATATACATTTTTTTGGGAAACTGTAATCGTGAAACTGAATGTTTGGCACAACCCTGCATATTAACCAAACCTCGCGCCTTCTCTCCGAATCCTCCTATGACACGAGCACAGGATTCTCCTCCCATAACGCTACAGAGCTGTTGCTAGCACAGCTGAGAATTGGCAGCATCATCACAAACATTTGGCAACAATGTGACAGTGCAATCACTTCCGTGTATGGTACTGAATTGACTCGCTAAATTTATTTGATATTCCCTTTCGATCTGAATGACTCGTGCTATGCAATCCTCATGTAATCTAAGCCAATGGGACAGAAAATTCAACTTATTGACTAAAGAAATGCTATTCTTCACATAAGTGACAACTTTTATTATCTTTCACGATGCGTTATGAGGCTGAGCGACCAAAACCATGATGAGAGTGGCGTGCTGGCAGCAGTGTGTCGGTAACCATGTCTAGTGTCGCAACGGTTCAAGGAGTCGTCAGTTCTAACCGTGGTAGGGGCCAGTGTGTGTGACCTTTTTTTTCTGATTTACTTTATGGGGCTGCGAATTTGCAGAAAAAATTCTGTAAAGAATTCAGGAGAAAACCTTTACACATCAAATCCTCTTGGTAGCTCGACACAGTAAGTTGTGTTAATAGTCATAGAACTCGGCTTTCTGACTGCCAAGCTGATTCACAATACAAGCGTCTCTGAAGAAATTCGAATCGACCGTCAACGATACGATATTCATTATTGTTCTTCACTTAAGATTCACATGCCAGGGTGATAAGTATGAAGGAAAGCAATCTCTTGGTTACTACAGGGCCTCTATGCTAAATTTCCACAGTAGCAACTAGGAACTCTCTGCAGACATTTGCTAAAAGCGACTCTAGCAACTTACTTGTTCTCTGGGTAGCTTCAAATAGGGGCAATTTTGTAGCCTTAAATCCAATTGAATATTTTAAATATCACTTTAGAACAGCATTCACTTCTCCATTATTTAATGTATGGACGTCAAAACAAGCAATTTGCCTTAGTAGCTATAGAGCAGGTTCTGAAAGGTATTGACACAATTTTTTGCATCCATTTACCATAGGGAATCAAAGAAAGAAACCAAACACATTACATTGCACTTACTCTCTGTGCCTTGACTAACATTTATGAATACATGAAAAAAAATTATTTGAAGAATTTTCAGTGAAAGGAAAAAGAAGAGTACGTGACGCTTTAATTATAGCACACTGGATCAGAAACAACGAAATTAATTCGGTGCCACATTGATGTATTGCATACTAGTGCAGTAAAATACTCATCAAATAAAAACGATTTTGTCCCTCCACTGCTATCCAGTGTGAAACACAAATCGTAGACAGATTCTATGGCTCACCAATCAACAACTTTAAAGCCTTTACACTGTCGAGAGTGAGGAGTGGAGCAGACGTTGTCAGCAAAAGGCGAGGCAGCACAGTGCTTCAGCCCCACCGGTAGGCAGCAAACGGTTCCCAAAGAACTCAGACGCATATGGTGTTTAGATGCAGATGGTCGGCCAAGAAATCTGTCGCTAAAATATTGTTGAGCCAAACTGTTATCACCAATTTGACAGAAAGCGAAATTTATTGTGGATTCGCTTGAATTATAATCATAACTTCAGCACCGAGAGGACAGGGCCAATAAAAAGTTTTTCGATGTGTTCTGTTGGTTACCAGACGTCGTATGAGCTAGTCTCACGTTTTACCTCAAGACTACAGTCGTAGACAAGAGTGATGTACTCATACTGCAGTCAAGAATTTCGTCGGGAAGTGTAGCAGCCTGCAATGTTGATAGATCGAGCATATTGCCGAACATAGAATTCAAAGCGGAGCACTACTGTATTGTCAACCTTACGTGAATGACTCGGTGTTCAGTTTTTTTTCTCTAACACTGTAGCTACAACTCATATTGCACGTTTAAGAACCCGAAGCATTAAAAAAACAAAATTAACTTATGAGAGCAATGTTAACTATTAGTGTTCGAAGTATTCATTATATAGTTTGCGTGTGTGTCAACGCCTTCCAATGCCCACTCAAGAAAGACAGTCTAGCTTCAATATTATAAATATGCCTCAGTTTGTGGATGAGCTCCGACTTAGGTTGATAACCATTTTGAATTTTAGCAGTGCTGTACCCACTGATGTTAATCTCGTTTTCAACCGATGATTCCCACAACTACAGGAACACTTCTTCTGATACCTCTAGACAAAATACTTACGCAGTGCTGTCAGACTAAGAGATCAAACTGACACAAACTGTGGCAAGTTTATTTTACAACCTTCGTACCTGGATAAAGAGCAGTTCCTATTTGAGATATCTGTGAACGTTGCTGCATAAGTCGATTTAAGAAGAAACTAATTTCCTTTAGCTACGCCAATGATTAAAAAATCGTCTTAACGACACTAAATCGTGGTTTATGAATCGTTTACCAGCCGTACTCTGCCACATTTCGCTGGTTGGAAGGTAAAATATTTACTGACAAATTTCACAGAAGGAAAAGGGGGACAAAATGTCTCCCACTGGAAGGTCATGTTGTTTTGTTAAAATGATTATAAAATCAGGTAAAACGAGCAGTGAGGTTGTCAGTATAAGCACATTACTGTTGTCAGTATGATGTTGCACCGCCCAGAGCATTAATCATAAAGGGCCCGTTTAGGTCAGGCATATTGTATACAGAAGTGGGAGAGAGAGCACCACTAAATTCTACAACACAAAGAAATTATTGCTACAGTGTACTTATGAAAGCCAATGTGTCAACTGAATATTTTCCGGGAAGGCAGAGTACTGGCAAATAGTCTTCGCTACATTGGGTTACTTAAACTGGTGTCACTCTGAGCTGGAATTTATGGTCAGCGACAATGAGTCGGATGCGAGTTTTGCAACTGTGAAATACCTTCCTATATTATAGAAGCGAAAACTAAATTTGAACTAATATTGCGAAAATTTTGAACATGGATAGCATAGGACGAAAATCTTTCTGTTTATTGCAAATGAAAACTATTTATTTTCTAAAACTTTCTCTGTCATACACAACTTGAAACTGGAAACTTCGACCAATTCATATGGAAGAACAGACAACGACGTACATGGGAAGGCAGTAAGATCCCTATACCTTTAGGTTTGGCAATATTTGACAGCCATTTCTCGGCGCAAGTAATTGAAGAAAGGCAGCACGTTTTTGTTATCAAGTAACGTCCTCATCAATTACTTTAGTTTTAATGTAACCTACGAGTAATTGCTGATGTTTGATACGGACATGAAATAAATTCCGTAGACAGGGAAAGAACCTGTTCTTAGGCAACTACTTCTATAATGAACAAAGGGCCTTAAATGATCTTCAAGCACGTGTGTTCCAGCAGCGGTATGAGGAAAATGATAGTAATAATAACGGTAATAATTGAATCATCCGGTAACTTCACACTTCACCGTGAATTTTCCCGAACTAAGAAATTTCCTTAATTAGTAAAACTTTCAAAATGGCTTCACATCGAGGCTATGATCCCTAGAAGAGTCTTTACATTCTGCCGACGTGAAAATAGCATAATCTCGACGTCAGAAGCTCGCTTCTACATAACCATTTCATAGACTCGCATTTTTTCCACCGTGACTAATTTTTTAAGCTAAGCACATTATCCGTTACAGCACACTCATGGGAAATGTGACCACAACGGTCTGGTGGAACGAACTATCACGAGTGCAATCCGTGGGTTCAGGCATTTACTTTTCAGAGGCACAAACTGGTTTACTTTACCTCTGTTAACCTGAAGAGAAAGACGTTATAATCCAGAATCCGCATTAAACATCACGTTCCTTCATTTCCAACCGGACAGAGCCGGTTTACTTTTGGAAATGACATAGGTGGAGGTCGTGGTAAACAGAAATACTGTCGCCAGTAAACTTACTTACATTAGAATATATTATTTCGTTTGATGAACCGATAGCCATTTAAAGGAACAGGGCTCTTCTCTGACTTGTAAGTGATTAACTACAGGCGTTTTAAAATTTGGTGGTGGAGTGTGATTCAAATTCGCATCTCCTCTTTCGAGGATCGGAATCTCTCGGAAAAGTATAGTTCAATCATTTCTATCCTTTTCCCAAGACTGCAATCTTCTCTAGGTCTCCTCCAAAGGTAAATATGTGGTTCCAAATCCTGATCCAGTACAAAAATATTCATAATTTCATTTCAAGCCCTATCACGTGCACACCGGCATGCTAGTGAAAATTAACGTGCACTTTTAATGTCTGTTGATGTGTTGCCAACAATGTCTGGTCAAACACGCACACATCTTCGTGTTGGTGAGTAAGCAATTGATTCTTAAGGTATATTCCTGGACGATAAAGAACAACGATAGGAGTGCGGTTCGATTGTCGCTCAGGCACAAAAATTTGTATACTTACTTTAGATTCAAACACATAGCAGCCGGTAAGGAAAACCGATACGTAACATTTGATTTTACTTAGTTAACAATCCGATTACGTTTTGGGTACATATCTCTGTCACAAAACTTCACTTCATGCTCTTCATCTTTAAATGCATACACACTTTGTTGCTTCTGAATGGAAGTATATCAGACGTCTTTCGTGGTTAGTTAACAGAGATGAAAGGGTCTTGATAAGAGTTCCGGTTTATTACAAAAATTGTCGTCTTTTATATTCGAGTTTAGATTTGGTTCCTGATATTGGCGAAAATTTCGGTATTTCATGACTCTTCACGGCTGGTCACCAATATGATATGATTAGATTAGATTAGATTAATACTTGTTCCATAGATCATGAATACTACAGTTCGTCATGATGTGGAAGGTGTCATTTTAATGAAAGATTTCTCTACATATCAGTATTCAAATCTTTTATAACAATCTTTTCCCACCTCTCACATTTTTTTAATTTTTATCTCTCTCTCTCTCCCTCTCTCTCTCTCTCTTCTCTCTCTCTCTCTCTCTCTCTCACACACACACACACACACACACACACACACACACACACACACATCCTTTTTTTATTTTTGTTTGTTTGGTGTGCTCGACTATTGGCGGGGCATGGAAATGTCCGTGAATGAGTTTCTTAGTTTTGAGTACAGTTACGCAAGAAATATTAAAACAACTATGAGAGTTACTGATTTATGATGCTTAGTTTGCAGTCATTTCTGAGTATTATTAGTAGCTACGCTCCAGTCCCTAAATCTAGTTACAGAAATGCGAATCAGACGCATTACGTATTCCAGGCCGTAGCAGCCACATTTTGGAGACGCGAGCTATGGTCACTTCCCAGCGCGCTATAGGATATCATAGGTTCGTCTTCTTCCTGCTGGTACTGTAACTGACATTTGACAACAAGGCAAGGTATGTTTGGCAACTCTGTGATCGACGATCTACTTCCTAGTATGCACGGAATGAAGCTTCAAAGTTCATTTGATTTTTCCTGTCATTTCCATTCAATAAACTGTGTTATTATCGCTCGAGGTGTAACAAGAGATTGTAAATTTACGGTTTTCAGCCCAGGAACGCCGTTGCATGTGGAATTTGCAGCTAATCTCGTCCTTTAAATAGCGGTTTACGATTTGAAGCCACTATGGGCCTCGCTAAGAGGAAAGCGCATCATATACCTTCCGTTAGCTCTGAGGTGACGTGCTGTCCCGTGAATGAGCTTCTGTTATCGTTCGCGGTTTCAGTCTGGCTGCCTCTAAAATTTTTATCTTTTTTGTGATAGAGCTAGAAGCGTTCAGATCAAACACCGATAAGGAAATCTTAATAAAATACTTTCAGCTCATAGTGCTATGGTGAAAAACTTACAATGCTGCACAACAGGTAACGCCCCTTTCCGCTGCTGACAAGAAAATTTTGGGTTTCTATGTATACATGACTTTATTTATGAAATGCCACATGTGCATACCTATTGAGTATGACACAGCATACCAATTAAACACAGACGCAATCGAAATCTAAGTGAGTAGTATTTTACTAATTCGTGCCGATACAGGCACACTTGTGTACAGATACACAGTTTTATTAAAACAGACATTCGTCGTAAGGTTATCATGGATAGTTTTATTTAATTTCTTATAATACAGTGCGCAATTTTCGTAAAGCTTTTTTTAGCGTTGTTAAAACAATACTGCATCTGCTGCCTGTTCGTCTATTAAACCTGAAAAGAACAAAATGTCAGACAAGTTAGCCCTTTTTCCAGATGCAGTTATTTTGGGTTGAGAACTGAAGGGAGTTATGTTAAAAACTCCATTAATTGATAACTTCAGGGGACAGTATAATGGCGTTTTAAAAATAATGTAGCAGCGAATGTAACAGAACTCGCGACGTCTTACCTACAGTGCACGACACTTACCGTTACGCTACTACCTATCCTGTAGCTACAGCACCTCCAGAAGTCAACAACAGTTCCCCCAGGGCTTCCGTATTCCACAGTGCTGTGAGATAATGCCTATGGCCGGATCTAGACTTCTGAGAGACAGGCAGTCACAGATTTTCTTTTGCACGTTTTCAACAAGCAGACAGCGCAATAGAGTAGCTCAAATGGAAAGGAACACTTCCTATTTAAATTTCTGCACCCTACACTGTTGGCATTTCCGTGTAGGTGGCAGTTGAGTGATTTTATTTCGCTGATTACAAAATAGAGTCGAATGTATGCACTGGGTAGCCGAGGCAGCCAGTTCATGGCGGTTAGGTCGACCAAGTAAAAGAATGTAGCCTACGGAACATGCTGCAAACCACTACAGGTAGCCTGTGTGTCAGAATTCTCATCGAGTGTGCCCCAGTCTCGCCGCGTCAGCTGTGCTGTGCGGACGTGTTCTGAGTTTCGTGCGGCGCGGTCTGCTGTGCTCCGGCGTGGTAAGTCGCAGTGCTTCTTGCATCGTTGCAGAAAGTCTACGCGTAATGAAATTTGAAATATGAATTCGTGATTGCCCACTTGAACAGACAAGATACTTTGAAATTCTCGTTTGATCGTAATTACTCCCGACCTAAACTACACGAAATCGAAGATTGTTTGGAATACGAAGTGAAAGTTGATTCAGAGGATGTCATTGGAATGCATCTTTCGATAGTGAGCAGCGTTGTATTTGTGAAATTGAGGAATGCTAACTTATGTGACAAAATATTTGAGTCTTGCGGAGGAATTATGAAGTTTAAACATTGCGATGGACACGTAGGCGAAGTCACCGTAACACACGCAGGGTTCGGAATACGAACTATCAGGATATTCGAACTACCATTCGAAGTACCGGCAGAACCAATAAACGCAGTGATAGCACCGTACGGTAAAGTTCTTAGCAATGTTGCCGAACGGTGGTCCAACGCACGCAAATTCCAAGTTCTCAACGGAGTGAGACAATTAAAGGTCGATTTGCACAAGCATGTACCGTCATACATCAGTGTCTGTGGATACCGAGGTATCGTTATATACGACGGCCAGCCGAGGACGTGCGCGGCGTGCGACTCTCCCGGCCACGTCCGCGCCGAGTGTTTACAGCGGCGAGTGGCGCAGCTGCCGGCTGGCGAGGCGCCGCGACCGCCGGCTATGACTGCGCTTCCAGCGACTTACGCTACGGCTGCCCGCGGCCAAGTCCTGTCCCCAAGCCCTGATGTGAGCACGGAGAACCATCCACCACGGGAAGAAGCCCAGACTGCCACTACTGACACAACAGAAGCTGGACCACCCGAGCCTACGGAAATCGTGACAGCTGTAACGGTTTCAACACAACAGATACAGGAAGATATTGGGAGCCACAGCAAATTCTCCGAATCCTCCGCCGCTGAGAATGACATGCAAGAACCATCCCGGAATGAGCATCCTCATAGTGAACGGATTTCTCTATTGACACCATCATCCACCAAGAGCACGGTCGACAATTTGGCTCGAAACACCACCCGCTTAGAAGATGTGAAGCATGCTGAGGAAGACAACATCAGACAGCAGCCGGTGAAACCTAAACGGCAAACACGAAAACAGAGCTCTGAAGAGATTCACGAACTGAAAAAAAGACTCTCCTCTACCAAAAAAATTCTTAAAACAGATCGAAGTGGAAAGCAAGGCGTGATAGACATCGGAAAACCAGACATTCCCAACCCGAATGAGGACGTACAGATGAACCTCGCCTCTCCAATTGAAGAAGCAATGGACACTGTTGACCGCTGTGGACCTGATACGGGGACAGCATGGTCTGACGACACTGAATGCGCTTAGTTGGACTACCGAATGACGCAGGCGTATAAAATCGCTACGCTCAATGTAAACAGAATAGTTTCGGAAGTAAAGTTACAATCTGTGAAGGACTACTTATATGCCGCCGACATTGACATAGCGATGTTACAAGAGGTAGTTACGACCAAAATAGCGGATGTGCACGGATATGAGGCGATCTTAAACATAGGCAATGAATGTGGAACGGGAATATTGTTCAAACACGGCATACCATGTATAGCAAAAGCAATACTTGAATCTGGACGAGGCATCACTGCACAAATATGTGATCTGCTTCTTGTTAATATATATGCTCCCTCTGGATCCAGCGAAAAACGAGCAAGGGGCAACCTGTTCCGGGACGAAATTGTCCCATTAATAACGGATCCTCGACTGCTCATAATTTTGGGTGGAAATTTTAAATGCGTATTGCGTCCAGAAGATCAAGTCCCGAACTTCAACTTTTGTGAGGAGCTGTTGTTGTTAACTAACGGATTAGACATGAGAGATGCTTGGTGCCATCTTCGCCCGCACACCCGAGGATTCACGTACGTATCCAGTACTTCGGCAAGCAGACTAGACAGGCTGTATGTAACGAAAGGTTTTATCCATAATGTAACTGACTGCGAAATTTGGCCTCTTAACTTCTCGGATCACTGCGCATTTCATATAACCGCGCAGCACAATAAACAAAACACATTCCTGGGAAGGGGCGTATGGCAGCTAAAAGTGTCACTTTTGGAGGACGCAGTACTGAAACAGGAGATCTATGATACATGGCAGCGTTGTCTTCGGACGCAATCCAGATATCCAAAACGCATCATGTGGTGGCTACAGTCTGCGAAACCACAGATAAAAAAATGCATCGCACGATATGGTCGCATGAAAGCGTACTGGCGAAAACGCACCTTGGAGTATCACTTTCTTTGCCTCCGCGAACTATATGATGATCCCATGGGATTAGTAGAAAACAGCTCTCGAATAAAACGCACTAAATCAAGAATAACGGCGTTGGTACGACAATCACTGGAGGGGAAAAAAGTTCGATCACGTCCTCCGATTGAACTGACGCAGGAGAATACGTCTGTATATCACATGATACGGGAAGCCAAGAGAGGTAAACAAAAGTTAATCCACACTCTCAGTGATGAGCAGGGGAACGAATACGATCAACAAGTCACAGTGAAAGACTACGTGGTGCAACATTATACAGATTTTTACGCCGCGACTGATGCGACTGCCAGTTAGCCGCTTTTATCCAACATTCAATCCACGGTCCTCCCGACTGACAACGCCGACCTTGTAGCCCACATAACAGAGGAAGAAGTATGTGCCATAATCAAAGATTCGCCTACAAAGAAATCTGCTGGTTTAGATGGCCTACCCATAGAATTTTATGTTTGTTTTCGGAACATCATAGGACCGGAATTCAAAAAAATATGCAATGAATTATTGAGAGACGCGCAGATGCCATCTCAGTTTACCGAAGGACTGATTGTCCTGATTCCCAAAAAACCACGTAGCACTACGCTGAAGGATTTTCGACCACTAACACTGCTCAATTCCGACTATAAAATGTTCACCCGACTCATTAATTGTAGACTGAAGACGGTATTGCCGAAAGTACTTGGCCTTATCAAATGAGTGCTGTCCCAGGGAGATCAATGTCGAATGCATTATGTGAGTATAGGAACATAATATATTTGTCGTGGCTATGTAAGTGCAATGTTGGTCTCATGTTCTTAGACTTCGATAAGGCTTTTGACCGCATCAGCCACCACTTTCTACTAACTGTAATGCAACGGATGGTACTCAGTGCTCATTTTATTCAGATCATACGCAAATGTATGGTCGGAACTTTCTCACGAATCAAAATTAATGGTCAGCTAAGATCATCAGTCCCGATCAAGCAATCAGTGAGACAAGGCTGCCCCCTTTCTATGGCACTATACGCAATCGCCGTAGAACCGTTACTGTTAACTCTGCATCACAGGTTACAAGGTCTACAGGTGTTGGGTACAAAAACCGTGTGTCACGCTTATGCTGATGACATCAGTGTAGTAGTTAACACGCACTCAGAAATGGAAGTCGTTCAACAAATAATCCACGCTTACGCCACTTCTTCCGGAGCCAAACTCAATGAACACAAATCGAAAATTTTACCTGTCAGACCCCATATGGAGACAATTCAAAGAACATGGCTACAAAGGACAGAGAAGACAAACCACTTAGGTATGATTCTAATGACAAACCCAAGAGAGATGACAGTAGCCAACTGGGACCATAAACTAAATACATTCAGGGCTACTCTCCGTTAACACAAAACCAGAACGCTCAATCGGATACAGAGAGCTCTCTTGATTAACAGCTATGCGCTAAGCAAAATATATCACATCGCAGCAGTGTTACCAGTACCCCAGGTTACAGCGCAAAAGCTTTTAGCTGCAGCGTATTGGTTCATATGCAGTGGAACCATCTTTAAAGTCACCATGTCAACCATAGTGTTAACCCGCGCTGCTGGTGGTTTGGGCGTCAAAAACATCAAGAAACAATGCATTGCCATATATATGGACCGAATCCGCAAAATACTGCAGACACCCCACCCGACAATTACGAAAACGTTATTCAACAGGTTAGCCCCAACGAGTAAAAAGGCCCCAGTCGATGTTGGTCGCATCAGCGCTCAACTCGATCACGTCCGGACTTACTACCTGGAAATGAGCTATATTCAAGATACTTCACAGCTGCTTAACACCAAAAGGACCTATTACCACCTCACGAGACACCATAGGCAAAACCCAATGGAAGCGAAATATCCAGCGGTCAACTGGAGTAACGTCTGGAAAAACATTAACGATCCTATCCTCCACACCAAAGTAGTGTCCACATTGTAAACGAGAAGGTCCCCAAAGGTGAAAAGCTGCACAATATCAAAATGAAGCAATGCGATCATTGCCATACTGTAGATACCTTGGCACACATTCTCATTTGCCGAGGCCAATACCACATATGGAACTGGACTAGGAAGAAACTCGCAATAATTAGTAGAACTTCAGACTCTGCTATAACACTTAAAGATGTACTTCAACCAGAATGGCATTTCTTTCCTGCAACAAAGCACAATAGCTACACTTGGATCATCGGCCAGTTTGCATATTTTGCAGTTACGAATACGCATATGAGTATAGACGAGTACATACAGTATATAACGGAAGAGCACCACAACCTTCAAACGAGTCGAAAATACAAAGTTTTGTTTCAAAATTTCTCACTTCACACTTTGCCATAATGAAGCGGCAATTTTGGTTGATGCACAACACTACAGCGAGTCGATACTAATTTTGCTTCATTATATTAAGTTGGCATTTATTTATTTATTTATTTTTGTAGTTTGGCAATGAAGGTGTCTAAGGAAAACTAATTTTGCCAGAAGCTGTAACATAACAGAAATCAGAAGTGCTTGCTTGATTTCGTGTTCTTCTGTTTTACGGGTATTGGACAGTTTGTCACGGAAAGAAGATTTATTCAGTTTCTTTATATTTTAAAAAAATTACCAAAAAAATAAAAAATAAAAAAAGAGTAGGTTAAGTTAGGGTGAAAGTGGCGGTGGCAACAGATTGTTTTTTTTATGTTAGATAGGATTTTGGGGGTGATAAGGGTGATCGGAGCCAACGCCTGAAGTGGAAGAGGTCAGGTTAAAAAAAAAATTTGAGTAGAGCACTTGCCCGCAAAAAAAAGGGAGATACGACAATTGATCCTCATGCCCACAAAACTAGTTCTGGGCGACTTGGGCTCTGTGAACAGGGGCCGTGTCGTCTTGGACCACAGCATCACCAGTAGGGAACAAACATTGTGCCACAGGATGGATTTGACAAGCCAAATTAGTCACATAATCCTTGGCAGGCATGTGACCTTGCAGATTACCCACGGAGTCCATGGAATACCATGATATGGCTTCCCAAATCATCATCGATTCTCTGTCATGTTTCACTCTTGGAACGGAAACTCGGCCAGAATTGGGTACCAGTGTGCAGTAAGACTTATGCGACCAAATGACTTACTTCAATTTCTCCTCAGTGCAGGTTTTATGGCTTCAGCACCACGTTTTCCTGATAGGGAATTTACATTTCTGATGGAATTCCAGCTCGACCTGCAGTTCCTTGCATCTGTAGCCCCCTTCGTGCTGATTTGGTGCTGACAGGTTTCGCCAGTGCGACATTCAGATGTGCAGTAACTTTTGCAGTTGTCACCTTCTTACTTTTCGTCACCTTCAATCCCCTTTAATGGCGTGCGTCACGATCACTCAACACACACTTTTGTCTGCATTGTTACTTCGAGGATGATGTTTACCCGGTTTCCCTGTATATGGTATAAATCGTCGATACAGCTACCTTTGTTATGGAAGCAGCCACCATAAGAGCATCAACAATCATCCACGTTGAAATTCATGTGGCTCTGACATACAGGCTGTAACGTTCGTAAGTGCAGATATTATTGTACGTTGTATCTTAATTGGCACACATATCTGTATTTTGGTTATTTTTTCTTCACATCGAACAGTCTTTCCATAAACACGTCACTAAGATTACGACCCAATGTTTTCTATACTGTTATAACTGCACAATTAAATGGACTTCACCTGTCAGTATAGGCTAACCGCTTTGCGTCCATATGCCCACACTTCAAGACCAACCTGCTGCCCAGTGGAAAATAAACATTAATGACTTACCCTTGATAAGTATACTTGGAGGAACTAACCAACATCAAAACATACAACTTGTAATAGTTATAATTATTAGCCTGCAAATGATGTAAATACTGATGTTCAGTACAGAGTCCTAAGAAATATCTGCTTCTATACTCGTTACACCCTGCATTGCACTCACAAATATGCAGAATACTGTTCTCGTCACGACTGACATTGGCAACGTATTGAGGACACTGCACAGATGGTGTTCGTGGTGAAATGCAACAGCACAAGCTGCAGGCTTGGCAAGCAAGTGCATTTACCTTCAAGCATGCATGTTTTCATGTTTTTTCCAACCCCTGTAGGAATAAAACTAATAAATATAGCTGGATGTTTTATCCTTGCTACATGTAAGACACATTTTGCTTCTGTGAGGTTATGATATTTTCGTCTCACTTTCGTATTCTTATGACTATCACTTCCAAATGACGACTAAGTGATGGCCGACGTGGAACTAGAATCAAGGTCTCTACCAACTAATCCATTATTGCGAAAAATGTGTCGCACTGAAGGGGCAGTATGTTGTAAGTAGACTGTTTAGTTTTTTTATTGGTAACGCCACGTAAAAAAAATGATGATGCTCTGGGTTCGTTTCGACCTTCTGTCAATGATTTTTAATAGGGGGAGACAGATTATATTCTCTTCTGGCTACACCAATTGAAGAATTGTGGTCTGAAATTCACATTAAACATGAGATTCCTTCTCTACCAAGTAGACGTTAGGTTGATCCTCAATAAAGCCAGGAGTGGCGAAATGTGGGAACTCTATCACCAGGAACCTCTCTTATACTAGTTATTTATTTCTAGTGACGAAACAAACGTTATGTAGGGTCACAGGACAATAATTCCATCTTTTATTTGAGCTTCCATATTGTGATAAAATTGGTTCTCAACTTGGAATGCAACTCAGACCGCCCTTAACGCTAATTTGATCCCTTCGTGACAATACAGCTCGACTACAATTTGTTGTTTGTTCAAAACTGCAGATTCCTCAACATCTCCACATATTGCGCATGAGTGGGTTCGAATCCTGGCCCGGCACTAAACTTTCCATTATGTATTATCAAGCTCTAGCATGAGAACAACTACCTACTAGTGGATAATAATTTTGATTTTTAATGCATTTTCATTCATTTTCAACACTAGCGATATCTGACGTTTTTGACGACCCAGTGGGACACAGAACTATTTGACACAGAACTATTTGAGACTATTTGAGATGTTATTCCGAGCTGCTGGTGGCGAAAAACTCGGTAGTTGACGTCTCTTTGTGTGTAGACGACAACGATATGTGTGGGGTTCGATTCCCAGTCAGCACTGAACTCTTCGTCATATTATTTCTACTTCAAACATGCTCACATGTCGCTGCTGGTGTAACAAACCCATATTTAACGTTCGTTTTCTCTAGAATACAACAGCGATAGGTTCTGGGTTGGAGTCCTGGGAAGGAAAAATTTAATGTTTCGTCTCGTCATTTCAGTTAAAACATATAACTAATGCCGAGAAAATCCGATATGTCACAGTTGATTGTGCTTCGATAGCAATCCGATTAGGTTCTGGGTTCGAATCCCTGTCCAACACATAATTTTACATCACGGCATTTCAAGGACGTGACTTGTGAAGAATCAATATTTAACATCTCTCGTAGTTCGTTAACAGGGACAATAGATGCCGTGTAGGAATTCGCGTCCGTTAAAAATCTTTACATTATGTAATTTAAAGTTGATATTTGCTAACTGATACTGTCTAAATTCGAGGTATATCACTTTCTGTATGCCTAGTCAGGAATGACTGTTGCTTTCCGCCAGTCACGAAATCTTAGTCTGCATGACCTGGATTTGAATCCATATGCAGAACGAGACGTTTCCTCATGTCATTTGAAGTTCATACATATTCTCAACTAGCTGCTCGTGAATAACTTAGATTTTTAATGTCATTTTGTGTTAAATAACAAGTACGGTATGTAACTTTGAAGAGGAAATCATGAATACGACTAGCTTACTACGTGCATTACCTATCTGACGTAATAATGAGAGTGATGACTTGCTTTGGCGCTTTTTTTCCTCTGCCCTTACAACCGATACCCTTCGATCGTTTTCGTCCGCTTTCTATCTCCTGATGGACGATGTTAATGTGTAATCTTACCCAGACGCATGGATAACATCACAGACCGCACCCTGTGACTCCTGATTCAAAAACTAACATGTATACGGAGGTGACAGTAGGGCTTTTGGTGTGGTCACCACGTTGGTGTGGGCGTTGTGGGCCAAATCCTTTGTGAAAAAGACGTGCAGGATAGACATTGGACGTTTTGGTAGGAAACCATACCTTTCCGTTAACAAATGAGGTCATATCCACCACCTGGTACGGGTCGTGATATTTAGTCAAGAAATTATTTATCTTTCTCTTTGGTATATAGGGGCTAGTAATTAACACACACTGCACTCTACGATACTGCGGCAGCCTGCCAGTGCGCCTATTTCGCTGTTCCTGGCGTTCCAGAGCCCTTGTATACGGGTTTTACACGTTTCTTCTCTTATTCATTGGTTCGCTATTCGCTAGTAATTTAGGACGCCAAAAAGTCAAATTGAGTCGGCATTTTCATACCGTACCTCAAATAGTGACATGACTGTTCCCGTATGAACCTTTAAGTTGTTCGTGCAAACTACATATGCAAAGTGGGTATCCCAGTTATCGGGTCTGGCTTTCACTTAAAAGCTTAGCAGTTTAGAAATGGTCTTAGGCTCACGCTCCATCCTGCTTTCACTTTGTGGGCAGAAAGGGTTCGTTCGTAACTTCCGAATATGCAGCACACGGCATATCTGGTTGTAGGTACCGAAACTAAGTTCGTACCCTGGCCTATAACTAAGGTATCAGGCACTCCAATCTTCATTGTCCAATTGTTAATAAATACTTGTGCTACAGTACTGGCCTTTTGATCTGGAATTGCTATCATTACTAGATACCATGAGAAACATTGATGACCGTAAGCTCATATGTATTCTTTACAGGTGTTCTGGTTATGGTTAACAAATCTCTAGAACAAGCATTTAAAATGACTTCGACCCCTCTGGTAACCTCTGCGAAGGGATTTTCTAGTGCAAAGCATCCACTCTCTGAGCACGTGGTACACAGTCTTTGACATATTTCACGACGACCCTCTTCCTGTTCCCCAACAAACCATTCCGTAATACGCCTATCACTTAATCGTAGGTCGCCACAACTTGAAATAATATACTCATGAACCTGTTGTAACACTTTATTTTCGAATTGGGTACCGAATATCCTCATGCGTGATAAAGTGTAGTTTGACATAAAAGCCTAACACTCTCTACTGTCTGACTGTGCTTGCTGCTGTTCCGATGTAATCTTGTCCAGAGTACTCAGCATGGCTACTTTGCGAGTTAATTTATCTGCATTCGTGTGGACAACCTCGTAATCACATTCACTGAACTTGAGAAGCCAGCGTGGCAAACGAGTAGATGAGTCTCTTAGAAGCCAGCGTGGCAAACGAGTGGATGAGTCTCTTAGACCAAACAACCATTCCAGTGACTCATGATCAGCCTTAACTTTAAATCTTCTACCACACATGAAACACCAGAAATTAATATTATCGCATACGACCGTTAACACTTCGGTTATTGAGTGGTTACGTTACGCATTATTTAACTGCCCCTGTCCATCAAGCAGTTGACAAAAAATACATCCGACTAACCATTACAAGCATCATAAGAGACAATGAACCATTTTCTAAAACCTGAAATAACCAATACGGTATCAAACTCATTCCTTGCTACAGTTTCTCTGATACTACCTGACTCTCCTCCTTCTACTGTACTACATATTTGTTTCCATATAATAAATCTGGTCTTATCCGAACTACATAATGCATCACTAACTCAGCTATAGATCTGTTTCACTGCTGATATCATTTGAAAAAAATATCTGAAAGGGTTATTTATTCTAGAATAGTATCTCACCTTAGGAATCATAATATATCCTCAGAAAATCACAGTTAGGGTTTAACAAGAGGTGGTCTCTTGAGAAAGCCATTTAAATGTTAACTCGCTAACTTTTACAATGAATAAATTATGAAGTAACATCGGTTGGGCCTCTGACTGTATGAGTCACAATATTCTCCTAGATAAATAGAAATTTTGTGAGACTGGTTGTACAGCCAACCAATGGATAATGTCATATCTAACCAAGTAAATGCACAAGGTTGTACTTAATTATTCAATAATTATAGTCCAGGGACATGAATCCCCAAGGATCAGACTTGGGTCTGCTATTGTTCCCCACATATGTAAGCGATCTTTGGTCTAATATACAACAAACATAATTAGTTCTGGTTGCAGACGACACGGGTGCTAAAATCAGTCCAAACATACATACAGAAACAGAACAAATGGTAAACAATATTTATAAAAGTGTCATTGACTGGTTTTCTGCAAGTAGTCTCGCACTCAATATTAAAAACACACAAATGTTTTCAGAAGTATCGTTGACTGGTTTTCTGCGAATGGTCTCACCCTCCATTTTTAAAAGACACAGTATGTTGACTTCTGCGTATCTAGAGGTACTACACCAATGATAAAGGAAACACACAGTAAGGAAATAACGAATAGGGTGAAAACTTCAAAATGCTTTTATGCGCACACTAATGAGAATATAAACTGGAATAAGCACATTTTGGAACTCCTTAAAATGGTTAGTTCAGACACTTCTGCAATTGTAAATGTTGCAGACCTTGGGGAGAGACAAATCAGTAACTCGTCGTATTCTGCATGTTTTCATTCAATAACGTCATGTGGAATAATATTCTGTGCTAAGTCATTTTTAAAAAAGAAACTCTTCATTGCTTAAAAAAACGTGCTGTAAGAATAATATACTATTCTCGCCCGTGATCACCTTTAGACATCTGTTTGAGGAGTTGAGCTTTGTGACTCCTTTTACACAATTTATTTATTCGCTCTGGAAGACTTTTGTAAATATTTCACTACACTTCAAAAGGAACAACGATGTACATAATTACAATGTCAGAAAGAAAAATGATATTCATTATTCCACGTTAAGGTTGCCGTTAGCACAAGAAGTGGTGCAGGGTATTGGAACAAAAGTGTTTGATAACTTGCCTAGCAATACAAAATGTCTGACAGAAAGCAAATTAAAATTCGGAAACAAACTGAAAAAGCTTCTTGATGGCACTTTCTTCTTTCCTGTACGAAAATTTCTATTGTAACTTTTAAAAGATGATGGGTAGGCATTACTAACTCACATATTTATATTTTAGCCAAAAACATAAAGTTATAAATGTTTAGCATATATTCCTATTTACGATTTGTACGTAAAGTAACTCATTCCACATTACGATTTATTGTACAAACTGAACCGTGAACATGAAACTAACCAACTGACTAACAAATCCTTTCACGAAATCCATTACGAATTTACGGTAGTATTTGAACAAACCGACGAACGATGCATCTGTTCGGCCGTCCATGTAGCTGGAAAATTTTGAATTGCTTCTGTAAAAGGAAGATCAGTCTGTATACTACGCTCACTAATTATGTGTCCGGGATTCTTAACTAGAGTTTGAGCAAAACGGTACATGCCCATGCACGGCGTCTGACATGCTGACCGTACCCTATCAAAAAAGTATTTGGTAGAAAGGTTGAATAGACAATTGAGTCATCTAAATCAATCACATAGGCTTTAGGCTTTTAACCCTCTTAAAACTCCGTCTAATAATAGCTGGAAAGTAGCAGGTGCATTTTTTAAACCCAATGGCATCCCCATATATTGATAATGTCAACAGGGAGTGGTAAACGCTGTCTTTGGCCAATGTTCAAGTGCTACTTTTAATTGATTGTAACCAGTTTTGAGGTCCCTCCGGTAAAGTGCCGACATTCACCCAAATTATCCTCTGATAATTCCGTAATATTAAGGATTTGATAAGCATCTATAATCACAGAAAGACATGTATTTCTCCTTCCCATCCAATGATTTCTTAGGGATAATTACAATATTTGTGCTTCAGGGACTGTCTCTGCGTTCTTGATCCCGCCTCGTAGTGGCTGTTTAATGATCTCTTCTGTTAATGGTTGTAAGTGTCCCGCTGTACGATATTGTTCGCTATAAGCTGGAGTTCCACCACTTAACTGTATATACGGCTAAGTTACTAGTGTTACTGTAACATCCCATCTGTATAAAACAATTCGCTAAACTTCAATAATACTTTTTCCATACTTGTACGATTATTGTCCTACAAGTGACACAGTCCATCACTTAATGCTTGCTTACTGCTTCTACAGAAACTCCACCTATCGATGTATTTTTCTATCATTATACCTTCTGACAGATTAGCTTCAGATCTGCCAAAGTTAGCTGTACTAACGGGAACCAAAAATTTAAATTAACATTACTCAGTGCGCTATGCTTCTGCACACAAAACAATGAAAAACATCGAACTGCCTATTACTTGAGCTCAACCACATGCAACGTCCCACAAGGTAAATCAGTACTCACTGCAACCCGCACTATCATTCCCATACCTGCGGATATTTTATCCCTCTGATCAATCTTTAACGAACTCGACTGCAGTTTAGCTAGCATCACCTTAATGACACGTATGCCTTGCGATGTCGCTTCGTTTGCAACAGTATTACCAAGTGAAACAAAGTTTCAGTGAGGTCAAGAGCTTCTCCAAAACTCATCCGCACGTGGTAAAACATCCAAATGCACTTTAAACTTAGTTTCCGTAATGGTAAACTCACGTACCGTCATACCCAACGACTTAACATTTCTGTCACCAACCACATGTAACTTACATCGTTGAGGTCCCGCCCCCCCCCCCCCCCCCCTGTTTTCCAGGTTCAGACTGATAACGTGTGGCCTTGTGTATACAAGAAACCTCTGTTCCACACCACCCACTACACTCACTAAGCATCTTTCCTCCTGTGCACTAACTTGTATACTGCTACGATCTATCAGGACTGCCTTCCGATGGTCAAAGTTTTCCCGATTCTGTTTAGCGGCTGTTTACTACAATGATGCTTCCTGTTTTTCCTCTGCCATCATACAGATACTCGGTAGCCCACTTCCCCACATGAGTAACGCTCTAGTTGCTTCCACTATTGCGCCGGTCGTTGTGGCCGAGCAGTTCTAGTCCTTAACAGCACTGCTGCTACGGTCGCAGGCTTGAATTCTCCCTCGGGCATGAACGTGAGTGATGTCCTTAGGTTAGTTAGGTTTAAGTAGTTCTAAGTCTAGAGGACTGATGATTTCAGATGGTAAGCCCCATAGTGGTTAGAGCCATTTGAACCATTTTTCCACTATTTCTGTGTATTGCCCTTGCGCTCACACCTGTAGCACCTCACCTCAGAAGGGAAAAACAATGAGCTACCCGTTGCTTCATGACAAAATATATTTCCTCAAATTGCGCCACAGTTCTAAGAGCAGCAACCTCCAGCGATAACACATTGTTGGCCTCTGCTTTGTGAAACTCACATATGTTGAGCATTAACTTCACAAATCCTACCTGAAATTATTTCCACTGACTTATCTCAGTTCAAATTAAAAATATTGAGCTCCTCACGAAAGATTCCTATAGTATTTTGTTTTTGGGAACACTGCCGCAGTCCAGCAGCCAACTGCTGAAACGACTGTGCTTTACTTTGGATCTCATGGTATACCACATAAGAATTGGCCTATCATGTTAAACGCAAATTTAGTCACACGAAATATTTCTTCATCTGATTGACCCCTCAGTGCTGCAGTAGCTGTAACATCATTAAACCTTGCAATGCCAAGGGGGTTGGACGGAGGGGAGCGGTACATTATGCTAAAATTTTGAAAATATTGAAATCTACTGAGGTACTTCGTATTTTAAAATTTTCTAAGAAAATATTTATTGTATTCAATGCAGTCTTCTTCCAGATTCTATGATTGTTTTACGTTTTCTCGTTTAGCGTAATCGGAAAATTTAAGTTTAAGGGAAGTGGTCATAATGTCTTCCCCGCTGGGTAGCAGATGCGACTTCCCATATCGATCGTTTTACTCCGCAACTAATAGCATTGCGCGACCTTAGAACACATGGACTCAGATGGATAGAGCGTCTGCCATATAAGCAGGAGATCCCGGGTTCGAGGCGCTGTCGGGGCACAAATTTTCATCAGTCTCCGTTGACACACCTCAACGCCTGTAAGCGGCTAAGGGTTTGCATTTCATTGTAATTTCATTCTAACGAGCTGCATGGTCACCGACTGTATCTGTTCTTTCGGACATGTCCGAAAGAACAGACACCATCTTAGTATACAGACGATCTTTGGTATTGCCGTGGAAAAGTATTTCCTCTCAGCAGTCTGATACGTTGTTCTTTGAAGTGTGGTAGGCGAGGGACCTATTTGGTAGTGCTGCGTTGACTGTCGATTCCATATGTTGGCTGAGGAAAGATGTACTGTGAAGGACAGCAAAGATGAATATGAGGTACATATTGAAAAGTGAAAGGAATATCAAATTTGAATAATGATATATATGGCGGGGCTATTTCAATAGTGGTTCAATTCAATTCCACTTTGTTCATTTTGAGATACGGAGTCTTAAAGTTAAATTAGCGCTGAAAAATCTGCAGTTCAGATACCAGAAATATTGAAGCATATGGCTACATGCTAGAGATGAACCTTTCTTTCTGTTTGTTTGGATCATTAATTACAGAAGCATTCTAAGCAGAAAAGTGGAGATAATGGACTTGTACCACTATTGAAATAAGCCCTTCATATATATATATTCTCCCCCCCTCTCCCTCTCTCTCTCTCTTTCTCTCTCTCTCTCTCTGTCTCTCTCTGGTAGTTAACTTGCACAGAGCTGAGGGAATGACCACCACACTTGCCTGATTCAGGCATTAAGATTTCAACTTATTAAGCTGTTAGAGTTTCTTACAAGTTATTTTTAGCTTTGTACTCTTTTAAAAGTATTGTTCACATTGCACCATGTGGTATGTAACAGTTTGAATATAGTTTGGAAATTTTACTTTGCAATCTAGCTTAACTGCAACCTGCTTGCTGTTTCCTGTTGTGCTTTCGAGAAACCAGCAACAGTGTTTTTCAAGATGCGAAGTAAGTGGAAATTTTGATCAGGCGCATATAACAGTTTTATTTCGGATGGGCATTTGGTTTTTCTATCAGTCGCTGCAACGACATGAAGCCCTTGGGAGAGTAGGGGAAAGCAACAGCCAAACCTGTTGTGGGTCCCTGGACACTAAGGAAATAATGGCAAGGACCAAGCTAGTAGAATGACCAGTACAGGCACAATGACTCACTTTATTGGACCGAAACCTATCATCACGTAAGGTGACAGTACCACCAAAACTACGTAACTGAAACAGGAGGTAGAACGTTTATTGAACTACAAGCCAAAATCAAAAACATGGGAAGTCAATGTTGCCAAAACTTTCAGCCAATGAACATTTACCAGTTCAGTAGTCTTCCGTTTGGCTAAATATATCGTCAGCTGCTTGTATTAGATGCCTGAACAGTATAATTACTTCAGACTTACGATCAGACATAGCACTATATGTGGATGACATTCTCGTGGCAGTGAAGTCATGGGTTGTTCACAATGAAGTGTGCATCGGTTATTGGTTGCCTTTGAACAGGTGGGAGTGACTGTGAACATGGACAAGATTCTAGGAACTCATCGTATCTGCAGATTAAAAACAAACTGACCCGGACAAGAATTGTGCGATTGCGGAATGCGCAACTCCAACCAATATAAAACAATTGTACGGTTTTCTCGGACTATTTAATTTCTACCAGCGCTTTGAGAATCGAAAAACGGTAGCCGTGCGATCTTAGGCTCCTTGTCACGTTTCGCGTGGCACCGCCATTGGAGGTTAAAGTCCTCCCTCTAGCATGGGTGTGTGATGTGCTTAGAGTAAGTTAGTTTAAGTTAGATTAAGTATTTTGTAGGCCTAGAGAGCGATGACCTCAGCAGTTTGGTTTCTTACAAACTTACCACAAACTTAAAAAAAAAAAGAAAATCAAAATTTCCCTCCAGACTACGTCTTCGTGCCCTGACAGGAAAATAATACTCCATGGATCTGGGATAAGCAGGAAGAAGACGAATTCACGAAACTTAAAGAGGCATTAGTCAAGACACCGATTCCTGCACACCCCGACCTGTAGCAAGATTTCTGTGTCATGACTGACAGTTCATTCTCTGGCTTGGGCATCATTCTGTTCAAACCAGAGGACATCACCGATCCATTTTCTTGGAAAATGACATCTTTCGCAAACCGGGTGCTCACTCTCTGTCAAAGAAAGTACTCTCTCACGGAATTTTTGGCACTCGCATTTGTGTGAAGGTTTATCAGATTCTACATTACCTTATTGGTCGAACAGCAAGGATATTTATCGACCACCGAGTTCTGAAATTCTTAAAGACGGCTAAGCCATCCCACAAGAGACTGGCGTGGGGGGCACTGTACATCTAAGAATTCCGCTTTAATGTGGCGTACATTCCCATGGATAAAAACGTCATTGCAGACGGCTTGTCACGTGTACCTGTAGGATTAGTACGTGAAGAAGATGGTGGGGATGGAGACAAAAACTTCAGCTTCTTATATCTAAAAGGTGAATCTGGAGAAAATGCTGTTACAATCTGCCTCAGGAACAATGCACATAAGCAGGACGGAGATCAGGTATTGATAGACGTTAAAGATATATGGGACGATCGCAACAATGCACTGATTCGTCATTTATACTTAGTAAGAGACGGCATTCACTTTAAAATTCGTGGTCCAGACGACACACGGTGACAACTCGTAATTCCAGATGTACTCATAGACAAATTAGTACGGTGCATGTTCTTGAGTTGTGGGATTTTCGGTGCAAAGAAAGAGCTTCAAGAAACTCCATGAGATGTTTTACTTCAACAAAATGCTCAGACGAATACGCCCTGTCATTTGAATACGCCATGCCAGCGAGCCAAACTAGCCGCAGTCATGTACGCTGCACCTCTCCACCCGGTACTCCCCACAAAACTGTGTGGCATCGCCGCTATCGACATGTGCAGGCCAGTAATCCGAACTAGGTCAGGCATTCCTTATGTACTGGAGGCGATGGAACCAACGTGTAAGTTTGTTTCCTTTACACATAAGAGGATGGCAAATGGGAAACTTGTGGAGAAGGCTGTCGTTAACAATTTGTAACTAAATGTAGAACCGGCGAAGCGGGTAGTTTCAGACAATGAGTCGCAGTTTCGCTCGAAAGAGTGGTAACAAATTCTGAGACGTCGGAAAGTAAAGACGTTATTCATTTCAATGTGCCAACCGAGCTGTAACCCAGCGGAACGCTTGATAAGGGAACTTGTAAGATTTACAGTCACAGCAATCACAAAACCTGGAACACGCACCTTAAACCGTTACAGGACATTCTCAACAAACTTCCACCAACATCAATCATGCTACCCCAGATCTCGGTACTGAAACACAAGCCGAGCTGGTGACACTTCGCTGTGATGGCTTCGTTTACACATCTTGAAGCTGCAGTGGATGGGCACCACTGTTGTGGGCCGGCAGTGGGGATCCAACGGACGTCCAGCGCGTCAGAGTCCTCCGATCTGTCCTTACTGGTGGCCAGCCCAGTTACTTCTCGCACTGATGATGACCCCTCACCTGTGGTCGAGTGGAAGGTCGTCCCAGAGCGAAGCTGGAGGCGAAAGTCTTCCCAGGCGGTCTCACGTAAGGCCTCCCCGGCTTTTCTGACAAACAGGTTCCAGGTTCTGTCCGTGGCTGATACTCTCGCTGAGCCAGATGCTGTCGCCTGTCCTATTCCAGAGAAAACCATTTGGCCTGCTAGATCTGGGCAATCACAGAGGGTAGGATTATTGGTAGTTGGGAGCTCCAACGCTTGGCGCGTTATGGGGCCCCTTAGGGACTTGGCTGACAAGAATGGTAAGAAAACCAATGTGCACTCCGTGTGCAACCGGGTGGAATCATTCCAGATGTGGAAAGGGTCCTCCCGGACGCCATGAAGAGCACAGGGTGCAGACAACTGCAGGTGGCTGCTAACGTTGGTACCAATGATGTGTGTCACTTTAGATCAGAAGAGATTCTCTCTGTTTTCGATCGGCTAACAGAAGTGGTAAAAGCTGCCGGTCTTGCTTGCAAGATGAAAGCAGAGCTAACCATTTGTAGCATAGTCGACAGGACCGATTGCGGACCTCTGGTACAGAGCCGAGTGCAGGGTCTGAATCAGAGGCTCAGACGGTTCTGCAACCGTGTAGGCTGCAGATTCCTCGACTTACGCCAAAGTATGGTTGGGTTTCGGGTTCCGCTGATCAGATGTCCACTATACGCAGCACACGGCTACGCGGGTAGCAGAGGCTGTGTGGCGTGGACTGGGCGGTTTTTAAGTTAGAGGGTCTTGGGAAAACACAAGAAGGGTATCAGTCACAAAAGGAGCAGACTGAACACAGGAAGAACGTAGATAAAGGAACCATTGGTATAAGAGTTGTAAATTGTCGTAGCTGTGTTGGGAAAGTACCAGAGCTCCAAGCGCTAATAGAAAGCACTGATGCTCAAATCGTTATAGGCACTGAAAGCTGTTTAAAGCCGGACATAAGCTCAGCCGAAATTTTTGCGAAGAACCTAACAGTGTTCCGAAAGGATAGGCTAAACATGGTTGGCGGTGGCGCGTTTGTTGCTGTCAGAAGTAGTTTAACGTGTCGCGAAATTGAAGTTGATTCTTCCTGTGAGTTAATAATGGCAGAGATCATTGTTGGCAACCGGAATAAAGTAATAATTGGATCCTTTTACCGACCTCCCAGTTCAGATGATACAGTTGCTGAAAGGTTCAAAGGAAATTTGAGTTTGATTTCAAACACGTACCCGACTCAAACGATAATAGTTGGTGGTGACTTTAATTTACCCTCGGTATGTTGGTGTTAATACGTGTTTAATTCCGGAGGTACACATAAAATATCATCCGAAATTATACTAAACGCATTCTCTGAAAATTATTTCGAGCAGTTAGTTCATGAGCCCACACGAATAGTAAACGGATGTGAACACTTTCTCTTAGCAACAAATAATCCTGAGTTAATAACGAGCATCAAAATCCGATTCAGGGATTAGTGAACACAGGGTTGTCGTAGCGATATTGAATATTGTAATCCCCAAATCCCCGAGACATAAGCGAAATACCTATTCAAAAAAGCAGATAAAAATTCACTTGACGTCTTCCTGAGAGTCAATCTCCACTCATTTCAAATTAATAATATAAGTGTAGACCAGATGTGGCTTGGATTGAAAGAAATAGTATCGGCAGAAATTGAGAGATTTTGACCAAATAAATTAACAAACAACGGAGATGATCCTCCTTGGTGCACAAAACAACGAAACAAACATGCCAAATTTAAACAGACGCAAAATCCCAAGACTGGTGATCTTTTACAGAAGCTCAAAATTTAGCGCAGACTTCAATGCGAGATGCCTACAACAGTTTCCACAACGAAACGTTGTCTCTAAACCTGGCAGAAAATCCAAAGAGATTCTGGTCGTATGTGAAGTATGTTAGCGGCAAGAAACAATCAATGCCTTCTCTGGGTGATAGCAATGGAGACACTATTGAAGACAGTGCTGCCAAAGCAGAGATACTAAGCACAGTCTTCCGAAACGCCTTCACAAAAGTAGACGAAGTAAATGTTCCAGAATTCAAATGAAGAATAGCTGCCAACATGAGTAACGTAGAAGTAAATATCCTCGGAGTAGTGAAGCAAGTTAAATCACTTAATAAAAGGAAGTCTTCTGGTCCAGACTGTATACCAATTAGGTTCCTTTCAGAGTATGCTGACACATCAGCTCCATATTTAACAATCATATACAACCGCTCGCTCGACGGAAGATCCGTACCCAAGGACTGGAAAGTTGCACAGGTTCACACCAATATTCAAGAAACATAGTAGGAGTAATCCACAAATTACAGGCCCATATCGTTAACGTCGATATGTAGCAGGATTTTAGAACATATATTGTGTTCGAACATTACGAATTACCTTGAAGAAAAGTTTCTATTGACATACAGTCAACATGGGTTTAGAAAACATCGTTCCTGTGCAACACAACTAGCTCTCTATTTACAAATAGCTCTGAGCACTACGGGACTCAACATCTGAGGTCATCAGTCCCCTAGACTTAGAACTACTTAAACCTAAGGACATCACACACAACCATGCCCGAGGCGGGATTCGAACCTGTGACCGTAGCAGCAGCGCGGTTCCGGACTGGAGCGCCTAGAACCGCTCGGCTACCACGGGCGGCCTCTATTTACAAGAAGTAATGAGTCCTATTGATAAGAGATTTCGGATCGATTCCGTATTTCTGGATTTCCGGAAGGCTTTTGACACTGTACCACACAAGCGGCTCGTATTGAAATTGCGTGCTTATGGAATATCATCTCAGTTATGTGATTGGATTTGCGATTTCCTGTCAGAAAGGTCAGAGTTCGTATTAACTGACAGAAAGTCATCAAGTAAAACAGATGTGATTTCTGGCGTTCCACAAGATAGTGTTATAGGCCCTTTGCTGTTCCTTATCTACATAAACAATTTGGGAGACAGTCTGAGCAGCCGTTTTCGGTTGTTTGCATATGACGCTGTCGTTTATGACTAATAAAATCATCAGAAGATCACAACAAACTGCAAAACAATTTAGAGAAGATATCGGAATGGTGCGAGAAGTGGCAGTTGACCCTGGATAACGAAGAATGTGAGGTTATCCACATGAGTGCTGAACGGAACTCTTTAAACTTCGGTTACACGATAAATCAGTCTAATCTAAAAGCCGTAAATTCAACTAAATACCTAGGTACAACTTAAATTGGAAGAAACGCATGGAACAACTTAATCTGTAAGATACACATGCAGAATTTTGTGGGGAAGACTAACCAAAGACTGCGTTTTATTGGCAGAACACTTTGAAAATGTAACAGACCTACTAAGGAGACTACCTACATTACGCTTGTCCGTCCTCTATTAGAATACTGCTGCGCGGTCTGGGATCCTTACCAGATAGGACTGATGGCGTACATCGAGAAAGTTCAAAGAAATGTAGCACGTTTTGTATTATCGTGAAACATGGGAGAGAGTGTCACAGAAATAATACAGGATTTAGGCTGTAAATCGTTAAAAGAAACGCGTTTCTCGTTGCGACGGAATCTTCTCACGAAATTTCAATCACCAACTTTCTCCACCGAATGAGAAAATATTTTGTTGACACCGACAAACATAGGGAGGAACGATCACCACGATAAAATAAGGGAAACCAGAGCTCGTACGGAAAAATACAGGTGTTCATTCTTTCCGCGCGATTTACGAGACTGGTATTGTGAAGGTGGTTCGATGAACCCTCTGTCAGGCACTTATATGTGATTTGCAGAATATCCATGTAAATGTAGATACAATATATTATTTCGCTGTTGGTCACAAAGTGTCGCAGATTTCACGGTTCTATGTGCCTCCCCTGAGTCTAGTGTGTCTAGCCTTTCTGGCCAGAAAGTTTTAACGTAATGTCAAAAGTGTAACCCAAAAGCTTACCCGATTAGCACATCGTCCGGGCTGGCCTCTGAAAAATCGCTCTGAGCACTATGCGACTTAACTTCTGGGGTCATCGGTCGCCTAGAACTTAGAACTAATTAAACCTAAGGACATCACTCAAATACATGCCAGGGGCAGGATTCGAACCTGCGACCGTAGCGGTCGCTCGGTTCCGGACTAGCGCCTAGAACCGGACGCCCACTACGGCCGGTTGGCGTCTACAGACTTGCCACTTGTTATAATAAAACTTCAAAATATTCACAATTGGGGCACCGACCTTTTTTTCCGGCTGCTGCACACCTTCCTTCTTTCGAAAGATCTCCCGAATCTTCCAAGACGAATTTTTAATTAAAATTACTCTTAACCATAAGAATTCTGTGCTTTGCTGATGGCAACACCCAGCTGCAGCCCTGAGATGTCCCATATGAGTTTCTCCTTTATCCACTTACTCTCAATGTGCGGTTTCCAGGACCTAACTACAATGCAGTCCTAAATCTAATGTTTATGCTGCCTAGTATAGAGATTCTACTTCCGTCAGTTGTTCCATGGCCTATGGCGGTTAACAAGTGGGCTGGAAACCGGTGTGCCGGCTGTTCTGTAGACTCTGTCTCCTTCTGCTTTTGTTACAGGAATAAAATATGCAAATACCTAGTAGAAGCAGGCACAACTGGTATAAGAAATAATTATCGATATAACATTGTGCTGACGATTTTATACATCGGCTCCATTAAATTTTTCCCCTGCTGTGATTCCATAAATTTGTCCAACGTACGCATAAGTTCAGGGTTGAGGGTGGCATTAAGGTGAGCTAAATTCTCGAAGGGTAATGCCCTTAATGGCCCTACCGGCCAGTACAGTTATTCCGCGTCAGTGTCATGACAGTCAGACGAGTGAGTTGTAAACGGATGAGGGAAATCCTCCCTGAGTTGAGTGCCATTCCACGGCAGTCGTCATAGAAATCACCGCTTTCTGAATGAGACTAAGTGAATAATTTAATTTCGATATATCCTCCTCATCTGGTGTGCCGAACAACGATTTTTTTAACATATATTGTCCATATAACCATTCTCTTTTCCTTTTAACTATAGTCTGTGATACAATACCTACCAGCTGTGGTAACTGTGCTGTTAATTCACCGTAGATAAACTGTGACTTAGACAGCTCCCTTGTAAGTCCAGAAATAACCGTCACTTCCCTGTACCTCTTTAAACAATTCCGAAAGAAAACCTTTAAATCTCCGAATTTCATTCCTCATTTCAATATTTCAATATCCGCTGATGCCTCATAATGAAAACATCCGATTGTCTAGAGAACAACACAGATTATACCAGTTGTTGACCGACAACTAAGCGTTTTGCTCCACTCCCGATAATGTATTACAAATCCAGGACCATTCCATCATCCAGGATGACATCACAAAATCGTCACCTGAGGAAAGGAAGCGTCCACCATCGCCCTCCATGTAAAGAGAGTAAGTAATGACAAGCAGAAAGAAGAAACAACAGTAACAAGAACCTGACAATAACACTATAGTAATAAAAGAAAAATATATGTTGCAATGACACGAAAACGCTAAATACACCCGAACACAACACAATGCAAGAAATACTCGTAACTCAAACATCAAGTATAAATTGAACACTAACATAACGCAGGAAATACTCTAACAACATAATTAATTACGTGACCTCACAGTATAAGGCGTACTTGTGCCTCGAACTGTCTAACGGATGAGGTTCCCTCATTCGGCCAACTGCAGCCTACCGTACCGGGAACACAGGTAGCTGTGGCACAGCATCCAAAATACTCTTAACTGGTTTCACCAGACTGATGTGCATGACCGACATTTTGGTAGGAAACTGTACCTTTCCGCCAACCGGCGAGTTCATGTCCACGACCAGATATGGTCCGTGATATTTGATCAAGATCTTCTTCATCTGTCCTTCTGGTGTACTGGGATTGGTGACCAATACCAACTGCCGTACCCAGTACTGTGGTAGTCTGCCAATTAGCCATTCGGTGGTTCCTGGCATACCACAGCCTTCGTGTACGCCTTTTGTACGTGTCTCCATGCCTCCCGATTTGTTCTCACAAACTTCTTCACTGGTTCGCAGTTGGCGCCTAAATTAGGACTTAAAACGTCAAAGTGGGACAGCATTTTCAGCCCGTATACTACCTCAAGTAGTGACATGACTGTTCCCATATGGACCTTCGAGTTGCACGTGCAAACTATACATAGAAAATAGATATCCCAGTCGTCATTAAAGCTCAGCATTTTGCAAATGGTCTTACGGTGGCGCTCAACTCTACTTTTGGTTTGATCCAATTGTTAACTAAAACTAGTGCCACAGTACTGGCCTGTTGATCTGGAATTGGTATCATTACTAGATACTGTGAAAAAGGTCGATGACCGTAAGCACATACGTACAGGTTTTCTGTGGATAGCAAATTTCGAGCTCAAGCATTTAATATGGCTTCAACGATTCTGTTAAACTCGGTGAAGGGATTCTCTGGTGCAAAGTATCCTCTCCCTCAGCGCATGGTACACATTCTTTGACATATTCCTGCAAGTCTCGCTGCCCGTTCCTCCACCAGAACCATTCCGCAATAAGCCTATCTGTTGCTCGTCGGCCATCAGCAACAGACAACAGCTGGTCATGAGCCTGTTGTACCGCTTTCTTTTGAAGAAATGTCGGGACCACGATATGTGGTCCCCATTTCAGGACTCTGTACAATAAATCTTTAAGTATGATAACGTGCGGCTGTGACTTAAAGGTCAGACATTCTTTATCGTCTGCCTGTGCTCCCTGCTGTTACAATAAACTCTTGTCCAATACACTAAACATGGCTATTTTGCGACTTAATCTATCCACATCCCTGTGTCTTATTCCCTACAAACTCGTAATTAAACTCACTAAGCTTGAGAGCCCAAAGTAACAAACGAGTAGAAAGATCTTTCTAGACTAAAGAATCAATTCAGTGACGTATGATCAGTCACAACTTTAAATTATCTACCACTCAAAAAACGTCAGTAATGTGTAATATCACATATGACCGTTACCATTTCCTTTTCGTTTGTTGAGCCGTTACTTTACGCCTTTTTAAACCGCCACGGTACGTAAACTACCGGATGCCCCTATCCATCAAGCATCTGACTCAAAATACAGCCGATTACCTTATTTGATGCACCATAAGAGAGGCTGAACTCTTTGTCAAAATCTGGAATAACTAATACGGGATCGGAAACCATTGTCTCCGCCAATTTCTCCAATGGTACCATTGCTACCTGATACTCCAGCATCCTCTGAAACTTTACTCTGTTTGTGATTTATCAAGTTAATAAAATTATACATTCTCTAAAACATAAATCTCATCTGGTTTTGTTGGTGTTCCCAATCGAGTACTAAAGATTTGTTTCCATATAATAAGTCTGGTCTTGTCTGCAATGCGTGACGAACTCAAGGCATTTTTCCGGAGAGACTAATCGCGTTGTTAAGCTCCTCTTTAAGAAATTTGATAAGAGAGGTGTCAATAGGTACCGACCTATTTCGCTGCTGACATTAGGGGATTTGTTAAGGAATAGTATCTCACCTTAGCAACAATAATATCCTGAGCAAATCACAGTTTGGCTTTCAGAAGAGTTGCTCTACTGAGAACGCCATTTACGTGTTAACTCACCAAATTTTAAAAACATTAAATGATAAAAAGCACCAGCTGGTTTTTTCTGCGACCTATCTAAGGCCTTTGACTGTGTGACTCACAGTACTGCCCTAGTGAAATCGCAGGTTTATGAGACTGGTGGCACAGAAAATTAGTCGATAATGTCATAAGTAACCAAATGAATGCACAAAACTGTACTTAATGATTCAGCCAGTATAGTCCAGGGACATGATCCCCTAGGCTCGGTGTTTGGTCTGCTATTAATCCCTATATATGTAAACGATCTTTGGTTTGATACCCAACAAGAAGAAACAGTTCTTTTTGCACATAACACTAGTATTATAATCGGTCCAAGCATACACAAGAAACAGATGAAATGGTAAACGATGTTTTTCAAAGTATCATTAGTTGCCTGCGAATGGTCTCACACTCAAATTAAAAAGGCACAGTGTATTCAGTTCTGCATATGTATGGTCACTTCATGAGAGGTCAACGTAACAACGAGTAACGACATAATGAATAGGGTGAAACTTCAAAATCCTTATGTGTCCGTACTGATGCGCACTTATACTGGAAAAAGTACATTTTGGAATTCCTAAAACAAGTTGGTTCGGACACTTTTGCAATTAGAAACATTGAAAATCTCGGGGAGAGGCAAATCAGTAGCCTTCTATCAGTAACTTTCTATATTCCCCCGTTCTGCATATCTATGGGCACTATATCAGAGGTCAAGGTAACAAGTAGTAAGGAAATAATGAATAGGGTGAAACTTCAAAACACTGTGTCAGTACTGATGAGCATTTAGACTGAAAAAAGTAGTACATTTTGGAATTCCTAAAACAACTTGATTCAGACACTTTTGCAATTATAAGCATTCACAAATCTCATGGTGAGGCAAACCAGTAACTTTCTGTATACCCCATATTTCAGTAACGTCATATGGGATAATGTTCTGGGGCAATTCATCTTTAAAAAAGACTCTCTTCATCGCTCAAAAACATGCTGTACTAATAACATGTGGTGCTCACCCATCATCATCTTGCAGTCATCTGCTTAAGGAGTGGAGCATTGTGAGCATTCCGACAGACAGTAAGGAAAAATTCGCAAACAATCTGAAAAAGTTTCATGTTGACACTTCTATTCTGTAAAAGAATTTCTTTTTTAATTGGTAATAGTAGATGGACAGGAATTACTAGCTCATATCTGTAATTTTGTAGTTATAAATGTTTACCGTGTAGCCATCTTTACAAATTAATTTGCGATGTGTATTTGAAATGACTCATTACACATCATTACTATTTGTTGTACAAAATAATTGATGACACATGAATCTAGCTTACTAACTAATGTCTTCAAAAGTTCAGTTGTATTCACCAAATCCCTTATGCATTTACTATAGTGGTTGCTCAAAGCGACGAACGAGATGACTTAACCAACTAAAAGCATCCTCTAATCGTCTCACAGATTCTGGTATAACCGCTGAACGCACTATTCAGTCATTCAAATAGATCATATATGAACCTTAGGCTTTAACCCTCTGAAAACTGCGTCTAATAACCGGTTAAAAGTTGCAGTAGCGTTTTACAAACCGAATGACATCCGCTTATGTTGATAATATCCGCATGATGCGGTAAACGCCGTCTTTGACCTATGCCAAAAGGGATGATAGATTTGGAGTTCCACTGCAGTAAAGTAACGACACTCAAGACTTATCCAAAATTTCCGTAAAATTAGCAATTGGATAAGCATCTACTATCTCAGAAAACAGGTTTTCCTTGGTTCCATCCAATAATTTCTTAGCGATGATTACGTCATGTGTAATTCAGGGACTGTTACTTCATTCTTGATCCCATCTCGTAGTTGCTGTTCCGTGAACTCCTCTATTAATGTCTGTAAATGTCTCGCTCTACGAACTATTTGCTGTAAATTGTTGTACTACTCAACATGTATACAGTTCTGAGTTACGAGAGTCGCTAGCAACACCCTTACTCTACAAAACAAGTCGATAAATTTCAATAATACTTTTTCCACGCTTGTACGATTACTTTCCTACAAGTGACACAGCTTCTTCCTTAGTGCTTGTTTATGACTCCTATCCAAACCCAACCTATCGATGTATTCTTCTTCTAGTATTGTCATTATACCTTTTCACAGATTAACTCCACCTCTCCCAAAATTATCTACGCTAACTGAAAACCTAATACTATCCATTAACATTACTCACTGCGCCACGCTTCTGCAAAAAAAACAGTGTGAAACATCCAACTCTTCATTATTCGAGAGAGACCCAACCACATACAAGATCCGACAAGACAACTCAGTACTCAATGACACCCACGCTGTTTTTCCGATACCTGCCGGTATTTTATCCTGATGATCAATCTTTAAAGAAATCGACTGGCATCAGCTTTACGATATGTGAGGCTTGCGACGTCGCTTCGTTTGCAGTTGTATTACCAAAGTGAAACAAAGTTTCACAGGGCTCAAGCGAACATTGGCAAAAGTCAATCCTCGCACAATATTTGACTAGAAAATCTAGTCCTAGAATCACTGAATATCCTTCACACACACATAGCCACACTTCCATACGCTCTGCAAACTTTGTTTCCGCAATGGTAAACTCACGAACCCAACGACTCAACACTTCTATGTCAACCCCATGTACTGAGACGTGGGAATGAGGGAAACCAGGAAAAGGTGTGGACAGTGCCTAATCAGTTATCGCTAGTTGCACAGAAAACACATACACTTTATCATTTAAAAACAAGACTCTCAACAATGAATTTAAGGATTTTACTACACTGGCGGCTCAATGTCTTATTAGAAGAATCGCAAGTTATTGTCGGCTGCAGGCCACAAGCAATGCTACACACAGTCAGCTTCTGAGGGCCTGATTAAGAAGGTTCAAATTATTCGTCGGCTGAAGTTGAGAAGCAATTCCAAAAATACACAGCGGCTGAAACAAGTGAGGAACGCAGTTACACATTAACAAATACTAACATATTTTCTTCTTAACAATCAAATGTTAAGAAGCTATAGTAAAGGCTGAAGGCCTGATTAAGAAAGGATTCCAAATTATTGGGGGCAGAAGGCCACAAGCATTTTACAGAATACTCAATGGCTGAAGGCCTGAATTACATGTAAGGAAGGCAGTTATATGTTAAAATACATAAACCTTTCTGAAACAACCTTGATGAACTGTAACAGGCTATAGTGATGGCTGCAGGCCTTATTAAGAGAAAATTAAAAATAATTAATCTGCTGAAGGCCACAAGCAGTGTTACAAACACTTAACGGCTGAAGGCCGGAATTACAAGTGGGGAAGGGAATAACATGTTAAAACATTAGGGTAAATTTTAAACAATTACGACAACTTGTCCAAATCTGACGGAGTGATCCACAGACCTTCCTGGATCGACCCGAGGAAGGTGATTACAGCTATGTAAGTGGTGAGACAGGCAGCCAAGAGTTGTACTCGTAACAGGACGGCAACTCACACTAGGGGTAGCTTAAGCACCCACCGACCGACTAACCGGTCCGCCTAACGTCCGATCACTGGTACAACGATGGAATATTTTTAAACAATGGCGAAGAAAAGGACAGCACCACGTCTTCAGAAACAAACCCAAGGCCGAAGGAAACACTGGAACCAAAGTATACCTCCCAAAAACATATTCACAGTACCATTCAAGAGGTTGTCGAGCTACACGCATTGTCGGACAGCATCAACACGACAAGGAAAGGTACACTGCTAGAAAAGTACGCTAACCTCCAGGGCAGCTAACTGGGGCGTTAGCGGCCACAAGGCAGAAATACCGCTGATTGCACATCACTAATAAGAATAATACTAAATCCAAACTAACATCAAGGAGTAGAAGGAGGCAAATAGCTTCCGCCAACCTGACAGACTCCACTTGTTGGGGTTGATCTCACCGACCCTGGGAGCAGCAACTCGCAAACAACAGCGAGATCTCAAACAGTGGAGGTTTCAGTACTGGACACAGGTCACTCAACTTCAAACGTCCTGGGTTCGGTCGTCGGCTACAGCCGCTCGGTCTGACAGTGCCTGCACGCCACCAGCGGTCCCGGCCCGCCATAGCGCTGCGGACCTCCTCCCCGCTCCGTCCAAAGCCGAACTGATGTCCGTTCGCCACCCTTACCAAATCCAGTAAGCAGACAGCATTAAAATAACTCCTCATTCAAAACCAGAAGATACACTCGGCTCCCGGAGAACAATTCCACCAGCATCTCACAGTACTAAAACCAGTCTCTGTGAAACTTCACGGACGAATTATTAGTCGGAACAAACACAGGGAAGCCAGAAACGGTCGGAAGACCAAATGCTCGTCGTCCGCTGTGACTACCGACAGAACGACCAACCAACGGTCGTCTTCGGCGGGCGGACACATACACACACACACACACACACACACACACACACACACACACACACACACACAGACACACACACAAACACAAGTGAAAGTGACACTACTCGAATATCACGGTCCATTCAACTATAACTCGCTGAATCCGGTCCTTGACGTGGTCGTGCACTCTCGCGACCACATCCTTCCGTCTGACAGTGCATGTGTTTCGCCAGTGGCTGGGCGTGTACTGGCTGTTCGGACCTCACTACTGCTCCGTCCCAACTCGCTAGCTTGACACACGACCACCCGGAAATTCTAGAGGCTGCTCCAAAGATGGTAACACAGTACGCGCTATCAATAAGCGCTGCTGCTGCCACTCATGGACAGACAATGCGAGCAAACCTAGTGGCGCCAGTGAACACACTAAGCAAACGAGACGCCAGTATCGCTATTACAAGATGTCATTCTATGAATGGCATTAACGTGAGCCGCACACTGCTCATGTACCTTATATCGTGGTGGCTCTGTCACCTCCTGTTTACCTGGTCCAGGCTGATAACGGACACATGTGACCACGTGTCTATCAGAAACTTCTGATACACATCGCCCACTAAGCGCACTGGGAAACTTTCCGTCTGCACACTAACTTCTCCAGTGTTACGACGTGTCTGGACTACTTTCTGACAATCGAACCATAGCGTTTCAGTTTAACACCTGCTGCTCAAAAAGGTGCTTCCTGTTCTTCTCTTCTGATATTCAGATGCTTGGTGGCCCACTTCCCCACAAGAGTAACATTCTGGATGTTTACACCGTTTCTGCATATGGCCCTTGCTTCACGCCCACAGCATCTGACCTCAGAAGCGAATAAATGGTGATCTCCCTGTTGCTTCAGCAAAATATATTTCCTCCAATTGCGCCTTAAATCTAAGAGATGCCGCCTCCTGCAGTAATACTTCGTTCGCCTCCGCATTGTGGATAGGCACATAGATCTGAGCATCGACTTTGCCAGTCCTGTCAGAAACTGCTTCTTTTTACTCACTGCAGTTCAGATTCAGACTACTGAGTTCTCGGAATAAGGTTTGTATGGTACTTGGCTTTTGGTAGGGCTGAAGTAGTCCAGCAGCCAACTGCTGAAACGACTGTGCTTTACTTAGGGTCTTGAAATGTTGCTCTTTGAATAATTAATAAAATATGCCCCAAACGTTTAATCCCGGATGAATTTAAGGAGACTAAAATCATTCATGATCCAAGAAAAATTATAGAAACAAAGATATAAATAATTTTCCTCGAATTTCATTGCTTAATTCTGATTATAAATTAATAGCTAGAATATTAAGCAAGAGAATTTCATGCCTTACAGATAAAATTATTAGTAAACGTCACAACTGATCACAAGACAGAACTATTTTTCAGAATCTAGCAGAATAAAGAGATATCATTGCAATAATTTCTGTAACAAACAGAAAGTGTGCTTTATTTTTTTTTTTAGGATTTTATAAAGCCTTCGATGTAGTAAATCATGAATATCTTCTACAGACGTTGAAGAAAATAGTATTCATAGATAGGGTCATACAGTTGATAAAGAACATAGCAACTGGAATAAATGTAAAAAATAGCTGTGAATTGCCAACAATCCAAGCCGATACAAATAAAACGAGGTGTTCTTCAAGGAAGTCCTCTGTCCATGTCGCTTTTCGCCATTGCACTGGAACGTTTCCTCCGAAATGTCCATGCTAGATTAAAAGGCTTAACATTATCAGTAAATAAAACAGCTATGAGAGCCTATGCTGACGATATAGGGGTCATTATAAGGGATAAGGAAGAGGTAATGACGCTAGCAGCAGTGACTGATACTTACTGTAGAGTATCTGGGGCCAATGCAAACGAAAGAAGAAGTAACATGCTAAATCTCGAAGGTATTGATAATATCAACATCGAGTGGGCAAAATTTGTCCGACAACATAAAACACTTGGGACCACCCTGACAGCATGCCCCATGACAATGACGGCTTTAAATTGAAAAGTTGCAGCAGATAAAGTGCACGGAGCCATTAAAGGGAATTTAACTCCGTGTATGATCCAAGTTCAAACAACAATGCATATCAATTCATGCATCTTTGATAAATCTTATTATATTGCCCAATTATTTCCAATACCGAGAACGATAGCGAGGAGAATAATGTACAGAATCACAAGCTTTTTGTGGAAAGGTGAAGTGTTCAGAGAATCTGCTATAGTGGCCACTTTAGGGACTAAAATTGGTGCACTAGAATTAACTAATATAACACTTTTTATGAAAAGGCAAGTTAATGTAATAATGTAATGTAATAATGTAGTAAGAGAGTCGCGAGAAAGCATAACCAGCCAACTTTTCGAGATCATAAACATCGAAGCCTGCCTTCCCCGACTGACGTGCAGAATGTCAACGGTCGTTTGCAGCATGTGAGGGTTTTCTGTGTTGAGTTCATTGATGTAAGTGCAGAAATGAGACAGTCATGACACTCAGCATCAAGAGCCATGATGCAGTAACGAAAAAAATCGAAGGAAGGAACAAAATAGAACGACAGTTTCCAAACAATGATTGGACTGAGATTTGAAAAAACATTAGTTCTCAAGTGTTCACGTATAATATAAAAACGTCATGGTGCAAGACAGTTAACAATGTAATTAGCACCAATGATAGACTGTACGCATTCGGACTCTGTCGAACAAATTTAGGTCAACAATTCCATCCAGTTGACACAATAATTCGTAGATATTTTGCAGTGAACACATAGTACGTAGCGGGGCGATCACTCTGTTGTAAAAATAATTTAAAAGCCAAGATCGCTTCAGTACTGTTTACTGCATAACCGGTTTCAACACACGGAAGGTGCCATCATCGGATCTGTGAAGATATAACATGACAGGTTTGAGGGAGGGCTTACATGAGTTACACTATATACACTACTATTAGTACAGTATCACATACCTGAATGTAGCTTAACATTTATAAACCATCTGAAGGAAAGGCATTATCCATATTAGCGCCTTACAAAACTCCATATGGCTCTAAAATGGATAATACATTTGCTTCAGATGTTTTTACTCTGTAATTGACATACTTTATAGTATGTGTAGTATACATAGTACGCATAGCATTTATAGTTTGTACAGTTAGTGTACGCTAAAGTGTTCTTTGCAAGGGTATTTGATTAGCAGTAATAGTGAAGTAGTAGCTAGTAGTAATGAGTGGTTATACCATAGGACTGTGTGAGCACTGCTTGGACGGCGCTATCCACAGGCCGGTTGTGAATCACTAGAATCGCAGCAGGTAAACCGGCGCGGAATAAGGCGGTGTGATGCCGACCGTTGTTAATCGAGCAGCGGTCATGTACCAAATAGTGACTTTGGTTTTACATAACTGATGGAAAAGAATGAGAGCAGTTTTTTTATTTTCTTGTGACAATGATTTTATATCACGTGGTCTGCCTCAGGTATCGTTATAACCAAATGCTTTATAAACGTTAAGATACATTCAGGTGTGTGGTACTGTACTAATAGTAATGTATATAGTGTAACTCACGTAAGCCCTCCCTCAAACCTGTCATGTTATATCTTCACAGATCCGATGATGGCACCTTCAGTGTGTTGAAATTGGTTATCCATTAAACAGTATTTAAGCGATCTTGGGTTTTGAATTATTTATAAATTCGTAGATACACTTGCTGAGGTCACATGAATATTGGAAGTGGATCCAAGAGCAAATAGCTCTGATTAAAAGGACACACTGAGAGTATATTGCTCTCACTGATACACCGGCCTGAAGCACGATTTTTCCCAGAGGCAAAAAATAACACTGTGTACTGGTTGCTGGGAAATTTTGTTAATTACGTCATTAAAAAACTAAGATCCTACAGCACCATAAAGTTCAAGGTACACTTGCTGTGTGAATACCACAACATTAGAAGGTATTCGAATCACAAGACTAAGTTCGGTAATGTGTTAAATATTATAGTTCATAGAATGGGCATTGGTTAATATAAAAAAGAAGACTGTGTTGACAGTGATGTATTGTAGCTACCTTAACGATATTATTTAAATTTTTAGTGTAAGCTTTTGGTTTGTATTTTTTCTACTTCAGAAAGTAGTTTTTGAAATTTTGTAAGGTAATGTACATACCTTATGTGACAGTCAGATTGTTTGTCTAATAGTGTCAAAACCCAGAACAATATAGCTGCATTAATGGTTTATAGAATTAATGTAAAAATTTACAGTTTTTATGGAAATGTCTTTATCGATTGGCTAAAAACCATAATATTGTATCCAATATAATGGAATATTCAATTGCTGCCTAATTGCCCTCTTCATTTTTGCACTGTGATGTGTAAGTCAGTTTTCCAGTGAAAGATCTATTATATAGGTCTGAACACTTCAGATAATTACCATTCCATTCATGTCCAGAAAGTGTAGTTTGGAAGGCTAGTCAATTTTAGAAAGTCTCCTCTCCGACATTCTCAGGTATTTAAGAGATTGTATAATACGATTATTAAATTGTTTTTATGTGTGATGGACATAAATGTTCCATATTCTGTGTAATTTTTAGTGACTTCCATATAATCGTGTGAAATTCTCATAGCTAGTCTGACTGAGCTGAGAAGGTTAAAGATGAGTTTCTTCCCTTGACCTGTCTCTCACTCAGATGATTTCCTCTTGTACATTAATATAATAAAAGTATCCCAAAAAAACTTGCTGAAATCCTTCATAAAGTGCTATTTATGCTTGTGTAAAGATTGGAACACATGTAATTCAAAGTGCAGATTTTTATTTATTCACGTTTGAAGGAGTCTGAATGACTTTAAAAACTTTTCTTAGTATTCAAATTAATTCTTTCTGGTAATTTAGTCAGTAACACAAACTTCTGTTTATTTCTTTAACATCAGCATAACTGCCCCCCCCCCTTCTCGAACACACAGCGCGTGATATATCTTCGCAGTTCAGTCTGATTTAGTAAGTTGTTGATCTCACAAGAGTAGCATAATTGAACAGCTTTCTGAAACTTCTCTCATTTCGATTTCAGTTCATTGTCTAGTTCCCACGAGTCTTCGTTGTCTCAGCATGTGTTAAGAACGGATCTCAAAGCCTTACCTTCGCAGATCATAACTCACGGTAATACATCCTGTCCAATTTGTTTAGCTATTCTGAATTTTACCACTCATATTATGCAGGATATTTGTTCATGACGACCACGTGTTCGTGGATTGTGAGAAACGTCCTGTCGAATGGCTCTGAGCACTATAGGACTTAACTTCTGAGGTCATCAGTACACTAGGGACTCAGAAATACTTAAACCTAACTAACCTAAGGACAGCACACACATCCATGCCCGAGGCAGGACACAGAGGAGAAAGCGGCTGAATGTGGACTACGTGGTGAGGAAGAGGAAACTGCAACACATCTAACCTTCCACTGCGAAGCTCTGGCGGGCGAACGACACAGAATCTCCGAGTCGGTAGACCCTACGGATATCGTGTTTAATAAGGACCCAGCAAACAGTCTGCTACCACTTCTTAATGTTTCCGGTTGCCATTACGAGAATCACAGGGAGCGAAACAGCACAATGAATTCAATTTCCGTGGAGGCAACAGGGGTCTAATACCATTGATGTTTTTACCTCCCTTCATTAAACATATCAGATTGCAGGGTGTCTATCACCTGAATTCTGGGCGCAATCTGTAAGCTACATAGAATAGACTGAGCACCTGAGAGTGTCTATAGTGTCGACTAGGTACGTTATTTTTATTTCACTTCACATTTTACTAAGCTTTTGGTAATCGGAGCCCCACACGCATATTCAGTAGATCTATGTTCTATATGTCAGTGTATACATCATTTCCTCTTCTCGCCTGATGAATGAAAAGCAAGAATGAGAGTGTACAAGATAAATTTCAGTATCTATATATGTGGGAGTAAAAGTAGTCGGTTACAGTGGCAGAATAGCCCACCCTATAAGTACGTACCGGGTAGAAAACAGGCTTCTGTTCGCCTTGGACGAAGCTCTTGTACAGTCTGTCACCACAAAGTAGGGATCTCTCTTTGCTCTTCTGTGGGAACGGGACGCGTGGGTTGCAAAATAGTTCGCTCAGCAGTGTTCCGGCAGACGCGACATGGGCGATTAACTGTGAGTCTGCGTATTCATAGTTCATTCTTATCTTATTTTTGTAGATTTCAACTCCACTGAAAATTAATGTCTTGCTCTCATCTCTCATTGCTCTTTGAGTGGTATACGGAATTTTTCTTCCTAATTCTGGAAAATTACGAATAATTGAACACGCATTAGACACGCATGCAAGTTGTTTTTCTGCTCCACCCTTGTTCAAACATGTGGACTTGTGATATATCTTCTCAGTTCAGTTTGATATTACTTCATTGTTTGGTCTCTCGAGTACAGCATAATTGAACAAAGAATGAGATTTTTACCCTGCAGCGGAGTGTGCGCTGATATGAAAATTCCTGGCAGATTAAAAGTGTGTGCCGTCTCTTTCTGCCAGGAGTGCTAGTTCTGCAAGTTTCGCAGGAGAGCTTCTGTAAAGCTTGGAAGGTAGGAGACGAGGTACTGGCAGAAGTGATGCTGTGAGGACGCGGCGTGAGTCGTGCTTGGGTAGCTCAGTTGGCACGGTCAGTTCGCCGGCGGACGGCGTGGTGTGCGCTGCGCCGTCTGTGCTTCCGCGTGGTAAGTCTTGGCGCTTGCTGCGGCTTAAAACTCTGTTTATAGAAGACTTCGAGAAGTAATGAGTAGCACGCAGTGATGGCTCAACCAAGTCGAAAAGATACGTTGCAGCTGACCATTGATCCTCGATATGCCAGACCCAAGTCGTTTGAAATAGAAAATTGGTTAGAAGAAGATATGAAGCTCTCCTTTAATGATGTAATTGGGATCCACCTGTCGATTGTAGCTTGTGTCGTGTTTGTTAAAATGCGTAGTTCCGAGTTGTGCGAGAAAGTAGTTGAGTCTTCGGAGGTGTCATGAAATGTAAGCACTCAGATGGAAACGTTGGTGATGTTACCGTGGCACATGCTGGTTCTGGCATTCGCACAGTTCAAATCTTCGAGTTGCCTTTTGAGATTACAACAGATCAAATTAATGCTGTAATTTCCCCCTTCGGGAAGGTGCCCAGCAACTTTGCCGAGAAATGGTCAAGCGCGCATCAATTCCCAGTACTAAATCGCGTTCGGCAGCTTCGTGTAGAGTTACAAAAGCACATCCCGTCGTATTTCAATGTCTGCGGATATAGAGGGATTGTAATTTATGACGACCAACCGCGAACATGTGCCGCCTGTATCAAGCCTGGGCACGTTCGCGCAGAATGTATACAGCGGCGCGTTGCACAGCTGCCGGCCGGCGAGGCCGCCAGGCCACCGTCGATGACAATACTGCCTGGAACCTACGCCGCCGTGGCACGCGAACGGCCGACTGCCTCCTTAGCCCCTGAATTGTGTGCAAATAAAAATTCTCCAGACACTGAAATTCCGATGGACGTTAGTGCCGTCATAGCTGACGACCTACAAGGGTCCCACCAATCTACGGAAACAGTTGAAGTTCCACCGAAACAGGCACCTGCAACTGTAAAGGCAGCAGATCCGCCTGAAGTTGAAGACCGACACACCTTGCAGGAAAGTGACACTAACTTGGGTTCTGAAGAAAGTCCGTCGAGAGGAAATTCTCCAAAAAAAAAAAAAAAAAAAAATAAGAAACGCCGACTGGCGCGAAAAGGTGCAGAGGAGACAGCTCCCACACTCCGCCAAAAAGCGAAGGAAATAGGTAGTACCTTAAGCCAACAGATGTATAGCAACACGAAAGCTACACCAGTTTCTGAGGAGCGTTCCCCTTCTGCGCTGGAAAAACGAGACGTCCAAGGAAAGCCAACAAAGAAAGCATCCAACCACCCCCAAGAAACGACTCACTCTCATGAAGCTTCACTCATCCGACACACGACGGCAACCTCAACCAGCTGGGCAGACGAAAGCGACCATAACAATGCCGACGAAGAAATGACAGAAGTTTCAGAAACAAAGAAAGACTGTAAGCTAGCCCCACAGGTGGCTCATATCTTCAACGAAGACGTCTCCGCGAACGAACATTCTAAAGAACACGGACACACCACTGAAACATTTGCTACCGGTGAATATTATTAAAATGCGTTTTAAAGCTGACGCTTGCGAGACAAAACAGAAGAATGCTTTTTAAAGTTAGATCAAGTTGAACGAAGAATGTCTGACATACAAGCACACAAAATCGCGACAGTAAACCTTAATAACATTCATAGTTCCTTTAAACTACAGAACTTAAAAGATTTTATATATGCTTCTGACAGTGACATTATACTTTTACAAGAAGTGACAGACATTGAGCTTGGTAACGTACCTGGCTTCAACGCCATTACAAACCCAGAGCATGGAGCGGAAATGGGCAAGGCTCTGCTCACAAAGGAGGGCATACTAGTCCAAGTTGTAGTAAAACTACCAAACAGTAAAGGCACAGCGGCCACAATAAACAACATACGACTCATTAACGTGTATGCCTCTTCAGGATCCAGTAACAGGCACCGCAGAACGGAGTTCTTTAAAGAAGAAATAGTCCCACTATTTGTAACTCGATATGAACACCTTATCCTGGGAGGAGATTTTAAGTGTGTTTTGCATGCCAAAGACCAAATTCCCAATTTCAACAAGTGTACTGAACTGGAACGTATAGTTAATGCCTTAAGACTAATAGACTCATGGGAACATATGCACGGTGCAGCCCCTGGCTTCAACCACGCCACAAGTCACTCGGCGAGCCGTCTCGACAGGATATATGTAACGCACAATTTGAAACACCTCATTTTGCAGTCCGAAGTATGGCCTACCGTTTTTTCGGATCATGCTGCATACATATGCACAATCAATCTGATAAAACAAGGACATTTCGAGGTAGAGGCACATGGAAGCTCAACGTGTCACATCAGGAAGACCATGCTTGTCAGGAGGCATTTTACAAGGTATGTAGAGAGTGTGAAAGCACATTTAGCTGGTACAACTCTGGCACTGACTGGTGGCTGAAACATGCCAAACCTAAAATACGGAGGTTTTTCATAAACTACTCAAAAGACAAAAACTTTTCGTACAAATCAACTATAGAATTTTACTTTCAATGTCTAAGGGATTTGTACAAGTCCGATGCAACAGTTGTGGACAACTACGAAAGAATTAACAAAATTAAAGCAAAGATTTTAGCACTACGGCGTAAACAACTGGAAGGCTACCAAATAAGGTCGCGTGCCCAGAATATAGCACAGCACGAGGTCACTTCCATTTATCACGTCATTCGTGAAAGCAAAAGGGCGACTCGCAAGATATTATCTGAAATAACAACTGATGATGGAAGGAAACTGACGAAGCAAAGAGAGATTAAAGAGGCAATCATACAGCATTTTGAATCCTTAATGTCTAGTCAACAGGTTGACGAGCAGCTTCAAGACGAGTTAATCATCCACCTCCGGGGCAAAGTACTCCACGCGGAAGCACAAACTCTCATCTCGCAAGTGACTGAAGAAGACGTCGAAGAAGCTATATATGGAAGCACGAAAAATAAGGCTCCAGGGGCAGATGGAATTCCGGCAGAATTTTATCGCAGATTTAGTGGCCTCGTAAAAGGCAAGTTTACTCTCATCTGCAACGAACTGCTAAACCCTGAAAATGCCATCCCGAAAGAATTTCGTGTGGGACTCGTAGTGTTAGTGCCAAAAACTACCAAGACGGAATCTGTAAGCGCTCTGAGGCCAATTACGCTTTTAAACAGCGATTACAAAATCTTTGGCCGAATGCTCGCTCGCAGGCTGAAAACCACAATGACCAGCGTCACTGGCCCTTATCAAACAAGTGTGGGCAAAGACAGAAGAATTCTCCAAACCCTCTGTGATTACAGGGACCTAATCTCAACGGCCGACGTCTGCAAAAAAAAAAAATGTGCACTAATCTCACTCGACTTTGATAAAGTCTTCGACAGGGTCAATCACAGTTTTCTCCTTCGCACCATGCGCGCAATGGGGTTCCCACCTAGATTCATTGCGGTAGTAACAAATACATGAACAAACAACTCAGCCAGATTTGTCATCAATGGACACATTAGCCGCCCGACTGACGTCACCAGCTCCATTAGGCAAGGGTGTCCGATGTCAATTGCACTCGTTGCCATCGCCATCGAGCCCCTGCTTGCCTCCCTTATGAAACTTCTACAAGGACTACAAACACATGGAGAAAAGATCGTGTGCAAGGAATACGCTGATGATGTTGGCTTCCTAGTCGTGAATGGCGCTGAAGTACAGAGCGCACTACGAACAGTAACAAAATATGAACAGGCATCTGGTGCAAAACTTAGTAGAACAAAGTAGGGGATTTTCAACATCGGCCGTGGAATTGGGACGCAAACGCAGAATCTGTTACGCGAGATTGTAACCATGAAATGTCTCGGCATGGATTTTAAAAGAAATATCAAGCACACTATTGCTGCGAATTATCGAAAATTACTTAACACCATACGCGCCTCTTTACAAGCACATAGTATTAGGAAACTCGATGAACTTCAAAAAGTAAGAGTGGCAAATGTATACATCACATCCAAAGTTAATTATGTAGCACGAGTTCTGCCACCACCTGCCACTTTGTTGAAAAGCATCGCATCTGCACTAGGACACTTTGTGAACCGCGGACGTATTTTCAAAGTCAAATATGACATTCTGATGCTCCCTACGAAATGTGGTGGGTTAAATCTCACCGATGTCAGCAAAAAAGTGCAAGCCTTATACCTTGCTACCACATACAAACAATGGAAAGAGCCAAGTGTTAGCCTTGGTGCACATTTGTTAAACGAAATAGCTCCTGCTGACGTCTGTGCACCTATAAATGTCCAACACATACACAACGGACTATACCACTTGAAACACTTTTTCGTAGAATACATACAGGCAGGGTTCCTGAAAAAGACATCATGAAAATAAAAGAACTTTACAATAACTTGGTGAAATACAAACCCAGAAACGACGTAGAACAAAAGTATCCTTGTTATAAATGTGAAACAATATGGGAAAATATTCACTGCCGGAACCTGCCGACGTATGTCAAATCGACCGGGTACTTTGCTGTAAACAGAAAAATTACGACGAACTCTAAACTTCACACTATTCGATTGGCAGAGTCACTGCTGTGTACATTATGTAATATACCAGATACCGAAGAGCATAGATTGCTGTGTGACAGGGTAAAAGAAATATGGCTCTACATAAGACAAAAGATAGCGAGCGTCAGCAGAACTGCGCCCAATGCCGTTACGACTGCTGAATTTTTAAACTCTGACGGTATATCTTATCCTAAAACAAAACGTAATGCAATTAACTGGTTGAAAGGCCAAACGATGCATTACATCCTAATAAAAGAATCAAGCTATAGGGAGGACTTCTGGATATACCTTACAACTGAGCACCACAAGTTAATGTGTACTAAAAAATACAAAGAAAATTACGCAAATTTTTTAACTAAAACATTCCTGTCACCAATATAAATGTGTAATTTACGTTACACATCCAAGCATTTCGTTTATTAGACGAACGATTTTTAGTTAAAGTTTGTACTTCACGTAGCAGGAGGAGAACTTCCAACAGAAAGTAATCAGAGAAGATCATGAGTATAGACCAGTTAATCCAATGTGTATCTATTACTTTGTTTTGCGGGAAGCACAGTGATGAAACTGGTATACACCCTTTATTTAGTTTCTATCTTTCTTTCCTATTCTTTTCACAAGAAGACACATTCATGTTAATTATGTGTAAAATCAAGTAGAAGCAGCCTATTTCACTTCGTTACCTTCTGAAGAAGGAAATTTTACTTCTCAGCAATAATGAGTTTGGTTCTTTCCGTTTTTCCACGCACGGAGAACGAAATTTACAGATGCAGTTACATTTCCATAACAATTATGTGACTGCCTTCTCAATGGAATTTACATTTATTTTTATTGAAGCCATGTTGCAAACAAAGGCAACAGAAGGGGCTTACTTACTTTGTCGTTCAGAAGAAGCGTGTTTCCACATCATCAAGTTACATTCATTCCATAAAGGCAGAGCAGCCGGGCCGAGAAGGTAACACTTGGCGAGCGTAAAGGACGGATTGAAGGGGAGGAAGGAGTCCCGTCTATAAAAAAAAAAAAAAAAAAAAAAAAAAAAAAAGAAATGGCAGAGCAGGGCACTTACCCGCGAAAGGCAAAGGTCCCGAGTTCGAGTCTTGGGTCGGCACACAGTTTTAATTTGCCAGGAAGTTTCATAATTGAACAAATATTTCGAACTTCCCTAATTTCGATTTCAGTTTCGAGTCTAGTTCCTACGTAACTTTGTCGTCTCAGCAAGTGTTACGTACGGATCTTAGAACTTTAAGTAGGCAAATCGCCTCTCACAATAATGTATCCTGTCCAATACGTTTAGCTATCCTGAATTTTACCACTCATTTTATGCAGAATTTTTGTTAGTGACGACCGCGAGTTCACACGTTGTGAGAAACGTTACATGTCACAGTTACTGATTTTCGGGGTAAAAGTTCCAAATTTGTTTCAGAACTTCTTCTGTGGTGCAAGTATTAACAGTTTATTCTTATCGATGGATTCTTCTTCGCTTGCTACGTGCACTCAAGCCAAGTGGACGAGCATTTGCCAACCACGTGCATACGGGTGAAGTTTTTGTTTATTCTTATAATTCTGCCGAATCTCTATTACATGCGCATATGTGCCTGAATGTCGTCATTTAAGGTTCCTCTGACCTTTCCATAATTAATAATGAACGTTAATTTGTGGTGTGGTCTGCAAAACGCAGTTGTAAATGTAATATTGTAACTCACCCGAGAGCGTTATGAACAACAGCAACAATCACCCATTTGTTAATCGTTTAGTTTATTAGTTTGTTCCGTTGTGTCTTCAATAAGTGTGATATTTTTACTAGAGCACGTGCTTACGTATTCTCTCGCAAAACTGCCATTTTTACGTCCTACTGCTATCCATTGGGCAATAGATAAATATGGCCAAGCTATTTATTTAATATTAATTCAACTATCATATATGTACAGATCCAGCGACCCTTTCATTAAAACGGACACCTTCAACAGGAGCGCCGATAACCAAATCCATCACGTACATATACCCTTCAAAATCATGTCTGAGTTATGCAGGTTCGGATCGATCGCGATAGCCATGCGGAATCTTTGATGGTCTTCCGTGCCAGGCGTTTTGACAAGCACTTGGTGAGGCAACTGCAGATTCATATGGAAAACTGAAACAGCAGCTGAAGGCGCGGGTGCGGCCTGCCGCCTTTTAGTCCTGATATATTGAACTTTATCAGTCCGAGAGTGGTATTTTGATCAAAACAACGTTCTTGTATAGATCAGGTCTATATCTGCCGAGATAGAGTTTAGTATGTTTTAACTGAACACCCTCACGTTTTTTTTTATTTGAGAAACTTGGTCTCTTTGCCTGTGACGATATGATGTACCAAGGGGCTGATAGGGTTGAGCATCTCCATGTTCTCTCATGGACGCACAAAGCGAGAGACCAACGTAGAAAACATGGCTACGTTACCTAACCATGCCCGCAAAACTTGGAAATGAAAACATGAACACCAACCCTCACCCTGCATGCATGTCGACCCTTACTGTAGCGCTGTGCCTACCTCCAGTGTGCGAGCCCAATATTCTTTCTGGATGTCTTCCATTTCTGCTGTATGACGTCAGGTGTTACTTTGTCCGGCGAAAGATCGTTCACAGACCGTGAAATAGACAGTGGAGAATTCAGAGGGTAATTCCAAGTCAAGGAGATGGGTGTTGCCTTTCGAGTCTCGCGAAGACCCGAATTAAAGGCTGAGTTGAACCTCGGACTAGAAAAATTCCATTAGTGCAGACATTCTGCGTCAAACGTGATCAGTGAAAATTTCAAATTACTTTTCATTGTTTCGGCAATCGAATGCCGAGGGCAGTATGGTAGTTTGGTGAACAGAAACACTTAAATTGACTGGACAAAAAGGCTCAGTACTTTCACCAACAACTGTCTGAAGGTGGGCCAAAAGTGGAGAACAGTCTAGACAATTGGCGAATGGTGAAGGCCGTAGGCAGTCGACTGCACGGAACCAACTACATACACCCGGTAATGGCATCCCCGTAGTCTAGCTGTAGCGCCCTTGTGTAGTAATCAAAACGTCCTCGGTTCCGGGTGAGACACCCGCAACGACTTAATTTTTGATTAATAATGAATATTGGCACCCGAAGACTTCCGGGGTAAGAAGTTCCCCTCATTCTACCAACGGCCTTGTTGAAGAGGGCGGAGGAGCGGACAGAGGTTCATCCCCCCAGTCGTACATGGGTTGGGAGACTGCCCCTAAAGGCGGAAGAATCAGCAATGGTCAATGGTATGCGGATGCGAAAGGCCATGGAAACCACTGCATCAAAACACATAGCGAATATCCAGAGGATATGAAGCCTGTAACCTAAAAGCGTTTCTTGATGATTTCTTCATTGGCAATAGATTCCGGAAGAGTCCCCCTCTCGGATCCCCTGGAGGAGACTGTCAACGGTAGGTGACCATGAGAAAAACATTGAATACTCAACTAAAGGATACAGGGGGAAAAGATTGAATAGTCAACTATAGGGAAACGTTCTACGAGTCGGGGCGTGGAATGTCACAAACTTTCTCGTAGTAGGGAAGGAAGAAGGTATAAAAAGAGAGATGTAAATGCACCATCTAAATATAGCAAGGGTCAGTGGACTTATATGGAAATAGGTCAGGGATTTCTGGTGAGATGAGTATAGGGCGATAACAATAATAGTAGAAAATGGTATAACGGGCTTAGGATGCGTTATAAATAGGAAGGTAAGGCAGAGTGTCTGTTACTGTGATAGGGTAGTTCTTATCAGAATCGACTGCAAACCGACACGGATAACGATACTTCGGACATACATGCCAACGTCGCAAACTGAAGACGAAGAGATAGAGAAAGTGTATGAGGATATTGAAAGGGTAATACAATACATAAATGGAGATGAAAATGTAATAGTCATGAGGCACTGGAATGGAGTTGTTAGGGAAGGAGTAGAAGTATACGGGATAGTCCAAACGACCTTCACTGACAGTAAAAGCAAAGATGGTAACATTACCAGTGCACCGGGAATTCCACTGTTAAATGCAGAGGACAGACCAGTTAGGTGGAAAGAGTACACTGAAGTCATCTATTAGGGGGAAGATTTGTCTGATGTGATAAAAGAAGAAACGGGAGTCTATTTAGAAGAGATAGGGGATCCAGTACTAGAATCAGAATTTATAAGAGCTTTGGAAGACGTAGGATCAAATAAGGCAGAAGGGATGGACCACATTCCATTAGAATTTTTAATATCATTGGGGGACGTGGCACCAAAACAAACTATTCACGTTGTGTGTAGTAGTCTGGCGAAATAGCATCTGACTTTCGGAAAAATATCATCCACACAATTTCGAAGACTGCAAGAGCTGACAAGTGCGAGAATTATCGCACAATCAGCTTAACAGCTCTTGCATCTATGTTGGTGACAAGAATAGAATACAGAAGAACAGATAAGAAAATTGGGGATGTACTATATGACGATCAGTTTGGCTTTAGAAAAGTTAAAAACTCCAGAGAGGCATTCTGAGACTGCGGTTGATAATGGAAGCAAGACTAAAGAAAAACCAACACATGTTCATATGATTTGTCGAGCTGGTATAAGACTTCGACAATGTAAAATAATGCTGGTTGTTCGAAAGCCTGAGGACAATAGGGGTAAGCTATAGAGAAAGACGGGTAACATATGAACAAAAGCATTTGAGATGGGCTTCTACAGACGAATGTTGAAAATTAGTTGTACTGGTAAGGTAAGGAATGAAGAGGTTCTGCGCAGAATCGGTGAGGAAAGAAATATGTGGAAAACATTGACAAGCGTTAGGTACAATATGATAGGAAATCTGTAATGATATCAAAGAATTGCTTCCATAGTAACAGAGGGAGCTGTAGAGGGCAAAAACTGTAGAGGAAGACAGACATGCGAATATATTCAGCAAATAACTAAAGACGTAGGTATGTTAACTTAAGGTTCACCTGATGTGGAACGTTAACGCATTCGCAATTTCCTCAAAACGTTCCAACAGTCACAAAACTTCTCCCACTTGTGGTAATTCATCTACCGCCTTTCAACTCTGACGTAATAAAGTCTATATCGGCGGCTGGGCATCTGGTCTGTACGAAGACGTCGTTTTGGCCAATTTTGAGGTGATAGCACACTCCATAGATTTGCCTCATCCAACCTTGATGATACCTTGCGTGCCCTTCGCTATTAATTCATGAAGTATTTCGGTGAGCTTGTTAAAGTAAACTACGTTCTTGTCGCCTTAGAGTCGTGGTACTCCGGCCAGGTTCCCCTCAACTGTATCTCTGTACTGATGCACATTTCATTGGTGAAGATTTTTTTAAATAGATGCTGTTCTTTTCATTTAAATTATGACCAACTACTGATGAAACAATTCTGGAGATTGAAATTTTGTCGTGTCTGCTATTTAAAAGCAGTGCAGTTTACCTTAAGGGGAGCTACCCTTTTCATTGCAATAATTTCGGACTTGCTTTAGTAAACCTTTTTTGGGCATTTAAAGTTTGTCTGGTCTGCCAATAAAAATATGGAGATTCATTTTAATAAGAGCTATTATTTTCAGGGCGGTCATTAAGGGTACTCATATGGAAAAGTAATTTTGGAGTATTGAAGCCCTTCCTTCTCGCCTTTTACTGTAATTCTGGTGTTACCGTAATTATGGTCTTACAGAGGACTGTACAGCCCATTATAATTCTGAGTTGCGCCTACAGATAGTGTGCTTACCATCATGAGTAATCTTGGGCAAACGTTTTTACCAAGTTATGTTGGGTTGCATTGTCACCACATAAGCGATGTCTGAATTGTATTCATGCAGCTTCGTCTTATTCTAAACTTACGTCGCCAACGGGCGTAACGCATTTGTTTTGTGTTTACTACTAGTTTGCGGTGAATTTTAATAGCATTATTTAAATTTTATATCCAAAGTCAGTCTAACGAATTTCGAAGCCCTAAAAAAAGGGGAACTTTCTGTCATTGCCAAAGTTTTATAAACAAAAGACGGTTTTAGGTAATATGGAAAATTTATCTTTGTTTTTTTTTAGAAAAAATAGGGGCAAATGAATTTGTGTTAATGCTCTATTGAGTAAAATAGCGTTGGTGTTGTCAACTGCAAATGCTCTTCGTTGTTGTCTGGCCCAGTCGTAAGATGCAACAGCGTATTAGGGTGGTTGAAGGTTCTGCAAGACATCGTAATATCCATGCTGTGCAAACAGTAAAGTTGTGGAGTTCAGAATAATGATAAGGCCGGTGGCCTCGGGATACTTATAATATATTAATATTTTTTGTCTGTACATACTTCGCTTATACTTTATGTTTATTTATTTATTCAGCTAATTAGACTAATTAAATTTCGCCACTCAGTGCAGTACTGTTACTTATGTGGCTGTAGGAACACTTCTGCGTACGTCAACTATTCTAGTGTTCAGTATATGGTATGTGTGAATATTATCCTTCCTAAATGTTCAGTAGACCGCTACGGAGTGCACCCCTTGCGGCATTCCTAGTTACTACGTGTAATGGATTCATTTTTGCCTTTACCATAAATGAATGTGAATGGACAGAATTAAGTGTGTGTGTCACTAGTCTTGAGTAACACTGGAAGCTCCGCTCGACACTTCCAAATCAGAAACTACATTTACTAATGATTGATTAAAAAAATGTGACTCTTTAACCCCTAGGCACCATGTAATATCAGAAACTATCATTAGTTGCTTGTAGGAAATATTAATTTTATTGACGTGTAGAACAAATCACTGAGTTGAGAGGAGAGCAATGGAGTTTTAAGCGAATCGTTGACCGCTTTAGTTCCTCGCACGTTTCAATCGATGCTCAGTTTGATCGTCCTCTGTTTCCGCTTCTCTTCTGTCGTAGGTGTTCGAGCGAATGACACACTTTCACTCACAGCTGTGTTATAATGTTATATGGCTATTTAAATTCCTTTAGGTCAGGAAGAAAGGCATTTATTCAAAAATACAACTACACAATACAACTACTGTCAATGCAGACAGGTAAAATGAACTAGATGTATAATTCGTTTGACAGTTGGTCGTGAACCAAATGAACTGACTCTTATTTGTCATTTGCATGATCAAGAAGAAAATCCTGTGTACTGATAGTTACGGCAGTCTCTGTATAATATGGCTGTGGCAGATGGATACCTAAACAGATAACGTTCTCAAATATTTGTCTAAACGCAGTCACACATGTAAAAAGAGAGAAATAACCGTACATCTTTGATAGAAATCATTAATTTTATTTTATTGTTTGTTTAAATGCAGTTCAGTGACATTTAAGCTTAATTAACATTCTTTTACAAAGGTACTTTTAAAGTCAGAGGTCGAAGATATTTCATTAATTCATTTAACAATTCATTCACTTTAAATATCTGTGAGTAGGTGTCCCCATTCACTTTTCAGACAAACAAAATATTTAGTCCTCATTATCTCCGCTGGAACCACCAGCACTGTCTCTGATGACGAGGCATCAGTGGGATGTCCTTCTGAGCCACTGTACTTGGTTTCACATGAATATGTTCATTGGCTAGTGAGCCGGTATACTCGTCCACTTTGCACACAGGCAAGAGTCACAGCCCTGACATTCTCCATCCAGCACCACTATCACCTTCTCCAATAATGAGGCATTGATGATATGCCCTCCTCATACACTGTTCTAAGTTCATCATCAATATGTTCACTGGCTAGTAGAAAAGCTGATGTCACCACCCAATTTGCAATCACCCAAGAGTCTTAGCCGCGACATTCTCTGGCCAGTATGTCTAACACGTCCCCAACATTGAGGCAGTGTTGGGATATCCACTGTAATCAGTTCCTCACGAACATGTCTCTTGGTTAGTGAGTCATTATCCCTGCCCAGTTCGTACACGCACAACAGATTTGCACTGATGTTTTTCACCCAGCACCTCCAACACCCTCTCTGACGACGAGGAACTGGTGAGACGTCCTCGTCATGAATACGTTTAGTGGGTAGCGAGGCGGTGTGCCCGACCACCGTGAGGGCTCACGATGGTCTTCGCCCCGACTCTCTCCGCCCAGCACCTCCGACACCCTCTCCGGCGGCGAGGGATCGGCGGGATGTCCTCGTCACACTCCACCACAGGCGGCTCGTGGATCTCGGCAGTCGTCACAATCATCCAGCCATCGTTCACCTGCACAGAAAAGCAATTCTTCCCTTTAAAATAAATAAGACTTTCTTTCTGCCACAACAATAGCAATAATTCTACAAGATGATTCGTATGGACAAAGCGTGTATTAAGAGAGAACGACTTTCTATTTTTGTGTGTGATCGAAAGAAGGGGAAGAGTTTTCATACATAATCATTAACGGTGACAAGGATCATATTTGTTATCTTCCAGGATGAACCAAACTTGAGCCACTTTATATTGGTCTCAGAAAAGGGTATGTTGTATGTAATCAACTCATCACTTAGTAGCGAGTTATAATGAGGTTGTGTCTTTAGTGCCGCCTTACCTTGCCGATGACTTTGCCGCAGGCTACATCAATGGCAGCAGGCGGTGGCCGGGACTTCTCCGCCTGCGCTGCCAGCAGAACCAACTCGTCCACGTCTGAGCGCAGCCGCCAACGCGCGGCGCTCATCCTCTGTGGGAGATTTGTTTGTTACAAGCACGTTTATACGAAGCCACAAAAGAAAAGTTGTTATTCTGTGATGGTCTATTTGTAACTTCGAGTAACTACGATAGATTAACTAAATCCAGAAAGCATTACGGTAATCAGTGATGAAGGTAATTATCTTAGTAAAAATGGATGCACCTAAGAGTAATTTCTGTTTTTCCAATAAATCTCGGTATTCCTCACCTCTGGTTTTCCAATCAAATCGACGTCTATCAGGTCTCCGTAGAAGTCTTCCTCTGCCTCCCTCCCAGACCGGAAGCAGAACGCGCCCAAAAGCCTTCGGAACATCTGCGAAGAAGAAAAATAGATATCACGTGACGTACTGACCAGACAGAATTACAGCGTGTGCATTATGGACTCCTGGACAGTTAGAAAGATTGCAATGGGAACAGGGCCAGTGTCCTACGAAGATTTCTTACTAATGAGTATGCGCATATGGAGACAACACCACCAGAAACGTCGATATCTCTCATACTGTAGGATTTTAACGAAATTCAAATATCTGCTCACGAATAATTTGCAAATTCCGATCAAAGTAACGGTATAGATAATAGAATAATACATGTAAACCCAACATACTCTAAGAACCAAATCTATGATTCAAGCCCAATCTCGTTGTGTGGACGTACAGTGCCAATTAAAACAGGCACACAGTTATCGAAAATGTGTTGTGATACGTGATGTAAAGAGTGAGGAGCTTCAGTGTACATTTCGGAACAATGTACGAACAGTACACATGATATCATGCGACAGAACTTAGTATTATAGGTTACGCGCGTGGTACGTTTTTCTTTTTCTTTTACGTTTCTTTCTCTGTTCTTCAAGTCAACTGACACCACAAGGACAAACAATGGTTCACACTAGTTACTGTTGCCCGACTTATTTGCTCTCTGTGCAAATTTCCACACATTCTTTGCCTTACCATTTTAAAGCCACTTCTACATGTAAAAAGATATCATTAATTTGCCCATAAATGGCACCAAAAGAGTGCGAGATACTTGTGGCAAAGGGCCAAATGTCCAGCATGTAGCCGATACCTTGTACTTTGGACAAGAAGGAAGAGTTGAGTGATTTAGCATTGAGTTATTTGCGCTTTATGTGGCTGTAAATGAGTTAAAATTAAAGTTCAGCTACGTCCAGTGATTTTTTTAAGTTGTTCTAAAGCCATTTGCTGAGGAGAAAGATGAAATGGGGCACGTGAAAAGAAAATGTCGACTTGCTGGTACATCGTTGTCCAGCTCGGCCGCTGTCGATGTTGTATACTCAGTTTCCCTTTGTGATGTCAATACTTGAAAATATAGACCTGAGTTCCAATAAACTCTAAAAATTCTCATAACCAGATGGTAATCGTTTAAGACTGTAAGCGACGGATGCTCACTAGTAACTGAGTTGCTCAACTTTGTTCCTTACTGAGGCTAGTAAAACCACCTTCATTTGGAGGTGGAGTAGCAGAGAGAGCAACAATATTAACATCTCATGCAGTCATTGTTTCACTTGGGGCAGAATAGAAAGTGTTGACGTTTAGAAGCAAGTGTCTTTCGATTACTCCATTCACACTGAGAGGCCTGGTTCAATTAGTTTCAAGTGCAGTGCCTCAGACAGAATGCGTTGCTCACTTGTCAGTGAGATGAAACTCATCACGTTCTCCTTGAAATTGCTTCACAGCATATCTCGTTTTCAACGGTTTGTGTCCTTCGGAGATTCCATTGAATTTTATGTGATTCACAGCTACTGCTACTGGGAAGTTCTCAAATATAACACTCAGGCTCATAGGAACGCACTCGCAGATGCAACCAAATATGCGGTGCTGGTGTACACATAATTCGCAATGGCGCTTAAATGTCGATCACGACAAGAAAAGAAGAAAGTGGGAAGAGAGAGAGATGGAGTAAATGATCCACCTTCACTTCCTGCAAACATAGAAGTAGCTACCTCTATTTGGAAAGGACACTGCCAGAGTAGAGTAGAAAGTCCACAGTCTGACTAATAAAATACAGCACGTTATACTATTTTTTGAACATTGCACAGAAAATAAATTAGCACCCAATATCCGAAGGAAGTGTAGTGGGACGTCTAATAATCTCTTTCTACACACATTGTTTATCACGAGATATGTACGGGAATGCAATAAATTGGTTGACACCGAAAATGAACCTGAAATATACCACACGTTGTGATCTTACCAATTTTTTAAATCGACTGATAACTTTGACACATTCACAAGAGAAAGAAGTAAAAGATAATTATTTAAATAAAACTGAATTTTGAATATACCACATCATTACATAGGACTAGAAAGTGTAAAATAATTTCTAACAGTCCTATACATATTCTTATCCTTATAAAGATAATACTGCAAATTTGTGATTGTGAACTTTTTGTATCCGTGGTAGTTCTTGTAAGACTAAACCGAAGAACGTGAATCACATGCTATATAGCTTCACGTTAGTCAGCAGGTGAATTATCCATGCACCAGTTATGTATTGCGTGTACCCCACGTTTTTCTTTTTAAATGTTTCAAGTCTTTTCATAGACATTAAAAATTCACGATAACAACTTTCCAAGACACTCTAAATGATGTTCGTAATCCGTATGGAGCTATGAGAAATCGTTTTATACCTTTCAGTCAGATTTAAAACAGTGTTACATTAAAAAGTGATTTTTCCTCTCAGTAGTTGTTTTCTGATACTTACTCTTCGGTGGATGAAATTTTATCAGCTGATTTCATACGTTTTGATGAGTTTACAACGGGGTCTGTGATATATTTCAGGATTAATTTAGTTTATGTTCAACTGACTCGAAAAATCTGTTGATTTCTCCTACGTTTATCTTAGGATGTTACCGTGTGGGAAAGAACATCTGACTTCACACGGAGTCTTACCACCTACCGTTCATTCCGCGGTCCATTCGCGACTGGATCAGAGAAAGGGGGAGATGGCAGTGGTGCATAAAATACACTCCGCCGCATACCAGGCAAGACAGTGAGTTAATATTGCATTGGCAGACATGTCTGAGCTACGCTGGAAGTTTCAAGACCCTGAGTCACCTTTAAGTTAATTTGGAATCAATTTCGAAATCTGCACCGAAGAGACTGACAGACAAGGAATCGAACTAACAGGAACGTGCTTGAAAGTAGCGCATTTATGGTGATGTGATGTTAAAGATAAACCATAAGAAACCATGAATCGAGCATAACTCAACATTCAGATAATCAGTAAGTTGATAAATACGTCTCAAGTCAAGTGTAGAAGTCTAAAAACTAAACTCCATCCGAACAGGCCATGAAGTCCCAAAGTTACCGACCCACCGCCGTGTCATCCTCAGCTGACAGGCGTCGCTGGAGGCGGATATGGAGGGTCATGTGGTCAGCACACCGCTCTCCCGGACGTATGTCAGTTTACGAGACCGAAGCCGCTTATTCTCAATCAAGTGTCTTATCAGTTTGCCTCACAAGGACTAACTGCACCACGCTTGCCAACAGCGCTCGGCAGACCTGGTGGTCACCCATCCAAGTGCTAAACCAGCTGGACACCACATAACGTCGGGGATCAGTCGGGAACCGGTGTTATTTGGTCCCTGGGAAGAAAATGTATCACCAAGGATGACGTTTCCTTTCTCTTACGCTCTGAATCAACTTGTAATTCATTCTTAATCTCTACATTTCTGAAGCGATATATTCTGCTGCACACTATAACACTACGGACAATTCTTATTTATCCTGCTCAAATCCTTTTGTGTGGGATATCAAGTAAGATTCATGGAACATAGTAAGTACTGCCATGACTTTCTCAACTTCATCTTTCTCTCTTTCGTCGTTTGTTTTTGTTACGCGTTTCTAGTTGTTCAACAGTTTGCGCTACATTTTAGCATGCTGGTATTAATTTTATTCACTAAACCTCGTCATTCGTTCATACGTGTATAAATGAGTATTAAAACATTTTCTCTGTTGACCCTTATGCCGTAGCTGATACTGCGTTTCCAAGCACTGAGTAGGCCATCCACGTAGAAACTGAAAAGATGTGGAGACAGGTTACATACTTGTCTAATTCTCTGTTTTCTTGTTACTTATTTAAACAAGTTCTTTATTCTGGATCATAATTTTTGTCTCTTTGTAACAGCTTCAAAAGAGTTGAAGCCATTTTTTGCATTACTGACTCATCACACGTCTATTGCCTATCTCAACAGCATTTTCATAATCTATAAACATTATAGCGTCTCTAACTTAAATTCTTCCCTCTTCTTTAACCGGTGCCTTACCCTAAAATATACTCTTATTACAGGATAGAAGCAAAAAATGCACATGCATCAATACTCGCTGTTAAATACAATAGTAAATAGCTAATGGTAAACGCGTTTTTGTGCACTATTTCTACTGGAACAAAACGTGATGTGCGCGAACAGACAATGAACATTATTTTACTTGCAAGTGATTTGGTAGCAGTTGGAATTTTTTTATCCTCTCCTGCTCTTACGTGGCATTGAGAAGGTTGTAGTGTTTTTTGTTTCCGTTGCTCGTTACCACTTGGCTACTGACGTCCGACCGATGTTTGGTCATCTTCGCTTCGCTTCATTGACCACTCAGTTATGAACTTCACAACGAAACCTATGAGCTCGGAACACTGTAACTGTATTTGTTCACAAAAGAAGCTACGTAATCTAGATACACAGGCATACACTTTAAAGGCGATCATATCCTCGTCCTCTTTATCGGAAGTTGAGCGACATGCTACACTTGCAAGGAGTATTAAACGTAAAATGAAGCAAAAAGTCTTAAGCTCTGCACTGCTGACATATTCATACCCAGGTATATGCCTTTTGGCGACAAGGCCCCTATTAGTTGAATAAATGCTTAACTGCATTAGCGTCAGTGGGAAAGAGTGTAAGACCGAGGATGAAGTTTTCATGCTGCAACGAAATATGTTTGAGAGAGAGAGAGATACAGATAGACAGCCAGCAAGAGACCTAATAAAACCATCGTCAAAAGTGGCGGCTTTTAGTGTAATGACTCGTTACATAGTAGGGCAGAGAGAGAATGGGGAATTGGCTGTCCACTCTTGAGTTTGGAGACTAACGAAGAGGGAAGAGTTTGACCACATGCCAGCGGCCTGCGTTCCCTCACGTGTGTACCATACACCCCCACTCCTCCACCCTGTTACAGTACCAGAACATAATTTATCCCTTTACATCGTTATAATGCACTTAGACGTGGGACATCCATTTAAGAAGTTCCTTTATCCACTTCGTTTAACAATAAACGTTAATTTCAGAGCGCAAAATGTTATTTTCAATAATCTACGATTTATCCAACCGCTGCAACGCTAAGAATATTTGGTCTCCAGAGAATTGAACAGGACAATTTTCTTAGGAAATTTAATGCAACTGAACTGAACACTGGATTGCATTTTTTCTCAAAGCAATCCGCCTGTCTGGACCATTAGCATAATATTCATGTCAGTCCCTCATACTACTACTCAAATTTAACAACTATAAGATTTTTTTTTCTTGATACGACCTATCTGATCTTCGTTGGCTGGGCTATGAACAAAATACACAATCTTCATAATAAACAGAAGATGTATGACATAACATCATTCACTATGCTAATACGACGCAGAATAAAGTCAGCACAAAACCAGTAAATCATCTCGAAAATGAAAATAAAAAGATTCCTGAATTTCAAGAATGTAAAGAACTCAGCAGGCTACATCAGTTACCGAAATCATGCCCACGATATAGTGAAAGTACTTTCCTAGATTGAATCTCAAGTCGCATTGGAAAGGATTTCTTTTGTATTTCTCGTTAAAATGTAGCTGATGTGATTAAACATCCAAAGTAAAACCAAGCGATCTGATGCGTGAGCTGCAGCGTTCAGCAGCAGTAGACTATAGTGACATCAACAGAAAAGGATGTTAGCGTGGGTAAGAGATGACCGAGAGAAGATGTTGACTGATCACTTGCGGTTCCGTATTGCGTCAATCCAACGCTGGCTTTGAAAGTTCTTTTGTAGGAAGACTCTTCTCGACAAGCCCTTCAGATATTCAAATAATGAACTTCTCTCATGAAGAAGAAGCTCTAGAGCACAAAGAACAGCACAACGGAAATCACCTAAGCACAGACAATATGTTTACGCAATACGGTTCGCTATCGCAATGTCCACCAAATGTTGTGCGACATTACATTGTTCACAAATTTGTCTGGGACCTAAGTGAAATAGCGACGATTACTTCCGACTGTAGCCGGACAGTTTACTAACCATACATGTAATACGTGACTGATCTTCCAAGCCCACAAATTCCCGGATCAACTGCAATTCAGAAGGGCGTGTACTATAAACTATGAAATTTGTCACTTTCCCTGCTGACCATGTTAGTATCGGCTTTAAACTTCTACCCTAAAATTCTTTGTTGCCTATTAAGCGAGATAAAGGAATACCATATATTGAAAATATTAATTTTAAATTAACAACAGCCTAAGTTACAGTGTTACCTAGATTTACCTATGTTTCAGTTGGGATAATCCAACCTTCTTCAGAATAAATGGAACTGCGATTTGTCCATAATGGACAACGTCAAAAACTAAAAACTGTAAATAGTAATATATCGTCATATTGCAATAACTTATCTGGGAAACAGCTTCGGCCCCAATTCGCGATCGCAGTACGGCAGCAACGGATAAGTTATTGCAATGTGACGATGTATTACTATATTATAGTTTTTAATTTTTGACGTTGTCCATTATGGACAAATCGTTGTTTCTTTTATTCTGAAGAAGGTTGAGTTATTCCAACTGAAACATAACTAAATCTAGGTAAATACTGCAACTGCGAGTGTTGTTAATTCAAAATTAATATTTATATAGTTGCTGTCAGGGCCGCGAAATGTTGAAAATATTGAAAATACCCCAAAATGAAGCTAATATGCTGGTACAAACTGGTAACTTTCCGAACACCTACGCGTTGATGACTAGATAATTGTGTAATAATATTGCTAGAAAAAGAAGCATTGACTTACACACATTATTTACATACTTCTTTGATGATTGCTACGTGTCTTTTTGGCCACAGGAGTACCTGAATTCATTTTTTCATGTACTGTGAAATGATGTAGCAACTACTTATGAATGTGAACATATCCGAAAATTCACTTCTTTACAAGTCTGAATAACATTGGGAAAGCAGTTGGGCGAAATATGTTTGCATCAGACACATAACACGATATTTTGACATTTATAAGCCGACGCCCTGAGTGCGTCTGTGGTTCGTTGCGATGTGCAAATGACCCTTCCTTAAAGCCTGAATAAAATTAAGATGGAGTCCGAATAGGGCGAGCATTGAAAGAGACTAAGATATCAGATGCGATTATTTCAAGAGGCAACTATAATTCTCAATGACGACACTTCGCCGGCCACGGTGGCCGAGCGGTTCTAGGCGCTTCAGTCCGGAACCGCGCGACTGCTACGGTCGTAGATTCGAATCCAGCCTCGGGCATGGATGTGAGTGATGTCCTTAGTTTAGTTAGGTTTAAGTAGTTCTAAGTTCTAGGGGACTGATGACCTCAGATGTTAAGTCCCATAGTGCTCGGAGCCATTTTTTTTTTTATAAAGAGTTCAGCAGGGTGCAACAGTTACCGAAATCATGCCCACGATTTTGTAAAACTGCTCTCATAAGCTGAAGCTCAAGTCGGATCACTGGAAAGGTTTCCTTTTCCCTTTTTCATTAAAATGTAGCGTGGCCGTTAAACATCAAAATCAAATCAAATACAAGCGATTTCATGCGTGTGCTAAGGCGCGCAGCAGCAGTAGTTGACAGTGACATCAACGGCAAAGGATGTTAGTGTGGATGAGAGATGACGGAGAGAAGATGTCGATGTTCACTTACGGTTCCGTACTGCGTCACACCCAACGCTGGCTTTGGAAGTTCTTCTGTTGGAAGACTGTTCTCGAAAAGCTGTTCAGATATTCAGTTAATGAGCTTTTCTCACAAAGAAGACACTCTAGAGCACAAACAATAGCACTACGAAAATCACGCAAGCACAGACAATGTGTTTACGCAACACGATTCGCAATCGCAATGTTGCTACGCAACTGCCCTCCTGATGACGTAGGATGTTTCATTGTTGACAAATTTCCCTGGTACCCAAGCTAAACAGCGACGACCTCCTCTGACAGTAAAATAGTACCGTACTAACTATACAAAATAAGTGACTGCAACGTTCATTCGCAGTATTGTATTTTCTTCTTAAGTAAAATTTAATAATCATCTCTCTTTGAAAAGCTTGTCAATGAAGATGATGAGGTGATATAAGCTAATATAAACGTGAACAGCTGCAAAAACATGTGCGATGAATTGGGGTAATAAGTTTTATATTTCGCTGACGACACCACGTTGTTTTGGCTTACCTTACTGTTACGGTAGATCATTTTGTTATGAGCTGTGTAGTGGTCGTGAGGGCTACTTCTGAATGTGTACAAATTTGAAACATCTGCTTCTTTTAAAGTTTGGACAACACTTAATTTCTAGTTCGATGAAATATGTTTGCACCAGACACATACCACTACATTTTTAGATTTGTTGGCCGACGCACTTAGTGTAGCTGTGGTTCGTTGCGGTGTGTATATGCATATTATTGATCTTGAAAAAAGTTTGTATAGTATCCGAATCATTCGGGCGTCAAAAGAGACTAAGAAAACGATGTAATGGTTTCAAGTGACACTGTAGTTCCCCATGATGACAGTTTTAGGACGATGGAGAAGATTCTAAGAACAAATTCAAGTAGCGTGTAAAGTTCCGGTTCAAAACGGTTTCAAAAGTCGTATACTGTAGTAAATACTGAGTCCCGAATGAGAATTACCCTCTATAGTAGAGACCATGTACACACACACGATTGAGGGTTAGGAAAGCGAAACATTATGTAGTGGTATGAAGTGAGAGCATATGGCGCTGTGGTCACCACCGTCTGGCGGTTGCTTACGTTAACCACTGCTGCCATGTTGGTGGTATTAGGAAGGAGTAGGCTCCGCGTCAGCGCTGAGTACTACACGCTCATCTCCATACGGTTCAACACATGACTTTTATGTATTTGATTTTACTCATTTATCTTATATTTTCCTTTAGTCTTTTATCTAAATACAAAAGTAAACCAGATGTTGTACATGAAATGACATGAAGATAGCACGTAATGTTTTAACATAATTTCAAATGTGTTAGTGTAACTAATCATCGTAGTGTTTAAGTTGGAAAAATCTACATTAAATATCTGCATAAATTATTCATTAGAATTCTGTATGAAATATGTATTTCAGTAAATAATAAGTTTGAAAACCAAATCTATTTTCTAATCATTGCCTTCAAACATGGTTCTTACGCTCTATGGGACTTAACATCTGAGATCGTCAGTCCCCCACGCTTAGAACTACTGAAATCTAACTGACCTAAGGACATCACACATATCCATGCCTAAGGCAGGATTCGAAACTACGACCGTAGCAGCAGTGCGGTTCCGGACTAAAGCGCCTAGAACCGCTCGGCCACAGCTGCCGGCTAATCTTTGGCCATTTGCCACATACATATGCAACGTACATTAGTCTGGAGTCCAGAGGCACATGCTACTGGCCTGTTGTACTACGCTGCTTTGAGACATCAAAAATTTTGTAATTTGATTCATGACTAAGTTACTATACAACACTGCACTTCGCAGCACTATACTACATTAAAGCCACACTACATTAGACTACTCCAACCGTTGTCAGAACCAAGCTAGATTTTTCATTTGTCTGGATAGTTGACCCCTGGCAGACTGAGGCATAGATCAGGTTTCACTGGGACCCTGCTACTGCCACTCAAGTTGTATAGATTGGGAGGTGACTGTCTGGGACTACTCCCCGAGGCTCATTTCCCCTCACCATGTGAAAGGTTGCTGTAGGTGGATGTTCTGCTATGGTGCAACTAGTCGTCTTTAGGTGTGGCCTTTTCCTTGTTGTCTCTAGCCAATGTAGGCTTGCAGTTCATATGCTAATACACACATCAAAAAAAGTTTTCCATCACCCCAGTTCCCAGAAATCCTGAAGATACACGTTCGCTGTGGATTCGGTATCGCAGATACAGTCCCTTTGACTGTTCAGAGATGTCACTAAACCTGCCCAAAGGTGTAAAAAACCATGCATGAGCTGCTCCTATTAGACGAAGGGGGATCGATAGCCGATCAGATCCAGTCATTCCGCCAGGAAGGAGGTACACGGCTCATGTAGTCTGTACTTCCATCATGCCTAGACGGTCCATACCGCGGTTTGATCGTGTCCGCATTGTTACTTTGAGCCAGGAAGGGCTGTCAAAAAGGGAAGTCTCCAGGCGCCTCGGAGTGAAACAAACGGTGTTGTTCGGACATGGAGGAGATACAGAGAGACAGGAGCTGTGGATGATATGCCTCGCTCAGGCCACCCAAGGGCTACTACTGCAGTGGTCGACAGCTACCTAGCTACCTACGGTTTATGGCTCGAGGGAACACTGACAGCAACGCCACCGTGTTAAGTAATACTTTTCGTCTTCAATAAAATTCTTCAGGGTATCAGACCGCATCGTCATAATTTAAAATGCGCCAACGTTTGGGCCAGCGTTGCAGCTAGCCTTCATCAAGGCCTTACGTTAACTGCTAAATGAACACACTTGGTTCCTTAAATAGCTGCACGAGAAAACCGTGTCGTTACTTGATTGGATATAAAAGGGGGAGGAGGAGGGGTGAAAGGAATGCTTTATTGGTGTTTCCTTTATTATCTATCATTGGCTGAAATAGCTGTTTTCTATTGGTCTTTATATTAATCCAGCCCATTGGAGGAGACGGACGAATAGCGAACAGGTGATGGCTGTGACGTCACACTGTTTCCATGCTGTCCAGAAGCCGGCTGCGGCGTGCCATTGCTTTGTGTGCTCGCGACCACTACTGTGGCTCTCCGCGTGTCTGCATGGGCCGCCGCGGCTCTGCCGCCGCTCCGTCGCCCTGCTATTGCAGGCAGCCAAGACCTCGGAAGCTTGTACCCGTCCTCTCTATTCATGTTGGCGTGTCTTTTGGCTATTTCTATCGCCTCTCTAATCTTTCTTTTGAAAGTGAGAGGCTGTTTCGCCAGGACGCGGGCTTCTTGAAAAAATATTGGTTTCCGCACTCGTCTCGGTGTTCCGCCATTGCTGACTTAGTGTGTTGTTTCAGGCAGATATATCTTTCATGTTCCGAGAGCCTTGTGCTAATCGGACGTCCCGTCTCACCTATGTAGACTAATCCACACGCACAACCAATTTCATACACGCCAGCTGTGTGTAGTTTGTCAACTGCATCCTTGGTAGAACCGAGCATGTCTGATATTTTGTTTCTGCTTCGGAAAATTGGTTTGATGTCGGCTTTTCGTAGAATTTTGCCAATACGTTCGGTGACCCCTTGTACATATGGTAACACAGCAATGCTCTGTGCCTCCTTCTCCTCTTCCCTATTAGTCTTCTCCCTTGTCGACATGGTGCTGTCTATCATCTGCTTCCCATAGCCATTAGTTCCGAAGATGGACCTGAGGCGTTCAAGTTCTGTCTTCAGATGTTCTTCGTCGCTTATCCTGTACGCTCTCTTCGTTAGCGTGTGCAGGGCGGACTTCTTCTGCGTGGGGTGATGGTGGGAGGAGGCGTGAAGGTATCTGTCCGTATTGGTTGGTTTCCTGTACACTTTGTGGCCTAGTTTACCATCAGGTTTTCGATAAACTTCCACGTCGAGAAAAGGCAGCAACCCATTCTTCTCTGTTTCCATTGTAAACTGAATTTTCCTATGCTGTTGGTTAAGGTGCTTGTGGAAGTTCTGTAACTCCTCTTCTCCGTGGGGCCAGATGACGAAAATATTATCGACATAGCGAAGCCAACAATTTGGACGTAATGGTGCGGACTGGAGGGCTGTTTCCTCAAATGCCTCCATGAAAATTTCTGCTGCGATAGGCGATAGGGGTGAGCCCATAGCTACACCGTCAGTTTGTTCATAAAATTGACCTCTCCACTTGAAATAGGTGGTCGTCAGGCAGTGGAGCACGAGCTCACATATATCAGGTGCCACGCGTTCTTCTAGGATGTTCACAGGATCTGACACTGGGACATTCGTGAATAGTGATTTGACGTCGAAACTAACCATCAGATCTTGGTCCGTAACACGCATTTCCTTTAGGAGAGACACGAAGTGAGTGGAATCCTTAACGTAGGACTCGGTTTGGTGCACTAGGTGTCGGAGCCTACCTAGATGCCAGTTCTTTCGCTAGGTAGTAGGTCGGCGAATTTACGAGTATACTGTTTACTATGGGCCTTAAGGGGAAGTCGGTTTTCTGTACCTTCGGTACACCATATATCCTTGATGCCTGTGTCACTTGCGGGATGAATCTTCTGGCCTTGTCAAAGTTGATTCTAGAGTGCTTGAGCACTCATCACGAAAGATTACTATAATATTTTGTTTTTGGTAACACTGATGCAGTCCAGCAGCCAACTGCTGAAACGACTGTGCTTTACTTTGGATCTCATGGTATACCATATAAGAATTGGCCCATCATGTTAAACGCAAATTTAGTCACACGAAATGTTTCTTCATCTGATTGACCCCTCAGTGCTGCAGTAGCTGTAACATCAATAAACCTTGCAATACCAAGGGGGTTGGACGGAGGGGAGCGGTATTTTAATCTAGAATTTTGAAAATATTGAAATCTACTCAGGTACTTCGTATTTTAAAATTTTCTAAGAAAATATTTATTGTATTTAATGCAGTCTTCTTCCAGATTCTATGATTGTTTTACGATTTCTCGTTTAGCTTAATCGGAAAATTTAAGTTTAAGGGAGATGGTCATAATGTCTCCCCCGCTGGGTAGCAGATGCGACTTCCCATATCGGTCGTTTTACTCCACAGATAATAGCATTACGTGACCTTAGAACACATGGACATTATATTTCTCTGGGCTGACAGCAACAATTATGTCAACAATGATTCATATCCCTTTGGTTCTTTATTGTTTCCTGTTCAGTGTCACTTAGTCCAGTGTTAGATAAAGCTGTGAGTGAAATTCTATTGACAGTCACATACTGAAGGAGAAATATCACAGATTTTGGAAAAATCTACAGATTCACATATTGAATTTGCCGCGCGGTCTGTGGGGCTCTTTGTCCCGGTCCGTGCGGCATGTCCAAATGAACAGATATCATCTTAGTATATATATTTATGTCTCACTGCACACTTGACCATTTTCTTCTTCTGTGCAGATGCGCAAACAACGCCCCAACTCTTACGGGAATCGGCAACGCTCCACGAGTGGGGGCACTACGAATGTTATGTGGGACAATACTTTGAGAATGTGGGTTTCTCGGGAGGCGTGCAAAAGATAAATCCCTTTGTGTCCACGGTGGCTCAGATGGATAGAGCGTCTGTCATGTAAGCAGGAGATCCTGGGTTCGAGGCCCTGTCGGGGCACAAATTTTCATGAGTCTCCATTGACGCACCTCAACGCCTGTAAGCGGCTAAGCGTTTGCATTTCATTGTAATCTCATTCTAACGAGCTGCGTGGTCACCGATAGTATCTGTTCTTTCGGACATCTCCGAAAGAACAGACACCATCTTAGTATATAGACAATCTTTGGTATTGCCGTGGAAAAGTATTTCCTCTCAGCAGTCTGATACGTTGTTCTTTGAAGTGTGGTAGGCGAGGGACCTATTTGCTAGTGCTGGGTTGACTGCCGATTCCATCTGTTGGATGAGGAAAGATGTCCTGTGAAGGACAGCAAAGATGAGTAAGAGTACATATTGAAAAGTGAAAGGATTATAAAATTTGAATAATGATATATATGGCGGGGCTATGTGAATAGTGGTTCAATTCAATTCCACTTTGTTCATTTTGAGATACGGAGTCCTGAAGTTAAATGATCACTGAAAAATGTGCAGTTGAGATACTAGAAATATTCAAGCAAATGGCTTGATGCTACAGATGAGCCTTTCTTTCTGTTTGTTTGGATCATTAATTTCAGAAGAATTATAAGCAGAAAAGTGGAGGTACTGGACTTGTATCACTATTGAAATAATCCCTTCATAATGTATATATATTAGTTGAAATGTTATTGTTTGAATCAGATATCTATATATATATACCTGATTCACCCATTAGGATTTCAACTGATTAAGCTGTTAGAGTTTCTTAGAAGTTCTTTTTAACTTTGTACCCTTTTAAAATCATTGTTCACTTTGCACCATGTGGTATGTAACAGTCTGAATGTAGTCTGGAAATTTTACTTAGAAATCTAGCTTAACTGCTACTTGCTTGCTGTTTCCTGTTGCGCTTTTGAGAAAGCAGCAACAGTGTTATCAAGATGAGAGGTAAGTGGAAATTTTGGTTAGGGTCATATAAGTGTTTTATTCCAGATGGGAATTTGATGTAAGGAGAAGCTGTACTCAGACCACTTAGAGTTCAGTTCCTTTTTTTTTTTTTTTTTTTTTTTTTTTTTTTTTTTTTTTTTTTTTTTGTCAAAGGTTAGAATACGTGTTTCAGGTGGATAACAGTTCATAAGGACATAGTTTTCGTAAAACGTATATTTCTTCTATAGAGTGGGAAGTAAAGTAGAGCAAAATTTCATTTAAAAAATGTATTGGGGATGTTATTCATTTATTCTGATAGCTAAATAGCTGTGAAACGTCTATCAGTCGCTGCAACAACATGAAGCCCTTGGATGAATAGGGGAAAGCAACAGGCAAACCTGCTGTGGGCCCCTGGAAACTCAGGAATTAATGGCAAGGAAAAAGCTAGTAGAATGACCAGGACAGGCACAATGACTCGATTTATTGTACCGGAACCTGTCTTCACGTAGGGTGACAGTACCACCGACACTACCTAACTGAAACTGGAGGTAGAACGTTTATTGAACTTCGAGCCAAAATGAAAAACATGGGAAGTCAATGTTGCTGTACCTTTCAATAGCCTTTCTATAATAATGAAATTGAACAGAAAACTGATCAAACTCGTCGTAGAACTTATGGCTGGACATGGAACTTCATAAAACATTGGCACCGGATGGATACAGAGCAAAACGCCGCTCTGTGTGGACTACGTGATGAGGAAGACCAAACCGCACCACATCTAATCTTCCAATACGAAACTCTGGCGGCCAAAAGACACAGAATAGTCAGGTTGGTAGAGCCAGAAAGAAACGTGTCTAATAAGGACATAGTAAAAAGTCTTCTACTACTTCTTAATGGTACCGGTTTGCTTTACTAGAAATACTGGGATCGAAATACCAGAATAAACTCAGTTTCCGTAGCTGCGGTAGTGGTCTAAGACCTAATAGTTTTTATCTCTCTGCATTAGAAATATCAATTTGAATTGTCTCCACATGAGCCTCTTCATCATTTTGCTTAACATTTAACTTCATGTACCCTCCGCTGGCACCTCAATTCTGGGCGCAAACTGAAAACTGCTTAAAAAAGACTGAGCAGCTGAGTGTGTCTGTAGAGGATACAAGGTATCTTATCTTTATTTCACTTCACATTTTACAGTGTTTAGTGTAATTATCGGAGCCCCACACCCATATTCAATAGATTTATGTGCACTGTGTCAGTACATACATCGTTCCCTACTCTCACCTCAATCAATCAAGAGCATGAATGAAAGTGTACAAGATAAATTTAAATGAACAGTTACCAGTTCAGAATCCTTCCGTTTGGCTAAATATATCGTCAGCTGCTTGTGTTAGATGCCTCAACAGTATAATTCCTGTAGACTTACGATCAGACATAGCAATCAATGTGGATGACATTCTCATGGCAGTGAAGTCATGGGCTGTAAACAATGGAGTGGTGCATCGGTTATTGGAAACCTTTCAACAGGTGAGAGTGACTGTGAACTTAGATAAGTCACAATTCGGCAGAAAAGAAATAAGATTCCTGGAACTCATTGAATCTGCAGATGAAATACAACCTGACCCGGGCAAGAATTGTTCGATTGCGGAATGTCAACTCCAACCAATAAAAAACAATTACACGGTTTTCTCAGACTATTTCATTTCTTCCAGCGCTTTGTAAATCGAAACTTGGTAGCCGTGCGGTCTTTGGCGCCTTGCCACGATTCGCGTGGCACCCCCACTAGAGGTTCGAGTCTTCCTTCGGGCATGGGTGTGTGATGTGCTTAGCGTAAGATGCAATAAATCTCCAGTGAACAGCCTGGTATGAGTGTGCATAGCACACAATATTTCGGCAATCGACCACGTTGCCATCATCAGGTGCACTGATGCACTGACCGGCTGTGGGCCGGCGCCAAGTATATATAGGACAATCCCCCTCCCGCTCCTCCCTCAGGCGCTTCCTATGAGTCAGTGCGGTCCGCTCCCCGTGAGCAGTCCAGGTGCAGCGTCCGCTCTCCCTCCAACTGAAGGCTGCGTCTTAGGTCTTCTTGTTCGAGAGGATCTGCCGGCACTGCTCTCGTTATTCTTCCCTCTCCCCCCGTATTCGGTACAATCTGGGAAATATCCTCTTTCTTCTTAATCCAGCTGACCTCGGGTTCACACGCCTTGTTAAGGATGTAACCGCTGTCACGATTTAGTTGTGGCTCCTTACTCTGATCTCTATGGCTTCTTTGATGACACAGTCCAGTATTTGGAAGTCTGTGTCAGGACTTTGGTTTGGTCATAATCCATGCTGTGGAGTTCCGACAGGCTCAGTGATTGCCGACTTACTGGGCTGTCGCAGTCTAGTGTGCCGTTGATGTGCTCGTCATCGGTAATCAATGGTACGAATGATCTGCCCTATGTATACACCACCGCATTGACAAGGTATCTAATAAATTACTGATTTACGTAGACCAAGGATGTACTTGACACTACCAAGAAGACTCTTGGTTTTTCTTGGAGGGCGGAAGATGGTTTTCACTTGGTGTTTCTCGGTACTCAAACACAAAACGAGTTGGTGACACTTCGTTCTCAGCTTCAGGCTGGGATGGCTTCGGTTACATATCTGGAGGCTACAGTGGATGGGCACCACTGTTGTGGGCCGGCAGTGGGATTCAACGGACGTCCAGCGCATCAGAGTCCTCCAATCGGTCCTCACTGGTGGCGAGCCCAGTCACTGCTCGCATTGAGGTTGACCCTTCACCTGTGGACGAGTGAGAGGTCGCCCCAGGGTGAAGCAGGCGGAGAAAGACTTCCCAGGCGGCCGCACGTAAGGCCTTCCCAGTTTGTCTGACAAAATGGTTCCAGCTTCTGCCTGTGGCTGACATTCTCGCTGAGCCAGATGCTGTCGCCTGTCCTGTTCCAGAAAAAACCACTCAGCCTGCAAGATCTGGGCAATCACAGTGGGTGGGATTATTGGTAGTTGGGAGATCCAACGCTAGGCGCGTTATGGGGCCCCTTAGGGACTTGGATGACAAGAAGGGTAAGAAAATCAATGTGCACTCGTGTGCATACCGGGTGCAATCATTGCAGATGTGGACGCCATGAAGAGCCCAGGGTGCAGCCAACAGCAGGTGGTTGCTTATGTTGGTACCAATGATGTGTGTCACTCTGGATCAGAAGAGATTCTCTCTGGTTTCGATCGGCTAACAGAAGTGGTAAAGGCTGCCAGTCTTGGTTGCAAGATGAAAGCAGAACTGACCATTATCAGCATAGTCGACAGGACCGATTGCGGACCTCCGGTACAGAGCCGGGTGGAGGGTCTGAATCAGAGGCTCAGGCGATTCTGCGACCGAGTAGGCTGCAGATTCCTCGACTTGCGCCAAAGGGTGGTTGGGTTTCGGGTTCCGCTGAATAAGTCAGGTGTCCACTATACGCAGGAGGCTACACGGGTGGCAGGGGCTGTGTGGCGTGGACTGGGCGGTTTTTTAGGTTAGAGGGTCTCGTGGAAACACAAGAAGGGCTTCAGTCACAAAAGGAGCAGGCTGAACACAGGAAGAACGTAGTTAAAGGAACCATTGATATAACAGTTCTAAATAGTCGTAGCTGTGTTGGGAAAGTACCAGAGCTCCAAGCGCTAATAGAAAGCACTGATGCTCAAATCGTTAAATCACTGAAAGCTGTCTAAAGCCGGACATAAGCTTATACGAAATTTTTGCGAAGAACCTAACGGTGTTTCGAAATGATGGGCTAAACACGGTTGACGGTGGTGTGTTTATTGCTGTCAGAAGTAGTTTAACTTGTCTCGAAATTGAAGTAGGTACCTTCTGTGAGTTAGTATGGGCAGAGGTCATTGTTGGAAACCGCGACAAAATAATAATTCGATCCTTTTACCGACCTCCCAATTCAGATGATACAGTTGCTGAAAGGTTGAAAGAAAACTTGAGTTTGATTTCAAACACGTACACGACTCATACGATAATAGTTGGTGGTGACTTTAATTTACCCTCGATGTGTTGGACGTACGCATAAAATATACGAAATTGTGCTAAACGCATTCTCTGAAAATTATTTCGAACAGTTAGTTCATGAGCCCACGCGAATAGTAAACGGTTGTGAAAACACACTTTATCTCTTAGCAACAAATAATCCTCAGTTAATAACGAGCATCAAACCGATTCAGAGATTAGTGAACATAGGGTTGTCGTAGCGAGACTGAATATTGTAATCCACAAATCCTCTAAAAATGAGAAAATAATTTACCTATTCAAAAAAGCAATTAAAAATTCACTTGACGCCTTCCTGAGGTACAATCTCCACTCATTACAAATTAATAATATGAGTGTGGAAGAGATGTGGCTGAAATTCAAAGAAATAGTATCGGCAGCAATTGAGAGATTGAGACCAAATAAATAAACAAACGACGTAGCTTATCCTCCTTGGTACACAAGCAAAATCCCCAAGATTGGTGATCTTTTACAGAAACTCGAAAATTAGTGCGGACTTCAATGCGAGATGCCTAAAACAGTTCCCACAACAAAACGTTCTCTCGAAACCCTACAGAAAATCCACTGAGATTCTGGTCCTATGTGAAGTATGTTAGCGGCAAGAAACAATCAATGCCTTCCTTGCGTGACAGCAATGGAGATACTATCGAAGACAGTGCTGCCAAGCCCGCAGCTCGTGGTCGTGCGGTAGCGTTCTCGTTTCCCACGCCCGGGTTCCCGTGTTCGATTCCCGGCGGGGTCAGGGATTTTCTCTGCCTCGTCATGGCTGGGTGTTGTGTGATGTCCTTAGGTTAGTTAGGTTTAAGTAGTTCTAAGTTCTAGGGGACTGATGACCATAGATGTTAAGTCCCGTAGTACTCAGAGCCATTTGAACCATTTTTTAGTGCTGCCAAAGGAGAGTTACTAAACACACTCTTCCGAAACGCCTTCACAAAGGTAGACGAAGTAAATGTTCCAGAATTCGAATCGAGAACAGCTGCCAACATAAGTAACGTTGACATAAATATCCTCGGAATAGTGAAGCAACTTAAATCACTTAATAAAAGCAAGTCTTCTGCTCCAGACTGTATACCAGTTAGGTTCCTTTCAGAGTATACTGATGCATTAGCGTCATACTTAACAATCACATACAAACGGTCGCTCGACGAAAGATCCGTACCCAAAGACTGGATAGTTGCACAGGTCACACCAATATTCAAGAAAGACAATAGTATTAATCCACCAAATTACAGGAACATATCGGTAACGTCGATATGTAGCAGGATCTTAGAACATATATTGTGTTCGAACATTATGAATTATCTCGAAGAAAACTGCCTATTAACACACAGTCAACATGGCTTAGAAAACATCGTTCCTTTGAAACGCAGCAAACTCTTTATTCACATGAAGTGATGAGTGCTATTGACAAGGGATTTCAGATCGATTACGTATTTCTGGATTTCCGGAAGGCTTTTGACACTGTACCACACAAGCGGCTCGTATTGATATTGCGTGCTTATGGAATATTTGTGATTTCCTGTCAGAGAGGTCACAGTTCTTAGCAACTGACTAAAAGTCATCGAGTAAAACAGAAGTGATTTCTGGCGTTCTCCAGAGTAGTGTCAAGGCCCTTTGGTGTTCCTTATCTATATAAACAATTTGGGAGACAGTCTGAGCAGCCGTCTTCGGTTGTTTGCATATGACGCTGTCGTTTATCGACTAATAAAGTCATCAGAAGATTAAAAAAAAAATGCAAAACGATTTAGAAAAGATAATTGAATGGTGCGAAAAGTGGCAGTTAACCCTGAATAACGAAAACTGTGAAGTCATCCACATGAGTGCTAAAAGGAACCCGTTAAACTTCGGTTACACGATAAATCAGTCTAATCTAAGAGAAGTAAGTTCAATAAGTACGTAGGTATTACAATTACGAACAACTTAAATTGGAAGAAACGCACAGAAAATTTTGTGGGGAAGGCTGACCAAAGACTGCGTTTTACTGGCAGGACACGTATAACAGACCTACTAAGAAGACTGCGTACACTACGCTTGTCCATCCTCTTTTGGAATACTGCTGCGCGGTGTGGGATCCTTACTAGATAGAAGTGATGGATTACGTCGAGAAAGTTCAATGAAAGGCAGCACGTTTTGTATTGTCGTGAAATATGGGAGAGAGTGTCACAGAAATGATACAGGATTTGGCCTGGAAATCGTTAAAAGGCGTTTTTCGTTGTGACGGAATCTTTCAATCACCTACTTTCTCTTCCGAATGCGAAAATATTTTGTTGACACCGACCTACATAGGGAGGAACGATCACCACTATTAAATAAGGGAAATCAGAGCTCCTACGGAAAAATATAGGTGTTCATTCTTTCCGCATGCTATACGAGATTGGTATTGTGAACGTGGTTCGCTGAACTCAATGCCAGGCACTTAAATGTGATTTGCAGAGTATCCATGTAGATGTAGATGTAGATATAATACATCATTGCACTGTTGGTCACAATGTGTTGCGGATTTCACGGTTCTATGTGCCTTCCCTGAGTCTAGTGTGTCAAGCCTTTTTGCCCAGAAAGTTTTAAAGTAATGTCAAAAGTGCAATCCAAAAGTTTACTCGATTAGCACAACGCACGGGATGCCCTCTACAGACTGGCCGTTTGTTAAAATAAAACGTGTAAAATATTCACAATTGTGGCACCCAACTTCTTTTCCGGCTTCTGCACACCTCCCTTCTTTCGAAAGATCTCCCGAATCTTCCAAGACGAATCTTTAATTTAAATTATTCTTAACCAAAAGAATGCTGTGCTGTGCTGATGGCAACACCCAGCTACAGCCCTGAGATGTCCCGTGTGAGTTTCTCCTTTATACACTTACTCTCAAAGTGCGGTTTCCAGGACCTAACTACAATACAGTCCTCAATCTAATGTTCATGCTACCTAGTATAGAGATTCTACTCCCATCAGTTGATTCATAGCCTATGCCGGTTGACCAGTCGGCTGGAAACTGGTCTGCCAGTTGCTCTGTAAACTCTGCACCCTTCTGTATTTATTACCGAAATAAAAGCATGTGCAACTGGTAGATGAAATAACTGTCGATATAACCTTGCGCTCACGATTTTGTGCATCTGCTCCATTAAAATTTTCCCCTGCTGTGATTCTATAAATTTGTCTAACGAACGCGTAAGTTCAGGGTTGAGGGTGGCATTAAGGTGAGGTAAATTCTCGAAGGGGAATGCCCTTAATGGACCTTCCGGCCAATACAGTTATTCCACGTCAGTGTCATGACAGTCACACAAGTGAGTGTAAACGGAAGAGGGAAATCCGCCCCGAGTCGAGTGCCATTCCATGGCACTCGTTATAGAAATCACCGCTTTCTAAATTTTGAATAATTTAATTTCGAAATATCCTCCTCGTCTGGTGTGCCGAACAACAATTTTATTGTGATTCTTGAGTTTCTCCCGGCGTATTTGATAATCAAAATATCCACGGGTATGCTGCCGGTCTATAGTGTCCAACGGGCACAATATTTCGGCGATCAAACATGTCGCCATCATCAGGTGAACTGACGGACTGAGCTCCTGTGAACGTGCCGGCACGGAGATCCGTACGCTATGGCTGCTCAGAGGGAACTGGGTTCGGTCGCGGCGAACCCAGTTCACTCTGAGCAGCCATAGCGTACGGATCTCCTTGCCGGCACGTTCACAGGAGCTCAGTCCGTCAGTTCACCTGATGATGGCGACATGTTTGATCGCCGAAATATTGTGCCCATTGGACACTATAGACCGGCAGCATACCCGTGGATATTTTGATTAACAATTTTATTAATAATCTCTCCGAAGTAACCAACATCTTTTCCTCTTAACTATAGTCTGTGATACAGTATCTACCAGCCATGATAACTGTGCTCATAATTTGCCATAGATAAACTGTGACTAAAACAGCTCCCTTGTAAGTCCTGAAATAACCCTCACTTCTCTGTATCTCTTTAAACAATACCAAAAGAATATCTTCCAATCTCCGAATTTCATTCCTCATTTCAATATCCGCTGATGCCTCATAAGGAAGACATCCAACTGTCTAGAGAAAAACAGAAATCGTACCGTTTGTTGACCGACAACTAAGCGTTCTGCTCCACTCCCGAAAATGTATTACAAACCCAGGACCATTCCATCATCCAAGATGACATCACAAAATCGACACCTGAGGAAAGGAACCGTCCATCATCGCTCTCCTTCCAAAGAGGGTAACTAATGGCAAGCAGAAAGAAGAAACAATAGTAACAAGAACCTGACAATGACACTATAGTAACAAAAGAAAAATATCTTTATCAATGATACGAAAACACTAAATCCACCCGAACACAACCCAATGCAAAAAAATACTCATAACACAAACATCAGGTATGAATTTAACACTAACACAACACAGGAAATAATCTAACAACATAATTAATTACGTGACCTCAAAGAATAAGGCATGCTTGTGCCTAGAACTGTCAAACGGATGAGGTTCCCGTATTCTGCTTCCTGCAGCCTATCGTACCGGGTACACAGGTAAAGGTGGCACAGAATCCAAAATACTCTTAAATGGTTTCGCCAGTCTGATGTGCACGACAGACATTTTGGTATGGAACTGTACCGTTCCGCTAACCGGCGAGTTCATCTCCGCTACCAGATATGGTCTGTGATATTTGATCAAGATCTTCTTCGTCTTTCCTTCTGGTGTACTGGGATTAGTGACCAATACCCACTGCCGTACACAGTACTGTGGTAGTGTGCCAATTAGCCTATTCGGCGGTTTCTGGCATCCATAGCCTTCGTGTTCGCCTTTTATACGTTTCTCCACACCTCCCCATTTCTTCTCACAAACTTCTGCACTGGTTCTCAGTTGACGCCAAATTTAGGACTTAAAACCTCAAAGTGGGACTGCATTTTCGGCCCGTATACTACCTCAAGTAGTGACATGACTGTTCCCCTGTGGACCTTCGAGTTGCACGTGCAAACTGTATACAGAAAATAGATATCCCAGCCGTCATTAAAGCTTAGCATTTTTCAAATGTTGTTACGGTGGTGCTTCATTCTACTTTTGGCTTGCGGGTGGAACGCGCTCTTCCGTAACTTCCGAATACGCAACACATGGCACATTTGCTCCGTAAGTTCCAAAACTAAGGGTACTTTGAAAGAGGTCACGATGCTAGAAACAACAACTGGCGAGACCAGAGCGCGAATAATTACCGAGGAAATTATGGTCCAGAGAGACAAGAACAACAGAGTAAAGAGAGACCAGATGTAGAAGTTAGGCCACCGAACACTGCAAAACGTAAACATTGAATTGAAAAATGCGGAAAAGGTTAGACAAACTAACGTCCACCCTATTTATACTAACCACTAAATAAAAGTTAAATTAATAGATCAACAAAATAACACATTAAATAAAAAAAAGGGAGACACAATACACACTAACAATATCTTGTAGTATCAGGACACTACAACATGCACACAAACAATAAATGGTACACAACAATTAAAAGAATGAAGAAGTTGTAGGACATTATTATAGTAAAGAACTATATCTATCTAATAATTTTTGCATTATATAAAATCAGAGTTTTTCTTGTAAATAACAAATATATGTAAAACATCAATTGTAAATATTTCTACGCACCAGAGGGACATCGCCACCAACACCAATCACCAGCTCCCTCAACAACAGATGCTTCGAGATATCGATGGAGAGGGTACAGACAGGTTGAGAAAGCACTTAGGGCAATAACAACAACATGAAGACCAACGCCACACTGGAAATGGAGGTTGCAGCCAGGCTGGATTTCGGGAGGACAACGCGCAGCAAGGACATTTCATATGTCACGACACTGCTACACAACGGAAGAGTGTGGGGAGAATCATAATACGACGAGACGACATTGAAGGTACAAAAAAATTACTAAGTTCTACAAACTAATCAAGTAACAGTTGGAAACGCTGTCAGACCCAACAAATCCTATATCACTCCTACACTAAAATTCACATATTCCTAGCCCAAGAAGAACAGAAGAATCGTCAAACAAATACAAGCGAATGGTAAACGGAATATTAAGTAGTACCAACCAACATTATCTAAAAATAGATTCAGCAAAATAAACAGTATTCTCCCTACCACATCATCAAATCGCCATACCGAACCAGGTGTGAAGTACCAAGACGTCACAGCACAATATTGGGTGACGATCGTCGGTAGTCAACTACAATCATCGAACTGCCATACCGTCCCAGATGTGACAGGAAAGGAGTACCAAGACATCACTGTTTATGCAGTAAACCACAGTCATCATCGTTGGTTAAAAGTACCACTCCATGATGACAATGTCATCGAGTAAGACCTGCATCGCATGCTAGAATGCTTCTCTGATGATTTGTGACACCCATACAAATGAGTCGACGCCTTCCAGTATTTCAGTGGAGATCGTCGAGCACAGAAACTGACGCAGCGCAAAACGAAACAAAAAATTGATAAAGTACGAATCTAGAGTTTAGAAAATGATACTTTTGTAAAAATATTTTCTTTTTCCTTTTTTGTGTATGTAAAATCCACAATTTATAGATGCCTTCAAACCTTTGTAAAGAAACTTAGTTAGTATAGTTATATAATCTCACAAACTCATGGAAAGTCTATTCCTTTCCTTTATATGTAAAATTAAAAAAGAATTTGTGCAGGATTTTTCTTCTTTAAGTAACATTCAAAAACACCTTTTTGGGGTAATTATAGTAATACCAAGGATAGAATTAAGAGGAAACGCTTCTTCATTCTTACAAAAAAAAAAAAAAAAAAAAAAAACAATGACACATAAAGAAAAAGATAATGCCTGAATAAATAAAACAAAGTAACACAACAGAGCTTTTGCGTACATTTACGCAAGCTTATCTAAAGAAAAAATATAACCACACAAAAACATAATACACTGTACACTTAAGAGTTTAGAAAAAATTAATATTGTAAAAACAAATTTTTAGAAATGAAAAAGACAAACAGAGACATGTACTGGCAACGACAAAGAATAACAACCTTTGTAAAGCCTATATTTGCCTAACAACGAAACATAAATTGTAGAATAAAAAAATAGAAACAATAGCTATAAAGAAATCATTAGAAACAATTGTTAAGAATGGTTGAGAATAGTTTATTGGAAAATCCTAAAGAACAACTTTTGCCTAACTTTGTCAATGTTTTCCTCGGCATTGACAAACCTCAGACAAAAATTTTGTTAGAGGGAGTGAGGTATGTAAGACGTTGTGGTCTCCTGACCTTCATTGCTTACATATTCCGCCCTCACAATCATGTTCCGCACATCAAGACGCTTCATTCGAACCCAAACTCGATAAAATAAAGTCAATGTTGTATGAATTCATGTAAACGATATGCAGTTGACAAGTGAGCGCACCATGGTTGAAATACTCGAACCTGGAGTGCACACATACATTCCAGACACGATGGTCACAGAGGCTTTTAGTTCGCGAGGGAGGCTGCACACCGGGACGCCAGGCCCTTCAGAGGACGACCCAGCCCATGTCGGCCGGTGACCGCCCATACCGGACAGCGTGGGTCCAAGTGAAATGGGTCAATGACCTCATGTTCGGCTTAAAAGCAAATTCCGCCACATTGTCTGGGAGTGGCCAGCTGAGGCATTCTATACACATAGCACACAGTTACAGAGATTTTCACAGGGAGACAGCAAACGCCAAACGCCAAAGCTATAGGTTTCCGGATTGGTCGCCTTAAATGAAACGTCATTTAGAAGAGCAATGCTGATTGTCAGACGATATTTCTGACGCCAAGGGCTGAAGGAATAATGGAAGAGACCGAAAGATATACCCCTTCACGTCTGGCGTGGAGAGGCGCCGTTCCGTTGTCGCTCTTGGAGCGAGAACACGTAACGAGATCGTGCGCGCTCGTGCATGTACTCGAAAGAGGGAGGACCAAGTCTCTCCTCAGTACTTCACTGGGAGAGCACCTCTGTCGAGAACGAATCAAATGGCGACTCTATATTGAGTCCTTGCGATTAAGCGTTGTTCACTGTGTTGGCCGACACACTTATTGTGCGGTGTGAATGGACAGTTACAGTTAAACGCCTCCGAGCGAATTTTGAGTGGCATCGTGGTGGTCTGGTTATCTGACCGATGTACCACGCCAATAGTTAGACTAGGGGCGAATAGGAATCCTTGACTTCATCAAGGCCTAGGGAGAGTTTGATTGGCGAAGGTCAATCCAGATAGAATGAGAGTTATCTTATTTGTCAGCATCGAGCGGCGCAGACAGCAGTCATCGCAGCTTATAGTATTGTGCGCTACAACTATTGCGAGTCCCATATTTCCTCCACAACAGTACACTTCACTGCATTTCACACTCAACAGGCTCGACTGTACCTAGCAACATTCTAAAGGACAATTATTCAAGTTGAGTAGGCGCGCCTCTCAGCCATTCTGCCAAGGCAACAAGCATCTTAAAACTTGTGTAGAAATTTCATTAGCGAATCCTATCCTTGATAGGTAATTTCACATGCCGAAAAGAACCAGGATATAACTAGTTCAGTTCATAACTAAAAGTGTCATTGTGATTTCTCAGAATATTTGCAAAATAAATAATAACTTTCGTTAGTTCCAGGTTTTTCTTACACTAACTAGCACTACTCCAGTACCCAAGTATCCCACTAGTTATGTAAGAAATTTTGTGAATTTTTGTGTCATTTTCTTACAGCCATCGACTCCAGAAGATATTTATTGCTGAAAATTTTCCAGGCATTTCTCTTTAGAACGTTAGGAGTGTCTGTCTGACTTCTGTAGTAGTATGGGGGTGGAAATTGCATCTTGCATGAGCCACAGGGTAAAGGGTACATCTCAGATTAATTCGTTGCGCAGAATAACAGAATAACGGATGAAACCCACACCTCAGAACCGTAAGCACATATTTGCAGGTGTTATGTGGATAGCAAATGTCGAGCTCAAAAATTTAAAATGGCTTCGACGCCTCTGTTAACCTCAGCGAAGGGATTCTCTAGTGCAAAGTACCCTCTCCCTCAGCGCGTGGTGCACATTCTTTGTCATATTTCTCCAACTAACGATGCCCGTTCCTCCACCAAAATCATTCCGCAATAAGCCTATCTGTTGCTGGTCGGCTATCAGCAACTGACAGCAGCTGCTCATGAGCCTGTTGTAGCACTTCCTTTTGAAGAACTGTCGGGACCACGATACATGGTCCCCATTTCGAGAGTCTGTACAACAAATCTTCAAGTATGATATCGTGCGGCTGTGACTTACAGGTCTGACAGTCTTTATCGTCTGCCTGTGTTCCCTGCTGTTCCAATAAACTCTTGTCCAATACACTAAACATGGCTACTTTGCGACTTAATGTATCCGCATTTATATGTCTTATTCCGGACCAACTCGTAATTAAACTCACTAAGCCTGGGAGCCCAACGTGGCAAACGAGGAGAGGAACCATTCAGACTAAACAATCAGTTCAGTGACGCATGATCAGTCACAGCTCTAAATCTTCTAGCATTCAAAAAACATCAGTAATGTGTAATATCACGTATGACCGTTAACATTTCCTTTTCGTTCAGTTCGGTGAGGAATGATCAGTCACAGCTTTAAATCTTCTACCATTCAAAAAACATCAGTAATGTGTAATATCACGTATGGCCGTTAACATTTCCTTTTCGTTCGTTGAGCCATTGCTTTACGCTTTATTAAACGACCACGATTTATAAGCTACTGGATGTCCCTGCCCATCAAGCATCTGACCCAAAATACAGGCCATTGCCTTATTTGATGCATCATAAGAGAGGACGAACTCTCTGACAAAATCTGCAATAACTAATACGGGATCGGAAATCATTGTCTCCAATTTCTCCAATGCTACCATTGCTACCTGATACTCCAGCATCGACTGAAACTTTACTCTGTTTGTGAGTTAAGTAGTTAAGAAAATTATACATTCTCTAAAACATAAATCTCATCTGGTTTTAATGGTATTCCCAATAGAGTACTAAAGATTTGTTTCCATATAATAAGTCGGGTCTTATCTGAAATATGCAATGCGTGACTAACACGGGGCATTTTTCCAGAGAGACTGAAATATCGCGTTGTTAAGCTCCTTTTAAGGAATGTGATAATACAGGTGTCAATAGGTTCCGACCTGTTTCTCTGCTGACATCAGGTGATTTGTTACGGAATAGAATCTCACCTTAGCAACAATAATATCCTGAGCAAATCACAGTTTGGCTTTCAGAGGAGTTGCTCTACTGAGAACGCCTTTTTCATGTTAACTCACAAAATTTTCAAAACATTACATGATTAAAAGCACCAGTTAGTATTTTCTGCGACCTATCTAAGGCCTTTAACTGTGTGAAACACAGTACTGCCCTAGAGGAACCGTAGGTTTATGGGACTGGTGACACAGAAAATCAATCAAAAAAGTCATTTTTAAACAAATGAATGTAAAAAGTTGTGCTTAATCATTCAGCCAGTATAGTCCAGCGAAATGATTCCCCAAGGCTCAGTCTTTGGTCTACTATTGTTCCCTGTATATGTAAACTACCTTTGGTCTGATACCAAACAAGAAGAAATAGTTCTTTTGGCACATACCACTAGTATTATAATCAGTCCAAGCATACGCCAGAAACAGATGAAATGGTAAACGATGTTTTTAAAAGTATCATTAGTTTCCCTCAAATGGTCTCACACTCAATTTTAAAAAGGCACACTATATTCAGTTCTGCATATCTATGGGCACTACATCAGAGGTCAAGGTAAGAAGTAGTAAGGCAATAATGAATAGGGTGAAAATTCAAAATTCTTATGTGTCAGTACTGATGAGCATTTAAACTGGAAAAAGTACATTTTGGAATTCCTAAGACAACTTGGTTCAGACACTTTGGCAATTACAAACATCGCAAATCTCAGGGAGAGGCAAATCAGTAGCTCCATATACCCCATACATTTATTCAGTAACGTCATATGGGATAATGTTCTGGGCCAATTCATCTTTAAAAAGAAACTCTTCATCGCTCAAAAACGTACCGTACGAATAATATGTGGTGCTCACCCATCATCATCTTGCAGTCTTCTGCTTAAGGAGTTGAACATTCTGAGCATTCCGACAGACAGTAAAGTAAAATTCGAAAACAATCCGAAAAATCTTCCTGTTTACACTTCTATTCTGTAAAAGAATTTCTGTTTTAATTGGTTAAAGTTGGTGGACAGGAATTACTAGCTCATACCTGTAGTTTTATAGTTATAAATGATTACCATGTAGCCATCTTTACAAATTAATTTGCGATGTTTATTTCAAATGACTCATTACACATCATTACTATTTGTTGTACAAAATGATCCATGCAACATGAATCTACCTTACTATCTAATGTCTTCAAAGTTTCAGTTGTATTCACCAAATCCCTTATGAATTTACTATAGTGGTTGCTCAAAGCGACGAACGACTGCATCTGCTTGTCAAATGTGCTGACTTAACCTACTAAAACCATCCTCCAATCGTCTCACACATACTGGTATAACCGCTGAATGCACTATTCAGTCATTCAAATTGATCATGTATGGATCTTAGGCTTTAACCCTCCTAAAAATCCGTCGAATAACCGGTGAAAAGTATCAGGAGCGTTTTCCAAACCGAAGGCCTGATTAAGAAGGTTCAAAATTATTCGTCATCTGAAGGCGAGAAGCAATTTCAAAAATACACCACCGCCGAAGGCCTGAATTACAAGTGAGGAAGGCAGTTACACCTTAACAAATACTAACATATTTTCTTCTTAACAGTCAAACGGTGACAAGCTATAGTAAAGGCTGAAGGTCTGATTAAGAATGTTGAAAATTATTTGTCGGCTGAAGACCACAAGCAATATTGCAAAGAATTAAAGGCTGAAGGCCTGATTAAGAAAGGATTCAAAATTATTGGGGTCAGAAGGCCACAAGCATTTTTCAGAATACTCAATGGCTGATGACCTCAATTACAAGTAAGGAAGGCAGTTGCATGTTCAAATACTAAAACCTTTCTGAAACAATCTTAACGAACCATAACAGGCCATAGTGACGTCTGCAAGCCTTATTAAGAGAAAATTGAAAACAATTTGTCGGCTGAAGGCCACAAGCAGTGTTACAAAAAATTAACGGCTGAAGGCCGGAATTACAATTGGGGAAGGCAATAACATGTAAAAACATTAGGGTAAATTTTAAAAAATTGTGACAACTTGTCGAAATAAGACGGAGTGATCTACAGACAGTGCTCCCTGGATCGACCCTAGGAGGGTGACAACAGCTGTATAAGCGGTGATACAGACAGCCAAGAGTTGTACTCACGTAACAATACGGCAAATCACACTAGGGGTAGATGAAGCACCCACTGACAGACTAACCAATCCGCCTATTGTCCGATCACTGGTACCACGATGGAATATTTTTAAACAATGGCGAAGAGATGGACAGCACCACGTCTTCAGAAACACACCCAAGGCCGATGGAAACACTGGAACCAAGGTATACCTCCCAAAACATGTTCACAGTACAGTTCAAGAAGTTGTCGAACTACATGCATTGTCGGACAGCATCAACACGACAAGGAAAGGTACACCGCCAGAAAAGTACGCTAACCTCCAGGGCAAGTAACTGGGCCGTTTGCTGCCACAAGGCAGAAAATACCGCTGGTTGCACATCAGTAATAATAATAATACTAAATCCAAACTAACATTAAGGAGTAGAATTCGGCTAATAGCTTCTGCCATCCTGACAGATTCCACTTGTTGCGGTTGGTCTAACCGACCCTGGGAGCAGCAACACGCAAACAACAGCGAGATCTCAAACAGTGGCGGTGTCAGTATTGGACACAGGTCACTCAACTTCAAACGTCATGCGTTCGGTCGTCGGCTACAGCCCCTCAGTCTGACAGTGCCTGCACGGCACCAGCATTCCTGGCCCGCCCCCACGCTGCGGATCTCCTCGCTGCTTCGTCCGAAGCCGAACTGATGTCCGTTCGCCACCCTTACCAAATCCAGTACGCAGACAGCATTAAAATAGCTGCGCATTCAAAACCACAAGATACACACGGCTCCTGGAGAAGAATCCCACCAGCAACTCACAATACTAAATCCAGTGACTGTGAAACAACACGGACGAGTTATAAGTCGGCACAAACACAGAGAAGCCAGAAGCGGTCGGAAGACCAAATGCTCGTCGTCCGCTGCGACGACCGACAGAACGACCAACCAACGGTCGTCTCCACTCAAGTCAGGCATGTGAAAGATACCGGTATAAATTGTGGACTGACAGCTTATAGCCATGACGCCACTTCGGTGGGCGGACACACACACACACACACACACACACACACAAACACAAGTGAAAGTGACACTACTCGAATATAACGGGCCTTTCAACTATAACTCGCTGAATCCGGTCCTTGACGTGGTCGTGCACTCTCGCGACCACATTCTTCCGTCGAACAGTGCATGTGCGTCGCCAGCGGTCGGGCGAATACTGGCTGTCCGGACCTCACTACTGCTCCGTCCCAACTCACTAGCTCGACACACGACCACCCGGAAATACTAGAGGCTGCTCCAAAGATGGTACCACAGCATGCGTTATCGATAAGCGCTGCTGCTGCCACTCACAGACAGACAAGGTGAGCAAACCTAGTGGCGCCAGTGAACACGCTAAGAAAACGAGACGCCAGTATCGCTATTACAAGATGTCAGGCCATGAACGGCATCAACGTGAGCCGCACACTGCTCATGTACCTTATATCGTGGTGGCCCTGTCACCTCCTGTTTACCTGGTCCAGACTGATAACGGACACATGTGTGTCTACTAGAAACCTCTGTTACACATCACCCACTAAGCCCACTGAGAAGCTTGCGTCTGCGCACTAACATCTCCAGTGTTACGGCCTATCTGGACTACTTTCTGACAGTCGAGCCATTGCGTTTCAGTTTAACACCTGCTGCTCCCATAGGTGCTTCCTGTTCTTCTCTTCTGATATTCAGATGCTTGGTGGCCAACTTCCCCACATGAGCAACATTCTGGTTGCTTACACCGTTTCTGCATATGGCCCTTGAGTCCACGTCCACAACATCTGATCTCGGAAGCGAATAAACGGTGATCTCCATGTTGCTTCAGCAAAATATATTTCCTCCAATTGCGCCATAAATCTAAGAGCTGCCGCCTCGTGCAGTAACACTTTGTTCGCCTACGCATTGTGGATGGGCACTTAGGTCTGAGCATCGACTTTGCCAATCCTGTCAGAAAGTGCTTCCACTGACTCACTGCAGTTCAGAGTCAGAGTACTGAGCTCTCGAAAAAAGATTTGTATGGTATTTTGCTGTTGGTAACGCTGAAGCATCCCAGCAGCCAACTGCTGAATCGACTGTGCTTTACTTAGGGTATTGAAATGTTGTTCTTTGAATAATTAATAAAATATGCACCAAACGTTTAGTTAATGTTAAAAAACATTATTAATTAAATTAATTTCTGTCAAGAATTCTTAAAGAAAACATCAGAAATTAGTTTCCTCAGTCCATAGTAAACTCATTATTTCAAATTAACTCCCTCACCTCCTAAAAATCGTAACATAATATTTAAATATTAGTAATATTTTAGTCTTATGATATACTGCACAGGTCTCGGCCTCTCCTGTTAAACTAAAGTACAGTCACACTTCGTACGACCAACTGCTCATTAGCAGTAGCAGTAACATTATTTATGAAAACCGATAGACCTTTCGTTGTTCAGGTGTCTCCACACTACATCCCGCCGGCCAACACCATCTACGGTAACGCGTCGGACATGTATAGTACCCAGTCTGCAGTAATGTTTCTTATTGCTCTCGAATTTTGATTATAGAGCACCTCCCATGAGACGTGATTCGCACAATGAGTAGAAGAAAATGTAATAAAACGACGAGCTTACCGAACGATGTTTCGCACAAAGAATCTGTTTCGTGGTTGTTTTGTTTCAGTCTTTAATGACCATTTTAATAAAAATTTTAGGGAACAGCGATAAAAAAAATTTTTTTTAAATTTTCTTTTTAAAATTCATAAACCACCTCATGGCCTGGACCGGTCTTCTTGGTCACTAGAAATGAATAATTTTTAAATCACACGTTCTCCTGTAAACTCTGCACTGTAAAAGTAGAGCCTGCGACAATGCTCTGTGCAGTCATCTGTAATGCACGAGCTTCCGCAACGAGTTTGCAATTTCTCTTCAACAACGTTGCAAGGTCTTTTTCTTCGTTGATGCATCATAACCCTTTCCCTTTCAGTATCTGTTTATGAATCGAATTCTGATTTGTCGTCGTTTACTAATACGAATTCATTAGAGATACAACTATGGTAGTTGCTATGCTCGCTACAAATTATATTAACGATGAAGGTATGTCTCTTATTCGACACATTTTAAAGCACAGGCAAGAACAAATATCTGTAGATAACTTTCCTCTAAAACAGGATGTATTGTAGTACAAACAAAAAATTACTATACTGTATTATAAAACTCATTGAGTATCTGTTATATTCGGAATGGAAAGAACTGACTTATTCTACGTGGACTCCCAGTGAAAACAAGTGCTTCTCTTACGAGGGTTAGTTACGAGAAAGTTCAGTGATGAATCCTGCTCATTACGTGAAGTAACACTGTACAGTGCAAAATTTACAGTGCGAATAAATCATACAAAATACGTACAATAATCAGTTATTTTTATTTATTAGCATTTAAGACAAACATTAACTGACGTATATAAAGGAACTGATTGCTTTCACTGTAATTATTTATATGACATTTCTTGAAAAATTACCAAAACTAAGTGACATACGTAGGCAGTTCACATAATTACATTAAGTATTGTAATTAGAATTAATGAGATTTACTTCGCTGCAACTTCCCTCATGCAATTGTTTCCAGTTGGTGGTCTCACTAGGGGGAATTATCAGCAACGGCATCAAATGCTCGTCGGCTTGTTTAGATCTTTGATATTATTGTACAGTTCATTTTTTTTTCACAAAGATAACTAGAGCCAAAAGTGGAAAAAAGTCACAAGCAAACACATGCAACTGATGAAACTGTGTGAGTGGAAGACATAAAATGTCAGCAATGACGAATACAATCATTTATGGCTACGTCGCAAATCAACCATTTCCATTTGCAATTCTGAGGCAAGAGTTTCTATATCGGCATTAAAAGGGTTTTGAATAATCTTAATATCGTTTGTACCAAAATCTGAAATACAGGACTCAAAATTTATTTTTCAAGAATTCGAAGTTTCAGTTGGAAAAGCAAGCAGCAGTGGAGTCTCTGACTGCTTAATGAATTTTGGTATGTATTAAAATACATGAAACACTTTATGTTGAATTGATACTGAAATAAAATATTTTTTTGTTGAAAGGATTTAATATAAGTGTGCAAATCAGGCAATAGTTATTTTTCGCCTTGTAATTTCAAATTACTGTTGTTGTTTAGTTAAATCTGTGCAAAATGATAACTTCCATAGCTACTCAGCGTTGTGTCACAGCAGAGATCGATTTCTTTCATTCAGAAAATTTCAATTCTTGCTAGGAGCCCATAAACCGAGTCAGAGCTTTTCCACAGCTAAGCCAGCGCACTGGTGCATGATATGGTAAATCATTTTCTTCAATCTCTTCAGTAAACTCGCGGAGCTGACGATGACTGAGAGTATGTGGTCTTTTACACAGCTGACATGAGTGTCTTTCAGACTTCTGATATATCCAAGCATTTTTCACACAGGAACTGTTGCTGAATGAGGGAATGTGCGATTAAGGGTTTCGATCCACCGACATTTTCTACCGCCTTTGAGACGATAGCAATGACACTTGTGTTTTCTCCACAAATGTTTTTACCACCATCAGTTTTGACACACCTTAAGTTTTTCCGTTGAAGACTGTTTTTCTCAACAGCATTTTCTTCTCTCGTGGCAGTGCCGTGAACGCTATGAACGTCAAGAAACTGTTCATAAACTTCATAATTTTTGTTCATCCATTCAATAAGAATTAACACCTGTGCACTATCCGATACACACGTTGACGCATTCAGAACCAACGACAACCGCTCATAGTGTTGAGTTTTCTCAGAAAAATGAGTTAATGTATTTAGATTGGAAGTGCAGTCTTTGCAGAAAAACTGATGTTTTTAAATAAATTAGCTTTTTCTGGAGACAATTCTTCAGCTTCTGCAGTCATACAATCCATTATTAATTTGCCGTCAGTAAATGATTTTCCATGTTTTGTTACTGAGTGAGCCATGAGGAAACTAGGTGAGTTGCTCCTTGTTGTTCAGTGTTTACTTTCTTAAAACAAAATTTCCGGGATTTCAAACCACGTTTCAAACACCCATAATTTCTAGCCGTTGGTATCTTGCAAATTTGGAATAGTTTTAGGAATTTTTAGTCTCATAATGTATTCCTTGAGAAATTATGTTGTGTTATTGCAAATTATACACGCTGACCTATCACGTCACTCAATTACGAAATAAGGATGTCCCCATTGCTCTTGGAAATTTCAGTACTCACTGTCTATCTTCCGTGTCCTTTACGTGTTTACACGAATCTGTACAAAAGAGACTTAAGTATAAATCAAACTGATGCCAATTAATAGTAGTAACAGCAAAGTTTCTGAGTAAAGAATTGCACTGGATATATCTTCAGGGGGATTTTAATAACATTAAAAATTCGCTGTTAAATATACCGTATTTTCACTAAGACACTGTAGTCACAAAACACACTAACCTTCTGTACTCTCCGGAAAACTTCATTATTATACATTTAATACTGTCATAAGTAGTCACAGCAGTACGTAAAGACCTGCACGCAAATTGGTTATCGGATAGGCAGTGAAATGAGCAGGTCACTTGCCCGTAAGTACCAAGAGAAACTGCGGAGTGATAATCACTCCCGCTCCCTATGCCATAGATATCTCAATCACTGACTACACCTGAAACAATAATTTGCTCGTAATTCAACACTACAGTAGTTAGGTGTAATGAACCAAAGTCTGTCCAAGAGTTTTTGAGCCAGGGATGGTCACAGAGAACGAATAGGCAGCCACTATTGCCGACGTGTAGTGAGTTACGTTGTGGTGGGAAGATATCCTGCAGTGCTGGTGGAATATGCAGATCGTGCTACGTTCTGGACTGCTGCTGCGATTTTAATGACGTACGGAAGTAACAAGGTTTCGCGAAAGTGTGTTACAGCAAGCCTCACGAGTGGTTTTTATTTGTAACGATGTAATGAAGTTAAGGCCACATCTCAAGAATAGACAGTAAACCGATCATTGTGTAATGCGTGCTGCAGTGTTACTCGGTGTCAGCCCGTAAGGTCAGGTAGTAGTGGCAAGTGTCACGAAAACTTCTGCACTACATTGAGGGTTTCCGGGCAGTACTAGGGTATCAGGCCTCCAGGAAGGCAGATTATAGCTCGGTTCTGGACCTTGGGGATTTAGTGGAAGATCCGGTGTGGCCATCAGCCTAAAATTCTCAGAGAGGCCTTTTGTATTTGGAAAGGGATTAATGAGTGCGGCTACTGCTGGATCAAAAGTAGCTGAATCTACCTCCAACTCTGCCTTATATTCCCCTGACTCAGGCTGTGAATGAACCCGAAAGGTTTCCAAAGCCACAAATCTATTAAGAAAGTCCTTATGCTAGAGCTTTTGGTGAAACTTTTCCTCTGTTAGAGCAGCAACAGATTCTGTAGCAACACCAGCACACACAAATAAACCACTAAAACACTACTAAAGAAAAATGTTATAAGTTACCTTTTTCTCGTGTGTCGTCGCCCATCTACAGTCTGAACAATCTAGAGCCAAATGATCAACACGTGTACATGTCAAAAATGTGCCTGCTACAGCCTTAGTGCAAGGCAACTCGTGCCCTGCAAGACTGCAAAACGGACAACGACAAGTTCACGGATTCACATGAATTCGCAAACATAACCTTATCATACTCTATCCAGTACCCCAAAAATTGTGTTAACTGAGAAAAAAATACTTAATTAAACATAAACAAAGTGTGGCTCAACGCACCACATTGGAATGAGCCAATACTAGTGAATTGGAGATATTCCGCTCGAATTTAATTTACTAAATTACACAGTCTTACTGCCCGACTCTAAAAAACAGTGTTTGGGCTCAAGAGTTACCCAACAATCACTTCCCTTGGCAAACTGTACGGTTTGTATGTTGGAAAAACACTTCCCCAGACCACCTGCGTCGTGAAGCGTAACGACTACTTCATGACACCAACTGTAACACCTGGGTCTATTCCTGACCTCTGCGCCTCAAGATGGGTGAGATGGTGAGGGAGAGGGCAGATTACCGCGGCAACGTATACTCACGGACGCCTCTTCCCGTTGGTGACGTCTGTTGACCTGGGCCATGAGTGGCAGCTACCGTGATGGCGAGCTGCCCACAAGAAGTGAATAACTAGGGTGAGCTGTAAGGTGAATCACAGTCTTGCTGTCTATGCACCCCTGCTATTACTTGTGGTCTACATGTCACACACTTGGGGGCAGTACCGATAGCATATGCCAATTGCTGAGCAATAATGCCCTTGTCAACTACCCCTGGGATCACCCGGGGTGATGACCGACTGAGTTCATGTCTCTAGGAGGCCTCGAGGCCGCATTTCCCCCATCCAGGCTGTAAACAGCTGGCACTGCACTGGCCGAACACCAGCTCCCCACATCAGTGAAGTTCCCGAAGTCCCGCGGCTACTACTCCTGAACGAAGCTAAATGAGTCAGTCATTGGGCAGGTAGTCAACCGATCTTCATCAAGGAGGGTGGATTGTGGTATCTCTGAAATTCAAAAGGACATCGTTCTCTTTGGTTCAAGAGGCAGGCAGAATGGCAGTACTACTCAATGCTTTGAGCAACGAAGTTCGATTATTTATACGCTTACAGCTATGATTCTGATGTAGACCTATCGGAGGGTAACAAGTAGGTTTTCTTTATATTACTTGTTCTGTTAGCTTTTTCTAGCTGGCTATCTACTGAGCACGGGTCGCTATACCGAGTTAAATTTGCGAAGTGTGAGTTTCTTGGTAGCACGTACGTTCCCGGGTATAAAATATTGATTTTTGCATGTGCACGTTAGAGAGAGAGCAATTGACGTTAAACAATCTTTAGTCTTTTCGTGGCAAAGTATTTGCCTCTGCGCACTCTGATACGTTATTTTAAGTAGGGTAGGCGAGTAACGTATTTCGTAGTGCTGTGTTGACTTGTGATTGTACTTTTTAGATGAAGAAAGATGTGTTGTAAAGGACAACAAGGATGAATATCATCTATATATTGAAAGTTGAAAGGAATATAAATTTTGAACAACTGTTTTTTCTCAAGTGGACGACTCTGAGATACGACTGCAGCATTGAGCAACTAATTTGTAGAAATTATTATTGCCAGATAGTTAACTTCGTTCACTTACCCAGAGCTGAGAGAAAGACTACCCCACTTCCCTGATCATGAATTAACATTTCAACTGATTAAGCTGTTTCCTTTTTATAGAAATTCTCTGCAAATTTTGTTCCCCTTTGTGTCGATACTACATTGCACCATGAGATACGCATCAGATTGAATAGGGGCATGTAACTGTTTAGCTTCAGTTGCACATTTAATATAAAGAGAAGGTGTATTCAGACCCGTTACATTTCAGTTCAGATTACGTTATACTTCGTTATAGGTTAGCATACGAGCTCAAGGTGGATAACAGTTTGTAAGGACATAGTTTTGGTAATAAGTAATTTTTTTTAATAGTGGAAGGTAAAGTAGGGCTAAATTTCACGCAGAACCAGAAATACAATGGGAATGTTATTCATGTATTCAGATTGCTAACCAGCTGTGTAATATCTATCAGCCCCTGGAACGAGATCAAAGCTCATTGCAGAATGGAATGAAGCCTTTCGGAGACTAGGGGAAAGCAACAGGGTAAAATTACTGGGGGTCCCTAGTCAATCAGGAACTGATGGCAATGAACAAGCTAACAGAATGATCTGAACAGGCGCGATGTGTCGATTTGTTGTACCAGAACCTGTCATAACCTAAGGAGATGGTAAAAACAAAACTACGTAATTAAATCAGAAGGCAGCACGTAGAATATTGATCTAAGACCCAAAATCAAAAATATGGCATACCAATGTTGCCGAATCCATATTTCAAGAGAAGTTCTATAATGAGGAACTTGATCAGGAAACAGATCAAACTCGTGGTAGAACTCATCACTGGCCGGGGAACTTCATAAAACATCAACACACGATGGATACGGAAGGAAAGGCCCACTAAGTGTGGAATAATTGGTGAGGAGGATGAAATTGCACCACATATAGTCATCGAATCTGAAGCTTTAGCGGGCAAAAGTCACAGAATATTCGACTCGACAGAGCCTGAGGAAATGGTGTGTAATAAGGACCTAGTGAAGAGTTAATGGTACCTGTTTGCTTTACTAGAACCACAGGGGGCGAAACAGCACAATGAACTCAGTTTCCGTGGGTTCAGCAGTGGGCTCAAACCACTATTGTTTTTTTCTACCTACATTAAACATATTAAATTGAAGGGTCTCTACATGAGCCTCTTCGTCATTTTGCTTAACATTTAACTTAATGTACGTACCTCTGGCACCTGAAATCTGGGCGCAAACTGTAAACTAAATAAAAAAAACTGAGCCGCTGAGTGCGTCTATAGTGGCTACAAGTTGTATTATCTATATTTCACTTCATATTTTACTAACTTTTGGTAACTATCCGAGCCCGACCACGCATATTCAACACATCTATGTGTAATATGTCGGTATATACATCCTTTCCTCATCTAACCTCATGAATGAAAGTCGAGAATCAGAGCGTACAAGACAAATTTCAATATCTAGCTCTGTGAGAGTAAAAGTAATCTGCAAGTGTGGCTGAATAGCCAGTCCCATAAAGCACATATCAGGTACCAAAGAGGTTGTACGCAGCTCGTGGTCTAGTGGTAGTTCAGTTTCAGCCGCGCTAGTGAGTGGACCTTGTTTACTGCTCTGCTGCAATTCCGTGTTTACATCGCTGTACTTGAGATTCGCTGAGTGTTAGCCGTCCGTTAATCTCCGTGTTCCTTCATGTTCCTTGCGATCTGATTGCTCATTCTGGTCGTGCTGATGCTAAGTGGAATTTTGGGTGTTTAACTGAAATTTTGTCGGTGGATTAACCATACAAACCTCAGGAAGAATACTCAGGTATTTGCTTTTGATAAGGTGTCCCTTCCTGTTCGGCCGACATCCCTGGAAGTAGTTGACTGGATTACACAGGTAATTGCTGGCTTGAGTGGCCGGGCGGTTCTAGGCGCTTCAGTCTGGAACCGCGCGACCGCTACGTTCGCAGTATTGAATCCTACCTCGGGAATGGATGTGTGTGCGATGTCCTTAGGTTAGTTAGGTTTAAGTATTTCTAAGTTGTAGGGGACTGATGACCTCAGATGTTAAGTTCCATAGTGCTCAGACCCATTTGAACCATTTGAACCAAGAATAAAGATGAAGAATCCGATGTCTCCCCACAAAAAAATTCGGAGGCATTAGTTTACAGCATGCCCACGTAGTTTACTATCTTAGCAGCGCTTTTCACACGTAATCCTGACCACAGCAAAAAGCGCAACATCGTGAAGAGTTACTGTTGCTGTCAACGTACTGTAAGAATCGCAGAAAGCAAGTTGCGAAAAGTGGTTTAACGTATCTGACTGCCTCTCAAAAACGGTTTCTTTTACTCTCGAACGGCCGATTAACGTTCTCCGGAAATCTGCGACAGCTGAAAATCATCACAAAGCTCGACTGCTCACACATCTCTGAATGTAGCTTAACATTTATAAACCATCTGAAGCAAAGGCATTGTCCATATTAGCGCCTTTCAAAACTCCATATGGTGCTAATATGGATAATACCTTTGCTTCAGATGTTTTTACTCTGTAATTGGCGTACTTTATAGTATTTGTACTATATATAGTATGCATAGCATGTATAGTACGTACAGTTAGTGTATGCGAAAGTGTTCTTTACATGGGTATTTGATTAGCAGTAATAGTAAAGTTGTATTGTGGTAGTAATGAGTGGTTATACCATAGGACAGTGTGTGCACTCCTTGGACAGCGCTATCTAGAGGCCGGTTGTGAATCACTAGAAACGCAGCAGGTAACCCTGTGCGGAATAAGGCAGTGTGATGCCGACCGTTGTTACTCGAGCAGCGGTTGCGTACCAAATAGTTTTATCTTGTGACTTCCGTTTTACATAACTGATGGAAAAGAACGACAATGAGCGCAGTTTTTTATTTACTTGTGCCAATGATTTTATATCAGCTGGTCTGCCACAGGTATCGTTATAACCAAATGGTTTATAAACGTCAAGCTATATTCATGTGTGTGGTACTGTACTAATAGTAATGTATATAGTGTAACTCATGTAACCCCCCCTCCCCCCCACCACCTCAAACCTGTCACCTTATATCTTCGCAGATCCGATTATGGCACCTTCAGTGTGTTGAAACCGGTTATCCAGTAAACAGTATTTAAGCGATCTTGGCTTTTGAATTATTTTTAAATTCGTAGATACACTTGCAGCGGCCACATGAATAGTTGGAAGTGGATCCAAGATTAAATAGCTCTGGTTACAAGGACATCCCCTGAGAGTATATCATTCTCATTGATACACAGGCCTGAAGCACGCTTTTTCCGGGGCGCAAAAAATAACACTGTGTACTGGTTGCTAGGAAATTTAGTTAGTTACGTCATTAAAAAATTAAGATCCGACAGCACCATAAACTTCAAGTTACACATGCTGTGTGAATACCACAAAATTAGAAGGTATTCGAATCACAAGAAAAAGTTCGGTAGTATGTTAAATATTATATTTGATAGAATAGGCATTGGTTAAGAGAAAAGAGGAGACTGTAATGACAGTGATGTATTGTAGTTACCTTAAGGATATTATTTAAATTTTTATTGTAAACTTTTGGTTTGTATTTTTTCTACTTCAGAACGAAATTTTTGAAATTTTATGAGATAATGTACATACCTTATGTGACAGTCAGATTGTGTGTCTAATAGTGTCAAAACACAGAACAATATAGCTGCTTTAATGGTTTATAGTATTAATGTGCAAATTGACAGTTTTTATGGAAATGTCTATATCGATTGGTTGTTGTTGTGGTCTTCATCGTGAGACTGGTTTAATGCACCTCTCCATGTTACTCTATCCTGTGCAAGCTTCGTTATCTCCCAGTACCTACTGCTACCTACATCCTTCTGAATCTGTTTAGCGTATTTATCTCTTGGTCTCCCTCTACGATTTTTGCCCTCCGCGCTGCCCTCCAATATTACATTGGTGATCCTTTCATGCCTCAGAATATGTCCTACCAACCTATCCCTTCTTCTAGTCAAGTTGTGTCACAAACTCCTCTTCTCTCCAATTCTTTTCAATTCAACCTCATTAGTTATGTGATCTACCCATCTAACCATAAGCATTCTTCTGTAGAACCACATTTCGAAAGCTTCTATTCTCTTTTTGTCTAAATTATTTATCATCCCCGTTTCACTTCCGTACATGGCTACACTCCATACAAATACTTTCATAAAAGGCTTCCTGACACCTAACTCGATGTTAACAAATTTCTCTTCTTCACCAACGCTTTCCTTGCCATTGCCAGTGTACATTTTACATCCTCTCTACTTCGACAAGCATCAGTTATTTTGCTCCCCAAATAGCAAAACACATTTACTACTTTAAGTGTCGCATTTCCTAATCTAATTCCCTGAGCATCACCTGACTTAATTCGACTTCATTCCATTATCCTCGTTTTGCTTTTGTTGATGTTCATCTTATATCCTCCTTTCAAGACACTGTCCATTCCGTTCTGCTGCTTTTCCAGGTCCTTTGCTGTCTCTGACAGAATTACAATGTCATCGGCGAACATCAAAGTTTTAATTTCTTCTCTATGTATTTTAAATCCTACTCGGAATTTTTCTCTTGTTTCCTTTACTGCTTGCTCAATATAGAGATTGAGTAAAATCGGGGAGAGGTTACAACCCTGTCTCACTCCCTTCCCAACCACTGCTTCCCTTTCATGTTCCTCGACTCTTATAACTGGCATCTGGTTTCTGTACAAATTGTAAATAGGCTATCGCTCCCTGTATTTTACCCTTCCACCTTCAGAATTTGAAAGAGGGTATTCCAGTCAACATTATCAAAAGCTTTCCGTAGGTCTACAAATGCTAGAAACGTAGGTTTGCCTTTCCTTAATCTAGCTTCTAAGATAAGTCGTAGGGTCACGTGTTTCAACATTTCTACGGAATCCAAACTCGTCTTCCATGAGGTCGGCTTCTACCAGTTTTTCTGTAAGAATTCGTGTTTGTATTTTGCAGCGGTGGCTTATTAAACTGATTATTCGGTAATTTTCACATCTGTCAGCCTCTGCCTTCTTTGGGATTGGAGTTATTTCAGTCTTCTTGAAGGCTGAGGGTATTTGCCTGTCCCATACATCTTGCCCACCAGATGGTAGAATTTCGAAAGGGGTGGCTCTCCCAAAGCTATCAGTAGTTCTAAAGGAATGTTGTCTACTCCCGGAGCCTTGTTTCGACTGAGGTCTTTCAGTGCTGTATCAAACTCTTAACGCAGTATCATGGCTCCCATATCATCTTCATCTACATCCTCTTCCATTTCTATAACATTGTCCTCAAGAATATCGCCCTTGTATAGACCCTCTATATACTCCTTCCACCCCTCTGCTCTCCCTTCTTTCCTTAGAACTGGGTTTCCATCTGAGCTCTTGATATTCATGCAAGTGATCCTCTTTTCCCCAAAGGTCTCTTTAATTTTCCTGTAGGTAGTATCTATATTAAACCTAGTGAGTTAAGCCTCTAAATTCTTACATTTCTCATCTAGCCATTCCTGGTTAGCCATTTTGCACTCCCTGTTGATCTCGTATTTGCGACATTTGTATTATTTTTACCTGCTTGATTTACTGTATTTTTGTATTTTCTCCTTTCATCAATTAAATTCAGTATGTCTTCTGTTGCCCAAGGATTTCTATTAGCCCGCGTCTTTTTACCTATTTGATCCTCTGCTGCCTTCACTATTCCTTCTCTCAAAGCTACCCATTCTTCTTATGCTGTATTTCTTTTCCTCATTCTTTTCACTCAGTCCGTTACAATCTCCCTGTAACTCTCTACAACCTCTGGTTCTGTCAGTTTATCCAGGTCCCATCTCCTTAAATTCCCACTTTTCTGTAGTTTCTTTAGTTTTAATCTACAGTTCATAACCAATAGATTGTGGTCAGAGTCCACATCTGGCCCTGGAAATGTCTTACAACTTAAAACCTGGATCCGAAATCTCTGTTTTACCAATATATAATCTATCTGAAACCTGTCAGTATCGCCAGGCTTCTTCCATGTATACAACCTTCTTTTATGATTCTTGAACCAAGTGTTAGATATGATTAAGTTATGCTCTGTGCAGAATTCTACCAGGCGGCTTCCTCTTTCATTCCTCACCCCTACTCCATATTCACCAAGAACGTTTCCTTCTCTTCCTTTTCCTGCTATCGAATTCCAGTCACCAATGACTATTAAATTTTCGTCTCCCTTCTCTATCTGAATAATTTCTTTTATCTCATCATACATTTCATCAATCTCTTCGTCATCTGCGGAGCTAGTCGGCATATAAACTTGTACTACTGTGGTAGGTGTGGGCTTCGCATCTATCTTGGCCATAATAATGCGTTCACTATGCTGTTTGTAGTAGCTTACCCGCATTCCTATTTTTTATACATTATTAAACCTAATCCTGCCATACCTCTATTTGATTTTGTATTTATAACCCTGTATTCACCTGACCAGAAGTCGTGTTTCTTCTGCCACCGAACTTCACTAATTATCACTGTATCTTACCTTAACCTATCGATTTCCCTTTTTAAATTTTCTAACCTACCTGCCCGATTAAGGGATCTGACATTCCACGCTCCGACCCTTGGAACGCCAGCTTTCATTCTCCTGATAACAACGTCCTCCTGAGTAGTCTCTGCCAGGTAATCCGAATGGGGGACTATTTTACCTTCGGAATATTTTACCCAAGAGGACGCCATCATAAGTTAACCATACAGGAAAGCTGCATGCCGTCGGGAAAAATTACGACTGCAGTTTCCCTTTGCTTTCAGCCGTTCGCAGTACCAGCACAGTAAGGCCATTTTGGTTAGTGTTACAAGGACAGAGCAGTCATTCATCCAGACTGTTGCCCATGCAACTACTGAAAAGGCTGCTGCCCCTCTTCAGGAACCACACATTTGTCTGGCCTCTCAACAAATACCCCCCCATTGTGGTTGCACCTACGGTACGGCTATCTGTATCGTTGAGGCACGCCAGCTTCCCCGCCAACGGCAACGCCCATGGTTCATGGGATGAATCGATTGGTTAATACCATAATATTGTACCTAATATAATGCAATATTCAATGGCTGCTAAGTCAGTTTTCCAGTGAAAGATCTATTATATAGGTCTGATCACTTTAGATAATTACCATTCCATTCATGACCAGAAAGTGTAGTTGGAAGGCTAGTCAATTTTATAACATCTCTTCTCCGCCATTCTCAAGTTTTTAAGAAATTGTATAACACGATTATTAAATTGTTTTTTTGTGGGATGGGCATATGTGTTCCACATTCTGTGTAATTTTAAGTGACTTCCATATTATCGTGTGAAATGCTTATAGCTAGTCTGACTGAGATGAGAAGGTTAAAGATCAGTTTCTTCCCTTGGCCTGTCTCTCACGGAGACGATTTATTTTCGTACATTAATATATTAAAATTATCCCAAAACTCGTTGATATCCTTCATAAAGTACTGTTTATGCATTGAAAAGATTGGAGCACATGTAATTCAAAGTGCAGTTTTTTTTTATTTGTTCGCGTTTGGAGGAGACTGAAAGTTATTAAAAACTTTTCTTGGTATTCAAATTAATTCTTTCTGGTAATTTAGTCAATAACACAAACTTCTGTTGTATATCTTTAACATCACCATAACTGCAATGATCAAACTGTTTTTGTTTAAATCATTCCCAGTATAAATGTGTGCATGGTTAGTGCATGTAATTAGTATGCATTTTGAGTGTGTAACATTGTTCCTTAAATAAATGTTTACAGAAATATGTAGCTAGCGGTTCTGCCTCTGGATCACGGGGTCCCGTGTTCGATCCCGGCCTGGTTGGGGATTTTCTCTGCCCGAGGACTGGGTGTTTGTGTTGTCCCTATCATTTCATCATCATTTTTTAACGTGTCTCAAATTCGACTGTATAAAGATTGGGACACTGAACGGGCGCTGATGACCGCGCAGTTGAACGTCCACAAACGCGAGACGGGGCAACGACTAAGTGTGACTGTGCCTATTCGCAGTTAACTCTTTATCTTATTTTTGTAGATTTCAGCTCCAGTCAAAATTAACGTCTTGCTTTCATCGTTCATTGCTCGCTGAGCGGTATATGGAATATTTCTTGTTAGTTTCGGGCCATTATGAACAGTTCCAGTTATCCACGCATGCAAGCTATTGTCCTATTCCCCCCTTTTCGAACACATGACGCGTGATATATCTTCTCAGTTCAGTCTGATTTAGTTTGTCGTTGATCTCACAGGTATAGCATCATTGAACAGGTTTCTGAAATTTCTCTAATTTCGATTTCAGTTCATTATCTAGTTCCCGCGTGTCTTCGTTGTGTCAGCTCGTGTTAAGTAGGGATCTCAAAGCCTTACCTTCGCAGATCGTGTCTCACGGTAATATATCCTGTCCAATTTGTTTAGCTATTCTGAGTTTTACCACTCATATTATGCAGGATTTTTGTTTCAGGCGACCACGTGTTCGTGGATTGTGAGAAACTTTATATGTCACAGTTACTAATTCTCTGGGTAAAAGTTCTAAATTAGTCTCAGAACTTCTTCTTTGGTACAACCATTAACAGTTCATTCTTACTGATGAATTCCTGTTAACTTGCTTCGTGCAACCACGTGCACACTGATGGAGGTTTTCTTTATTCTTATATTTGTCCCAAATCTCTATTGTATGTGTATATGTGCGTGAATGTCGCCATTGAAATATTCCTCTGACCCTGACCTCATTAATAATGAATGACAAACCATGACAGGGTCTCCAATATGCAGTTTTTATTTTGTAGCCCAGTCTAGAGCAATATTAAAAAAAGCAGCCATCATCCACTCATTAGTTGTTTAGTTTACTAGTTTGTTCAGTTGTGTCTTTAATAAAAATGATATTTTTACCAAAGCAAGTGCTTACATTTACTCTCGCAAACTTCCATTTTTGTGGCCTACTGCTTTTCGTTGTGCAACAGATAAATATGGCGAAGTTATTTATTTAATATTTATCCAACTATCATAAATGTCCATATCCAGCAACCCAGTTCCTTTAAATTTCAAAGGCTTTTCTTTCCTGTACGATAAAGAGTGAAAGAAACTGTACACCTGCTTAATATCCTTTAGGGCCCCCGTGAGCACACAGAGTTGGCGCAACATGACGTGACATGGACTCGACTAATGTCTGAAGTAACGCTGGAGGGAATTGACACCATGAGTCCTGCAAGGCTTCCTATTAATCAGTAACAGTAAGAGGGGATGGAGATCTCTTCTGAACAGTACGTTGCAAGGCATCCCATATATGCTCAAAAATGTTCATGTGTGGGGAGTTTCGTGGCAGCGGAAGTGGTTAAACTCAGAAGAGTTTTCCTGTAGCTACTCTGTAACAATTCTGGACGTGTGGGGCGTCTAATTGTCCTGCTGGAAGTGCCCAAGTTTGTCGGGATTCACAATGCACATGGAGGGATGCAGGCGATCAGACAGGATGCTTACGTAAGTGTCACCTATCACACTTGTATCTAGAATTATCAGGCGTCCCATATCACCTCAACTGCATACGCCCCACACCATTACAGAACTTAGAGCTGTTATATTTATATAGAAACTCGCTGTCATCATTGTACACTTTGTAAATCATTATTCACATTGCACCATGAGATACGCAACAGTTTGAATATTGTTTGGAAATTTCATTTTGAAACAGAAATATAGTTTAGCTGGTGCTTGCTTGCCGTTTGCTGTTGTGCTTTCGAGAAATCTGCACCAGTGTTGTCACAAGACGCGAGGTAACTGGAAATTTTGATTAGGACCATGTTCATTTACTACAGTTGCACATTTAGTGTAAAGAAAGGTTGTATTTAAAGCAGTTATGGTCCAGTTCAAATTAAGTTATGTGTTGCCACTACACGTAAATAAAATAAGGAACAGTGTTTTCGGTTTTTATTTTATATTTTTTTTATTTTACTTTGAAAATATTTGTTACCGATATTAATTTTCACTTACCACAATTTGAGAACTATCCTTGAAACCTTGTCACTGAATTAAGCTACGAGCTGATACAGGATGCAATAAAGTATATTGCAGGATGGAAGCAATGTGTTCTGACATCAGTATTAATCCCACGACATACAGAAACTAATTTTTGTAGCAGTTTTCGTACACCTTTTGCAGTGTACTACCACAACATGTCTGGCTCAGACAGAGGTGGTAAGAAATGTTCCCAAAAGTTTTTCGATACCCCTTAGTTTTCCCAAGGACCACAGATGACACATTAATTTTGCGGGAAGGATACTTCCCTAGCTACTTCCAGGAACTATATTAATGGTAACCATAGTTCCCAATAACCATTAGTACACCGCTTTTTGTTGGGATACATATTTCTCGCAGTCCTGAAGGCTGTATTTCACAACAAATTAAACTACAACTGGTGCAGCGGACTGCCACCAGATGCCAGGAGGGTACAGAAGTGATAACACATATTCCCTTACGCACTGTAAATACACACTACAGTGGGAAGTACATCCTGCAAGGGTTAAAATAATCAATTAATAGATATACATCACATAGACGCTACACACAGTGTGAACCTGTACCAAATTTTTAGAAATCACAAAAAGATGAGGTTCCTATGCGCATATTCCAGCAGTGCATTAAGTAAACTGAAATGCAAGGGAGAATGATGAAATGGAGTGCACAAAGCATTAAAAAGAACAATTAAAATACTTTATTGTTGTCCTGTAGCAACACGCGAAAAATAATCGATCTCTTAGGCTCCGTAATATCATTTCTCTGAACGCTAGACCGTCCCGGAATTAATCATCTCTGCAGGACAGAAAACGATTACATTTTAAATATGTTAATACCCAACGCATTGTGTATTACTATGCATTGCAAACAACTGTAACGGTCTCACCAAATCCGTAACTGCAATATCATCCTATGATCAGTTTAAGACCTCATGACCACCACGTTCAGGACACAAGTACAAATTAAATTGAATTGGCTGAATAACACAAGTGACCTGCCTAACACGTGAACTACACCAGTGTTTCGTAAATATATTGCTCAAAGAGCTTCATGACCTATCGTTACCAACTACAAAACATCTTTTTGAAATACATGCAACATTTATTTCACTGTCTAAAGAAGAAAAAACTATGAAGAAATAAAAGTACTGTTTAAAGTAGAACTTTTCATAGACTTCTCATTATAAATAGGAGCACATCTGTAATGTGTTCTGAAAAGATTCATTTCAGGATGTTATAAACTCATGTAAAACAAGAAAAAATATCCTTTATATTCACATAAAGAAAGGAAGCCACTTAGCAATGAATATTAAGTTTGTGTGATATTACTGATGCTGGGTTTAAATAATGGTAACATCATGGTGAAGACTGCATGCTTGACATTATATAAATCTAATTCATGAGTACCAGCTTTTTAGTTCCATAATAACAATAAAGTCACTTTTACAATATTGCAAAACAAACAATTATTCGAATATAAATATCTAAAAAGAATTTATTTAATTGTTACATACAGAACTGTTAAAAGGTATAGTGTCAGACTGTAGACACTAAAGTTTACGTTAAAAGACCTATTAACCCCCGTAATGCCAAGACATTTTACATAATGTGCATTACCAAGAGGAGGGGGGGGGGGGGGGGGGCGACATTGTGCCCATGCTGAAAACTTTTTTTTAAATAATTCGTTAATTATTGTTCAATGATATTAACAACAGGTTTTTTAAAGGGCAACTGATATGCGATCAGGGTCCAGAAATTGAAAATACCTTTAGCACAGTCTTAGCAAAAACAACACACTTTCAATAAGTGTACTGCCGGTTTTATGAACACCACAAAAAATATAAAATGCCAACTTCGGTCATTGTTTTTGACGTTTCCTCTCAGTATACGTTTTAAAGAGATACTGATGTCTAAATAAGGCCCTTAACTTGGAAATATTGACAACGACCTTCGTTGTAGAAAGTGACATCTACAATTGAGACTTAAATTTTTCGGTTGAGATTAAATGAAAAATTTAAAATATGCTAGGTGTATGACAAAAGTGTTGTGACTGATTTTTTATCTACCAAATTTTTTTTTTTTCGAGTATTGGTCCCTACGCAGTAGTTTGTTTCGGTAACTTTACGTCGGTAAAATCTTTGTTCCCAGACTTGGCAGCAGCGCCGAAAGGCTTTTAAGTTGGAGGGCCTTCAATAAGTTAGTTACAGTCTTTAGAATGTTTCGAGAGCCCTAAAACGACGTCCTTTTCAGAAATTTTTAGTTTGCATGGCAATGGGACGCTATAATTATTCAGCGTCCATTTGTCTGCATCCAGTCGGTCTCACTCGATTTAATCTTTTCCTGAGCGTTTGAAGGACATCCTTGTATAACACAAGGTTGAAAGTTTGTTCTGAAGGAACAAATTCATTGTGCATGATATTCATACAGTCAAAAAAGTAAATACGAGCTGTTTTGATCTTTGATTTGCTCATTCGAGCCTCTTTTGGTGGAGGATATTTCTCAGTATGCCACTACTCACTTTTCCCCTTCGTCTGAGGATCATACTCAATAATCCTGGATTTATCAGCGATGATCACACTACAGGAACATTCGCAGCTAATGGCAGTCTTCGCAAGAAGACCAACACACGTGTTTCTTCGATTGTTGTTCTGCTCAATTGTGAGGATTCTCAGCACGATTTTGGCACAAACCTTCCACATGTGCAAATCTTCAGTCAGATCTTTGATGTAAGGTGAAAGTGGTCAAGTTTGACAGGTCACCCATTATGTTTATTGTTAAATGTCCGTCTGGTCTCGAAAGACCATGCACACGTTCGACGTTGTCGTCGGTTTTTGATTTTGAATCGGTCACTGAGCGAGATTCATCTTCACCGTGCTATCAGCCTTCCAAAAATGATTTGTGCCAGCGAAAAATGTGTGCTCTTGACAAGGAATGTTTCCCATAGGGCTGTTTCAACTTTTCAAAGGTCACACTCATTGATTACCCAAGTTTAACAATAAACGTTACTGAAATCATCGTTCTAAATTCCGCTGTTCCATTACTGTAAACACACAACGAAAACTCAACTACACTGATGGGGGCTCTCAAAAATCACGTGATTGATGTAAAGAGCTGAAACCTCAGACTGTCAGAAAGGGACGATCACGCCAGTGTACATAGCACCTCCAATTCATTCGCAGTGCTGTCTGCGACATTACTTTTCTGACACTACACATATATGGAATCTGTTAGAATATTTCCTTAATACCAAAAATATGGTTTTCAAAGTGTCAGCGTGTGAACCTTTCAAAGAAACATCATCGATATGGGCTTTTGGAGGCGAAGGCCCACTCCTGTACCGTTGATGACCGCACGACACAATACTTTAAACTTTGGCTGGACCAATCAACACCTCAGTGGAAAAATTATGCCTGGTCGTCAGCAGAGGACTGTTAAAACTGGTGGAAGCTTTGTAATGGTGTGGGATGTGTGCTGCTGGTATATAACCCCTGATACGAGAAGATACGACTCTGACAGATGACAAGTGCACATCCTGTCTGATCCCCTGAATCCATTCATACCCATTGTGCATTCCGATGGACTTCCAGCAGGACAGTGTGATACCCCACACGTCCAGAATTGCTTCATAGTGCCTTCAGAAGCACTCGTCTGAGTTTAAACACTTCCTTTGGCCACCAAACTCCCCAAGCATGAACATTACTCAACATACCTGGAATGCTTTGCAGCGAGCTGTTCAGAAGAGATCTCCTCCCTCTCATACTCTTAAGGACTTATGGACAGCCCTGCATAATTCATAGTGTCAATTCCATGCAGCACTACTTCAGACATTAATCAAATCCATACCACATCGTATTGCACCACTTCTGCATGCTAACGGGGCCCTACGCCATATTCGTCAGTTCTACTACTTTCTTTGGCTCTTCGGCGTACACTTGTAATCCATTCACTTTAAAATATTTATGAATGGAATCACAGTATACAACACCTCAGTTGATCAATAAACATATAATACCAACATGTACATCATCTTCTAAACAATAATTAGTGGAATATGTGGGGTGCATGAAGAGATAATCATCACACTATTTACAAACCTGTAATCAGGTTTTTCAAGCATCACTTTTACTTCTCAGCACGTCCCACAATCAAACCACTTTTATGGTCTTCACTTCCAGTTTTACTACATTTATTTCATTTTTTATGCCTGACAATTTTTTATTGACACGCAAACTTCTTCGAAAATTCTGTGCAAGATTTGTGGCTCATAGTAAAATCTCTTTATCGACACTAAGTAGAAAAAGAGAGATAGCAGTACAGCAAAAATTATCGAAAACATGCTAACAGCCAGGGAAATCATGTTCATCATGTAACAACACACACACAAAATAACTTTGTGTCCTTGGATGCACTGAAACAACGAAGAATTATGTCGCAGTACACGAAATAAATAGCCTTTCACTAATTCGCCTACCACTTCAGCACAGATGCTCCAACTCCATATTTCTTGGGAAGCCCAAAGACATCATTGGCAAATCATGTACTAGGACTGCATGAACACCATACTCACTCACGACAGACAAATCTTCCCTCATTCTTTAACATACCATTATTATACTTAAAACTCACTACACCACAGCCCAAGGCCATCACTTCTTGGTATGTCAACAAAATATCAGCCCCTAAAAGCGTATCACTAGCCAAATTCCACACAGTTACTAAATTTGCATGAAGCTATAACCTTGACAAAGAAACTCAGTACCTACTTGTCTCTTCATCTCTGCTCCTTTTCTGGTAATCATCCCCTTCACTTGAGTCCACTGTAAAGAAGGAATAGTTTATAAAGCTACACCTTCAGATCTGTGAAATGCTGACTCACTCAACCCAGACGACTCGCTTCCAACACCTGGAACACAAGGTAAAATATATTTGCAACGCTGGACTCTTCAGAGAATAGAGGTTTTGTTGACTATCACTTATCAATAGGTAACTGAAGCATACAAAAGTAAATACGTTCAATTTCTCATACTTATTTTTCATCTTGTTTTCAGCACTCAAATCAGCTGCACCCGTCACTTGTCAATTATGGGGCTATGGGGCTATGGGATATCCACTTGCGCATTTTTCTGTGGATAAGCTGAGCGTACGTCTAAAAAATAACCATAGCTTCTATCTTGTCAATATCAGTGAGTACCATTCGCTTTACCACCTTGATCTGACGAGACAGTCTTCCAATCCAGTCACTATTACCACTCCTAAAATTGTTGCTTTCATTGCAATCACATAATTCCTCTGATGCCTCCACTTCCCGTTCCCATATCCTTCACAATATGTACCACACTGCTGGTGATCATTATTCCAATTCCTCCGTGGCCTCAAACTAGGATAACAAAACTTTCTGTTGCTTCTACCACAATTATTCTCTTCAGCATTGTCATATTATAATTCTTGGAGAAAAATCTCAAAACCCATAACTATCCTTTCATCTGACCAGGATGAATAATCTGGCCCAACTTGGGGGTAAATTTTACAACTCAATTATAATTCAATTCAGTAGGACTGTAAGTATTGTTAACAAAATTATTTTTCCAAACCATGCATTCAAAGAATGAAGCAGGATTTATAAAATCAGTATTATTAAAATTTTTCATAAACTAGATGCCAAAGATACTGTCTTGCGCTGCCTCAGACCAATCTTCTAACAGGAATATTTGATAGAACTCGTTATATGGCTCACACTACACGTACTAAGGTCGCCTACCAAACAGTCATATACAAACTCAGGTCTGTAATCGGCAGGATTGTAAGGAAATACAAAATCAAACTGCTCTAGACAAGCATCAGGATCAGTACTATTTCATATAATCATAAAAATTTGAAATTTTAGAACAGACAAGAAATGGTTATATTGGAAACCATGCCTCATTTCACAGTTTCCAGCATCATAATTAGAATGACCATGGTTGTGAAGAATTCTCCTCCTTTCATAACGAGCTACAGGATCTTATTCATCATCATGAACAGAATATTAATCATTGTTATCTGGCACATGACCTCTGCTGTAACAATGACCCCAAACTTTTGTCATTTTAGAAACTCTCTCATTCAAGTACTGACCTAATTCTTTATTCTCCTGTTACACTCCATTTGATATTCTCTGAAAGTCCAAAGTTCTTTACAGTTGCTTGGAAAATATATTGATTCCAAACTGAACTGGCAACCTCACAGTAATCGTGCCTTAGAAAGATATCAAGGCTGTCCTGCCTCATACGGAAATTATCTGATCCAGTTAGAAATAAATATCTTAGCACAGCTCAATTTGGCCCTTTCAGGTTCTCACACATATGGGCTGTTGTTATGTGGTCACTCATGTCATGTCACTGACATAGTACTGATTCAGAAATAGGTGATACAAATAATTGTAAGGTTAGTCCAAGGGACAAAAATAATGACGATGATAGAACTTTATCTCTTTTCCTCATTGATATTCTCTGAAAATAACTTAGCAGAGTTTGACACCAGAGAGAACATACTCTATCATGATACCAGAAACAAAAAGGGTATTGACATTCCTCGATTAGACTCACAAAAACAGGTAACTTTCGCAAAGTAAACTGTTTGAACTTTTTGAAGAACTGACATACACTCCAATTAATACATCTTTCAACAATTTTAGAAGTAAGTTGTATAACTGGTTAATAAACAATCCATTCTACATTTCAAGAGAGTTCTTCGAGAGTAATAGGGTAGAATTTGAGTTTTCCGATTATGATTACAGTTCTGTACAACTGGTTAATGTAGGATATATCATGTGTATGTGCAAAGTGAACAGTAATTTTGTAGTGATTACTACTGGATCATCCCATTAATACAAAAAACATTTCACTAAATGTTATCTATGGCTAATAAACTCTCTGAATCTGAATAAAGTCCTAAATTTTTTGGGAATCATTTACACAAGAAGATACAGTTCCCTCTTGAACTCTGATCAGCAATAAGAGGAACTGTACAACAACAATAGTTTAAGGAGCCACCTTTTCTTTTGCATTCTATACCTCCTTCTGCTTTCGCACATTGTTTCTGCAACAATGTTTCACTCTTTAAAATTTATTTTTAAACCTTATAGTAATGTAGTATGAAGGGAAATACATTTTTGATCTAATTACTTTTTAACTGGGTAGAGCAATCAGACATTTTGTCAATCCAGTATTTCTTTCACGCCGATTCTTTGAAACCTGTAAATTTTACTGTAACAGCTTCTTCAGTTCACTTACAGATCCCTGCAGGATTACTCGACTCTCTTCTACAGAAACAACTCCGTTATTTTTTTCACAGCAGAGAGCCTCTCTGCAGCTCTTACCTTAACCGAGTGGTAAGTGTACTAAATATCCTCGAAATGTCTTCCACAGTGAATTCAAACTTCTGCACTAAATTGTGAATTCGACTTTGTAGTAGAATAGCACTACCTCGTTGTTGACTGGGAACAGCCAGCAAGTTGTCACTAAACCAATTGGTACTAGTCTGTAATTTCACACTAAGTAACTTTACACTATTTCTGGGGCTAACATTTAACTAAGCTCCTTAACGCTTGGGTGTGGCAGCTGACGGTAGATGTCCTGATGACGACCAGCGATTTCCTAGTCAGCAGCCAGAGATAGACGATGACAGTGGCCGAATGTTCAAATGTTTGTGAAATCTTATGGGACATAACTGTTAAGGTCATCAGTCCCTAGCCGTACACACTACTTAACCTAAATTATCCTAATGACAAACGCACATACCCATGCCCGAGGGAGGACTCGAAGCTCCATCGGGACCAGCCGCACAGTCCACGACTGCAGCGCCTGAGACCGCTCGGCTAATCCCGCGCGGCCGGCGGCCAAAGACGTCTAGGTTTCTAGGAGACCACGAGTGAACATCTCTCCCAGCCAGACTGTAGCCATCTGGTAGTCCATCGACCCTAGTAACTCAGGCTGAGCCCAAGCTCCCCACATCATCGAAACTTCCCGCAAATCCAGCAGCCATCACGCCACAGACATGGTGTGCCTTGTTGCCAGGTTGCCAGCAGATTTCCATCACCAAGGGTGGTTCGTGGTTTCTCTGAAACACAAATGACATCAATCTTTCCTGTTTAAAAAGCAGACGGAATGGAGGCATTACTTCATGCTTTGATTTCCTACGCCCGATTACTTCTAACCATACAACTACGCGTCCAACTTAGTACTATTATAGGGGGACGAGTATGTTTATTTCATGTTACTTGGCTTTCAGCTTTTCCTAGCTTGCTGTGCCCCGAGCATAAGTTCCTACACCCAGTTAAATTTGCAACGCGTGAGTTTCTCGGTGGCCCGCAAATGTCTCTTATAAAACATCACCTCACTCTTGGTCATACTGTGATACGGCTGTGAGGTTCTACGTGGCTCGCCCGTCCCTAGTGTAGCAATCCTGTCTGGCCGAAATGTTTTGTCGTAATGTCAAAAGTACAGTCCACCGGCTTGCTCTATTAGCACTTCGGGCAGGTTTCCCTCTACTGCCTAGCTGCGTATGGGAATAACACGTTTAATACATTCGCAACTCGCACACCAAACTTTTTTGGGGTGCAACACACATCCCCTCTTCAGAAAGATTCGTCCCGGATCTTCCAGGACCGAGCCTCCCATCCCTGAGGTGTCCCACATGAGTCCTTCCTTATCCACTTCCAGCATGAGCTTAGTCTCAAAGTGCGTTCTACAGGAGCATACAACAGTAAAATCCTGAACGTAATGTTTCTACCACCTAATACAGAACTTCTACTTCCGTCAATTGTTCCCACGGTCATTGACTGCTAAACACTCGTCTAGCAACTGGTGTCTCGGCTGATCTGTAGGTTATGCCCTACTGCGATTATTTCATAGATTAATTATGCAAATACCTAGTAAAGACACCACATATTGGTGGATGAAAGTCATCTACGTAATCTGTGTTGACGATATTCTTTAATGGTTTGGATATGGTGTAACATCCGCTCCACTGAAATTCTCCCCTGCTGTGAATCGATAAATCTGTGTAATGAATGCGTAAGTTCAGGGTTGAGGGCGGCATTAAGGTGCTCTAAATTCTGGAAGTGCTACATCCTTAATGGCCCTTCTGGCCAATGCAGTAAATTCCGCGTTAGTGTAATGACAGTCAAGTGAGTCAACACCTAAGACAGAAACCCATCCCAAGACGAAAGCCATAGCACCTCACTCTTCATAGAAATCATCGCTTTCTGAAAATGACCAAGTGCATCATTTAATTTCGGAACTGCTCCTAATCTGTTATCGCGGACAACGTTTTTATTAATTTATCTCCCGCATTTAACCAAGTTCTGCTCCTAAAAACAACAGGTTGTGGACAATATATACTCTTTATGATAAGTGTGCTCTTAATTTACTATGATTATGATACTCCTTCAGCACTTTCCTAAAAAACGTTACTTCCCTGTGCCTCTGTATATCAATCTGAAACAAAATCTACCAGTCTCCGAACTTCATTTCTCTGATGTGTTGATTTCAATGTCCACTGATGTCTAATAAGGAAGGTATCCGACTGAATAGAGAAATATATACCTCAAACAAACATTTGGACGACAGCTAAGCATTCGTCTCCACTACCGATGATGTATGGCAAACCAAGGACTATTCCCATCATCCAGGGTGTCGTAACGAAGTCGCCAACTGAGGAAAGGAACCATCTATCACCCCTGTCCTCCTTCCGAAACGAGTAACTAACGACAGATAGCAACAAGACCAACAGCAATAAATACCTGACAATGAACCTACAATAATAAAAAAACATATGTGGCAACGACATGAAAACAATAAATTCCCTGAAAACAACATAATGCAAAAAATACCCATAACACGAATATCAAGAAAAATCTAATACCAGCATAATATTTTAAATAATATAATAACAGTGACGTCAGACCATAGGCATGCCTTTTGCTCTAAGGTGTCTAGACGATTAGGTTTCTCATTTCCGGACAGGAGTTTCAACACTGACGTGCAGGGCAAACAATCTACACGACTTGGTATCCAGGCAGGAGTACCCCAAGGAAGCACCCTAGGGCCCTTAATGTTTAGCCTCTACATTAACGACCTCCCAGCTACACACAACACGACGGTGGCAATCTACGCGGATGACACCGCCATTCTTGCGCAAGATTGGAAGCCGTCTAACATTAACTCACGACTACAGACTGCACTCAAAACGGCGGAGCCTCGGCTGGTGAAATGGTGTGTTAGAGTAAACGTCGACAAGTGCGAAGCCGTTCTGTTCACTAGAAGACCGAAGCAACTGCGCAAACATCAACACTGGAACCCAATAACACTACACACACGCCCAATATGCTTCCGCGAGAAGGTCAAATACCTCGGTGTCTGGCTGGACAGGAAACTACTCTGTGTGGGACCACATTCAACACGTAACCATCAAAGCAAACGTGAGGCTCAAACCACTCTACCCTACGCTTAACAGGCGTAGCACACTGAATAGGAGAGTGTCTAGTTCCATGTACATAACACTTACTGATCCCTGATGACGTACGCAGCCCCTGTCTGGGGATACGCTGCACCGACTCGTCTGCGTCGTCTGCAGCTCATACAGAACCAAGTACTCAAAATCATAAGCAACGCTCCGCCCTACAGACGCATCGCGGACCATCACCGGGAATACCTGCTAGATACCATCTCGCAGGTATTCCAAAAACTCTCCACACGACTCTACAATAACACGAGACACTCGCGCAACCCGTTTATTCTTTCTCTGGGTAACTACGACCACAACCATAGATGGAAGCATAACAGACTAAAGACACTATTGGCTAGGAACTAAACATCTATGGTCGATATAGCACGCTAACACGACAGTACTGGCGAGTCCCTGCAACACAGCCACTAGTGGTAACCCCAGATGCTCGACCAACCGAAAAACAGGCAACCGCAGGTTCAAATGGTTCAAATGGCTCTGAGCACTATGGGACCTAACAGCTGAGGTCATCAGTGCCCTAGAACGTAGAACTACTTAAACCTAACTAACCTAAGGACATCACACACATCCATGCCCGAGGCAGGATTCGAATCTGCGACCGTACCGGTCTCGCGGTTCCAGACTGAAGCGCGGCAACCGCAGGGAAACCGTACTGTTCATAGCACGCAAACCAACCACACACACCCAAAACTGCCTGTGAGCCGATCTATGACCGATCGCCCACTAATGTACAGTCGTACTCAAAAGTATCCGAACGACCTGAATTGAATTTCGCCTGATTCGCATGCAACCCACGTAACACCGCTGTCTAGCTCCTCCTCTAATCGCTCCTTCGCTCCTTGGTACAGTCGTTTGACTATTGAAAATGGTTCCAACAAGACACCACTAGAAAACACTGCTCTGCATCGCAATAACTAAAGATGAAAAGTAATACTACGATTCTAGCAATATCTGGGAACACCTTATCATAGATAAGACTGTCTTTAAGGCTTGTCAGGTCACATTTATTGCAGTAAATGACATACCTGAAATGTCACCACTCTCATTATTACGTCAGATAGGTAACGCACGTAGTAAGCTCGTCGTATTCATGATTTCCTCTTCAAAGTAACATACCGTACTTGTTATTTAACACAAACTGGCATTAAAAATCTATGTTATTCACGAGCAGCTAGTTGAGAATATGTATGAACTTCAAATGACACGGCGAACCGTCTCGTTCTGCATATGGATTCAAACCGAGGTCATGCAGACTAAGATTTCGTGACTGACGGAAAGCAACAGTCATTCCTGACTAGGCATACAGAAAGTGATATACCTCGATTTTGGACAGTATCAGTTAGCAAACATAAACTTTAAATTACATAACGTAAAGATTTTTAACGGACGCGAATTCCTACACGGCATCTATTGGCCCTGTTAACTAACTACAAGAGATGTTAAATATCGCTTCTTCACAAGTCACGTACTTGAAATGCCGTGAGGTACAATTATGTGTTGGACAGGGATTCGAACCCAGAACCTAATCGGATTGCTATCGAAGCACAATCAACTGTGACATATCGGATTTTCTCGGCATTAGCTATATGTTTTAACTGAAATGGCGAGACGAAACATTAATTTTTTCCTTCTCAGGACTCCATCCCAGCACCTATCGCTGTTGTATTCTAGAGAAAACGAACGTTAAATATGGGTTTGTTACACCAGCAGCGACATGTGAGCATGTTTGAAGTAGAAATAAAATGACGAAGAGTTCAGTGCTGATTGGGAATCGAAACCCACACATATTGTTGTTAACTACACACAAAGAGACGGCAGATACCGAATTTTTCCCCACCATCAGCTCGGAATAACGTCTTTGAACTTACAGTGATGTCTCAAATAGTTCTGTGTCTCACTGGGAGTCAACGTCAGATATCTCTAGTGTTGACGACGAATCAAAATGCATTAAAAGTCAAAATTATTATCCACCAGCAGATAGTTGTTCTCATGCTAGAGCTTGATAATACATAATGAAAAGTTTAGTGCCGGGCCAGAATTCGAACCCATTAATGCGTAATATGTGGAGATGTTGAGGGATCTGCAGTTTTCAACAGGCAACAAATTGTCGTCGAGCTGTATTGTTACGAAGGGATCAAATTACGTGATAAGGGCGGTCTGAGTTGCATTCCAAGTTGAGAATCAATTTTATCACAGTATGGAAGCTCAAATAAAAGATGGAATTAGTGCCCTGAGAACCTACATAGCGTTTGTTTCGTCACTAGAAATAAATAACTAGTATAGGAAAGGTTACTGGTGATAGAGTTCCCACATTTCGCCACTCCTGGCTTTATTGAGGTTCAACCTAACGTCTACTTGGTGGAGAAGGAATCTCATGTTTAATGTCAATTTCAGACCACAATGCCATTATACCTTCTTCATTTCGTGTAGCCAGAAGAGAATATAATCTGTCTCCCCCTATTAAAAATCAGACAGAAGGTGGAATCGCACCCAGAGCATAATCATAGGAACCTATCATCAATCAAACTGACCAGCAAATCCTCTTGCTTCGGACTCATTTTTCTATCATAACACTTTTGCGCCACACTCGATGAGAATTCTGACACACAGGCTACCTGTAGTGGTTTGCAGCATGTTCAGTAAGCTACATTCGTTTACTTGGTCGACCGAACCGCCATGAACTAGCTGCCTCGGCTACCCAGTGCATACATTCGACTCTGTTTTGTAATCAGCGAAATAAAATCACTCAACTGCCACCTACACGGAAATGCCAACAGTGTAGGGTGCAGAAATTTAAATAGGAAGTGTTCCTTTCCATTTGAGCTACTCTATTGCTGTCTGCTTGTTTAAAACGTCGCGCAGTGCAAAAGAAAAGCTGTGACTGCCTGTCTCTCAGAAGTCTAGATCCGGCCATAGGCATTATCTCACAGCACTGTGGAATACAAAAGTCCTGGGGGAAATGTTGTTGACCTCTGGAGGTGCTGTAACTACGGGATAGGTAGTAGCGTAAAAGTAAGTGTCGTGCACTGTTGGTAAGACGTCGCGAGTTCTGTTACATTCGCTGCTACATTATTTTTAAAACGCCATTATACTGTCCACTGAAGTTATTAATTTAATGGAACTTTGAACATAATTCCCTTCAGTTCTCAACCCAAAATAGCTGAATCTGGAAAAAGGGCTAACTTGTTCGACATTTTGTTCTTTTCAGGTTTAATAGACGAACAGGCAGCAGATGCAGTATTGTTTTAACAACACTAATAGAAGCATTACGAAAATTGTGCACTGTATTATATGAAATGGAATAAAACTATCCACGATAACCTTACGACGAAAGTGTGTTTTAATAAAACTGTGTATCCGTACACAAGCGTGCCTGTATCGGCACGAATTAATAAAATACTACTCACTTAGATTTCGATTGCGTCTGTGTTTTATTGGTATGCAGTGTCATACTCAACAGGTATGTAAATATGGCATTTCATAAATAAAGTTATGTATACCTAGAAACCCAAAATTTGCTTGTCAGCAGTGGAGAGGGGCTTTATCTTTTGTGTAGCATTGTAAGTTTTTCACCATTGCACTATGAGCTGAAAGAATTTTCTTAAGATTTCCTTATCGATGTTTGATCTGACTGCTTGTTGCTCTATCATAAAACGAATAAAAACTTCAGAGGCAGCCAGACTGGAACCGAGAACGATAACAGAGGTTTATTTACGGGTCAGGACGTCACCACAGAGCTAGTGAAGAGACATGAGTTACACTTTCCACTTACGAGGTCAATAGTGGCTTGAAATCGTAAACCGCTATTTAAAGGACGAGATAAGCTGCAATTGCCACGTGTAACGGCTTTCCTGGGCTGAAAACCGAAGATTTACAATCTCTTGTTACACCTCGAGCGATAATAACTCAGATTATTCAATGGAAATGACAGGAAAAATGAAGTAAACTTTGAGGCTTCATTCCGTGCATACCAGGAAGTAACTCGTAGATCACAGAGTTGTCAAACATACCTTGCCTTGTTGCCAAATGTCAGTTACAGTACCAGCAGGAAGAAGACGAACCGATGTTATCCTACAGCGGGCTGGGAAGTGACCATAGCACACGTCTCCAAAATGTGGCTGCTACGGCCTGGAATACGTAATGCGTCTGATTCGCAATTCTGTAACTAGGTTTAGGGACTGGAGCGTAGCTACTAATAATACTCAGAAATGACTGCAAACTAAGCATCATAAATCAGTAACTCTAATAGTTGTTTTAATAGTTCTTGCGTAACTGTACTCAAAACTAAGAAACACATTCACGGACATTTCCGTGCCTCGCCAATAGTCGATCCCACCAAACAAATAAAAATAAAAAAAGAATGTGTTGTGTGTGTGTGTGTGTGTGTGTGTGTGTGTGTGTGTGTGTGTGTGTGTGTGTGAGGGAGAGTGAAAGAGAGAGAGAGAGAGAGAGAGAGAGAGAGAGAGAGAGAAGAGAGAGAGAGAGATAAAAATTAAAAAAATGTGAGAGGTGGGAAAAAATTGTTGTAAAGGAATTGAATACTGATATGTAGAGAAATCTATCATTATAATGACACCTTCCACATCATTACGAACTGTCGTATTCATGATCTATAGAACAAGTATTAATCTAATCATATCATATTGGTGACTAGCCGTGAAGAGTCATAAAATACCGAAATTTTCGCCAATATCAGTAACCAAATCTACACTTGAAAATAAAAGACGACAATTTTTGTAATAAACTGAGACCCTTATCAAGACCCTTTCATCCCTGTTAACTAACCACGAAAGATGTCTTATATACCTCCATTCAGAAGCAGCAAAGTGTGTATGCATTTAAAGATGAAGCGCATGGAGTGAAGTTCTGTGTCAGAGATACGACCCCAACACGTAATAGGATTATTAACTAAGTAAAATCAAATGTTACGCATCGGTTTTTCTTACCGGCTGCTATGTGTTTGAATCTAAAGTAAGTATACAAATTTTTGTGCCTGAGCGACAATCGAAGCGCACTCCTATCGTTCTTCTTTATCGTCCACGAATATAGCTTATGCACGAATTGCTTACTCACCAGCAGAAAGCCGTGTGCGTGCTTGAACAGACATTGTTGGCAACACATCAACAGACATTAAAAATGCACGTTAATTTTCACTAGCATGCCGGTGTGCACTTGATAGGGCTTCAAATGAAATAATGAATATTTTTGTACTGGATCAGGATTCGGACTCACATACTTACCTTTGGAAGAGACCTAGAGAAAACTGCAGTCTTGGTAAAAGGAACGAAATGATTGAAGTGTACTTTGCCGAGAGATTCCGATCCACCAAAGAGGAGATGCGAATTCGAGTCACACTCCACCACCAAATTTTAAAACGCCTGTAGTTAATCAAGTACAAGTACGATAAGAGCCCTGTTCCTTAAATGGCTATCGGTTCATCAAACGAAATAAAATTTTGTAACGTAAGTAAGTTTACTGGCGACAGTATTTCTGTTTACCATGACCTCCACCTATGTCATTTCCAAAAGTAAACCGGCTCTGTCCAGTTGGGAATGAAGGAACGTGATGTTTAATGCGGATTCTGGGTTATAACGTCTTTCTCTTCAGGTTAACAGAGGAAAAGTAAACCAGTTTGTGCCTCTGAAAAGTAAATGCCTGAATCCACAGATTGCACTTGTGATAGTTCATTCCACCAGACTATTGTGGTCAAATTTCCCATGAGTGTGCTGTAACGGATAATGTGCTTAGCTTAAAAAATTAGTCACGGTGGAAAAAATGCGAGTCTATGAAGTGGTTAAGTAGAAGCGAGCTTCTGACGTGGAGATTATGCTATTCTCACGTCGGCAGGATGTAAAGACTCTTCTAGGGATCATAGCCTCGATGTGAAGCCATTTTGAAATTTTCACTAATTAAGGAAATTTCTTAGTTCGGGAAAATTCACGGTGAAGTGTGACGTTACCGGATAATTCAATTATTACCGTCATTATTACTATCAGTTTCTTCTTACCGCTGCTGGAACACATGTGCTTGAAGATCATTTAATGCCTTTTGTTCATTATAGAAGTAGTTGCCTAAGAACAGGTTCTTTGCCTGGCTACGGAATTTATTTCATGTTCGTATCAAACATCAGCAATTACTCGTAGGTTACATTAAAACTAAAGTAATTGATGAAGACGTTACTTGATAACAAAAACGTCCTGCCTTTCTTCAATTACTTGCGCCTAGAAATGGCTGTCGAATATTGCCAAACCAAAACCTAAAGGGATCTTACTGCCTTCCGATATACGTCACTGTCAGTTCTTCCATATGATTTTGTCGAAGTTTCCTCTTTGAAGTTGTGTATGACAGAGAATGTTTTAGAAAATTAATAGTTTTCCTTTGCAATAAACAGAAAGATTTTCATTCTAAGCTATCCAAGTTCAAAATTTTCGCAATATTATTTCAAATTTAGATTTCGCTTCTATAATGTATGAAGGTATTTCACAGTTGCAGAACCCGCATCCGACTCATTGTCCTTACACTTAGTCGCTGACCATTAATTCTAGCTCAGAGTGACACCAGTTTAAGTAACCTAATCTAGTGAAGACTGTTTGCCAGTGCTCTGCCTTACCGGAAAATATGCAATACACTCATTGGGCTCCATAAGTACACTGTAGCAATAATTTCTGTGTGTATGCAACGCATACGGATTGTAAAATTTAGTGGACCTCTCTCTCCCACTTCTGTATACAATATGCCTAAGCTTACCGGGCCGTTTGTCATTAGAGGCTCTGGGCGGTGCAACATCATACTGACAACAGTAATGTGCTTATACTGATAACCTCACTGTTCGTTTTACCTGATTTTGTAATCATTTAAATAACACAGCATGACCTTCCATTAGGAGACATTTCGTCCCCCTTTTCCTTCTATGTAATTTGTCAGTAAACTTTTTGCCTTCCAACCATCGAAATGTGGCAGGGTATGGCCGGTAAACGATTCATAAACCACAATTTAGTGCCGTTAACACGATTTTTTAAACATTGGCGTAGCTGAAGGAATTTAGTTTCTTCTTAAATCGTCTTATGCAGCAACGTTCACAGATATCTCAAATAGGAAAAGCTCTATATGTAGGTACGAAGAATGTAAAGCAAACTTGCCACAATTTGTGTCAGTTTGATCACTTAGTCTGATAGCACTGCGTAAGTATTTTGTCTAGAGGTATCAGAAGAAGTGTTCCTGTAGCTGTGGGAATCATCGGTTGAAAACGTGTTTAACACCAGTGGGTACAGCACAGCTAAATATTCAAAATGATTATCAACCTAAGTCTGAGTTTATCTGCAAACTGAGGCGTATTTATAGTATTGCAGATAGGCTGTGTATCTAGTCTACCTTGAGTGGGCATCGGAAGGCGTTTACACACATGTATACGAGGGTAATCCCAAAAGTTAGCTCTCCTAAGGGGCATGCAAGTGCCATCTCAGGCACAAACGAGAGATCCTTAATTCTAATGCCAAGCAGAAACCACAGGAGTAACTGCATGGTGGCAAAATGATGAAGAGCGAGACTATGGATACGAAGGTCTGATGTTCAATCCCTCGTCAGGCCCACGATTTTTATGTGCCATTTTACACTTATTTCCCCTATGGCAGTGTTTGTTGGTGTGAAAATGCCGAGTTACATTGTGGTCCGAAAGCCACGTTAAACTGTAGGTTCCCCTGTTAACTGGCTAGGTAAGTCAACTCAAAGATTCGGAGGAAAGCCAAGGCATACCACCTCCAACGAGATCGTGCCTATTGAAGTTCAGTGGTCTTGAAACCACTCTTACGACTGATGACTGCTTTACTTTCTATGGGTTCCAAAATTAATTATCTTCGGGTTATTAACATTTTTGTGCTTTCATGCTGTAACTTTGATACCGTTCGAGTTGTCAAGGTGGTAGACGACGATGCTGTCGACCCCAGTTACAATCTTGGTCATGTCTATGTTTCAGTCCAATACCTCTATGTGACTTTCTGCGTATATCAAGATATACTTTAATACACTTGGTACGCATCCTAACTGATATGTTTTCCGTTCAATATATCGGGCAACACGTCAGTGCAGCGAGATTTCGTTTGTGTGTTGCACATGGTGCAAGAAATATTTGTGTTTTGCTTGCTTCTGTGATAGGTTTCACCACACTGAATGCGAGAAAGGTCACGAACAGACTGTCAATGACTGGAATTACGCAACAATACAACTAAAAGTTGTATTTTTTGCATTATGTATCCCAATGAAAATAAATGTAAACATGTTATATGCCTACTTGCTTATTATTCGCGCTTCTCGATGCTTTTCTCAATAATTAAAATAAAAATAAAGAGAGAGAGAGAGACAGAGAGAGAAAACAGAAATGTATTACAAATATTAGCTCGGTGACGCCATGTTCGTCTCGTGATGTAAAGCAAAAATAGATGATAGGTAATATCTCTTTGTACTATCGATATGTATGGCTACAGGGTTCCTTCTTTTCTCTCGGCAATCAACCAGAACAGAATCCAGTAACAAAGAGGTAAGAACAACTATGCAGTGGGCCAGTTAAACACTCAGCCTTTCTTGGTTATTTTGTTAATCGTCTGCAATGCAGTAAACATCCTTGATTACTGGTTTGTTATTACTACCATTTTTACTGTTATTCGTCACCTCACAACAGCTTTCCTATCACTTATCACTGTTGATGCTCGTAATGAATGGATCAGGACGAATGGAATGTGGGATGTTTCGTCACGGAGAATATGCACATTTATCTCGGCGTCTTGTGTTCAGGGTGATATGAACATCTCAATAAGAGAAGACGGCCACAGGATGCCAGTGATGCAGGAGGTAACACCCAACTATTTCTGTCAACCCAACACCATGACAACAGACAAATTGAGGCTTCACTGTATTTTGATTATAATTCGTTAGCCTTCTTGGGACCTCGTTTTAATACCTCGTGGGAGCAGGCTTAATATTTTGCTTTTTGAACACCGAACAATAACACACAAAGATAGTAGATGGAAGGATACAAAGAAAAAATCAGACTCATGGGTGTGGATCCAGTTCATCACTAGAAGACTAAACAAGAGGGAAGCATTACGAAAGCAATGAATACGCTGGTTAGTATACATTATTTGTATAGATCTGAGGATGAAAGAACGGAGATCTGCACAGTGCCCTCATCTGCACTTTAGTTTCTGTTTTAATGGGCATAATTTTTAGTTTCTTCTCTTCTGAATTTTCAAATGAATTGATTATTACATGGTACAGAGTAATTAGTTAACTGTTCCTCTTACAGCTTACATTTGCACCAACATTTTTCTACATTCTCGTGCAATTCATGAAATTCTACTTGTAAGATCACAAGCCTGCACATGGATCCAATCGATTTCAAGGTGCAAAGTGTTTGTTATCCTACTTTTCATGACAGGTGGGCGAAGTTGATTTCCAAACACTTTTTATTGTACTGAAATAATCCTTTGTCACAAAGTAACAAGGTAGTTGTTTTATTGGTATATAAATTTTTTTGGGAAACTGTAATCGTGAAACTGAATGTTTGCACAACCCTGCATATTAACCAATCCTCGCGCCTTCTCTCCGAATCCTCCTATGACACGAGCACAGGATTCTCCTCCCATAACGCTACAGAGCTGTTCCTAGCACAGCTGAGAATTGGCAGCATCATCACAAACATTTTGCAACAATGTGACAGTGCAATCACTTCCGTGTATGGTACTGAATTGACTCGCTAAATTTATTTGATATTCCCTTTCGATTGGAATGACTCGTGCTATGCAATCCTCATGTAATCTAAGCCAATGGGACAGAAAATTCAACATATTGACTAAAGAAATGCTATTCTTCACATAAGTGGCAACTTTTATTATCTTTCACGATGCATTATGAGGCTGAGCGACCAAAACCATGATGAGAGTGCGTGCTGGCAGCAGTGTGTCGGGTAACCATGTCTTGTGTCGCAACGGTTCAAGGTGTCGTCAGTTCTAACCGTGGTAGGGGCCAGTGTGTGCGACCTTTTTTTTCTGATTTACTTTATGGGACTGCGAATTTGCAGAAAAAATTCTGTAAAGAATTCAGGAGAAAACCTTTACACGTCAAGTCCTCTTGGTAGCTCGACACAGTAAGTTGTGTTAATGGTCATAGATCTTGGCTTTCTGACTGCCAAGCTGATTCACAATACAAGCGTCTCTGAAGAAATTCGAATCGACCGTCAACGATACGATATTCATTATTGTTCTTGACTTAAGATTCACATGCCAGGGTGATAAGTATGAAGGAAAGCAATCTCTTGGTTACTACAGGGCCCCTATGCTAAATTTCCACAGTAGCAACTAGGAACTCTCTGCAGACATTTGCTAACAGCGACTCTAGCAACTTACTTGTTCTCTCGGTAGCTTCAAATAGGGGCAATTTTGTAGCCTTAAATCCAATTGAATATTTTAAATATCACTTTAGAACAGCATTCACTTCTCCATTATTTAATGTATGGACCTCAAAACCAGCAATTTCCTTAGTAGCTCTAGAGCAGGTTCTGAAAGGTATTGACACAATGTTTTGCATCCATTTACCATAGGGAATCAAAGAAAGAAACCAAACACGTTACATTGCACTTACTCTCTGTGCCTTGACTAACATATATGAATACATGAAAAAAAAATTATTTGAAAAATTTTCTGTGAAAGGAAAAAGAAGAGTATGTGACGCTTTAATTATAGCACACTGTATCAGAAACAACGAAATTAATTCGGTGCCACATTGATGTATTGCATACTAGTGCAGTAAAATACTCATCCAATAAAAACGATTTTGTCCCTCCACTGCTATCCAGTGTGTAACACAATTCGTAGACAGATTCTATGGCTCACCAATCTACAAATTTAAAGCCTTTACACTGTCGAGAGTGAGGAGTGGAGCAGACGTTGTCAGCAAAAGGCGAGGCAGCACAGTGCCTCAGCCCCGCCGGTACGCAGCAAACGGTTCCCAAAGAACTCAGACGCATATGGTGTTCAGATGCAGATGGTCGGCCGAGAAATCTCTCGCTAAAATATTGTTGAACCAAACTGTTATCACCAATTTGACAGAAAGCGAAATTTATTGTGGATTCGCTTGAATTATAATCATAACTTCAGCACCGAGAGGACAGGGCCAATAAAACGTTTTTCGATGTGTTCTGTTGGTTACCAGACGTCGTATGAGCTAGTCTCACGTTTTACCTCAAGACCACAGTCGTAGACAAGAGTGATGTACTCATACTGCAGTCAAGAGCTTCTTCGGGTAGTGTAGCAGCCTACAATGTTGATAGATCGAGCATATTGCCGAACATAGAATTCAAAGGGGAGCACGACTGTATTGTCAACCTTACGTGAATGACTCGGTGTTCAGTTTTTATTCTCTAACACTGTAGCTACAACACATATTGCACGTTTAAGAACCCGAAGCATTGAAAAAACAAAATTAATTTATGAGAGCAATGTTAACTATTAGTGTTCGAAGTATTCATTATATAGTTTGCGTGTGTGTCAACGCCTTCCAATGCCCACTCAAGAAAGACAGTCTAGCTTCAATATTATAAGTATGCCTCAGTTTGTGGATGAGCTCCGACTTAGGTTGATAACCATTTTGAATTTTAGCAGTGCTGTACCCACTGGTGTTAAACTCGTTTTCAACCGATGATTCCCACAACTACAGGAACACTTCTTCTGATACCTCTAGACAAAATACTTACGCAGTGCTATCAGACTAAGAGCTCAAACAGACACAAACTGTGGCAAGTTTGTTTTACAACCTTCGTACCTGGATAAAGAGCAGTTCCTATTTGAGATATGTGTGAACGTTGCTGCATAAGTCGATTTAAGAAGAAACTAAATTCCTTTAGCTACGCCAATGATTAAAAAATCGTCTTAACGACACTAAATCGTGGTTTATGAATCGTTTACCAGCCGTACTCTGCCACATTTCGCTGGTTGGAAGGTAAAACATTTACTGACAAATTTCACAGAAGGAAAAGAGGGACAAAATGTCTCCCACTGGAAGGTCATGTTGTTTTGTTAAAATGATTATAAAATCAGGTAAAACGAACAGTGAGGTTGTCAGTATAAGCACATTACTGTTGTCAGTATGATTTTGCACCGCCCAGAGCATTAATCATAAAGGGCCCGTTTAGGTCAGGCATATTGTATACAGAAGTGGGAGAGAGAGCACCACTAGATTCTACAATCCGTATGCGTTGCATACACACAGAAATTATTGCTACAGTGTACTTATGGAGCCCAATGGGTCGACTGAATATTGTCCGGGAAGGCAGAGCACTGGCAAATAGTCTTCGCTACATTGGGTTACTTAAACTGGTGTCACTCTGAGCTGGAATTTATGGTCAGCGACAATGAGTCGGATGCGAGTTTTGCAACTGTGAAATACCTTCCTATATTATAGAAACGAAATCTAAATTTGAAATAATATTGCGAAAATTTTGAACTTGGATAGCTTAGAATGAAAATCTTTCTGTTTATTACAGAGGAAAACTATTAATTTTCTAAAACATTCTCTGTCATACACAACTTGAAACAAGAAACTTCGACCAAATCATATGGAAGAACTGACAACGACGTATATCGGAAGGCAGTGAGATCCCTATAGCTTTGGGTTTGGCAATATTCGACAGCCATTTCTCGGCGCAAGTAATTTAAGAAAGGCAGCGTTTTTGTTATCAAGTAACGTCTTCATCAATTACTTTTGTTTTAACGTAACCTACGAGTAATTGCTGATGTTTGATACGAACATGAAATAAATTCCGTAGCCAGGGGAAGATCCGGTTCTTAGGCAACTACTTCTATAATGAACAAAAGGCCTTAAATGATCTTCAAGCACGTGTGTTCCAGCAGCGGTATGAGGAAAATGATAGTAGTAATGACGGTAATAATTGAATCATCCGGCAACTTCACACTTCACCGTGAATTTTCAAGAACTAAGAAATTTCCTTAATTAATGAAAATTTCAAAATGGCTTCACATCGAGGCTATGATCCCTAGAAGAGTCTTTACATCCTGCCGACGTGAGAATAGCATAATCTCCACGTCAGAAGCTCGCTTCTACTTAACCACTTCATAGACTCGCATTTTTTCCACCGTGACTAATTTTTTAAGCTAAGCACATTATCCGTTACAGCACACTCATGGGAAATGTGACCACAATAGTCTGGTGGAACGAACTATCACAAGTGCAATCCGTAGGTTCATGCATGTACTTTTCAGAGGTACAAACAGGTTTACTTTACCTCTGATAGCCTGAAGAGAAAGACGTTATAATCCAGAATCCGCATTAAACATCACGTTCCTTCATTCCCAACCGGACAGAGCCGGTTTACTTTTGGAAATGACATAGGTGGAGGTCATGGTAAACAGAAATACTGTCGCCAGTAAACTTACTTACATTAGAATATATTATTGCGTTTGATGAACCGATAGCCATTTAAAGGAACAGGGCTCTTATCGTACTTGTACTTGATTAACTACAGGCGTTTTAAAATTTGGTGGTGGAGTGTGATTCGAATTCGCATCTCCTCTTTGGAGGATCGGAATCTCTCGGAAAAGTATAGTTCAATCATTTCATTCCTTTTCCCAAGACTGCAGTCTTCTCTAGGTATCCTCCAAAGGTAAATATTTGGGTCCGCATCCTGATCCAGTACAAAAATATTCATAATTTCATTTCAAGCCCTATCACGTGCACACCGGCATGCTAGTGAAAATTAACGTGCATTTTTAATGTCTGTTGAAGTGTTGCCAACAATTTCTGGTCAAACACGCACACATCTTCGTGTTGGTGAGTAAGCAATTGATACTTAAGGTACATTCGTGGACGGTAAAGAAGAACGATAGGAGTACTGTTCGATTGTCGCTCAGGCACAAAAATTTGTATACTTACTTTAGATTGAAACACATAGCAGCCGGTAAGAAAAACCGATACGTAGCATTTGATTTTACTTAGTTAACAATCCGATTACGTGTTGGGTACATATCTCTGTCACAAAACTTCACTTCATGAGCTTCATCTTTAAATGCATACACACTTTGTTGCTTCTGAATGGAGGTATATCAGACATCTTTCGTGATTAGTTAACAGGGATGAAAGGGTCATGATAAGAGTACCAGGTTATTACAAAAATTGTCGTCTTTTATATTCGAGTTTAGATTTGATTACTGATATTGGCGAAAATTTCGGTATTTCATGACTCTTCACGGCTGGTCACCAATATGATATGATAAGATTAGATAAGATTAATACTTGTTCCATAGATCATGAATACTACAGTTCGTAATGATGTGGAAGGTGTCATTTTAATGAAAGATTTCTCTACATATCAGTATTCAAATCCTTTACAACAATTTTATCCCACCTCTCACATTTTTTTAATTTTTATCTCTCTCTCTCTCTCTCTCTCTCTCTCTCTCTCTCTCTGTCTCTCTATTCTCTCTCTCCCTCTCTCTCTCTCTCTCTCTCTCTCTCTCTCTCTCACACACACACACACACACACACACACACACATTCCTTTTTTATTTTTATTTATTTGGTGTGATCGACTATTGGCGGGGCATGGAAATGTCCGTGAATGAGTTTCTTACTTTTGAGTACAGTTACGCAAGAAATATTAAAACAACTTTGAGAGTTACTGATTTATGATGCTTAGTTTGCAGTCATTTCTGAGTATTATTAGTAGCTACCCTCCAGTCCCTAAACCTAGTTACAGAAATGCCAATCAAACGCATTAAGTATTCCAGGCCGTAGTAGCCACATTTTGGAGACGCGAGCTATGGTCACTTCCCAGCCCGCTATAGGATATCATAGGTTCGTCTTCTTCCTGCTGGTACTGTAACTGACATTTGGCAACAAGGCAAGGTATGTTTGGTAACTCTGTGATCGTCGATCTACTTCCTGGTATGCACGGAATGAATTCTCAAAGTTCATTTGATTTTTCCTGTCATTTCCATTCAATTAACTGAGTTATTATCGCTCGAGGTGTATCAAGAGATTGTAAATTTACGGTTTTCAGCCCAGGAAAGCCGTTGCATGTGGAATTTGCAGCTAATCTCGTCCTTTAAATAGCGGTTTACGATTTCAAGCCACTATGGGCCTCGCTAAGAGGAAAGCGCATCATATACCTTCCGTTAGCTCTGAGGTGACGTGCTGGCCTGTTAATGAGCTTCTGTTATCGTTCGCGGTTTCAGTCTGGCTGCCTCTAAAATTTTTATCTTTTTTGTGATAGAGCTACAAGCGGTCAGATCAAACACCGATAAGGAAATCTTAATAAAATACTTTCAGCTCATAATGCTATGGTGAAAAACTTACAATGCTGCACAACAGGTAACGCCCCTTTGCGCTGCTGACAAGCAAATTTTGGGTTTCTAGGTATACATGACTTTATTTATGAAATGCCACATGTGCATACCTATTGAGTATGACACAGCATACCAATTAAACACAGACGCAATCGAAATCTAAGTGAGTAGTATTTTATTAATTCGTGCCGATACATGCACGCTTGTAAACAGATACACAGTTTTATTAAAACAGACTTTCGTCGTAAGGTTATCATGGATAGTTTTATTTATTTTCTTATAATACAGTGCACAATTTTCGTAAGGCTTCTTTTAGCGTTGTTAAAACAATACTGCATCTGCTGCCTGTTCGTCTATTAAACCTGAAAAGAACAAAATGTCGGACAAGTTATCCCTTTTTCCAGATGCAGCTATTTTGGGTTGGGAACTGAAGGGAGTTATGTTAAAAACTCCATTAAATTTATAACTTCAGGGGACAGTATAATGACGTTTTAAAAATAATGTAGCAGCGAATGTAACAGAACTCGCGACGTCTTACCTACAGTGCACGACACTTACCGTTACGCTACTACCTATCATGTAGTTACAGCACCTCCAGAAGTCAACAACAGTTCCTCCAGGGCTTCCGTATTCCACAGTGCTGTGAGATAATGCGTATGACCGGATCTAGACTTCTGAGAGACAGGCAGTCACAGCTTTTCTTTTGCACTGCGCGACGTTTTCAACAAGCAGACAGCGCAATAGAGTAGCTCAAATGGAAAGGAACACTTCCTATTTAAATTTCTGCACCCTACATGTTGGCATTTCCGTGTAGGTGGCAGTTGAGTGATTTTATTTCGCTGATTACAAATTAGAGTCGAATGTATGCACTGGGTAGCCGAGGCAGCTAGTTCATGGCGGTTCGGTCGACCAAGTAAAAGAATGTAGCCTACTGAACATGCTGCAAACCACTACAGGTAGCCGCGTCAGCCGTGCTGTGCGGACGTGTGCTGAGTTTCGTGCGCCGCGGTCTGCTGTGCTCCGGCGTGGTAAGTCGCAGTGCTTCTTGGATCGTTGCAGAAAGTCTACGCGTATTGAAATTTGAAAAATGAATTCGTGATTGCCCACTTGAACATACAAGATACTTTGAAATTCTCGTTTGATCGTAATTACGCCCGACCTAAACTACACGAAATCGAAGATTGGTTGGAATATGAAGTGAAAGTTGATTCAGAGGATGTCATTGGAATGCATCTTTCGATAGTGAGCAGCGTTGTATTTGTGAAATTGAGGAATGCTAACTTACGTGACAAAATAGTTGAGTCTTGCAGAGGAATTATGAAGTTTAAACATTGCGATGGACACGTAGGCGAAGTCACCGTAACACATGCTGGTTTGGAATACGAACTATCAGGATATTGGAACTACCATTCGAAGTACCGGCGGAACAAATAAACGCAGTGATAGCGCCGTACGGTAAAGTTCTCAGCAATGTTGCCGAACGGTGGTCCAACGCGCGCAAATTCCAAGTTCTCAACGGAGTGAGGCAATTAAAGGTCGATTTACACAAGCATGTACCGTCATACATCAGCGTCTCTGGATACCGAGGTATCGTTATATACGACGGCCAGCCGAGGACGTGCGCGGCGTGCAACTCTCCCGGCCACGTCCGCGCTGAGTGTTTACAGCGGCGAGTGGCGCAGCTGCCGGCTGGCGAGGCGCCGCGACCGCCGGCTATGACTGCGCTTCCAGCGACTTACGCTACGGCTGCCCGCGGCCAAGTCCTGTCCCCAAGCCCTGATGTGAGCACGGAGAACCATCCATCCCAGGAAGAAGCCCAGACTGCCACTACTGACACAACAGAAGCTAGACCACCCGAACCTAAGGAAATCGTGACAGCTGTAACGGTTTCAACACAACAGATACCGGAAGATATTGGGAGCCACAGCAAATTCTCCGAATCCTCCGCCGTTGAGAATGACATGCAAGAACCATCGCGGAATGAGCATCCTCATAGTGAACCGATTTATCTATTGACACCATCATCCACCAAGAGCACGGTCGACAATTTGGCTCGAAACACCACCCGCTTAGAAGATGTGAAGCATGCTGAGGAAGACAACATCAGACAGCAGTCGGTGAAACCTAAACGGCAAACACGGAAACAGAGCCCTGAAGAGATTCAAGAACTGGAAAAAAAACTCTCCCGTACCAAAAAAATTCTTATAACAGATCGAAGTGGAAAGCAAGGTGTGACAGACATCGGAAAATCAGACATCCCCAACCCGAATGAGGACGTACAGATGAACCTCGCCTCTCCAATTGAAGAACCAATGGACACTGTTGACCGCTGTGGACCTGATACGGGGACAGCATGGTCTGACGACAGTGAATGCGCTTAGTTGGACTACCGAATGACGCAGGCGTATAAAATCGCTACGCTCAATGTAAACAGAATAGTTTCGGAAGTAAAGGTACAATCTGTGAAGGACTACTTATAAGCCGCCGACATTGACATAGCGATGTTACAAGAGGTAGTTGCGACCAAAATAGCGGATGTGTACGGATATGAGGCGATCTTAAACATACGCAATGAATGTGGAACGGGAATATTGTTCAAACACGGCATACCATGTATAGCAAAAGCAATACTTGAATCTGGACGAGGCATCACTGCACAAATATATGATCTGCTTCTTGTTAATATATATGCTCCCTCTGGATCCGGCGAAAAACGAGCAAGGGGCAACCTGTTCCGGGACGACATTGTCCCATTAATAACGGATCCTCGACTGCTCATAATTTTGGGTGGAGATTTTAACTGCGTATTGCGTCCAGAAGATCAAGTCCCGAACTTCAACTTTTGGGAGGAGCTGCTGTTGTTAACTAACGGATTAGATATGAGAGATGCTTGGTGCCATCTTCGCCCGCACACCCGAAGATTCACGTACGTATCCAGTACTTCGGCAAGCAGACTAGACAGGCTGTATGTAACGAAAGGTTTTATCCATAATGTAACTGACTGCGAAATTTGGCCTCTTAACTTCTCGGATCACTGCGCATTTCATATAACAGCGCAGCACAATAAACAAAACACAATCCTGGGAAGGGGCGTATGGCAGCTAAACGTGTCACTTTTGGAGGACGCAGTACTGAAACAGGAGATCTATGATACATGGCAGCGTTGTCTTCGGACGCAATCCAGATATCCAACACGCATCATGTGGTGGCTACAGTCTGCGAAACCACAGATAAAAAAATGCATCGCACGATATGGTCGCATGAAAGCGTACTGGCGAAAACGCACCTTGGAGTATCACTTTCTTTGCCTCCGCGAACTATATGATGATCCCATGGGATTAGTAGCTAACAGCTCTCGAATAAAACGCACTAAAGCATGAATAACGGCGTTGGTACGACAATCACTGGAGGGGAAAAAAGTTCGATCACGTCCTCCGACTGATCTGACGCAGGAGAATACGTCTGTATATCACATGATACGGGAAGCCAAGAGAGGTAAACAAAAGTTAATCCACACTCTCAGTGATGAACAGGGGAACGAATACGATCAACAAGTCACAGTGAAAGACTACGTGGTGCAACATTATACAGATTTTTACGCCGCGTCGGCGACTAATGCGACTGCAAGTGAGCCGCTTTTATCCAACATTCAATCCACGGACCACCCGACTGACAACGCCGACCTTGTAGCCCACATAACAGAGGAAGAAGTATGTGCCATAATCAAAGATTCGCCTACAAAGAAATCTGCTGGTTTACATGGCCTACCCATAGAATTTTATGTTTGTTTTTGGCACATCATAGGACCGGAATTCAAAAAAATATGCAATGAATTATTGGGAGACGCGCAGATGCCATCTCAGTTTACCGAAAGACTGATTGTCCTGATTCCCAAAAAACAACGTAGCACTAAGCTGAAGGAATTTCGACCACTAACACTGCTCAATTCCGACTATAGAATCGTCACCCGACTCATCAATTGTAGACTGAAGACGATATTGCCGAAAGTACTTGGCCCTTATCAAATGAGTGCTGCCCAGGGAGATCAATGTCGAATGCATTATGTGAGTATAGGGACATAATATACTTGTCGTGGCTATGTAAGTGCAATGTTGGTCTCATGTTTTTAGACTTCGATAAGGCTTTTGACCGCATCAGCCACCACTTTCTACTAACTGTAATGCAACGGATGGGACTCAGTGCTCATTTTATTCAGATCATACGGAAATGTATAGTCGGAACTTCCTCTCGAATCAAAATTAATGGTCAGCTAAGATCATCAGTCCCGATCAAGCAATCAGTGAGACAAGCCTGCCCCCTTTCTATGGCACTATACGCAATCGCCGTAGAACCGTTACTGTTAACTCTGCATCACAGGTTACAAGGTCTACAGCTGTTGGGTACAAAAACCGTGTGTCTTGCTTATGCTGATGACATCAGTGTAGTAGTTAACACGCACTCAGAAATGGAAGTCGTTCAACAAATAATCCGCGCTTACGCCACTTCTTCCGGATCCAAACTCAATGAACACAAATCGAAAATTTTACCTGTCGGGCTCCATATGGAGACAATTCAAAGAACATGGCTACAAAGGACAGAGAAGACAAACCACATACAAGGGGAGGCCGCCAATTGTGAAATTCAGATTCGATTCATACTGCGCATAATAAAAGCTCATGGGCAGAGGTGTAATGTGGCAAAGCACCAAGATGCACTTCTCAGCCGTTGTCGAGAAAATCGACAGTTAAAAGAAACCGTTGCAGTGAAATACTCTCAACGATTAATATTCTTCCACAGCGTCCTGGCGCACCGGTAAGCGCTCGGGTTCGTGATCAGAAGGTCGCCGGATCGAATCTCGGGCCATGCAATTTTTTTTATTATTAGTTTTTTGTAATTCAAATATATATATATATATATATATATATATATATATATATATATATATATATATATATATATATATATATATATATATATATATATAAAGTATTAATGAATTGCTTATGCATGTTGGTGAAGGCGGATCGCTCTCCAATTGTACCGCCTCCATTTTCCGTTTTTTTTAACAGAGTGTACCAAAGCTCTCCCGTCCGCACTGATTTTCGACAATGTTATAAGTTGCGCTAGGGACCGCATCTACCTTCTTTCGAAGTTAGCAGGCAACTACGCTGTTATGCAGCGGCTCGTTTCGGCCCATTCAACATCTGTCATTCAAGTGTAACGAGCGAGTAACGGAGTTTAAATTTCATACCTGCCACAGCAAATTTGTGTTCGAGGGGTTTCTATTCTAATTCGAACGTTTGACTTACGCTATACGTATTCGTTTCGGAATATTGTTTCTACGTCTTCCGTTAACTATACGTGGTTAACATTATGAAGACAACTAATAACATTTGTGAAATACAACTTTGTTTGCGGAAAACATAATGATTTCGCAAGTTTTTCCACGACAAACGACTTTCAACAACTTATTATATGCATACTTGTTCCAACTGATTGCCGGGAATTATATATATATATATATATATATTTGAATTATAAAAAACAAATACTAAAAAAAGGTTACATAGCGCGAGATTCGATCCGGCGATCTTCGGATTACGAACTCGAGCGATTACCGCTGCGCCACGACGCTGTAGAGAATTATTAATCATAGAGAGTATTTCACGGCAACAGTTTCTTTTAACTGTCGATTTTCTCGACAACGGCTGAGAAGTGCATCTTGGTGCTTTGCCACATTACACCTCTGGCCATGAGCTTTTATTATGCGCGGTATGAATCGAATCTGAATTTCACAATTGGCGGCCTCCCCTTGTTAGGTATGATTCTAATGGCAAACCCAAGAGAGATGACAGTAGCCAACTGGGACCATAAACTAAATACATTCAGGGCTACTCTCCGTGAACACAAAACCAGAACGCTCAATCGGATACAGAGAGCTCTCTTTATTAACAGATATGCGCTAAGCAAAATATATCACATCGCAGCAGTGTTACCAGTACCCCAGGTTACAGCGCAAAAGCTTTTAGCTGCAGCGTATTGGTTCATATGGAGTGGAACAATCTTTAAAGTCACCATGCCAACCACAGTGTTAACCCGTGCTGCTGGTGGTTTGGGCGTCAAAGACATCAAGAAACAATGCATTGCCATATATATGGACCGAATCCGCAAAATACTGCAGACACCCCACCCGACAATTACGAAAACGTTATTCAACAGGTTAGCCCCAACGAGCCAAAAGGCCCCAGTCGATGTTGCTCGCATCAGCGCTCAACCCGATCACGTCCGGACTTACTACCTGGAAATGAGCTATATTCAAGATACTTCAAAGCTGCTTAACACCAGAAGGACCTATTACCACCTCACGAGACACCATAGGCAAAACCCAATGGAAGCGAAATATCCAGCGGTCAACTGGAGTAACGTCTGGAAAAACATTAACAATCCCATCCTCCACTCCAAAGTAGTGTCCACGTGGTATGACATTGTAAACGAGAAGGTCCCCACAGGTGAAAAGCTGCACAATATCAAAATGAAGCACAGTCCGTACTGCGATCATTGCCATACTATAGATACCTTGGCACACATTCTCATTTGCCGAGGCCAATACCACATATGGAACTGGACTAGGAAAAAACTCGCAATAATTACTGGAACTTCAGACTCTGCTATAACACTTAAAGATGTACTTCAACCAGAATGGCATTTCTTTCCTGCAACAAAGCACAATAGCTACACTTGGATCATCGGCCAGTTTGCATATTTTGCAGTTACGAATACGCATATGAGTATAGACGAGTACATACAGTATATAACGGAAGAGCACCACAACCTTAAAACGAGTCGAAAATACAAAGTTTTGTTTCAAAATTTCTTACTTCACACTTTGCCATAATGAAGCGGCAATTTTGGTTGATGCACAACACTACAGCGAGTCGATACTAATTTTGCTTCATTATAATTAAGTTGGCATTTATTTATTTATTTATTTTTGTAGTATGGCAATCAAAGTGTCTCAGGAAAACTAATTTTGCCACAAGCTGTAACATAACAGAAATCAGAAGTGCTTGCTTCATTTCGTGTTCTGTTTTACGGGAATTGGACAGTTTGTCACGGAAAGAAGATTTATTCAGTTTCTTTATATATTATTTAAAAAAAATTACAAAAATATAAAAAAATAAAAAGAGAGTAGGTTAAGTTAGGGTGAGAGTGGCGGTAGCAACAGATTGTTTTTTATGTTAGATAGGATTTTGGGGGTGATAAGGGTGATAGGAGCCAACGCCTGAAGTGGAAGAGGTCAGGTTAAAAAAAAATGTTGGTAGAGCACTTGCCCGCGAAAAAAAAAGGGAGATACGACAATTAATCCTCATGCCCACAAAACTAGTTCTGGGCGACTTGGGCTCTGTGAACAGGGGCCGTGTCGTCTTGGACCACAGCATCACCAGTAGGGAACAAACATTGTGCCACAAGATGGATCTGACAACCAAAATAGTCACATAATCCTTGGCAGGCATGCGACCTTGCAGATTACCCACGGAGTCCATGGAATACCATGATATGGCTTCCCAAATCATCATCGAATCTCTGTCATGTTTCACTCTTGGAACGGAAACTCGGCCAGAATTGGGTACCAGTGTGCAGTAAGACTTATGCGACTAAATGACTTACTTCCATTCCTCCTCAGTGCAGGTTTTATGACTTCAGCACCACGTTTTCCTGATAGGAAATTTACATTACCGATGAGTCGTTTTGGAATTCCAGCTCGACCTGCAGTTCCTTGCTTCTGTAGCCCCCTTCGTGCTGGTTTGGTGCTGACAGGATTCGCCAGTGCGACATTCAGATGTGCAGTAACTTTTGCAGTTGTCACCTTCTTACTTTTCGTCACCTTCAATCCCCTTTAATGGCGTGCGTCACGATCACTCAAAACACACTTTTGTCTGCATTGTTACTTGGAGGATGATGTTTACCCGGTTTCCCTGTACATGGTATAAATCGTCGATACAGCTACCTTTGTTATGGAAGCAGCCACCATAAGAGCATCAACAATCATCCACGTCGAAATTCATGTGGCTCTGACATACAAGCTGTAACGTTCGTAAGTGTAGATATTGTTGTACGTTGTATCTTAATTTGCACACATATCTGTATTTTGGTTATTTTTTCTTCACATCGAACAGTCTTTCCATAAACACGTCACAAAGATTACGACCCAATGTTTTCTGTACTGTCATAACTGCATAACTGTCAGCATAGGATAACCGCTTTGCGTCCATATGTCCACACTTCAAGACAATCCTGCTGCCCAGTGGAAAATAAACATTAATGACTTACCCTTGATAAGCATACTTGGAGGAACTAACCAACATAAAAACATACAACTTGTAATATAATTATTAGTCTGCAAATGATGTAAATACTGATGTTCAGTACAGAGTCCTGAGAAATATCTGCTTCTATACTCGTTACACCCTGCTTTGCACTCACAAATATGCAGAACACTGTTCTGGTCACGACTGACATTGGCAACGTATTGAGGACACTGCACAGATGGTGTTCGTGGTGAAATGCAACAGCACAAGCTGCGGGCTTGGCAAGCAAGTGCATTTACCTTCAAGCATACATGTTTTCATGTTTTTTCCAATCCCTGTAGGAATAAAACTAATAAATACAGCTGAATGTTTTATCCTTGCTACATGTAAGACACATTTTGCTTCAGTGAGGTTATGATATTTTCGTCTCACTTTCGTATTCTCATGACAATCACTTCCAAATGACGACTAAGTGATGGCCGACGTGGAACTAGAATCAAGAACTCCACCAACTAATCCATTATTGCGAAAAATGTGTCGCACTGAAGGGGCAGTATGTTGTAAGTAGACTGTTTAGTTTTTTTATTGGTAAGGCCACGTAAAAAAAAATGATGATGCTCTGGGTTCGTTTCGACCTTCTGTCAATGATTTTTAATAGGGGGAGACAGATTATATTCTCTTCTGGATACACCAAGTGAAGAATTGTGGTCTGAAATTCACATTAAACATGAGACTCCTTCTCTACCAAGTAGACGTTAGGTTGATCCTCAATAAAGCCAGGAGTGGCGAAATGTGGGAACTCTATCACCAGGAACCTTTCTTATACTAGTTATTTATTTCTAGTGACGAAACAAACGCTATGTAGGGTCACAGGACAATAATTCCATCTTTTATTTGAGCTTCAATATTGTGATAAAATTGGTTCTCAACTTGGAATGCAACTCAGACTGCACTTAACGCGTAATTTGATCCCTTCGTGACAATACAGCTCGACTACAATTTGTTGTTTGTTCAAAACTGCAGATCCCTCAACATCTCTACATATTGCACATGAATGGGTTAGAATCCTGGCCCTACACTAAACTTTTCATTATGTATTATCAAGCTCTAGCATGAGGACAACTACCTGCTAGTGGATAATAATTTTGATTTTTAATGCATTTTCATTCGTTGTCAACACTAGCGATATCTGACGTTTTTGACTCCCAGTGGGACACAGAACTATTTGACATAGAATTATTTGAGACTATTTGAGATGTTATTTCGAGCTGCTGGTGGAGAAAAAGTCGGTAGCTGACGTCTCTTTGTGTGTAATCAACAACGATATGTGTGGGGTTCGATTTCCAGTCAGCACTGAACTCTTCGTCATATTATTTCTACTTCAAACATTCTCACATGTGGCTGCTGGTGTAACATCCCCATATTTAACGTTCGTTTTCTCTAGAAAAAAAATGGCTCTGAGCACTATGGGACTTAACATCTGTGGTCATCAGTCCCCTAGAACTTAGAACTACTTAAACCTAACTAACCTAAGGACATCACACACATCCATGCCCGAGGCAGGATTCGAACCTGCGACCGTAGCGGTCGCGCGTTTCTCTAGAAATCAACAGCGATAGGTTCGGGGTTGGAGTCCTGGGAAGGAAAAATTTAATGTTTCGTCTCGTCATTTCAGTTAAAACATATAGCTAATGCCGAGAAAATCCGATATGTCACAGTTGATTGTGCTTCGATAGCAATCCGATTAGGTTACCTCTCGGCATTTCAAGTACGTGACTTGTGAAGAAGCAATATTTAACATCTCTCGTAGTTCGTTAACAGGGACAATAGATGCCATGTAGGAATTCGCGTCCGTTAAAAATTTTTACGTTATGTAATTTAAAGTTTATGTTTGCTAACTGATACTGTCCAAAATCGAGGTATATCACTTTCTGTATGCCTAGTCAGGAATGACTGTTGCTTTCCGTCACTGACGAAATCTTAGTCTGCATGACCTGGATTTGAATCCATATGCAGAACGAGACGGTTCGTCATGTCATTTGAAGTTCATACATATTCTCAACTAGCTGCTCGTGAATAACTTAGATTTTTAATGTCGTTTTGTGTTAAATAACAAGTACGGTATGTAACTTTGAAGAGGAAATAATGAATACGACGAGCTTACTTCGTGCGTTACCTATCTGACGTAATAATGAGAGTGATGACTTGGTTTGGTACTTTTTTTCCTCTGCCCTTACAACCGATACCCTTCGATCGCTTTCGTCCACTTTCTATCTCCTGATGGACGATGTTAATGTGTATTCGTACCCAGACGCATGGATAACATCACAGACCGCACCCTGTGACTCCTGATTCAAAAACTAACATGTATACGGAGGTGACAGTAGGGCTTTTGGTGTGGTCACCATGTTGGTGTGGGCGTTGTGGGCCCCATCCTTTGTGAAAAAGACGTGCAGGATAGACATTGGACGTTTTGGTAGGAAACCATATCTTTCCGTTTACAATTGAGGTCATATCCACCACCTGGTACGGCTCGTGATATTTAGTCAAGAAATTATTTATCTTTCTCTTTGGTATTTAGGGGCTAGTAATTAACACACACTGCACTCTACGATACTGCGGCAGCTGGCAGTGCACCTATTTCGCTGTTCCTGGCTTTCCAGAGCATTTGTGTACGGGTTTTGCACGTTTCTTTTCTTATTCATTGGTTCGCTATTCGCTAGTAATTTAGGACGCCAAAAAGGCAAATTGAGTCGGCATTTTCATCCCGTACCTCAAATAGTGACATGACTGTTCCCGTATGAACCTTTAAGTTGTTCGTGCAAACTACATATGCAAAGTGGGTATCCCAGTTATCGGGTCTGGCTTTCACATAAAAGCTTAGCAGTTTAGAAATGGTCTTAGGCTCACGCTCCATCCTGCTTTCACTTTGTGGGCAGAAAGGGCTCGTTCGTAACTTCCGAATATGCAGCACACGGCATAGCTGGTTGTAGGTACCGAAACTAAGTTCGTACCCTGGCCTATAACTAAGGTATCAGGCACTCCAATCTTCATTGTCCAATTGTAAATAAATACTTGTGCTACAGCACTGGCCTTTTGATCTGGAATTGCTATCGTTACTAGATACCATGAGAAACATTGATGACCGTAAGCTCATACGTATACTTTACAGGTGTTCTTATGGTTAACAAATCTCTAGAACAAGCATTTAAAATGACTTCGACGCCTCTGGTAACCTCTGCGAAGGGATTTTCTAGTGCAAAGCATCCACTCTCTGAGCACATGGTACACAGTCTTTGACATATTTCACGACGCCCCTCTTACTGTTCCCCACCAAACCATTCCGTAATACGCCTATCATTTCATCGTAGGTCGCCACGACTTGAAATAATATACTCATGAACCTGTTGTAACACTTTATTTTCGAATTGTGTACCGAATATCCTCATGCGTGATAAAGTGTAGTTTGACATAAAAGCCTAACACTCTCTACTGTCTGACTGTGCTTGCTGCTGTTCCGGTATAATCTTGTCCAGAGTACTCAGCATGGCTACTATGCGACTTAATTTATCTGCATTCGTGTGGACAACCTCGTAATCACACTCACTGCACTTGAGAAGCCAGCGTGGCAAACGAGTAGATGAGTCTCTTAGACCAAACAACCATTCCAGTGACTCATGATCAGCCTTAACTTTAAATCTTCTACCACACATGAAACACCAGAAGTTAATAATACCGCATACGACCGTTAACACTTCGGTTATTGGGTGGTTACGTTACGCATTATTTAACTACCCCTGTCCATCAAGCAGTTGACAAAAAATACAACCGACTAACCATTACAAGCATCATAAGAGACAATGAACCATTTTCTAAAACCTGAAATAACCAATACGGTATCAAACTCATTCCTTGCTACAGTTTCTCTGATACTACCTGACTCTTCTTCTTCTACTGTACTACATATTTGTTTCTATATAATAAATCTGGTCTTATCCGAACTACGTAATGCATCACTAACTCAGCTATAGATCTGTTTCACTGCTGATATCATTTGAAAATAGAATAGTATCTCACCTTAGGAATCAAAATATCCTCAGAAAATCACAGTTAGGGTTTAACAAGAGGTGGTCTATTGAGAAAGCCATTTAAATGTTAACTCGCAAACTTTTACAATGATTAAATTATGAAGTAACATCGGTTGGGCCTCTGACTCTATGAATCACAATATTCTCCTAGATAAATAGAAATTTTGTGAGACTGATTGTACAGCCAACCAATGGATAATGTCATATCTAACCAAGTAAATGCACAAGGTTGTACTTAATAATTCAATAATTATAGTCCAGGGACATGAATCCCCATGGATCAGACTTGGGTCTGCTATTGTTCCCCACATATGTAAACGATCTTTGGTCTAATATACAACAAACAGAATTAGTTCTGGTTGCAGACGACACGGGTGCTAAAATCAGTCCAAACTTACATACAGAAACAGAACAAATAACAAACAATATTTATAAAAGTGTCATTGACTGGTTTTCTGCAAGTGGTCTCGCACTCAATATTAAAAAGACACAAATGTTTTCAAAAGTATCGTTGACTGGTTTCCTGCAAATGGTCTCGCCCTCCATTTTAAAAAGACACAGCATGTTGACTTCTGCGTATCTAGAGGTACTACACCAATGATAAAGGTAACACACAGTAAGGAAATAACGAATAGGGTGAAAACTTCAAAATGCTTTTATGCGCACAGTAATGAGAATATGAACTGGAATAAGCACATTTTGGAACTCCTTAAAATGGTTAATTCAGACACTTCTGCAATTATAAATGTTGCAGACCTTGGGGAGAGACAAATCAGTAACTCGTCGTATTCTGCACGTTTTCATTCAATAACGTCATGTGGAATAATGTTCTGTGCTAAGTCATTTTTAAAAAAGAAATTCTTCATTGCTTAAAAAAACGTGCTGTAAGAATAATATGCTATTCTCGCCCGTGATCACCTTTAGACATCTGTTTGAGGAGTTGAGCTTTGTGACTCCTTTTACACATTTTATTTATTCGCTCCGGAAGACTTTTGTAAATATTTCACTACATTTCAAAAGGAACAACGATGTACATAATTATAATGTCAGAAGAAAAAATGATATTCATTATTCCATGTTAAGGTTGCCGTTAGCACAAGAAGTGGTGCAGGGTATTGGAACAAAAGTGTTTGATCACTTGCCTAGTAATACAAAATGTCTGACAGAAAGCAAATTAAAATTCGGAAACAAACTGAAAAAGCTTTTTGATGGCACTTTCTTCTTTCCTGTACGAAAATTTCTATTGTAACTTGTAAAAGATGATGGGTAGGCATTACTAACTCACATATTTATATTACATATTTATATTTTAGCCAAAAACATAAAGTTATAAATGTTTAGCATATAGTCCTATTTACGATTTGTACGTAAAGTAACTCATTCCACATTACGATTTATTGTACAAACTGAACCGTTGACACGAAACTAACCAACTGACTAACAAATCCTTTCACGAAATCCATTACGAATTTACGGTAGTATTTGAACAAACTGACGAACGATGCATCTGTTCGGCCGTCCATGTAGCTGGAAAATTTTGAATTGCTTCTGTAAAAGGAAGATCAGTCTGTATACTACACTCACTAATTATGTGTCCGGGATTCTTAACTAGAGTTTGAGCAAAACGGTACATGCCCATGCACGGCGTCTGACATGCTGACTGTACCCTATCAAAAAAAGTATTTGGTAGCACGGCTGAATAGACAATTGAGTCATCTAAATAGATCACATAGGCTTTAGGCTTTTAACCCTCTTAAAACTCCGTCTAATAATAGCTGGAAAGTAGCAGGTGCATTTTTTAAACCCAATGGCATCCCCATATATTGATAATGTCAACAGGGAGTGGTAAACGCTGTCTTTGGCCAATGTTCAAGTCCTACTTTTAATTGATTGTAACCAGTTTTGAGGTCCCTCCGGTAAAGCGCCGACATTCACCCAAATTATCCTCTGATAATTCCGTAATATTAAGGATTTGATAAGCATCTATAATCTCAAAAATACATGTATTTCTCCTTCCCATCCAATGATTTCTTAGGGATAATTACAATATTTGTGCTTCAGGGACTTTCTCTGCGTTCTTGATCCCGCCTCGTAGTGGCTGTTTAATGATCTCTTCTGTTAATGGTTGTAAGTGTCCCGCTGTACGATATTGTACGCTATAAGCTGGAGTTTCACCACTTAGCTGTATATACGGCTAAGTTACTAGTGTTACTGTAACATCCCATCTGTATAAAACAAGTCGCTAAACTTCAATAATACTTTTTCCATGCTTGTACGATTACTGTCCTACAAGTGTCAGAGTCCATCACTTAATGCTTGCTTACTGCTTCTACTGAAACTCCACCTGTTGATGTATTTTTCTATCATTATACCTTCTGATAGATTAGCTTCAGATCTGCCAAAGTTAGCTGTACTAACGGGAACCAAATATTTAAATTAACATTACTCAGTGCGCTGTGCTTCTCCACACAAAACAATGAAAAACATCAAATTGTCTATTACTTGAGCTCAACCACATACAACGTCCCACAAGGTAAATCAGTACTCACTGCAAGCCGGACTATCATTCCCATACCTGCGGATATTTTATCCCTCTGATCAATCTTTAACGAACTCGACTACAGTTTAGCTAGCATCACCTTAATGACACGTATGCCTTGCGATGTCGCTTCGTTTGCAACAGTATTACCAAGTGAAACAAAGTTTCAGTGAGCTCAAGAGCTTTTCCAAAGCTCACCCGCAAGTGGTAAAACATCCAAATGCACTTTAAACTTAGTTTCCGTAATGGTAAACTCACGTACCGTCATACCCAACGACTCAACATTTCTGTCACCAACCACATGTAACTTACATCGTTGTGGTCCCCCCCCCCCCCCCCCTGTTTTTCAGGTTCAGACTGATAACGTGTGGCTTCGTGTATACAAGAAACCTCTGTTCCACACCACCCACTACACTCACTAAGCATCTTTCCTCCTGTGCACTAACTTGTATACTGTTACGATCTATCAGGACTGCCTTCCGATGGTCAAAGTTTTCCCGATTCTGTTTAGCGGCTGTTTACCACAATGATGCTTCCTGTTCTTCCTCTGCCATCATACAGATACTCGGTAGCCCACTTCCCCACATGAGTAACGCTCTAGTAGCATCCACTATTGCACCCGCCGTTGTGGCCGAGCAGTTCTAGTCCTTAACAGCACTGCTGCTACGGTCGCAGGCTTGAATCCTCCCTCGGGCATGAACGTGTGTGATGTCCTTAGGTTAGTTAGGTTTAAGTAGTTCTAAGTCTAGAGGACTGATGATTTCAGATGGTAAGCCCCATAGTGGTTAGAGCCATTTGAACCATTTTTCCACTATTTCTGTGTATGGCCCTTGCGCTCACACCTGTAGCACCTCACCTCAGAAGGGAAAAACAATGAGCTACCCGTTGCTTCATGACAAAATATATTTCCTCAAATTGCACAACAGTTCCAAGAGCAGCAACCTCCAGCGATAACACATTATTGGCCTCTGCTTTGTGAAACTCACGTATGTTGAGCATTAACTTCGCAAATCCTACCTGAAATTATTTCCACTGCCTTATCACAGTTCAAATTAAAAATATTGAACTCCTCACGAAAGATTCCTATAGTATTTTGTTTTTGGTAACACTGACGAAGTCCAGCAGCCAACTGCTGAGACGACTGTGCTTTACTTTGGATCTCATGGTATACCACATTAGAATTGGCCCATCATGTTAAACGCAAATTTAGTCACACGAAATATTTCTTCATCTGATTGACCCCTCAGTGCTGCAGTAGCTGTAACATCATTAAACCTTGCAATACCAAGGCGGTTGGACGGAGGGGAGCGGTACATTATGCTAAAATTTTGAAAATATTGAAATCTACTGAGGTACTTCGTATTTTAAAATTTTCTAAGAAAATATTTATTGTATTCAATGCAGTCTTCTTCCAGATTCTAAGAGTGTTTTACGTTTTCTCGTTTAGCTTAATCGGAAAATTTAAGTTTAAGGGAGGTGGTCATAATGTCTCCCCCGCTGGGTAGCAGATGCGACTTCTCATATCGATCGTTTTAATCCGCAAATAATAGCATTACGCGACCTTAGAACACATGGACTCAGATGGATAGAGCGTCTGCCATGTAAGCAGGAGATCCCGGGTTCGAGGCCCTGTCGGGGAACAAATTTTCATCAGTCTCCGTTGACCCACGCCTGTAAGCGGCTAAGGGTTTGCATTTCATTGTAATTTCATTCTAACGAGCTGCATGGTCATCGATTGTATCTTTTCTTTCGGACATGTCCGAAAGAACAGACACCATCTTAGTATATAGACAATCTTTGGTATTGCCGTGGAAAAGTATTTCCTCTCAGCAGTCTGATACGTTGTTCTTTGAAGTGTGGTAGGCGAGGGACCTATTTGGTAGTGCTCCGTTGACTGTCGATTCCTTCTGTTGGATGAGGAAAGATGTACTGTGATGGACAGCAAAGATGAATATGAGGTACATATTGAAAAGTGAAAGGAATATAAAATTTGAATAATAATATATATGGCGGGGCTATTTCAATAGTGGTTCAATTCAGTTCCACTTTGTTCATTTTGAGATACGGAGTCTTAAAGTTAAATTAGCGCTGAAAAATCTGCAGTTGAGATACCAGAAATATTGAAGCATATGGCTACATGCTAGCGATGAACCTTTCTTTCTGTTTGTTTGGATCATTAATTACAGAAGCATTGTAAGCAGAAAAGTGGAGATAATGGACTTGTACAACTATTGAAATAAGCCCTTCATATATATATATATTCTCCCTCTCTCTCTCTCTCTCTCTCTCTCTCTCTCTCTGTCTCTCTCTGCTAGTTAACTTGCACAGAGCTGAGGGAATGACCACCATACTTGCCTGATTCAGGCATTAAGATTTCAACTTATTAAGCTGTTAGAGTTTCTTACAAGTTCTTTTTAGCTTTGTACTCTTTTAAAAGTATTGTTCACATTGCACCATGTGGTATGTAACAGTTTGAATATAGTTTGGAAATTTTACTTTGCAATCTGGCTTAACTGCAACCTGCTTGCTGTTTCCTGTTGTGCTTTCGAGAAACCAGCAACAGTGTTTTTCAAGATGCGAAGTAAGTGGAAATTTTGATGAGGCGCATATAACAGTTTTATTTCGGATGGGCATTTGGTTTTTCTATCAGTTGCTGCTACGACATGAAGCCCTTGGAGAGTAGGGGAAAGCAACAGGCAAACCTGTTGTGGGTCCCTGGACACTAAGGAAATAATGGCAGGGACCAAGCTAGTAGAATGACCAGTACAGGCACAATGACTCAATTTATTGGACCGAAACCTGTCATCACGTAAGGTGACAGTACCACCAAAACTACGTAACTGAAACAGGAGGTAGAACGTTTTTTGAACTACAAGCCAAAATCAAAAACATGGGAAGTCAATGTTGCCAAAACTTTCAGCCAAAACTTTCAATAGGAGTTCTATAATGATGAACTTGAACATAAAACAGATCAAACTCGACGTAGAACTTATGGCTGGACATCTAACTTCATAAAACATCTGCATCGGATGGATACAGAGCAAAAAGCCGCTACGTGTGGACTATGTGATGAGCAAGATGAAACTGCACCACATCTAATCTTCCAAGGCGAAACTCTGAAGGCAAAAAGAGGCAGAAGGAAACGTGTCTAATAAGGACATAGTAGAGAGTCTTCTAGAAATTCTTAATGGTACCGGTGGGATTTACTACAATTACTGGGATCGAAATAACAGAATAAACTCAGTTTCCGTGGGTGTAGAAGTGGGCTAAGACCTTGATGTTTTTATCTCTCTGCATTAGAAATATCAAATTGAAGCGTCTCAACATGAGCCTCATCGTCATTTTGTTTAACATTTAACTTAATGTATCCACCTCTGGCACCTCAGTTCTTGGCGCAAACTGCAAACTGCTTAAAAAAGACTGAGCAGCAGTGTCTGTCTGTAGTGGATACAAGATATATTATCTTTATTTCACTTAACCTTTTTCAATGTTCACGTTAATTATCGGAGCCCCACACCCATACTCAATACATTTATGTGTACTATATCAGTATGTACATCCTTCTCTGCTCTCACATGAATTAATCAAGAGCATGAATGAGAGTGTAGAAGATAAATTTAAATGAACATTTACCAGTTCAGTAGTCTTCCGTTTGGCTAAATATATCGTCAGCTGCTTGTGTTAGATGCCTGAACAGTATAATTACTTCAGACTTACGATCAGACATAGCACTATATGTGGATGACATTCTCGTGGCAGTGAAGTCATGGGTTGTCCACAATGAAGTGTGCATCGGTTGTTGCTTGCCTTTGAATAGGTGAGAGTGACTGTGAACTTGGACAAGTCACAATTCTGCAGAAAAGAAATAAGATACCAGGAACTCATCGTATCTGCAGATTAAAAACAAACTGACCCGGACAAGAATTGTGCGATTGCGGAATGCGCAACTCCTACCAATATAAAACAATTATACGGTTTTCTCGGACTATTTAATTTCTACCAGCGCTTTGTGAATCGAGAAACGGTAGCCGTGCGGTTTTAGGCTCCTTGCCACGTTTCGCGTGGCACCGCCATTGGAGGTTAAAGTCCTCCCTCTAGCATGGGTGTGTGATGTGCTTAGAGTAAGTTAGTTTAAGTTAGATTAAGTATTTTGTAGGCCTAGAGACCGATGACCTCAGCAGTTTGGTTTCTTATAAACTTACCACAAACTTAAAAAAAAAAGAAAATCAAACTTTCCCTCCAGACTACGTCTTCGTGCCCTGACAGGAAAAAATACTCCATGGATCTGGGATAAGCAGGCAGAAGACGAACTCACGAAACTTAAAGAGGCATTAGTCAAGACACCGATTCCTGCACTCCCCGACCTGTAGCAAGATTTCTGTGTCATGACTGACAGTTCATTCTTTGGCTTGGGCATCATTCTGTTCAAACCAGAGGACATTACCGATCCGTCCTCTTGGAAAATGACTTCTTTCGCAAACCGGGTGCTCACTCTCTGTGAAAGAAAGTACTCTCTCACGGAATTTTTGGCACTCGCAATTGTGTGAAGGTTTATCAGATTCCAACATTACTTTATTGGTCGAACAACAAGGATATTTATCGACCACCGAGTTCTGAAATTCTTAAAGACGGCTAAGCCATCCCACAAGAGACTGGCGTGGTGGGCACTGTACATCTAAGAATTCCGCTTTAATGTGGCGTACATTCCCATAGATAAAAACGTCATTGCAGACGGATTCTCACGTGTACCTGTAGGATTAGTACGTGAAGAAGATGGTGGGGATGGAGACAAAAGCTTCAGCTTCTTATATCTAAAAGGTGAAGCTGGAGAAAATGCTGTTACAATCTGCCTCAGGAACAATGCACACAAGCAGGACAGAGATCAGGTATTGATAGGCGTTAAAGAAATATGGGACGATCGCAACAATGCACTGATTCGTCATTTATACTTAGTGAGAGACGGCATTCACTTTAAAATTCGTGGTCCAGACGACACACGGTGACAACTCGTAATTCCAGATGTGCTCATAGACAAATTAGTACGGTTCATATACTTGAGTTGTGGGATTTTCGGTGGAAAGAAAGAGCTTCAAGAAACTCCATGAGATGTTTTACTTCAACGAAACGCTCAGACGAATACGCCCTGTCATTTGAATACTCCATGCCAGCGAGCCAAACTAGCCGCAGTGATGTACGCTGCACCTCTCCACCCAGTACTCCCCACAAAACTGTGTGGCATCGCCGCTATCGACTTCTGCAGGCCAGTAATCCGAACTAGGTCAGGCTTTCCTTATGTACTGGAGGCTGTGGAACCAACGTGTAAGTTTGTTTCCTTTACACATAAGAGGATGGCAAATGGGAAACTTGTGGAGAAGGCTGTCGTTAACAATTTGTAACTAAATGTAGAACCGGCGAAGCGGGTAGTTTCAGACAATGGGTCGCAGTTTCGCTCGAAAGAGTGGTCACAAATTCTCAGACGTCGGAAAGTAAAGACGTTATTCATTTCAGTGTGCCAACCGAGCTCTAACCCAGCGGAACGCTTGATAAGGGAACTTGTAAGATTTACAGTCACAGCAATCACAAAACCTGGAACACGCACCTTAAACCGTTTCAGGGCATTCTCAACAAACTTCCACCAACATCGATCATGCTACCCCAGATCTCGGTACTGCAACACAAGCCGAGCTGGTGACACTTCGCTGCGATGGCTTCGTTTGCACATCTTGAGGCTGCAGTGGATGGGCACCACTGTTGGGGCCGGCAGCGGGGATCCAACGGACGTCCAGCGCGTCAGAGTCCTCCGATCGGTCCTTACTGGTGGCCAGCCCAGTTACTTCTCGCACTGATGGTGACCCCTCACCTGTGGTCGAGTGGGAGGTTGTCCCAGAGCGAAGCTGGAGGCGAAAGTCTTCCCGGGCGGCCTCACGTAAGGCCTCCCCGGTTTTTCTGACAAACAGGTTCCAGGTTCTCTCTGTGGCTGATACTCTCGCTGATCCAGATGCTGTCGCCTGTCCTATTCCAGAGAAAACCATTTGGCCTGCTAGATCTGGGCAATGACAGAGGGTTGGATTATTGGTAGTTGGAGGCTCCAACGCTAGGAGCGTTATGGGGCCCCTTACGGACTTGGCTGACAAGAATGGTAAGAAAACCAATGTGCACTCCGTGTGCATACCGGGTGGAATCATTCCAGATGTGGAAAGGGTCCTCCCGGACGCCATGAAGAGCACAGGGCGCAGCCAACTGCAGGTGGCTGCTAACGTTGGTACCAATGATGTGTGTCACTTTAGATCAGAAGAGATCCTCTCTATTTTCGATCGGCTAACAGAAGTGGTAAAGGCTGCCGGTCTTGCTTGCAAGATGAAAGCAGAGCTAACCATTTGTAGCATAGTCGACAGGACCGATTGCGGACCTCTGGTACAGAGCCGAGTGCAGGGTCTGAATCAGAGGCTCAGACGGTTCTGCATCCGTGTAGGCTGCAGAGTCCTCGACATGCGCCAAAGTATGGTTGGGTTTCGGGTTCCGCTGAGTAGATCAAATGTCCACTATACGCAGCACCCGTGGCGTGGACTGAGCGGTTTTTAAGTTAGAAGGTCTTGGGAAAACACAAGAAGGGCATCAGTCACAAAAGGAGCAGGCTGAACACAGGAAGAACGTAGATAAAGGAACCGTTGGTATAAGAGTTGTAAACTGTCGTAGCTGTGTTGGTAAAGTACCAGAGCTCCAAGCGCTAATAGAAAGCACTGATGCTCAAATCGTTATAGGCACTGAAAGCTGTTTAAAAACGGACATAAGCTCAGCCGAAATTTTTGCGAAGAACCTAACAGTGTTCCGAAAGGATAGGCTAAACATGGCTGGCGGTGGCGCGTTTGTTGCTGTCAGAAGTAGTTTAACGTGTCGCGAAATTGAAGTAGACTCTTCCTGTGGATTAATATGGACAGAGATCATTCTTGGAAACCGTAATAAAGTAATAATTGGATCCTTTAACCGACCTCCCAATTCAGATGATTCAGTTGCTGAAAGGTTCAAAGGAAACTTGAGTTTGATTTCAAACACGTACCCAACTCATACGATAATAGTTGGTGGTGACTTTAATTTACCCTCGGTATGTTGGTGTTAATACGTGTTTAATTCCAGAGGTACACATAAATTATCATCCGAAATTATACTAAACGCATTCTCTGAAAATTATTTCGAGCAGTTAGTTCATGAGCCCACACGAATAGTAAACGGGTGTGAACACTTTCTCTTAGCAACAAATAATCCTGAGTTAATAACGAGCATCAAAATCCGATTCAGGGATTAGTGAACACAGGGTTGTCGTAGCGATATTGAATATTGTAATCCCCAAATCCCCGACACATAAGCGAAATACCTATTCAAAAAAGCAGATAATAATTGACTTGACGTCTTCCTGAGAGTCAATCTCCACCCATTTCAAATTAATAATATAAGTGTAGACCAGATGTGGCTTAAATTGAAAGAAATAGTATCGGCAGAAATTGAGAGATTTTAACCAAATAAATTAACAAACAGCGGAGATGATCCTCCTTGGTGCACAAAACAACGAAACAAACATGCCAAATTTAAACAGACGCAAAATCCCCAGATTGGTGATCTTTTACAGAAGCTCAAAATTTAGCGCAGACTTCAATGCGAGATGCCTACAACAGTTTCCACAACGAAACGTTGTCTCGAAACCTGGCAGAAAATCCAAAGAGATTCTGGTCGTATGTGAAGTATGTTAGCGGCAAGAAACAATCAATGCCTTCTCTGGGTGATAGCAATCGAGATACTATCGAAGACAGTGCTGACAAAGCAGAGATACTAAGCACAGTCTTCCGAAACGCCTTCACAAAAGTAGACGAAGTAAATGTTCCAGAATTCAAATGAAGAATAGCTGCCAACATGAGTAACGTAGAAGTAAATATCCTCGGAGTAGTGAAGCAAGTTAAATCACTTAATAAAAGGAAGTCTTCTGGTCCAGACTGTATACCAATTAGGTTCCTTTCAGAGTATGCTGACGCATCAGCTCCATATTTAACAATCATATACAACCGCTCGCTCGACGGAAGATCCGTACCCAAAGACTGGAAAGTTGCACAGGTTCACACCAATAGTGAAGAAAGATAGTAGGAGTAATCCACAAAATTACAGGCCCATATCGTTAACGTCGATATGTAGCAGGATTTTAGAACATATTTTGTGTTCGAACATTACGAATTACCTTGAAGAAAACTTTCTATTGACATACAGTCAACATGGGTTTAGAAAACATCGTTCCTGTGAAACACAACTAGCTCCCTATTTACAAATGGCTGTGCTGTCCTTAGGTTAGTTAGGTTTAAGTAGTTCTAAGTTCTAGGGGACTTATGACCACAGCAGTTGAGTCCCATAGTGCTCAGAGCCATTTGAACCATTTTTTACAAATGGCTCTGAGCACTATGGGACTCAACATCTGAGGTCATCAGTTCCCTAGACTTAGAACTACTTAAACCTAAGGACATCACACACAACCATGCCCGAGGCAGGATTCGAACCTGCGACCGTAGCAGCAGCGCGGTTCCGGACTGGAGCGCCTAGAACCGCTCGGCTACCACGGCCGGCCTCTATTTACAAGAAGTAATGAGTCCTATTGATAAGAGATTTCGGATCGATTCCGTATTTCTGGATTTCCGGAAGGCTTTTGACACTGTACCACACAAGCGGCTCGTATTGAAATTGCGTGCTTATGGAATATCATCTCAGTTATGTGATTGGATTTGCGATTTCCTGTCAGAAAGGTCAGAGTTCGTAGTAACTGACGGAAAGTCATCGAGTAAAACAGATGTGATTTCTGGCGTTCCACAAGATAGTGTTATAGGCCCTTTGCTGCTCCTTATCTATATAAACAATTTGGGAGACAGTCTGAGCAGCCGTTTTCAGTTGTTTGCATATGACGCTGTCGTTTATGACTAATAAAATCATCAGAAGATCACAACAAACTACAAAACAATTTAGAAAAGATATTGGAATGGTGCAAGAAGTGGCAGTTGACCCTGGATAACGAAGAATAAGAGGTTATCCACATGAGTGCTAAAAGTAACTTTTTAAACTTCGGTTTCATGATAAATCAGTCTAATCTAAAAGCCGTAAATTCAACTAAATACCTAGGTACAACTTAAATTGGAAGAAACACATGGAACAACTTAAATTGGAAGAAACACATGCAGAATTTTGTGGGGAAGACTAACCAAAGACTGCGTTTTATTGGCAGAACACTTAGAAAATGTAACAGACCTACTAAGGAGACTACCTACATTACGCTTGTCCGTCCTCTTTTAGAATACTGCTGCGCGGTCTGGGATCCTTACCAGATAGGACTGATGGAGTACATCGAGAAAGTTCAAAGAAATGTAGCACGTTTTGTATTATCGTGAAACATGGGAGAGAGTGTCACAGAAATAATACAGGATTTAGGCTGTAAATCGTTAAAAGAAACACGTTTCTCGTTGCGACGGAATCTTCTCACGAAATTACAATCACCAACTTTCTCCTCCGAATGAGAAAATATTTTGTTGACACCGACAAACACAGGGAGGAACGATCACCACGATAAAATAAGGGAAACCAGAGCTCGTACGGTAAGATACAGGTGTTCATTCTTTCCGTGCGATTTACGAGACTGGTATTGTGAAGGTGGTTCGATGAACCCTCTGTCAGGCACTTATATGTGATTTGCAGAGTATCCATGTAGATGTAGATACAATATATCATTTCGCTGTTGGTCACAAAGTGTCGCAGATTTCACGGTTCTATGTGCCTCCCCTGAGTCTAGTGTGTCTAGCCTTTTAGGCCAGAAAGTTTTAACGTAATGTCAAAAGTGCAATCCAAAAGCTTACCCGATTAGCTCATCGTCCGGGCTGGCCTCTAAAAAATGGCTCTGACCACTATGCGACTTAACTTCCGGGGTCATCGGTCGCCTAGAACTTAGAATTAATTAAACCTAACTAACCTAAGGACATCACTCAAATACATGCCAGGGGCAGGATACGAACCTGCGACCGTAGCGGTCGCTCGGTTCCAGACTGTAGCGCCTAGAGCCGGACGGCCACTACGGCCGACTGGCCTCTACAGACTTGCCGCTTGTTATAATAAAACGTTCAAAATATTCACAATTGGGGCACCGAACTTTTTTCCGGCTGCTGCACACCTTCCTTCTTTCGAAAGATCTCCCGAATCTTCCAAGACGAATCTTTAATTAAAATTACTCTTAACCATAAGAATTCTGTGCTGTGCTGACGGCAACACCAAGCTGCAGCCCTGACATGTCGCATATGAGTTTCTCCTTTATCCACTTACTCTCAATGTGCGGTTTCCAGGACCTAACTACAATGCAGTCCTTAATCTAATGTTTATGCTGCCTAGTATAGAGATTCTACTTCCGTCAGTTGTTCCATGGCCTATGGCGGTTAACAAATGGGCTGGAGACTGGTGTGGTGGCTGTTCTGTAGACTCTGTCTCCTTCTGCTTTTGTTACAGGAATAAAATATGCAAATACCTAGTAGAAGCAGGCACAACTGGTATATGAAATAATTATCGATATAACATTGTGCTGACGATTTTATACATCGGCTCCATTAAATTTTTCCCCTGCTGTGATTCCATAAATTTGTCCAACGTACGCGTAAGTTCAGAGTTGAGGGTGGCATTAAGGTGAGCCAAATTCTCGAAGGGTAATGCCATTAATGGCCCTTCCGGCCAGTACAGTTATTCCGCGTCAGTGTCATGACAGTCAGACGAGTGAGTGTAAACAGATGAGGGAAATCCTCCCCGATTTGAGTGCCATTCTACGGCAGTCGTCATAGAAATCACCGCTTTCTGAATGAGACTAAGTGAATAATTTAATTTCGATATATCCTCCTCATCTGGTGTGCCGAACAACGATTTTTTTAAGATATATTCCCCATATAACCATTCTCTTTTCCTTTTAACTATAGTCTGTGATACAATACCTACCAGCTGTGGTAACTGTGCTCTTAATTCACAGTAGATAAACTGTGACTAAGACAGCTCCCTTGTAAGTGCAGAAATAACCGTCACTTCCCTGTACCTCTTTAAACAATTCCGAAAGAAAACCTTCAAATCTCCGATATTCATTCCTCATTTCAATATTTCAATATCCGCTGATGCCTCATAAAGAATACATCCGATTGTCTAGAGAACAACACAGATTATACCAGTTGTTGACCGATAACTAAGCGTTTTGCTCCACTCCCGATAATGTATTACAAATCCAGGACCATTCCATCATCCAGGATGACATCACAAAATCGTCACCTGAGGAAAGGAAGCGTCCATCATCGCCCTTCTTATAAAGAGAGTAAGTAACGACAAGCAGAAAGAAGAAACAACAGTAACAAGAACCTGACAATAACACTACAGTAATAAAAGAAAAATATATGTTGCAATGACACGAAAACGCTAAATACACCCGAACACAACACAATGCAAGAAATACTCGTAACTCAAACATCAAGTATAAATTGAACACTAACATAACGCAGGAAATACTCTAACAACATAATTAATTACGTGACCTCACAGTACAAGGCGTACTTGTGCCAAGAACTGTCTAACGGATGAGGTTCCCTCATTCTGCCTACTGCAGCCTATCGTACCGGGTACACAGGTAACTGTGGCACAGCATCCAAAATACTCTTAACTGATTTCACTAGACTGATGTACATGACCGACGTTTTGGTAGGAACCTGTACCTTTCCGCCAACCGGCAAGTTCATCTCCACGACCAGATATGGTCCGTGATATTTGATCAAGATCTTCTTCATCTTTCCTTCTGGTGTACTGGGATTAGTGACCAATACCAACTGCCGTACCCGGTACTGTGGTAGTCTCCCAATTAGCCATTCGGCGGTTCCTGGCATACCACAGCCTTCGTGTACGCCTTTTGCAAGTGTTTCCACACCTCCCGATTTGTTCTCACAAACTTCTTCACTGGTTCGCAGTTGGCGCCTAAATTAGGACTTAAAACGTCAAAGTGGGACAGCATTTTCAGCCCGTATACTACCTCAAGTAGTGACATGACTGTTCCCGTGTGGACCTTCGAGTTGCACGTGCAAACTATACATAGAAAATAGATATCCCAGTCGTCATTAAAGCTTAGCATTTTGCAAATGGTCTTACGGTGGCGCTCGACTCTAATTTTGGTTTGATCCTATTGTTAACTAAAACTAGTGCCACAGTACTGGCCTGTTGATCTGGAATTGGTATCATTACTAGATACTGTGAAAAAGGTCGATGACCGTAAGCACATATGTACAGGTTTTCTGTGGATAGCAAATTTCGAGCTCAAGCATTTAATATGGCATCAACGATTCTGTTAAACTCAGTGAAGGTATTCTCTGGTGCAAAGTATCCTCTCCCTCAGCGCATGGTACACATTCTTTGACATATTCCTGCAAGTCTCGCTGCCCGTTCCTCCACCAGAACCATTCCGCAATAAGCTTATCTGTTGCTCGTCGGACATCAGCAACAGACAACAGCTGGTTATGAGCCTGTTGTACCGCTTTCTTTTGAAGAAATGTCGGGACCACGATACGTGGTCCCAATTTCGGGACTCTGTACAACAAATCTTCAAGTATGATAACGTGCGGCTGTGACTTAAAGGTCAGACAGTCTTTATCGTCTGCCTGTGCTCCCTGCTGTTACAATAAACTCTTGTCCAATACGCTAAACATGGCTATTTTGCGACTTAATCTATCCACATCCGTAATTAAACTCGTAATTAAACTCACTAAAGACTAAAGAATCAATTCAGTGACGTATGATCAGTCACAACTTTAAATTATCTACCACTCAAAAAACGTCAGTAATGTGTAATATCACATACGACCGTTACCATTTCGTTTGTTGAGCCGTTACTTTACGCCTTTTTAAACCGCCACGGTACGTAAACTACCGGATGCCCCTATCCAACAAGCATCTGACTCAAAATACAGCCGATTACCTTATTTGATGCATCATAAGAGAGGCTGAACTCTTTGTCAAAATCTGGAATAACTAATACGGGATCGGAAACCATTGTCTCCGCTAATTTCTCCAATGCTACCATTGCTACCTGATACTCAAGCATCCACTGAAATTTTTTCTGTTTGTGATTTATCAAGTTAAGAAAATTATACATTCTCTAAAACATAAATCTCGTCTGGTTTTGTTGGTGTTCCCAATCGAGTACTAAAGATTTGTTTCCATATAATAAGTCTGGTCTTGTCTGCAATGCGTGACGAACTCAAGGCATTTTTCCGGAGAGACTAATCGCGTTGTTAAGCTCCTCTTTAAGAAATTTGATAAGAGAGGTGTCAATAGGTACCGACCTATTTCGCTGAAGACATTAGGTGATTTGTTAAGGAATAGTATCTCACCTTAGCAACAATAATATCCTGAGCAAATCGCAGTTTGGCTTTCAGAGGAGTTGCTCTACTGAGAAAGCCATTTACGTGTTGACTCACCAAATTTTAAAAACATTAAATGATAAAAAGCACCAGCTGGTATTTTCGGCGACCTATCTAAGGCCTTTGACTGTGTGACTCACAGTACTGCCCTAGTGAAATCGCAGGTTTATGAGACTGGTGACACAGAAAATTAGTCGATAATGCCATATGTAACCAAATGAATGCAAAAATTGTACTTAATGATTCAACCAGTATAGTCCAGGGACATGATTCCCCTAGGCTCAGTGTTTGGTCTGCTATTAATCCCTATACATGTAAACGATCTTTGGTTTGATACCCAACAAGAAGAAACAGTTCTTTTTGCACATAACACTAGTATTATAATCAGTCCAAGCATACACAAGAAACAGATGAAATGGTAAACGATGCTTTTCAAAGTATCATTAGTTGCCTGCGAATGGTCTCACACTCAAATTAAAAATGCACAGTGTATTCAGTTCTGCATATGTATAGTCACTTCATGAGAGGTCAACGTAACGACGAGTAACGACATAATGAATAGGGTCAAACTTCAAAATTCTTATGTGTCCGTACTGATGCGCACTTATACTGGAAAAAGTACATTTTGGAATTCCTAAAACAAGTTGGTTCGGACACTATTGCAATTAGAAACATTGAAAATGTCAGGGAGAGGCAAATCAGTAGCCTTCTATCAGTAACTTTCTATATTCCCCCGTTCTGCATATCTATGGGCACTATATCACAGGTCAAGGTAACAAGTAGTAAGGAAATAATGAATAGGGTAAAACTTCAAAACATTGTGTCAGTACTGATGAGCATTTAGACTGGAAAAAGTAGTACATTTTAGAATTCCTAAAACAACTTGATTCAGACACTTTTGCAATCATAAGCATTGACAAACCTCATGGTGAGGCAAACCAGTAACTTTCTGTATACCCCATACTTCAGTAACATCATATGGGATAATGTTCTGGGGCAATTCGTCTTTAAAAAAGACTCTCTTCATCGCTCGAAAACATGCTGTACGAATAACATGTGGTGCTCACCCATCATCATCTTGCAGTCATCAGGAGTGGAGCATTCTGAGCATTCCGGCAGACAGTAAGGAAAAATTCGCAAACAATCTGAAAAAGTTTCTTGTTGACACTTCTATTCTGTAAAAGAATTTCTTTTTTAATTGGTAATAGTAGATGGACAGGAATTACTAGCTCATATCTGTAATTTTATAGTTATAAATGTTTACCGTGTAGCCATCTTTACAAATTAATTTGCGATGTGTATTTGAAATGACTCATTACACATCATTACTATTTGTTGTACAAAATAATTGATGAAACATGAATCTAGCTTACTAACTAATGTGTTCAAAAGTTCAGTTGTATTCACCAAACCCCTTATGAATTTACTATAGTGGTTGCTCAAAGCGACGAACGACTGCATCTGCTCGTCAAACGACATGACTTAACCAACTAAAAGCATCCTCCAATCGTCTCTCAGATTCTGGTATAACCGCTGAACGCACTATTCAGTCATTCAAACAGATCATATATGAACCTTAGGCTTTAACCCTCTTAAAACTACGTCCAATAACCGGTGAAAAGTTGCAGTAGCGTTTTCCAAACCGAATGACATCCGCTTATGTTGATAATATCCGCATGATGCGGTAAACGCTGTCTTTGGCCTATGCCAAAAGGGATGATAGATTTGGAGTTCCACTGCAGTAAAGTAATGACACTCAACACTTATCCAAAATTTCCGTAAAATTAGCAATTGGATAAGCATCAACTATCTCAGAAAACAGGTTTTCCTTGGTTCCATCCAATGATTTCTTAGCGATGATTACATCATGTGTAATTCAGGGACTGTTAGTTCATTCTTGATCCCATCTCGTAGCTGCTGTTCCGTGAACTCCTCTATTAATGTCTGTAAATGTCTCGCTGTACGAACTATTTGCTGTAAATTGTTGTACTACTCAACATGTATACAGTTCTGAGTTACGAGAGTCGTTAGCAACGCCCTTACTCTACAAAACAAGTCGATAAATTTCAATAATACTTTTTCCACGCTTGTACGATTACTGTCCTCCAAGTGACACAGCTTCTTCCTTAATGCTTGCCTATGACTCCTATCCAAACCCAACCTATCGATGTATTCTTCTTCTAGTATTGTCATTATACCTTTTCACAGATTAACTCCACCTCTCCCAAAATTATCTACGCTAACTGAAAACCTTATACTATCATTAACATTACTCAGTGCGCCACGCTTCTGCAAACAAAACAGTGTGAAACATCCAACTCTTCATTATTCGAGAGAGACCCAACCACATACGATATCCGACAAGACAACTCAGTACCCAATGACACCCACGCTGTTTTTCCGATACCTGCCGGTATTTTATCCTGATGATCAATCTTTAAAGAAATCGACTGGAATCAACTTTACGATACGTGAGGCTTGCGACGTCGCTTCATTTGCAGTTGTATTACCAAAAGTCAATCCTCGCACAATATTTGACTAGAAAATCTAGTCCTAGAATCACTGAATATCCTTCACACACACATAGCCAAACTTCCATACGCTCTGTAAACTTAGTTTCCGCAATGGTAAACTCACGAACCCAACGACTCAACACTTCTATGTCAACCCCATGTACTGAGACGTGGGAATTAGGGAAAGCAGGAAAATGTGTGGACAGTGCCTAATCAGTTATCGCTAGTTGCACAGAAAACACATACACTTTATTATTTAAAAACAAGACTCTCAACAATGAATTTAAGGATTTTACTACACTGGCGGCTCAATGTCTTATTAGAAGAATCGTAAGTTATTGTCGGCTGCAGGCCACAAGCAATGCTACACACAGTCAGCTTCTGAGGGCCTGATTAAGAAGGTTCAAATTATTCGTCGGCTGAAGTTGAGAAGCAATTCCAAAAATACACAGCAGCTGAAACAAGTGAGGAATGCAGTTACACATTAACAAATACTAACATATTAACTTCTTAACAATCAAATGGTAACAAGCTATAGTAAAGGCTGAAGGCCTGATTAAGAAAGGATTCGAAATTATTAGGGGCAGAAGGCCACAAGCATTTTACAGAATACTCAATGGCTGACGGCCTGAATTACATGTAAGGAAGGCAGTTATATGTTAAAATACATAAACCTTTCTGAAACAACCTTGATGAACTGTAACAGGCTATAGTGATGGCTGCAAGCCTTATTAAGAGAAAATTAAAAATAATTAATCTGCTGAAGGCCACAGGCAGTGTTACAAACACTTAACGGCTGAAGGCCGGAATTACAAGTGGGGAAGGGAATAACATGTTAAAACATTAGGGTAAATTTTAAACAATTACGACAACTTGTGCAAATATGACGGAGTGATCCACAGACAGTGCTTCCTGGATCGACCCGAGGAAGGTGATTACAGCTATGTAAGCGGTGAGACAGGCAGCCAAGAGTTGTACTCGTAACAGGACGGCAACTCACACTAGGGGTAGCTTAAGCACCCACCGGCCGACTAACCAGTCCACCTAACGTCCGATCACTGGTACAACGATGGAATATTTTTAAACAATGGCGAAGAAAAGGACAGCACCACGTCTTCAGAAACAAACCCAAGGCCGAAGGAAACACTGGAACCAAAGTATACCTCCCAAAAACATATTCACAGTACCATTCAAGAGGTTGTCGAGCTACACGCATTGTCGGACAGCATCAACACGACAAGGAAAGGTACACTGCTAGAAAAGTACGCTAACCTCCAGGGCAGCTAACTGGAGCGTTAGCGGCCACAAGGCTGAAATACCGCTGATTGCACATCACTAATAAGAATAATACTAAATCCAAACTAACATCAAGGAGTAGAAGGAGGCTAATAGCTTCCGCCAACCTGACAGACTCCACTTGTTGCGGTTGATCTCACCGACCCTGGGAGCAGCAACTCGCAAACAACAGCGAGATCTCAAACAGTGGAGGTTTCAGTACTGGACACAGGTCACTCAACTTCAAATGTCCTGGGTTCGGTCGTCGGCTACAGCCCCTCGGTCTGACAGTGCCTGCACGCCACCAGCGGTCCCGGCCTGCCATTGCGCTGCGGACCTCCTCCCCGCTCCGTCCAAAGCCGAACTGATGTTCGTTCGCCACCCTTACCAAATCCAGTAAGCAGACAGCATTAAAATAACTGCTCATTCAAAACCACAAGATACACTCTGCTCCTGGAGAACAATTCCACCAGCATCTCACAGTACTAATACCAATCTCTGTGAAACTTCACGGACGAATTATTAGTCGGAACAAACACAGGGAAGCCAGAAGCGGTCGGAAGACCAAATGCTCGTCGTCCGCTGTGACTACCGACAGAACGACCAACCAACGGACGTCTTCGGCGGGCGGACACACACACACACACACACACACACACACACACACACACACACACAGACACACACACAAACACAAGTGAAAGTGACACTACTCACGGTCCATTCAATTAAAACTCGCTGAATCCGGTCCTTGACGTGGTCGTGCACTCTCGCGACCACATCCTTCCGTCTGACAGTGCATGTGTGTCGCCAGCGGTTGGGCGTGTACTGGCTGTTCGGACCTCACTACTGCTCCCTCCCAACTCGCTAGCTTGACACACGACCACCCGGAAATTCTAGAGGCTGCTCCAAAGATGGTAACACAGTACGCGCTATCGATAAGCGCTGCTGCTGCCACTCACGGACAGACAAGGCGAGCAAACCTAGTGGCGCCAGTGAACACACTAAGAAAACGAGACGCCAGTATCGCTATTACAAGATGTCATTCTATGAACGGCATCAACGTGAGCCGCACACTGCTCATGTATCTTATATCGTGGTGGCCCTGTCACCTCCTGTTTACCTGGTCCAGGCCGATAACGGACACATGTGCCCACGTGTCTATCAGAAACTTCTTTTACACATCGCCCACTAAGCGCACTGGGAAACTTTCCGTCTGCACACTAACTTCTCCAGTGTTACGACGTGTCTGGACTACTTTCTGACAATCGAACCATTGCGTTTCAGTTTAACACCTGCTGCTCCCAAAGGTGCTTCCTGTTCTTCTCTTCTGATATTCAGATGCTTGGTGGCCCACTTCCCCACAAGAGTAACATTCTGGATGTTTACACCGTTTCTGCATATGGCCCTTGCGTCACGCCCACAGCATCTGACCTCAGAAGCGAATAAATGGTGATCTCCCTGTTGCTTCAGCAAAATATATTTCCTCCAATTGCGCCTTAAATCTAAGAGATGCCGCCTCCTGCAGTAATACTTTGTTCGCCTCCGCATTGTGGATAGGCACATAGATCTGAGCATCGACTTTGCCAGTCCTGTCAGAAACTGCTTCTATTTACTCACTGCAGTTCAGATTCAGACTACTGAGTTCTCGGAATAAGGTTTGTATGATACTTGGCTTTTGGTAGGGCTCAAGTAGTCCAGCAGCAAACTGCTGAAACGACTGTGCTTTACTTAGGGTCTTGAAATGTTGCTCTTTCAATAATTAATATAATATGCCCCAAACGTTTAATCTCGGATGAATTTAAGGAGACTAAAATCATTCATGATCCAAAAAAAATTATAGAAACAAAGATATAAATAATTTTCCTCGAATTTCATTGCTTAATTCTGATTATAAATTAATAGCTAGAATAGTAAGCAAGAGAATTTCATGGCTTACAGATAAAATTATTAGTAAACGTCAGAACTGATCGCAAGACAGAACCATTTTTCAGAATCTAGCAGAATAAAGAGATATCATTGCAATAATTTCTGTAACAAACAGAAAGTGTGCTTTATTTTTTTTAGGATTTTATAAAGCCTTCGATGTAGTAAATCATGAATATCTTCTACAGACGTTGAAGAAAATAGTATTCATAGATAGGGTCATACAGTTGATAAAGAACATAGCAACTGGAATAAATGTAAAAAATAGCTGTGAATTGCCAACAATCCAAGCCGATACAAATAAAACGAGGTGTTCTTCAAGGAAGTCCTCTGTCCATGTCGCTTTTCGCCATTGCACTGGAACGTTTCCTCCGAAATGTCCATGCTAGATTAAAAGGCTTAACATTATCAGTAAATAAAACAGCTATGAGAGCCTATGCTGATGATATAGGGGTCATTATAAGGGATAAGGAAGAGGTAACGACGCTAGCAGCAGTGACTGATACTTACTGTAGAGTATCTGGGGCCAATGCAAACGAAAGAAAAAGTAACATGCTAAATCTCGAAGGTATTGATAATATCAACATCGAGTGGGCAAAATTTGTCCGACAACATAAAACACTTGGGACCACCTTGACAGCATGCCCCATGACAATGACGGCTTTAAATTGAAAAGTTGCAGCAGATAAAGTGCACGGAGCGATTAAAGGGAATTTAACTCCATGTATGATCCAAGTTCAAACAGCGATGCATATCAATTCAGGCATCCTTGATAAATCTTATTATATTGCCCAATTATTTCCAATACCGAGAACGATAGCCAGGAGAATAATGTACAGAATCACAAACTTTTTGTGGAAAGGTGAAGTGTTCAGAGAATCTGCTATAGTGGCCACTTCAGGGACTAAAATTGGTGCACTGGAATTAACTAATATAACACTTTTCATGAAAAGGCAAGTTAATGTAATAATGTAATGTAATAATGTAGTAAGAGAGTCGCGAGAAAGCATAACCAGCCAACTTTTCGAGATCATAAACATCGAAGCCTGCCTCCCCCGACTGACGTGCAGAATGTCAACGGTCGTTTGCAGCATGTGAGGGTTTTCTCTGTTGAGTTCATTGATGTAAGTGCAGATGTGAGACAGTCATGACACTCAGCATCAAGAGCCATAATGCAGTAACGAAAAAAATCGAAGGAAGGAACAAAATAGAACGACAGTTTCCAAACAGTGATTGGACTGAGATTTGAAAAAAACATTAGTTCTAAAGTGTTCACGTATAATATAAAAACGTCATGGTGCAAGACAGTTAACAATGTAATTAGCACCAATGAAAGACTGTACGCATTCGGAATCTGTGGAACAAATTTAGGTCAACAATTCCATCTAGTTGACACAATAATTCGTAGATATTTTGCAGTGAACACATAGTGCGTAGCGGGGCGATCACTCTGTTGTAAAAATAATTCAAAAGCCAAGATCGCTTAAATACTGTTTACTGCATAACCGGTTTCAACACACGGAAGGTGCCATCATCGGATCTGTGAAGATATAACATGACAGGTTTGAGGGAGGGCTTACATGAGTTACACTATATACATTACTATTAGTACAGTATTACATCCATTAAACAGTATTTAAGCGATCTTGGCTTTAGAATTATTTATAAATTCGTAGATACACTTGCTGAGGTCACATGAATAGTTGGAAGTGGATCCAAGAGCAAATAGCTCTGATTAAAAGGACACCCTGAGAGTATATTGCTCTCACTGATACACCGGCCTGAAGCACGCTTTTTCCCAGAAGCAAAAAATAACACTGTGTACTGGTTGCTGGGAAATTTTGTTAATTACGTCATTAAAAAACTAAGATCCTACAGCACTATAAAGTTCAAGGTACACTTGCTGTGTGAATACCACAACATTAGAAGGTATTCGAATCACAAGACTAAGTTCGGTAATATGTTAAATATTATAGTTCATAGAATGGGCATTGGTTAATATAAAAAAGAAGACTGTGCTGACAGTGATGTATTGTAGCTACCTTAAGGATATTATTTAAATTTTTAGCGTAAGCTTTTGGTTTGTATTTTTTCTACTTCAGAAAGTAGTTTTTGAAATTTTGTAAGATAATGTACATACCTTATGTGACAGTCAGATTGTTTGTCTAATAGTGTCAAAACCCAGAACAATATAGCTGCATTAATGGTTTATAGTATTAATGTAAAAATTTACAGTTTTTGTGGAAATGTCTTTATTGATTGGCTAAAAACCATAATATTGTATCCAATATAATGCAATATTCAATTGCTAGCTAATTGCCCTGTTCATTTTTGCACTGTGATGTGTAAGTCAGTTTTCCAGTGAAAAATCTATTATATAGGTCTGAACACTTCAGATAATTACCATTCCATTCATGTCCAGAAAGTGTAGTTTGGAAGGCTAGTCACTTTTAGAAAGTCTCCTCTCCGACATTCTCAGGTATTTAAGAGATTGTATAATACGATTATTAAATTGTTTTTATGTGTGATGGACATAAATGTTCCATATTCTTTGTAATTTTTAGTGACTTCCATATAATCGTGTGAAATTCTCATAGCTTGTCTGACTGAGCTGAGAAGGTTAAAGATGAGTTTCTTCCCTTGACCTGACTCTCACTGAGACGATTTCCTCTTGTACATTAATATAATAAAAGTATCCAAAAAAAAACTTGCTGAAATCCTTCATAAAGTGCTATTTATGCTTGTGTAAAGATTGGAGCACATGTAATTCAAAGTGCAGATTTTTATTTATTCACGTTTGAAGGAGTCTGAATGACTTTAAAAACTTTTCTTAGTATTCAAATTAATTCTTTCTGGCAATTTAGTCAGTAACACAAACTTCTGTTTATTTCTTTATCATCAGCATAACTGCAATGATCAAACTGTTTTTGTTTAAATCATTTCCTGTATAAATGTTAGCATGGTTAGTGCATGTAATTACTATGTATTTGGAATGTGTAAAATTGTTCCTTAAATAAATGTTTTAAAAAAATAAGTAGCTAGCGGTGCTGCCTCTGGATCACGGGGTCCCGAGTTCGATTCCCGGCCTGGTTGGGTATTTTCTCTTCCCAGGGACTGGGTGTAGGTGTGTTGTCCCTCTCATTTCATCATTTGGACTCTATAAAGATTGGGACACTGGACGGGCTCTGATGACCGTGCAGTTGAGTGTCCACGAACGCTAGTCAGGGGCAACGACTAAGTGCCTATTCGCAGTTAACTCTTTATCTTATTTTTGTAGATTTCAGCTCCAGTCAAAATTAACGTCTTGCTTTCAGCGTTCATTGCTCGTTGAACGGTATATGGAATTTTTCTTGCTAATTTCGGAACATTATGAACAGTTCCACTTATCCACTAATGCAAGCTATTGTCCTGCCCCCCCCCCCCCTTTTCGAACACATGGCGCGTGATATATCTTCGCAGTTCAGTCTGATTTAGTAAGTTGTTGATCTCACAAGAGTAGCGTAATTGAACAGCTTTCTGAAACTTCTCTCATTTCGATTTCAGTTCATTGTCTAGTTCCCACGTGTCTTCGTTGTCTCAGCATGTGTTAAGAACGTATCTCAAAGCCTTACCTTCGCAGATCGTAACTCACGGTAATACATCCTGTCCAATTTGTTTAGCTATTCTGAATTTTACCACTCATATTATGCAGGATATTTATTCATGACGACCACGTGTTCGTGGCTTGTGAGAAACGTTACATGTCACAATTACAGTTTCTTGGGGTTAAAGTTCCAAATTAGTTTAAGAACTTCTTCCATGGTACAACTATTAACAGTTCATTCTTACTGATGAATTCTTGTTAACATGCTTCGTGCACTCAAGCCAAGGGGACGACCGTTTGCCAACCCCGTGCATATTGATGGAGTTTTTCTTTATTCTTATATCTGTCCCGAATCTCTATTGTATGTGTATATGTGCGTTAATGTCGCCATTGAAATATTCCTCTGACCCTGACCTCATTAATAATTAATGACTAATCTTGACAGGGTCTCCAACATGCAGTTTTTATTTTGTAAACCAGCCGAGAGCAATATTAAGAAAAGCAGCCATCACCCATTCGTTAGATATTTAGTTTACTAGTTTGTTCAGTTGTGTCTTTAACAAAAGTGATATTTTTACCAAAGCAGGTGCTTACATATACTCTCGCAAATTTCCATTCTTATGTCCTACTGCTTTTCTTTGTGCAAGAGGTAAATATGGCGAAGTTATTTATTTAATATTTATTCAACTATCTTAAATGTGCAGATCAAACAAGACAGTTCTTTTAAATATCAAAGGTTTTTCTTTCCTGTACAATGAAGATCCAGAGAAACTGGTACACGTGCTTCATATCCCGTAGGGCCCCGTGAGCACGCAGCACTGCCACAACATGTCGTGGCATGGACTCGACTAATGTCTGAAGTAGCGCTGGAGGGAATTGACACCATGAGTCCTGCAAGGCTTCCTATAAATCAGCAACAGTAACAGGGCATGGAGATCTCTTCTGAACAGCACGTTGCAAGAAATCCCAGATATGCACACAAATGTTCATGCCTGGGTGTGTTTAAACTCATAAAAGTATTCCTGTAGCTACTCTGTAGCAATTCTGGACGTGTGGGGTGTCACATTGTGCTGCTGGAATTGCCCAAGTTTGTCGGGATTCACAATGGACATGGAGGGATGCAGGCGATCAGACAGGATGCTTAAGTACGTGTCACCTGTCAGACTTGTATCTAGACTTACCAGGGGTTCAATATCACTCCAACTGCATACGCCTTACGCCATTACAGAGCTTAGAGCTGTTATATTCTTTTAGAAATTCTCTGTCATCATAGTACACTTTGTAAATCATTATTCACATTGCACCATGAGATACGCAACAGTTTGAATATTGTTAGGAAATTTCATTTTGAAATAGAAATCTAGATTAGCTACTGCCTGCTTGTCGTTTGCTGTTGTGCTTTCGAGAAATCTGCACCAGTGTTGTCACTAGACGCGAGGTAAGTGGAGATTTTGATTAGGAGCATGTTGATTTACTACAGTTGCACATTTAGTGTAAAGAGAGGTTGTATTTAACCAGTTATGGTTCAGTTCAATTTAGGTTATGTTTCGTGATAGGTTAGCAAGCGAGTTTAACGTGGGTAACACATTGTAAGGACATTGGTTTGGTAATACATACATTATTTTTTTGGTTATATGTACATTATTTTATATAGATTGGGAGGTAAATTAAGGATAAATTTCATACAGAAACAATAATATAGGGAGAATGTTACTCATTCATTCAGATTGCTAAGCAGCTGTGAAATATCTATCGGACCCTGCATCGATATCAAAGGTCATTTCAGAATGCAATGAAGACCTTCGGGGACTGGGGGAAAGCAATAGAGTAAACCTGCTGTAGGTCCTTGGTCATTCAGGAATTATTGCCAATGAACAAACTAACAGAATGGCCAGGACAGGGTTGATTGGACTTGTAGTTGCTTAACCGAAGATGGTTCAAATGGCTCTGAGCACTTTAGGACTTAACTTCTGAGGTCATCAGTTCCCTAGGGACTCAGAAATACTTAAACCTAACTAACCTAAGGACAGCACACACATCTATGGCCGAGGCAGGACACAGAGGGTAAAGCCGCTAAATGTGGACTACGTGGTGAGGAAGACGAAACTGCAACACATCTAACCTTCCACTGCGAAGCTCTGGCGGGCGAACGACACAGAATCTCCGAGTCGGTAGACCCTACGGATATCGTGTTTAATAAGGACCCAGCAAACAGTCTTCTACCACTTCTTAATGTTTCCGGTTGCCATTACGAGAATCACAGGGAGCGAAACAGCACAATGAATTTAATTTCCGTGGAGGCAACTGGGGTCTAATACCATTGATGTTTTTACCTCCCTTCATTAAACATATCAGATTGCAGGGTGTCTATCACCTCAATTCTGGGCGCAATCTGTAAACTACATAGAAGAGACTGAGCACCTGAGCGTGTCTATAGTGCCGACAAGGTATGCTATTTTTATTTCACTTCACATTTTACTAAGCTTTTGGTAATCGGAGCCACACACGCAAATTCAGTAGATCTATGTCCTTTATGTCAGTATATACATCCTTTCCTCCTCTCGCCTGATGAATGAAAAGCATGAATGAGGGTCTACAAGATAAATTTCAGTATCTATATATGTGGGAGTAAAAGTATTCGGTTACAGTGGCAGAATAGCCAACCCTATAAGTACGTACCGGGTAGAAAACAGGCTTCTGTTCGCCTTGAACGAAGCTCTTGTACAGTCTGTCACCACAAAGTAGGGATCTCTCTTTGCTCTTCTGTGGGAACAGGACGCGTGGGTTGCAAAGTAGTTCGCTCAGCAGTGTTCCGGCAGACGCGACATGGGCGATGAACTGTGAGTCTGCGTATTCATAGTTCATTCTTATCTTATTTCTGTAGATTTCAACTCCACTGAAAATTAATGTCTTGCTCTCATCTCTCATTGCTCTTTGAGTGGTATACGGAATTTTTCTTCCTAATTCTGGAAAATTGTGAACAATTGAACACGCATTAGACACGCATGAAAGTGGTTTTTCTGCTCCACCCTTGTTCAAACATGTGGACTTGTGATATATCTTCTCAGTTCAGTTTGATATTACTTCGTTGTTTGGTCTCTCGAGTACAGCATAATTGAACAAAGAATGAGATTTTTACCCTGCAGTAGAGTGTGCGCTGATATGAAACTTCCTGGCAGATTAAAACTGTGTGCCATCTCTTTGTGCCAGGAGTGCTAGTTCTGGAAGTTTCGCAGGAGAGCTTCTGTAAAGCTTGGAAGGTAGGAGACGAGGTACTGGCAGAAGTGATGCTGTGAGGACGGGGCGTGAGTCGTGCTTGGGTAGCTCAGTTGGCACGGTCAGTTCGCCGGCGGACGGCGTGGTGTGCGCTGCGCCGTCTGTGCTTCCGCGTGGTAAGTTTTGGCGCTTGCTGCGGCTTAAAACTCTGTTTATAGAAGACTTCGAGAATTAATGAGTAGCATGCAGTGATGGCTCAACCAAGTCGAAAAGATACGTTGAAGCTGACCATTGATCCTCGATATGCCAGACCCAAGTCGTTTGAAATAGAAAATTGGTTATAAGAAGATGTGAAGCTCTCCTTTAATGATGTAATTGGGATCCACCTGTCGATTGTAGCTTGTGTCGTGTTTGTTAAAATGCTTAGTTCCGAGTTGTGCAAGAAAATAGTTGAGTCTTCCGGAGGTGTCATGAAATATAAGCACTCATATGGAAACGTTGGTGATGTTACGGTTGCACATGCTGGTTTTGGCATTCGCACAGTTCAAATCTTGGAGTTCCCTTTTGAGATTACAACAGATCAAATTAATGATGTAATTTCCCCCTTCGGGAAAGTGCTCAGCAACTTTGCAGAGAAATGGTCAAGCGCTCATAAATTCCCAGTAGTAAATAGCGTTCGGCAGCTTCGTGTAGAGTTACAAAATCACATCCCGTCGTACATCAATGTCTACGGATATAGAGGGATTGTAATTTATGACGACCAACCGCGAACCTGTGCTGCCTGTTACAAACCTGGGCACGTTCGCGCAGAATGTATACAGCGGCGCGTTGCACAGCTGCCGGCCGGCGAGGCCGCCAGGCCACCGGCGATGACAACACTGCCTGGAACCTACGCCGCCGTGGCACGCGAACGGCCGACTGCCTCCTCAGCCCCTGAATTGTGTGCAAATACAAATTCTCCAGACACTGAAATTCCGATGGACGTCAGTGCAGTCATAGCTGACGACCTACAAGTGTCCCGCCAATCTACGGAAACAGTTGAAGTTCCACCGAAACAGGAAAGCGACACTAACTTGGGTTCTGAAGAAAGTCCGTCGAGAGGCAATTCTCCAAAAAAAAAAAAAAAAAAAAAAAAAAAAAGAAACCCTGGCTGGCGCGAAAAGGTGCAGAGGAGACAGCCACCCACACTCCGCCAAAAAGCGAAGGAAATAGGTAGTACCTTAAGCCAACAGATGTATAGCAACACGAAAGCGACACCAGTTTCTGAGGAGCGTTCCCCTTCTGCGCTGGAAAAACGAGACGTCCAAGGAAAGCCAACAAAGAAAGCATCCAACCACCCCCAAGAAACGAGTCATTCTCATGAAGCTTCACTCGTCCCACCCACGACGACAACCTCAACCAGCTGGGCAGATAAAAGCGACCATAACAATGCCGACGAAGAAATGACAGAAGTTTCAGAAACAAAGAAAGACTGTAAGCTAGCCCCATAGGTGGCTCATTTCTTCAACGAAGACGTCTCCGCGAACGTACTTTCTAAAGAACACGGACACACCACTGAAACATTTGCTACCGGTGAAAATTATTAAAATGCGTTTTAAAGCTGACGCTTGCGAGACAAAACAGAAGAATGTTTTTTAAAGTTAGATCAAGTAGAACGAAGAATGTCAGACATACAAGCATACAAAATCGCGACAGTAAATCTTAATAAGATTCATAGTTCCTTTAAACTACAGAACTTAAAAGATTTTATATATGCTTCTGACAGTGACATTATACTTTTACAAGAAGTGACAGACATTGAGCTTGGTAACGTACCTGGCTTCAACGCCATTACAAACCCAGGAGGGCATAATAGTCCAAGATGTAGTAAAACTACCAAACAGTAAAGGCATAGCGGCCACAATAAACAACATACGACTCATTAACGTGTATGCCCCTTCAGGATCCAGTAACAGTGTAAGTAGGCTGTTTAGGTTTTTTTATTGGTAACGCCACCTCTGTATGAAAATCACTGGCTGTGCTGTGTGCAGTCTGTGGCTAGTTTGCATTGTTGTCTGCCATTGTAGAGGGGCAGCTGGATGTTAACAGCGCGTAGCGTTGCGCAGTTGGAGGTGAGCCGCCAGCAGTGGTGGATGTGGGGAGAGAGATGGCGGAGTTTTGAAATTTGTCATGAACTGCTATATTTATATATGATGGTATCAAGGTAAATACATTGTTTGTTCTCTATTAATATCTTTCATTTGCTAACTATCCCTATCAGTAGTTAGTGCCTTCCATAGTTTGAATCTTTTATTTAGTTGGCAGTAGTGGCGCTCGCTGTATTGCAGTAGCTTGAGCAGCGAAGATTTTTGTGAGGTAAGTGATTTGTTAAAGGTGTAGTTAAATGTTAGTCAGGGCCATTGTTTTGTAGGGAATTTTGAAAGTCAGATTGCGTTGCGCTAACAAAATATTGTGTGTCAGTTTAAGCACAGTCACGTATAATTGTTCAAAGGGGACGTTTCATATGTCGACCCTTAGCCTAGGATACCTCACTGGAATCTTCTGATTTTTCTTGTAGTTTGTGTAATTGGTGTAGCTATTGTTTATTGGTAGCGCGTAATCATAGAGAGAATTTCCTTTGTAGTTGTAGTTTTTCATTGTTGTACAGTAAAACAGTTGTGGCATGCATGTAGATTTGCACCAAGTATTTCGCAGCTGCGCTGGCAATTAAGTAGACATTATTTCCATTGCTATGTTATTTTATTTTGCTCTTCAAATTGTGCTTTTCTGTGTTATCGTGTGAAATATTGTGACAATTATGGCGTGTGAAAAACGTAATACTAGGCTCCAAAGTAAACTGAGAAATGACAGTGAAGACGAAGGCAGTGTGTTAGCGCCGCAGAGTAATGAATTAACTAATGTTCAAAGTAGTAATTTGGTAATTGCGCATAGGGAAATGGAGCGGGCGGCAAACAATGGTGTAGACAGTGAAACAGGTAGTGAAGAGGGAAGCATTATCGATGGGTCGGTCGGCAATAGCTCGCCTCAGGAAGCCGAAATGACACGACACGATTTTGCAAATACTGTAGATTCAGGTTTTGGATCCTCACCGTTTTCTCAAATAAGTCAAGACACATTTTCTGCTTGTCAAAATGTGAATGTTTCCGGTGCAAATTCACTGCCGAAAAGCACTGAGGAACATGTTTCAAACACCAATGCATTGTTATTACAGTTAATACAACAAATGGGACAAACACAGCAAAAGCTTCAAAAGTTAGACAAAATGGAACAAAATCAGAGACAAACACAGCAATAGCTTCAAAAGTTAGACACAATGGAACAAAATCTCAAAAAATTAGACACAATGGAACAAAATCTTCAAAAGTTAGACACTACACTTGAACAAACACGTGAATATTTAACCACTGAGTTACATAACATTGAATCGAAATGTCAGAAAGTGTGTAATGACGTAAAAACACAAATTTGTGAGCATTTTCAACCTATTTTTTCGCGGCATGAAAATGCATTACAGAATCACGAAGCAGCCATAAAAGAACTGCAAACCATTGTTCATGAAAATCATGAGACCTTGTGGGCTAAAATTGACTCAGTTGCATCTACGGATTCGGTTACACAACTTGCAAAAACTCAGGAAAACTTAAAGGACACAGTAGATTCGATTTCAACACAAATGGACACTCTGAAGCTTGGTTCAGAAAAACACACTGAGGAAATGTGTTCATTATCAGAGAAAGTAGTTGAACTTTCTGATCAGCTAAATAATTTATCTACGAAGGTAGATGATAATCTGAATGACGCAAAACCGGTAGTCTTTAATGACACAGAAGAGAGCGAACAAATTAGGAAACTGAAACAAAATCTGAATGAAATTGATACGCAACATCAAAGAGAAATCCGGGAAGTACAAGATCAGCTGACACAGGTAATACAAGAATTACGTATTTCAGAGGACACTCGCGTTCCAATACGGGAAGAGGGACATAGAAATACGGAACAACCACAAAATAATAACACAGGACACTTCGGAAGTTATGAAAGAAATTTGCAAGGTGCACCGAATTTTGAGATGGAACGGCCGACACGACCTAACAATGACCGATATGCGACTCGCCGACATGACGATTTTGACTATAAGCTATTCATTACTACACGTAAATACAAAACATT